>NC_090320.1:100237149-100881148 GCF_040869045.1 Eurosta solidaginis | reverse complement strand
TTAGCCCGGTAAGCAAATTAAAAAAAAAACGCAATATGTAGGCTACACGAGAACGGAGACGTCGAGTAACCAAAACAAATGCGTTAAACAAATTCGTACACGTTATTTATCAATTTAACATTAGAGTTAAAGGATATACAACGAGAAACAACGTTTGACAACCTTTAAACAGTTTTAATAACTATCTCAAAAATTGTCGCTCTGATGCAAACAACTGATGAGTTATCTACTTAAATTTGTTGAACAAAACGACTTACGTATTTTAAGCATGCTAACCTTTAGCCCGGTAAGCAAATTAAAAAAAAAAACGCAATATGTAGGCTACACGAGAACGGAGACTTCGAGTAACCAAAACAAATGCGTTAAACAAATTCGTACACGTTATTTATCAATTTAACTCTAGAATTAAAGGATGTACAACGAGAAACAACGTTTGAAAACCTTTAAACAGTTTTAATAACTATCTCAAAAATTGTCGCTCTGATGCAAACAACTGATGAGTTATCTACTTAAATTTGTTGAACAAAACGACTTACGTATTTTAAGCATGCTAACCTTTAGCCCGGTAAGCAAATTTAAAAAAAACGCAATATGTAGGCTACACGAGAACGGAGACGTCGAGTAACCAAAACAAATGCGTTAAACAAATTCGTACACGGTATTTATCAATTTAACTCTAGAATTAAAGGATATACAACGAGAAACAACGTTTAACAACCTTTAAACAGTTTTAATAACTATCTCAAAAATTGTCGCTCTGATGCAAACAATTGATGAGTTATCTACTTAAATTTGTTGAACAAAACGACTTACGTATTTTAAGCATGCTAACCTTTAGCCCGGTAAGCAAATTAAAAAAAAAAAACGCAATATGTAGGCTACACGAGAACGGAGACGTCGAGTAACCAAAACAAATGCGTTAAACAAATTCGTACACGTTATTTATCAATTTAACTCTAGAATTAAAGGATGTACAACGAGAAACAACGTTTGACAACCTTTAAACAGTTTTAATAACTATCTCAAAAATTGTCGCTCTGATGCAAACAACTGATGAGTTATCTACTTAAATTTGTTGAACAAAACGACTTACGTATTTTAAGCATGCTAACCTTTAGCCCGGTAAGCAAATTAAAAAAAAAACGCAATATGTAGGCTACACGAGAACGGAGACGTCGAGTAACCAAAACAAATGCGTTAAACAAATTCGTACACGTTATTTATCAATTTAACTCTAGAATTAAAGGATGTACAACGAGAAACAACGTTTGACAACCTTTAAACAGTTTTAATAACTATCTCAAAAATTGTCGCTCTGATGCAAACAACTGATGAGTTATCTACTTAAATTTGTTGAACAAAACGACTTACGTATTTTAAGCATGCTAACCTTTAGCACGGTAAGCAAATTAAAAAAAAACGCAATATGTAGGCTACACGAGAACGGAGACGTCGAATAACCAAAACAAATGCGTTAAACAAATTCGTACACGTTATTTATCAATTTAACTCTAGAATTAAAGGATGTACTACGAGAAACAACGTTTGACAACCTTTAAACAGTTTTAATAACTATCTCAAAAATTGTCGCTCTGATGCAAACAACTGATGAGTTATCTACTTAAATTTGTTGCACAAAACGACTTACGTATTTTAAGCATGCTAACCTTTAGCCCGGTAAGCAAATTAAAAAAAAAAACGCAATATGTAGGCTACACGAGAACGGAGACGTCGAGTAACCAAAACAAATGCGTTAAACAAATTCGTACACGTTATTTATCAATTTAACTCTAGAATTAAAGGATGTACAACGAGAAACAACGTTTGACAACCTTTAAACAGTTTTAATAACTATCTCAAAAATTGTCGCTCTGATGCAAACAACTGATGAGTTACCTACTTAAATTTGTTGAACAAAACGACTTACGTATTTTAAGCGTGCTAACCTTTAGCCCGGTAAGCAAATTAAAAAAAAACGCAATATGTAGGCTAAACGAGAACGAAGACGTCGAGTAACCAAAACAAATGCGTTAAACAAATTCGTACACGTTATTTATCAATTTAACTCTAGAATTAAAGGATGTACAACGAGAAACAACGTTTGACAACCTTTAAACAGTTTTAATAACTATCTCAAAAGTTGTCGCTCTGATGGAAACAACTGATGAGTTATCTACTTAAATTTGTTGAACAAAACGACTTACGTACTTTAAGCATGCTAACCTTTAGCCCGGTAAGCAAATTAAAAAAAAATACGCAATATGTAGGCTACACGAGAACGGAGACGTCGAGTAACCAAAACAAATGCGTTAAACAAATTCGTACACGTTATTTATCAATTTAACATTAGAGTTAAAGGATATACAACGAGAAACAACGTTTAACAACCTTTAAACAGTTTTAATAACTATCTCAAAAATTGTCGCTCTGATGCAAACAACTGATGAGTTATCTACTTAAATTTGTTGAACAAAACGACTTACGTATTTTAAGCATGCTAACCTTTAGCCCGGTAAGCAAATTAAAAAAAAAAACGCAATATGTAGGCTACACGAGAACGGAGACGTCGAGTAACCAAAACAAATGCGTTAAACAAATTCGTACACGTTATTTATCAATTTAACTCTAGAATTAAAGGATGTACAACGAGAAACAACGTTTGAAAACCTTTAAACAGTTTTAATAACTATCTCAAAAATTGTCGCTCTGATGTAAACAACTGATGAGTTATCTACTTAAATTTGTTGAACAAAACGACTTACGTATTTTAAGCATGCTAACCTTTAGCCCGGTAAGCAAATTAAAAAAAAACGCAATATGTAGGCTACACGAGAACGGAGACGTCGAGTAACCAAAACAAATGCGTTAAACAAATTCGTACACGTTATTTATCAATTAAATTTATCAATTTAACATTAGAATTAAAGGATATACAACGAGAAACAACGTTTAACAACCTTTAAACAGTTTTAATAACTATCTCAAAAATTGTCGCTCTGATGCAAACAATTGATGAGTTATCTACTTAAATTTGTTGAACAAAACGACTTACGTATTTTAAGCATGCTAACCTTTAGCCCGGTAAGCAAATTAAAAAAAAAAACGCAATATGTAGGCTACACGAGAACGGAGACGTCGAGTAACCAAAACAAATGCGTTAAACAAATTCGTACACGTTATTTATCAATTTAACTCTAGAATTAAAGGATGTACAACGAGAAACAACGTTTGACAACCTTTAAACAGTTTTAATAACTATCTCAAAAATTGTCGCTCTGATGCAAACAACTGATGAGTTATCTACTTAAATTTGTTGAACAAAACGACTTACGTATTTTAAGCATGCTAACCTTTAGCCCGGTAAGCAAATTAAAAAAAAAAACGCAATATGTAAGCTACACGAGAACGGAGACGTCGAGTAACCAAAACAAATGCGTTAAACAAATTCGTACACGTTATTTATCAATTTAACTCTAGAATTAAAGGATGTACAACGAGAAACAACGTTTGACAACCTTTAAACAGTTTTAATAACTATCTCAAAAATTGTCGCTCTGATGCAAACAACTGATGAGTTATCTACTTAAATTTGTTGAACAAAACGACTTACGTATTTTAAGCAAGCTAACCTTTAGCCCGGTAAGCAAATTAAAAAAAAACGCAATATGTAGGCTACACGAGAACGGAGACGTCGAGTAACCAAAACAAATGCGCTAAACAAATTCGTACACGTTATTTATCAATTTAACTCTAGAATTAAAGGATGTACAACGAGAAACAACGTTTGACAACCTTTAACCAGTTTTAATAACTATCTCAAAAATTGTCGCTCTGATGTAAACAACTGATGAGTTATCTACTTAAATTTGTTGAACAAAACGACTTACGTATTTTAAGCATGCTAACCTTTAGCCCGGTAAGCAAATTAAAAAAAAAAACGCAATATGTAGGCTACACGAGAACGGAGACCTCGAGTAACCAAAACAAATGGGTTAAACAAATTCTTACATGTTATTTATCAATTTAACTCTAGAATTAAAGGATGTACAACGAGAAACAACGTTTGACAACCTTTAAACAGTTTTAATAACTATCTCAAAAATTGTCGCTCTGATGCAAACAACTGATGAGTTATCTACTTAAATTTGTTGAACAAAACGACATACGTATTTTAAGCATGCTAACCTTTAGCCCGGTAAGCAAATTAAAAAAAAAAACCCAATATGTAGGCTACACGAGAACGGAGACGTCGAGTAACCAAAACAAATGCGTTAAACATATTCGTACACGTTATTTATCAATTTAACTCTAGAATTAAAGGATATACAACGAGAAACAACGTTTGACAACCTTTAAACAGTTTTAATAACTATCTCAAAAATTTTCGCTCTGATGCAAACAACTGATGAGTTATCTACTCAAATTTGTTGAACAAAACGACTTACGTATTTTAAGCATGCTAACCTTTAGCCCGGTAAGCAAATTAAAAAACAAACGCAATATGTAGGCTACACGAGAACGGAGACGTCGAGTAACCAAAACAAATGCGTTAAACAAATTCGTACACGTTATTTATCAATTTAACTCTAGAATTAAAGGATGTACAACGAGAAACAACGTTTGACAACCTTTAAACAGTTTTAATAACTATCTCAAAAATTGTCGCTCTGATGCAAACAACTGATGAGTTATCTACTTAAATTTGTTGAACAAAACGACTTACGTATTTTAAGCATGCTAACCTTTAGCCCGGTAAGCAAATTAAAAAAAAAAAACGCAATATGTAGGCTACACGAGAACGGAGACGTCGAGTAACCAAAACAAATGCGTTAAACAAATTCGTACACGTTATTTATCAATTTAACTCTAGAATTAAAGGATGTACAACGTTTGACAACCTTTAAACAGTTTTAATAACTATCTCAAAAATTGTCGCTCTGATGCAAACAACTGATGAGTTATCTACTTAAATTTGTTGAACAAAACGACTTACGTATTTTAAGCATGCTAACCTTTAGCCCGGTAAGCAAATTAAAAAAAAACGCAATATGTAGGCTACACGAGAACGAAGACGTCGAGTAACCAAAACAAATGCGTTAAACAAATTCGTACACGTTATTTATCAATTTAACTCTAGAATTAAAGGATGTACAACGAGAAACAACGTTTGACAACCTTTAAACAGTTTTAATAACTATCTCAAAAATTGTCGCTCTGATGGAAACAACTGATGAGTTATCTACTTAAATTTGTTGAACAAAACGACTTACGTATTTTAAGCATGCTAACCTTTAGCCCGGTAAGCAAATTAAAAAAAAAACGCAATATGTAGGCTACACGAGAACGGAGACGTCGAGTAACCAAAAAAAATGCGTTAAACAAATTCGTACACGTTATTTATCAATTTAACATTAGAATTAAAGGATATACAACGAGAAACAACGTTTGACAACCTTTAAACAGTTTTAATAACTATCTCAAAAATTGTCGCTCTGATGCAAATAACTGATGAGTTATCTACTTAAATTTGTTGAACAAAACGACTTACGTATTTTAAGCATGCTAACCTTTAGCCCGGTAAGCAAATTAAAAAAAAAACGCAATATGTAGGCTACACGAGAACGGAGACGTCGAGTAACCAAAACAAATGCGTTAAACAAATTCGTACACGTTATTTATCAATTTAACATTAGAATTAAAGGATATACAACGAGAAACAACGTTTGACAACCTTTAAACAGTTTTAATAACTATCTCAAAAATTGTCGCTCTGATGCAAACAACTGATGAGTTATCTACTTAAATTTGTTGAACAAAACGACTTACGTATTTTAAGCATGCTAACCTTTAGCCCGGTAAGCAAATTAAAAAAAAACGCAATATGTAGGCTACACGAGAACGGAGACGTCGAGTAACCAAAACAAATGCGTTAAACAAATTCGTACACGTTATTTATCAATTTAACTCTAGAATTAAAGGATGTACAACGAGAAACAACGTTTGACAACCTTTAAACAGTTTTAATAACTATCTCAAAAATTGTCGCTCTGATGCAAACAACTGATGAATTATCTACTTAAATTTGTTGAAAAAAACGACTTACGTATTTTAAGCATGCTAACCTTTAGCCCGGTAAGCAAATTAAAAAAAAACGCAATATGTACGCTACACGAGAACGGAGACGTCGAGTAACCAAAACAAATGCGTTAAACAAATTCGTACACGTTATTTATCAATTTAACTCTAGAATTAAAGGATGTACAACGAGAAACAACGTTTGACAACCTTTAAACAGTTTTAATAACTATCTCAAAAATTGTCGCTCTGATGCAAACAACTGATGAGTTATCTACTTAAATTTGTTGAACAAAACGACTTACGTATTTTAAGCATGCTAACCTTTAGCCCGGTAAGCAAATTAAAAAAAAAAACCCAATATGTAGGCTACACGAGAACGGAGACGTCGAATAACCAAACCAAATGCGTTAAACAAATTCGTACACGTTATTTATCAATTTAACATTAGAATTAAAGGATATACAACGAGAAACAACGTTTGACAACCTTTAAACAGTTTTAATAACTATCTCAAAAATTGTCGCTCTGATGCAAACAACTGATGAGTTATCTACTTAAATTTGTTGAACAAAACGACTTACGTATTTTAAGCATGCTAACCTTTAGCCCGGTAAGCAAATTAAAAAAAAACGCAATATGTAGGCTACACGAGAACGGAGACGTCGAGTAACCAAAACAAATGCGTTAAACAAATTCGTACACGTTATTTATCAATTTAACTCTAGAATTAAAGGATGTACAACGAGAAACAACGTTTGACAACCTTTAAACAGTTTTAATAACTATCTCAAAAATTGTCGCTCTGATGTAAACAACTGATGAGTTATCTACTTAAATTTGTTGAACAAAACGACTTACGTATTTTAAGCATGCTAACCTTTAGCCCGGTAAGCAAATTAAAAAAAAAAACCCAATATGTAGGCTACACGAGAACGGAGACGTCGAGTAACCAAAACAAATGCGTTAAACAAATTCGTACACGTTATTTATCAATTTAACTCTAGAATTAAAGGATGTACAACGAGAAACAACGTTTGACAACCTTTAAACAGTTTTAATAACTATCTCAAAAATTGTCGCTCTGATGCAAACAACTGATGAGTTATCTACTTAAATTTGTTGAACAAAACGACTTACGTATTTTAAGCATGCTAACCTTTAGCCCGGTAAGCAAATTAAAAAAAAAACGCAATATGTAGGCTACACGAGAACGGAGAAGTCGAATAACCAAAACAAATGCGTTAAACATATTCGTACACGTTATTTATAAATTTAACTGTAGAATTAAAGGATATACAACGAGAAAAAACGTTTGACAACATTTAAACAGTTTTAATAACTATCTCAAAAATTTTCGCTCTGATGTAAACAACTGATGAGTTATCTACTTAAATTTGTTGAACAAAACGACTTACGTATTTTAAGCATGCTAACCTTTAGCCCGGTAAGCAAATTAAAAAAAAAACGCAATATGTAGGCTACACGAGAACGGAGACGTCGAGTAACCAAAACAAATGCGTTAAACAAATTCGTACACGTTATTTATCAATTTAACTCTAGAATTAAAGGATGTACAACGAGAAACAACGTTTGACAACCTTTAAACAGTTTTAATAACTATCTCAAAAATTGTCGCTCTGATGCAAACAACTGATGAGTTATCTACTTAAATTTGTTGAACAAAACGACTTACGTATTTTAAGCATGCTAACCTTTAGCCCGGTAAGCAAATTAAAAAAAAACGCAATATGTAGGCTACACGAGAACGGAGACGTCGAGTAACCAAAACAAATGCCTTAAACAAATTCGTACACGTTATTTATCAATTTAACTCTAGAATTAAAGGATGTACAACGAGAAACAACGTTTGACAACCTTTAAACAGTTTTAATAACTATCTCAAAAATTGTTGCTCTGATGTAAACAACTGATGAGTTATCTACTTAAATTTGTTGAACAAAACGACTTACGTATTTTAAGCATGCTAACCTTTAGCCCGGTAAGCAAATTAAAAAAAAAAACGCAATATGTAGGCTACACGAGAACGGAGACGTCGAGTAACCAAAACAAATGCGTTAAACAAATTCGTACACGTTATTTATCAATTTAACTCTAGAATTAAAGGATGTACAACGAGAAACAACGTTTAACAACCTTTAAACAGTTTTAATAACTATCTCAAAAATTGTCGCTCTGATGCAAACAACTGATGAGTTATCTACTTAAATTTGTTGAACAAAACGACTTACGTATTTTAAGCATGCTAACCTTTAGCCCGGTAAGCAAATTAAAAAAAAAACGCAATATGTAGGCTACACGAGAACGGAGACGTCGAGTAACCAAAACAAATGCGTTAAACAAATTCGTACACGTTATTTATCAATTTAACACTAGAATTAAAGGATGTACAACGAGAAACAACGTTTGACAACCTTTAAACAGTTTTAATAACTATCTCAAAAATTGTCGCTCTGATGCAAACAACTGATGAGTTATCTACTTAAATTTGTTGAACAAAACGACTTAAGCATGCTAACCTTTAGCCCGGTAAGCAAATTTAAAAAAAAACGCAATATGTAGGCTACACGAGAACGGAGACGTCGAGTAACCAAAACAAATGCGTTAAAAATATTCGTACACGTTATTTATCAATTTAACTCTAGAATTAAAGGATATACAACGAGAAACAACGTTTGACAACCTTTAAACAGTTTTAATAACTATCTCAAAAATTTTCGCTCTGATGCAAACAACTGATGAGTTATCTACTCAAATTTGTTGAACAAAACGACTTACGTATTTTAAGCATGCTAACCTTTAGCCCGATAAGCAAATTAAAAAAAAAACTCAATATGTAGGCTACACGAGAACGGAGACGTCGAGTAACGAAAACAAATGCGTCAAACAAATTCGTACACGTTATTTATCAATTTAACTCTAGAATTAAAGGATGTACAACGAGAAACAACGTTTGACAACCTTTAAAAAGTTTTAATAACTATCTCAAAAATTGTCGCTCTGATGCAAACAACTGATGAGTTATCTACTTAAATTTGTTGAACAAAACGACTTAAGCATGCTAACCTTTAGCCCGGTAAGCAAATTAAAAAAAAAACGCAATATGTAGGCTACACGAGAACGGAGACGTCGAGTAACCAAAACAAATGCGTTAAAAATATTCGTACACGTTATTTATCAATTTAACTCTAGAATTAAAGGATAACAACGAGAAACAACGTTTGACAACCTTTAAACAGTTTTAATAACTATCTCAAAAATTTTCGCTCTGATGCAAACAACTGATGAGTTATCTACTCAAATTTGTTGAACAAAACGACTTACGTATTTTAAGCATGCTAACCTTTAGCCCGGTAAGCAAATTAAAAAAAAAAACGAAATATGTAGGCTACACGAGAACGGAGACGTCGAGTAACCAAAACAAATGCATTAAACAAAATCGTACACGTTATTTATCAATTTAACTCTAGAATTAAAGGATATACAACGAGAAACATCGTACTGAAGCAAACAACTGATGAGTTATCTACTTAAATTTGTTGAACAAAACGACTTACGTATTTTAAGCATGCTAACCTTTAGCCCGGTAAGCAAATTTAAAAAAAAACGCAATATGTAGGCTACACGAGAACGAAGACGTCGAGTAACCAAAACAAATGCGTTAAACAAATTCGTACACGTTATTTATCAATTTAACTCTAGAATTAAAGGATGTACAACGAGAAACAACGTTTGACAACCTTTAAACAGTTTTAATAACTATCTCAAAAATTGTCGCTCTGATGGAAACAACTGATGAGTTATCTACTTAAATTTGTTGAACAAAACGACTTACGTATTTTAAGCATGCTAACCTTTAGCCCGGTAAGCAAATTAAAAAAAAAAACGCAATATGTAGGCTACACGAGAACGGAGACGTCGAGTAATCAAAACAAATGCGTTAAACAAATTCGTACACGTTATTTATCAATTTAACATTAGAATTAAAGGATATACAACGAGAAACAACGTTTGACAACCTTTAAACAGTTTTAATAACTATCTCAAAAATTGTCGCTCTGATGCAAACAACTGATGAGTTATCTACTTAAATTTGTTGAACAAAACGACTTACGTATTTTAAGCATGCTAACCTTTAGCCCGGTAAGCAAATTAAAAAAAAAAACGCAATATGTAGGCTACACGAGAACGGAGACGTCGAGTAACCAAAACAAATGCGTTAAACAAATTCGTACACGTTATTTATCAATTTAACATTAGAATTAAAGGATATACAACGAGAAACAACGTTTGACAACCTTTAAACAGTTTTAATAACTATCTCAAAAATTGTCGCTCTGATGCAAACAACTGATGAGTTATCTACTTAAATTTGTTGAACAAAACGACTTACGTATTTTAAGCATGCTAACCTTTAGCCCGGTAAGCAAATTAAAAAAAAACGCAATATGTAGGCTACACGAGAACGGAGACGTCGAGTAACCAAAACAAATGCGTTAAACAAATTCGTACACGTTATTTATCAATTTAACTCTAGAATTAAAGGATATACAACGAGAAACAACGTTTGACAATCTTTAAACAGTTTTAATAACTATCTCAAAAATTGTCGCTCTGATGCAAACAACTGATGAGTTATCTACTTAAATTTGTTGAACAAAACGACTTACGTATTTTAAGCATGCTAACCTTTAGCCCGGTAAGCAAATTAAAAAAAAACGCAATATGTAGGCTACACCAGAACGGAGACGTCGAGTAACCAAAACAAATGCGTTAAACAAATTCGTACACGTTATTTATCAATTTAACATTAGAATTAAAGGATATACAACGAGAAACAACGTTTGACAACCTTTAAACAGTTTTAATAACTATCTCAAAAATTGTCGCTCTGATGCAAACAACTGATGAGTTATCTACTTAAATTTGTTGAACAAAACGACTTACGTATTTTAAGCATGCTAACCTTTAGCCCGGTAAGCAAATTAAAAAAAAAACGCAATATGTAGGCTACACGAGAACGGAGACGTAGAGTAACCAAAACAAATGCGTTAAACATATTCGTACACGTTATTTATCAATTTAACTCTAGAATTAAAGGATATACAACGAGAAACAACGTTTGACAACCTTTAAACAGTTTTAATAACTATCTCAAAAATTTTCGCTCTGATGCAAACAACTGATGAGTTATCTACTTAAATTTGTTGTACAAAACGACTTACGTATTTTAAGCATGCTAACCTTTAGCCCGGTAAGCAAATTAAAAAAAAAACGCAATATGTAGGCTACACGAGAACGGAGACGTCGAGTAACCAAAACAAGTGCGTTAAACAAATTCGTACACGTTATTTATCAATTTAACTCTAGAATTAAAGGATGTACAACGAGAAACAACGTTTGACAACCTTTAAACAGTTTTAATAACTATCTCAAAAATTGTCGCTCTGATGCCAACAACTGATGAGTTATCTACTTAAATTTGTTGAACAAAACGACTTACGTATTTTAAGCATGCTAACCTTTAGCCCGGTAAGCAAATTAAAAAAAAAAACGCAATATGCAGGCTACACGAGAACGGAGACGTCGAGTAACCAAAACAAATGCGTTAAACAAATTCGTACACGTTATTTATCAATTTACCTCTAGAATTAAAGGATGTACAACGAGAAACAACGTTTGACAACCTTTATACAGTTTTAATAACTATCTCAAGAATTGTCGCTCTGATGGAAACAAATGATGAGTTATCTACTTAAATTTGTTGAACAAAACGACTTACGTATTTTAAGCATGCTAACCTTTAGCCCGGTAAGCAAATTAAAAAAAAAACGCAATATGTAGGCTACACGAGAACGGAGACGTCGAGTAACCAAAACAAATGCGTTAAACAAATTCGTACACGTTATTTATCAATTTAACTCTAGAATTAAAGGATGTACAAACGAGAAACAACGTTTGACAACCTTTAAACAGTTTTAATAACTATCTCAAAAATTGTCGCTCTGATGCAAACAACTGATGAGTTATCTACTCAAATTTGTTGAACAAAACGACTTACGTATTTTAAGCATGCTAACCTTTAGCCCGGTAAGCAAATTAAAAAAAAAAACGCAATATGTAGGCTACACGAGAACGGAGACGTCAAGTAACCAAAACAAATGCGTTAAACAAATTCGTACACGTTATTTATCAATTTAACTCTAGAATTAAAGGATATACAACGAGAAACAACGTTTGACAACCTTTAAACAGTTTTAATAGCTATCTCAAAAATTGTCGCTCTGATGCAAACAACTGATGAGTTATCTACTCAAATTTGTTGAACAAAACGACTTACATATTTTAAGCATGCTAACCTTTAGCCCGGTAAGCAAATTAAAAAAAAAACGCAATATGTAGGCTACACGAGAACGGAGACGTCGAGTAACCAAAACAAATGCGTTAAACAAATTCGTACACGTTATTTATCAATTTAACTCTAGAATTAAAGGATATACAACGAGAAACAACGTTTGACAACCTTTAAACAGTTTTAATAACTATCTCAAAAATTGTCGCTCTGATGCAAACAACTGATGAGTTATCTACTTAAATTTGTTGAACAAAACGACTTACGTATTTTAAGCATGCTAACCTTTAGCCCGGTAAGCAAATAAAAAACAAAACGCAATATGTAGGCTACACGAGAACGGAGACGTCGAGTAACCAAAACAAATGCGTTAAACAAATTCGTACACGTTATTTATCAATTTAACTCTAGAATTAAAGGATGTACAACGAGAAACAACGTTTGACAACCTTTAAACAGTTTTAATAACTATCTCAAAAATTGTCGCTCTGATGCAAACAACTGATGAGTTATCTACTTAAATTTGTTGAACAAAACGACTTACGTATTTTAAGCATGCTAACCTTTAGCCCGGTAAGCATATTAAAAAAAAACGCAATATGTAGGCTACACGAGAACGGAGACGTCGAGTAACCAAACCAAATGCGTTAAACAAATTCGTACACGTTATTTATCAATTTAACTCTAGAATTAAAGGATATACAACGAGAAACAACGTTTGACAACCTTTAAACAGTTTTAATAACTATCTCAAAAATTGTCGCTCTGATGCAAACAACTGATGAGTTGTCTACTTAAATTTGTTGAACAAAACGACTTACGTATTTTAAGCATGCTAACCTTTAGCCCGGTAAGCAAATTAAAAAAAAAACGCAATATGTAGGCTACACGAGAACGGAGACGTCGAGTAACCAAAAAAAATGCGTTAAACAAATTCGTACACATTATTTATCAATTTAACCCTAGAATTAAAGGATGTGCAACGAGAAACAACGTTTGACAACCTTTAAACAGTTTTAATAACTATCTCAAAAATTGTCGCTCTGATGCAAACAACTGATGAGTTATCTACTTAAATTTGTTGAACAAAACGACTTACGTATTTTAAGTATGCTAACCTCTAGCCCGGTAAGCAAATTAAAAAAAAAACGCAATATGTAGGCTACACGAGAACGGAGACGTCGAGTAACCAAAACAAATGCGTTAAACAAATTCGTACACGTTATTTATCAATTTAACTCTAGAATTAAAGGATGTACAACGAGAAACAACGTTTGACAACCTTTAAACAGTTTTAATAACTATCTCAAAAATTGTCGCTCTGATGCAAACAACTGATGAGTTATCTACTTAAATTTGTTGAACAAAACGACTTACGTATTTTAAGCATGCTAACCTTTAGCCCGGTAAGCAAATTAAAAAAAAACGCAATATGTAGGCTACACGAGAACGGATACGTCGAGTAACCAAAACAAATGCGTTAAACAAATTCGTACACGTTATTTATCAATTTAACGCTAGAATTAAAGGATGTACAACGAGAAACAACGTTTGACAACCTTTAAACAGTTTTAATAACTATCTCAAAAATTGTCGCTCTGATGGAAACAACTGCTGAGTTATCTACTCAAATTTGTTGAACAAAACGACTTACGTATTTTAAACATGCTAACCTTTAGCCCGGTAAGCAAATTAAAAAAAAAAACGCAATATGTAGGCTACACGAGAACGGAGACGTCGAGTAACCAAAACAAATGCGTTAAACAAATTCGTACACGTTATTTATCAATTTAACTCTAGAATTAAAGGATGTACAACGAGAAACAACGTTTGACAACCTTTAAACAGTTTTAATAACTATCTCAAAAATTTTCGCTCTGATGCAAACAACTGATGAGTTATCTACTTAAATTTGTTGAACAAAACGACTTACGTATTTTAAGCATGCTAACCTTTAGCCCGGTAAGCAAATTAAAAAAAAACGCAATATGTAGGCTACACGAGAACGGAGACGTCGAGTAACCAAAACAAATGCGTTAAACAAATTCGTACACGTTATTTATCAATCTAACTCTAGAATTAAAGGATGTACAACGAGAAACAACGTTTGGCAACCTTTAAACAGTTTTAATAACTATCTCAAAAATTGTCGCTCTGATGCAAACAACTGATGAGTTATCTACTTAAATTTGTTGAACAAAACGACTTACGTATTTTAAGCATGCTAACCTTTAGCCCGGTAAGCAAATTTAAAAAAAACGCAATATGTAGGCTACACGAGAACGGAGACGTCGAGTTGACGTCAACTGCTGAGTTATCTACTCAAATTTGTTGAACAAAACGACTTACGTATTTTAAACATGCTAACCTTTAGCCCGGTAAGCAAATTAAAAAAAAAAACGCAATATGTAGGCTACACGAGAACGGAGACGTCGAGTAACCAAAACAAATGCGTTAAACAAATTCGTACACGTTATTTATCAATTTAACTCTAGAATTAAAGGATGTACAACGAGAAACAACGTTTGACAACCTTTAAACAGTTTTAATAACTATCTCAAAAATTTTCGCTCTGATGCAAACAACTGATGAGTTATATACTTAAATTTGTTGAACAAAACGACTTACGTATTTTAAGCATGCTAACCTTTAGCCCGGTAAGCAAATTAAAAAAAAACGCAATATGTAGGCTACACGAGAACGGAGACGTCGAGTAACCAAAACAAATGCGTTAAACAAATTCGTACACGTTATTTATCAATTTAACTCTAGAATTAAAGGATATACAACGACAAACAACGTTTGACAACCTTTAAACAGTTTTAATAACTATCTCAAAAATTTTCGCTCTGATGCAAACAACTGATGAGTTATCTACTCAAATTTGTTGAACAAAACGACTTACGTATTTTAAGCATGCTAACCTTTAGCCCGGTAAGCAAATTAAAAAAAAAACGCAATATGTAGGCTACACGAGAACGGAGACGTCGAGTAACCAAAACAAATGCGTTAAACAAATTCGTACACGTTATTTATCAATTTAACTCTAGAATTAAAGGATGTACAACGAGAAACAACGTTTGACAACCTTTAAACAGTTTTAATAACTATCTCAAAAATTGTCGCTCTGATGCAAACAACTGATGAGTTATCTACTTAAATTTGTTGAACAAAACGACTTACGTATTTTAAGCATGCTAACCTTTAGCCCGGTAAGCAAATTAAAAAAAAACGCAATATGTAGGCTACACGAGAACGGAGACGTCGAGTAACCAAAACAAATGCGTTAAACAAATTCGTACACGTTATTTATCAATTTAACTCTAGAATTAAAGGATGTACAACGAGAAACAACGTTTGACAACCTTTAAACAGTTTTAATAACTATCTCAAAAATTGTCGCTCTGATGCAAACAACTGATGAGTTATCTACTTAAATTTGTTGAACAAAACGACTTACGTATTTTAAGCATGCTAACCTTTAGCCCGGTAAGCAAATTAAAAAAAAAACGCAATACGTAGGCTACACGAGAACGGAGACGTCGAGTAACCAAAACAAATGCGTTAAACAAATTCGTACACGTTATTTATCAATTTAACTCTAGAATTAAAGGATGTACAACGAGAAACAACGTTTGACAACCTTTAAACAGTTTTAATAACTATCTCAAAAATTATCGCTCTGATGCAAACAACTGATGAGTTATCTACTTAAATTTGTTGAACAAAACGACTTACGTATTTTAAGCATGCTAACCTTTAGCCCGGTAAGCAAATTAAAAAAAAAACGCAATATGTAGGCTACACGAGAACGGAGACGTCGAGTAACCAAAACAAATGCGTTAAACAAATTCGTACACGTTATTTATCAATTTAACATTAGAATTAAAGGATATACAACGAGAAACAACGTTTGACAACCTTTAAACAGTTTTAATAACTGTCTCAAAAATTGTCGCTCTGATGCAAACAACTGATGAGTTATCTACTTATATTTGTTGAACAAAACGACTTACGTATTTTAAGCATGCTAACCTTTAGCCCGGTAAGCAAATAAAAAAAAAACGCAATATGTAGGCTACACGAGAACGGAGACGTCGAGTAACCAAAACAAATGCGTTAAACAAATTCGTACACGTTATTTATCAATTTAACTCTAGAATTAAAGGATGTACAACGAGAAACAACGTTTGACAACCTTTAAACAGTTTTAATAACTATCTCAAAAATTATCGCTCTGATGCAAACAACTGATGAGTTATCTACTTAAATTTGTTGAACAAAACGACTTACGTATTTTAAGCATGCTAACCTTTAGCCCGGTAAGCAAATTAAAAAAAAAACGCAATATGTAGGCTACACGAGAACGGAGACGTCGAGTAACCAAAACAAATGCGTTAAACAAATTCGTACACGTTATTTATCAGTTTAACATTAGAATTAAAGGATATACAACGAGAAACAACGTTTGACAACCTTTAAACAGTTTTAATAACTGTCTCAAAAATTGTCGCTCTGATGCAAACAACTGATGAGTTATCTACTTATATTTGTTGAACAAAACGACTTACGTATTTTAAGCATGCTAACCTTTAGCCCGGTAAGCAAATAAAAAAAAAAACGCAATATGTAGGCTACACGAGAACGGAGACGTCGAGTAACCAAAACAAATGCGTTAAACAAATTCGTACACGTTATTTATCAATTTAACATTAGAATTAAAGGATATACAACGAGAAACAACGTTTGACAACCTTTAAACAGTTTTAATAACTATCTCAAAAATTGTCTCTCTGATGCAAACAACTGATGAGTTATCTACTTAAATTTGTTGAACAAAACGACTTACGTATTTTAAGCATGCTAACCTTTAGCCCGGTAAGCAAATTAAAAAAAAAAACGCAATACGTAGGCTACACGAGAACGGAGACGTCGAGTAACCAAAACAAATGCGTTAAACAAATTCGTACACGTTATTTATCAATTTAACTCTAGAATTAAAGGATATACAACGAGAAACAACGTTTGACAACCTTTAAACAGTTTTAATAACTATCTCAAAAATTGTCGCTCTGATGCAAACAACTGATGAGTTATCTACTTAAATTTGTTGAACAAAACGACTTACGTATTTTAAGCATGCTAACCTTTAGCCCGGTAAGCAAATTAAAAAAAACGCAATATGTAGGCTACACCAGAACGGAGACGTCGAGTGACCAAAACAAATGCGTTAAACAAATTCGTACACGTTATTTATCAATTTAATATTAGAATTAAAGGATATACAACGAGAAACAACGTTTGACAACCTTTAAACAGTTTTAATAACTATCTCAAAAATTGTCGCTCTGATGCAAACAACTGATGAGTTATCTACTTAAATTTGTTGAACAAAACGACTTACGTATTTTAAGCATGCTAACCTTTAGCCCGGTAAGCAAATTAAAAAAAAAACGCAATATGTAGGCTACACGAGAACGGAGACGTAGAGTAACCAAAACAAATGCGTTAAACATATTCGTACACGTAATTTATCAATTTAACTCTAGAATTAAAGGATATACAACTAGAAACAACGTTTGACAACCTTTAAACAGTTTTAATAACTATCTCAAAAATTTTCGCTGTGATGCAAACAACTGATGAGTTATCTACTCAAATTTGTTGAAGAAAACGACTTACGTATTTTAAGCATGCTAACCTTTAGCCCGGTAAGCAAATTAAAAAAAAAAACGCAATATGTAGGCTACACGAGAACGGAGACGTCGAGTAACCAAAACAAATGCGTTAAACAAATTCGTACACGTTATTTATCAATTTAACTCTAGAATTAAAGGATGTACAACGAGAAACAACGTTTGACAACCTTTAAACAGTTTTAATAACTATCTCAAAAATTGTCGCTCTGATGCAAACAACTGATGAGTTATCTACTTAAATTTGTTGAACAAAACGACTTACGTATTTTAAGCATGCTAACCTTTAGCCCGGTAAGCAAATTAAAAAAAAAAACGCAATATGTAGGCTACACGAGAACGGAGACGTCGAGTAACCAAAACAAATGCGTTAAACAAATTCGTACACGTTATTTATCAATTTAACTCTAGAATTAAAGGATATACAACGAGAAACAACGTTTGACAACCTTTAAACAGTTTTAATAACTATCTCAAAAATTGTCGCTCTGGTGCAAACAACTGATGAGTTATCTACTTAAATTTGTTGAACAAAACGACTTACGTATTTTAAGCATGCTAACCTTTAGCCCGGTAAGCAAATTAAAAAAAAAACGCAATATGTAGGCTACACGAGAACGGAGACGTCGAGTAACCAAAACAAATGCGTTAAACAAATTCGTACACGTTATTTATCAATTTAACTCTAGAATTAAAGGATGTACAACGAGAAACAACGTTTGACAACCTTTAAACAGTTTTAATAACTATCTCAAAAATTGTCGCTCTGATGTAAACAATTGATGAGTTATCTACTTAAATTTGTTGAACAAAACGACTTACGTATTTTAAGCATGCTAACCTTTAGCCCGGTAAGCAAATTAAAAAAAAACGCAATATGTAGGCTACACGAGAACGGAGACGTCGAGTAACCAAAACAAATGCGTTAAACAAATTCGTACACGTTATTTATAAATTTAACTCTAGAATTAAAGGATGTACAACGAGAAACAACGTTTGACAACCTTTAAACAGTTTTAATAACTATCTCAAAAATTGTCGCTCTGATGCAAACAACTGATGAGTTATCTACTCAAATTTGTTGAACAAAACGACTTACGTATTTTAAGCATGCTAACCTTTAGCCCGGTAAGCAAATTAAAAAACAACGCAATATGTAGGCTACACGAGAACGGAGACGTCGAGTAACCAAAACAAATGCGTTAAACAAATTCGTACACGTTATTTATCAATTTAACTCTAGAATTAAAGGATATACAACGAGAAACAACGTTTGACAACCTTTAAACAGTTTTAATAACTATCTCAAAAATTGTCGCTCTGATGCAAACAACTGATGAGTTATCTACTTAAATTTGTTGAACAAAACGACTTACGTATTTTAAGCATGCTAACCTTTAGCCCGGTAAGCAAATTAAAAAAAAACGCAATATACAACTGATGAGTTATCTACTTAAATTTGTTGAACAAAACGATTTACGTATTTTAAGCATGCTAACCTTTAGCCCGGTAAGCAAATTAAAAAAAAAACGCAATATGTAGGCTACACGAGAACGGAGACGTCGAGTAACCAAAACAAATGCGTTAAACAAATTCGTACACGTTATTTATCAATTTAACTCTAGAATTAAAGGATGTACAACGAGAAACAACGTTTGACAACCTTTAAACAGTTTTAATAACTATCTCAAAAATTGTCGCTCTGATGCAAACAACTGATGAGTTATCTACTTAAATTTGTTGAACAAAACGACTTACGTATTTTAAGCATGCTAACCTTTAGCCCGGTAAGCAAATTAAAAAAAACGCAATATGTAGGCTACACGAGAACGGAGACGTCGAGTAACCAAAACAAATGCGTTAAACAAATTCGTACACGTTATTTATCAATTTAACTCTAGAATTAAAGGATATACAACGAGAAACAACGTTTGACAACCTTTAAACAGTTTTAATAACTATCTCAAAAATTGTCGCTCTGATGCAAACAACTGATGAGTTATCTACTTAAATTTGTTGAACAAAACGACTTACGTATTTTAAGCATGCTAACCTTTAGCCCGGTAAGCAAATTAAAAAAAAAACGCAATATTTAGGCTACACGAGAACGGAGACGTCGAGTAACCAAAACAAATGCGTTAAACAAATTCGTACACGTTATTTATCAATTTAACTCTAGAATTAAAGGATGTACAACGAGAAACAACGTTTGACAACCTTTAAACAGTTTTAATAACTATCTCAAAAATTGTCGCTCTGATGTAAACAACTGATGAGTTATCTACTTAAATTTGTTGAACAACACGACTTACGTATTTTAAGCATGCTAACCTTTAGCCATGTAAGCAAATTAAAAAAAAAACGCAATATGTAGGCTACACGAGAACGGAGACGTTGAGCAACCAAAACAAATGCGTTAAACAAATTCGTACACGTTATTTATCAATTTAACTCTAGAATTAAAGGATATACAACGAGAAACAACGTTTGACAACCTTTAAACAGTTTTAATAACTATCTCAAAAATTCTCGCTCTGATGCAAACAACTGATGAGTTATCTACTTAAATTTGTTGAACAAAACGACTTACGTATTTTAAGCATGCTAACCTTTAGCCCAGTAAGCAAATTAAAAAAAAAACGCAATATGTAGGCTACACGAGAACGGAGACGTCGAGTAACCAAAACAAATGCGTTAAACAAATTCGTACATGTTATTTATCAATTTAACATTAGAATTAAAGGATATACAACGAGAAACAACGTTTGACAACCTTTAAACAGTTTTAATAACTATCTCAAAAATTGTCGCTCTGATGCAAACAACTGATGATTTATCTACTTAAATTTGTTGAACAAAACGACTTACGTATTTTAAGCATGCTAACCTTTAGCCCGGTAAGCAAATTAAAAAAAACGCAATATGTAGGCTACACGAGAACGGAGACGTCGAGTAACCAAAACAAATGCGTTAAACAAATTCGTACACGTTATTTATCAATTTAACTCTAGAATTAAAGGATGTACAACGAGAAACAACGTTTGACAACCTTTAAACAGTTTTAATAACTATCTCAAAAATTGTCGTTCTGATGTAAACAACTGATGAGTTATCTACTTAAATTTGTTGAACAAAACGACTTACGTATTTTAAGCATGCTAACCTTTAGCCCGGTAAGCAAATTAAAAAAAAACGCAATATGTAGGCTACACGAGAACGGAGACGTCGAGTAACCAAAACAAATGCGTTAAACAAATTCGTACACGTTATTTATCAATTTAACTCTAGAACTAAAGGATGTACAACGAGAAACAACGTTTGACAACCTTTAAACGGTTTTAATAACTATCTCAAAAATTGTCGCTCTGATGCAAACAACTGATGAGTTATCTACTCAAATTTGTTGAACAAAACGACTTACGTATTTTAAGCATGCTAACCTTTAGCCCGGTAAGCAAATTAAAAAAAGAAAACGCAATATGTAGGCTACACGAGAACGGAGACGTCGAGTAACCAAAACAAATGCGTTAAACAAATTCGTACACGTTATTTATCAATTTAACTCTAGAATTAAAGGATATACAACGAGAAACAACGTTTGACAACCTTTAAACAGTTTTAATAACTATCTCAAAAATTGTCGCTCTGATGCAAACAACTGATGAGTTATCTACTTAAATTTGTTGAACAAAACGACTTACGTATTTTAAGCATGCTAACATTTAGCCCGGTAAGCAAATTAAAAAAAAAACGCAATATGTAGGCTACACGAGAACGGAGACGTCGAGTAACCAAAACAAATGCGTTAAACAAATTCGTACACATTAGAATTAAAGGATATACAACGAGAAACAACGTTTGACAACCTTTAAACAGTTTTAATAACTATCTCAAAAATTGTCGCTCTGATGCAAACAACTGATGAGTTATCTACTTAAATTTGTTGAACAAAACGACTTACGTATTTTAAGCATGCTAACCTTTAGCCCGGTAAGCAAATTTAAAAAAAAAACGCAATATGTAGGCAACACGAGAACGGAGACGTCGAGTAACCAAAACAAATGCGTTAAACAAATTCGTACACGTTATTTATCAATTTAACATTAGAATTAAAGGATATACAACGAGAAACAACGTTTGACAACCTTTAAACAGTTTTAATAACTATCTCAAGAATTGTCGCTCTGATGCAAACAACTGATGAGTTATCTACTTAAATTTGTTGAACAAAACGACTTACGTATTTTAAGCATGCTAACCTTTAGCCCGGTAAGCAAATTAAAAAAAAAAACGCAATATGTAGGCTACACGAGAACGGAGACGTCGAGTAACCAAAACAAATGCGTTAAACAAATTCGTACACGTTATTTATCAATTTAACTCTAGAATTAAAGTATGTACAACAGGAAACAACGTTTGACAACCTTTAAACAGTTTTAATAACTATCTCAAAAATTGTCGCTCTGATGCAAACAACTGATGAGTTATCTACTTAAATTTGTTGAACAAAACGACTTACGTATTTTAAGCATGCTAACCTTTAGCCCGGTAAGCAAATTAAAAAAAAAACGCAATATGTAGGCTACACGAGAACGGAGACGTCGAGTAACCAAAACAAATGCGTTAAACAAATTCGTACACGTTATTTATCAATTTAACTCTAGAATTAAGGGATATACAACGAGAAACAACGTTTGACAACCATTAATCAGTTTTAATAACTATCTCAAAAATTGTCGCTCTGATGCAAACAACTGATGAGTTATCTACTTAAATTTGTTGAACAAAACGACTTACGTATTTTAAGCATGCTAACCTTTAGCCCGGTAAGCAAATTAAAAAAAAACGCAATATGTAGGCTACACGAGAACGGAGACGTCGAGTAACCAAAACAAATGCGTTAAACAAATTCGTACACGTTATTTATCAATTTAACTCTAGAATTAAAGGATGTACAACGAGAAACAACGTTTGACAACCTTTAAACAGTTTTAATAACTATCTCAAAAATTTTCGCTCTGATGCAAACAACTGATGAGTTATCTACTTAAATTTGTTGAACAAAACGACTTACGTATTCTAAGCATGCTAACCTTTAGCCCGGTAAGCAAATTAAAAAAAAAACGCAATATGTAGGCTACACGAGAACGGAGACGTCAAGTAACCAAAACAAATGCGTTAAACAAATTCGTACACGTTATTTATCAATTTAACTCTAGAATTAAAGGATGTACAACGAGAAACAACGTTTGACAACCTTTAAACAGTTTTAATAACTATCTCAAAAATTGTCGCTCTGATGCAAACAACTGATGAGTTATCTACTTAAATTTGTTGAACAAAACGACTTACGTATTTTAAGCATGCTAACCTTTAGCCCGGTAAGCAAATTAAAAAAAAAAACGCAATATGTAGGCTACACGAGAACGGAGACGTCGAGTAACCAAAACAAATGCGTTAAAAAAATTCGTACACGTTATTTATCAATTTAACTCTAGAATTAAAGGATATACAACGAGAAACAACGTTTGACAACCTTTAAACAGTTTTAATAACTATCTCAAAAATTTTCGCTCTGATGCAAACAACTGCTGAGTTATCTACTCAAATTTGTTGAACAAAACGACTTACGTATTTTAAGCATGCTAACATTTAGCCCGGTAAGCAAATTAAAAAAAACGCAATATGTAGGCTACACGAGAACGGAGACGTCGAGTAACCAAAACAAATGCGTTAAACAAATTCGTACACGTTATTTATCAATTTAACTCTAGAATTAAAGGATATACAACGAGAAACAACGTTTGACAACCTTTAAACAGTTTTAATAACTATCTCAAAAATTGTCGCTCTGATGCAAACAACTGATGAGTTATCTACTTAAATTTGTTGAACAAAACGACTTACGTATTTTAAGCATGCTAACCTTTAGCCCGGTAAGCAAATTAAAAAAAAACGCAATATGTAGGCTACACGAGAACGGAGACGTCGAGTAACCAAAACAAATGCGTTAAACAAATTCGTACACGTTATTTATCAATTGAACTCTAGAATTAAAGGATATACAACGAGAAACATCACTTGACAACCTTTAAACAGTTTTAATAACTATCTCAAAAATTTTCGCTCTGATGCAAACAACTGATGAGTTATCTACTCAAATTTGTTGAACAAAACGACTTACGTATTTTAAGCATGCTAACCTTTAGCCCGGTAAGCAAATTAAAAAAAAAACGCAATATGTAGGCTACACGAGAACGGAGACGTCGAGTAACCAAAACAAATGCGTTAAACAAATTCGTACACGTTATTTATCAATTTAACTCTAGAATTAAAGGATGTACAACGAGAAACAACGTTTGACAACCTTTAAACAGTTTTAATAACTATCTCAAAAATTGTCGCTCTGATGCAAACAACTGATGAGTTATCTACTTAAATTTGTTGAACAAAACGACTAACGTATTTTAAGCATGCTAACCTTTAGCCCGGTAAGCAAATTAAAAAAAAAAACGCAATATGTAGGCTACACGAGAACGGAGACGTCGAGTAACCAAAACAAATGCGTTAAACAAATTCGTACACGTTATTTATCAATTTAACTCTAGAATTAAAGGATATACAACGAGAAACATCGTTTGACAACCTTTAAATAGTTTTAATAACTATCTCAAAAATTGTCGCTCTGATGCAAACAACTGATGAGTTATCTACTTAAATTTGTTGAACAAAACGACTTACGTATTTTAAGCATGCTAACCTTTAGCCCGGTAAGCAAATTAAAAAAAAAACGCAATATGTAGGCTACACGAGAACGGAGACGTCGAGTAACCAAAACAAATGCGTTAAAGAAATTCGTACACGTTATTTGTCAATTTAACTCTAGAATTAAAGGATATACAACGAGAAACAACGTTTGACAACCTTTAAACAGTTTTAATAACTATCTCAAAAATTGTCGCTCTGATGCAAACAACTGATGAGTTATCTACTTAAATTTGTTGAACAAAACGACTTACGTATTTTAAGCATGCTAACCTTTAGCCCGGTAAGCAAATTAAAAAAAAAACGCAATATGTAGGCTACACGAGAACGGAGACGTCGAGTAACCCAAACAAATGCGTTAAACAAATTCGTACACGTTATTTATCAATTTAACTCTAGAATTAAAGGATGTACAACGAGAAACATCGCTTGACAACCTTTAAACAGTTTTAATAACTATCTCAAAAATTGTCGCTCTGATGCAAACAACTGATGAGTTATCTACTCAAATTTGTTGAACAAAACGACTTACGTATTTTAAGCATTCTAACCTTTAGCCCGGTAAGCAAATTAAAAAAAAAAAGCAATATGTAGGCTACACGAGAACGGAGCCGTCGAGTAACCAAAACAAATGCGTTAAACAAATTCGTACACGTTATTTATCAATTTAACATTAGAATTAAAGGATATACAACGAGAAACAACGTTTGACAACCTTTAAACAGTTTTAATAACTATCTCAAAAATTTTCGCTCTGATGCAAACAACTGATGAGTTATCTACTTAAATTTGTTGAACAAAACGACTTACGTATTTTAAGCATGCTAACCTTTAGCCCGGTAAGCAAATTAAAAAAAAAAACGCAATATGTAGGCTACACGAGAACGGAGACGTCGAGTAACCAAAACAAATGCGTTAAACAAATTCGTACACGTTATTTATCAATTTAACTCTAGAATTAAAGGATGTACAACGAGAAACAACGTTTGACAACCTTTAAACAGTTTTAATAACTATCTCAAAAATTGTCGCTCTGATGCAAACAACTGATGAGATATCTACTTAAATTTGTTGAACAAAACGACTTACGTATTTTAAGCATGCTAACCTTTAGCCCGGTAAGCAAATTAAAAAAAAAAACGCAATATGTAGGCTACACGAGAACGGAGACGTCGAGTAAGCAAAACAAATGCGTTAAACAAATTCGTACACGTTATTTATCAATTTAACATTAGAATTAAAGGCTATACAACGAGAAACAACGTTTGACAACCTTTAAACAGTTTTAATAACTATCTCAAAAATTGTCGCTCTGATGCAAACAACTGATGAGTTATCTACTTAAATTTGTTGAACAAAACGACTTACGTATCTTAAGCATGCTAACCTTTAGCCCGGTAAGCAAATTAAAAAAAAAACGCAATATGTAGGCTACACGAGAACGGAGACGTCGAGTAACCAAAACAAATGCGTTAAACAAATTCGTACACGTTATTTATCAATTTAACTCTAGAATTAAAGGATATACAACGAGAAACATCGTTTGACAACCTTTAAACAGTTTTAATAACTATCTCAAAAATTGTCGCTCTGATGTAAACAACTGATGAGTTATCTACTTAAATTTGTTGAACAAAACGACTTAAAAAAACGCAATATGTAGGCTACACGAGAACGAAGACGTCGAGTAACCAAAACAAATGCGTTAAACAAATTCGTACACGTTATTTATCAATTTAACTCTAGAATTAAGGGATATACAACGAGAAACAACGTTTGACAACCATTAATCAGTTTTAATAACTATCTCAAAAATTGTCGCTCTGATGCAAACAACTGATGAGTTATCTACTTAAATTTGTTGAACAAAACGACTTACGTATTTTAAGCATGCTAACCTTTAGCCCGGTAAGCAAATTAAAAAAAAAAAACGCAATATGTAGGCTACACGAGAACGGAGACGTCGAGTAACCAAAACAAATGCGTTAAACAAATTCGTACACGTTATTTATCAATTTAACTCTAGAATTAAAGGATGTACAACGAGAAACAACGTTTGACAACCTTTAAACAGTTTTAATAACTATCTCAAAAATTGTCGCTCTGATGCAAACAACTGATGAGTTATCTACTTAAATTTGTTGAACAAAACGACTTACGTATTTTAAGCATGCTAACCTTTAGCCCGGTAAGCAAATTAAAAAAAAAAAACGCAATATGTAGGCTACACGAGAACGGAGACGTCGAGTAACCAAAACAAATGCGTTAAACAAATTCGTACACGTTATTTATCAATTTAACTCTAGAATTAAAGGATATACAACGAGAAACAACGTTTGACAACCTTTAAACAGTTTTAATAACTATCTCAAAAATTTTCGCTCTGATGCAAACAACTGCTGAGTTATCTACTCAAATTTGTTGAACAAAACGACTTACGTATTTTAAGCATGCTAACATTTAGCCCGGTAAGCAAATTAAAAAAAACGCAATATGTAGGCTACACGAGAACGGAGACGTCGAGTAACCAAAACAAATGCGTTAAACAAATTCGTACACGTTATTTATCAATTTAACTCTAGAATTAAAGGATATACAACGAGAAACAACGTTTGACAACCTTTAAACAGTTTTAATAACTATCTCAAAAATTGTCGCTCTGATGCAAACAACTGATGAGTTATCTACTTAAATTTGTTGAACAAAACGACTTACGTATTTTAAGCATGCTAACCTTTAGCCCGGTAAGCAAATTAAAAAAAAACGCAATATGTAGGCTACACGAGAACGGAGACGTCGAGTAACCAAAACAAATGCGTTAAACAAATTCGTACACGTTATTTATCAATTGAACTCTAGAATTAAAGGATATACAACGAGAAACATCACTTGACAACCTTTAAACAGTTTTAATAACTATCTCAAAAATTTTCGCTCTGATGCAAACAACTGATGAGTTATCTACTCAAATTTGTTGAACAAAACGACTTACGTATTTTAAGCATGCTAACCTTTAGCCCGGTAAGCAAATTAAAAAAAAAACGCAATATGTAGGCTACACGAGAACGGAGACGTCGAGTAACCAAAACAAATGCGTTAAACAAATTCGTACACGTTATTTATCAATTTAACTCTAGAATTAAAGGATGTACAACGAGAAACAACGTTTGACAACCTTTAAACAGTTTTAATAACTATCTCAAAAATTGTCGCTCTGATGCAAACAACTGATGAGTTATCTACTTAAATTTGTTGAACAAAACGACTAACGTATTTTAAGCATGCTAACCTTTAGCCCGGTAAGCAAATTAAAAAAAAAAACGCAATATGTAGGCTACACGAGAACGGAGACGTCGAGTAACCAAAACAAATGCGTTAAACAAATTCGTACACGTTATTTATCAATTTAACTCTAGAATTAAAGGATATACAACGAGAAACAACGTTTGACAACCTTTAAACAGTTTTAATAACTATCTCAAAAATTGTCGCTCTGATGCAAACAACTGATGAGTTATCTACTTAAATTTGTTGAACAAAACGACTTACGTATTTTAAGCATGCTAACCTTTAGCCCGGTAAGCAAATTAAAAAAAAAACGCAATATGTAGGCTACACGAGAACGGAGACGTCGAGTAACCCAAACAAATGCGTTAAACAAATTCGTACACGTTATTTATCAATTTAACTCTAGAATTAAAGGATGTACAACGAGAAACATCGCTTGACAACCTTTAAACAGTTTTAATAACTATCTCAAAAATTGTCGCTCTGATGCAAACAACTGATGAGTTATCTACTCAAATTTGTTGAACAAAACGACTTACGTATTTTAAGCATTCTAACCTTTAGCCCGGTAAGCAAATTAAAAAAAAAAAGCAATATGTAGGCTACACGAGAACGGAGCCGTCGAGTAACCAAAACAAATGCGTTAAACAAATTCGTACACGTTATTTATCAATTTAACATTAGAATTAAAGGATATACAACGAGAAACAACGTTTGACAACCTTTAAACAGTTTTAATAACTATCTCAAAAATTTTCGCTCTGATGCAAACAACTGATGAGTTATCTACTTAAATTTGTTGAACAAAACGACTTACGTATTTTAAGCATGCTAACCTTTAGCCCGGTAAGCAAATTAAAAAAAAAAACGCAATATGTAGGCTACACGAGAACGGAGACGTCGAGTAACCAAAACAAATGCGTTAAACAAATTCGTACACGTTATTTATCAATTTAACTCTAGAATTAAAGGATGTACAACGAGAAACAACGTTTGACAACCTTTAAACAGTTTTAATAACTATCTCAAAAATTGTCGCTCTGATGCAAACAACTGATGAGATATCTACTTAAATTTGTTGAACAAAACGACTTACGTATTTTAAGCATGCTAACCTTTAGCCCGGTAAGCAAATTAAAAAAAAAAACGCAATATGTAGGCTACACGAGAACGGAGACGTCGAGTAAGCAAAACAAATGCGTTAAACAAATTCGTACACGTTATTTATCAATTTAACATTAGAATTAAAGGCTATACAACGAGAAACAACGTTTGACAACCTTTAAACAGTTTTAATAACTATCTCAAAAATTGTCGCTCTGATGCAAACAACTGATGAGTTATCTACTTAAATTTGTTGAACAAAACGACTTACGTATCTTAAGCATGCTAACCTTTAGCCCGGTAAGCAAATTAAAAAAAAAACGCAATATGTAGGCTACACGAGAACGGAGACGTCGAGTAACCAAAACAAATGCGTTAAACAAATTCGTACACGTTATTTATCAATTTAACTCTAGAATTAAAGGATATACAACGAGAAACATCGTTTGACAACCTTTAAACAGTTTTAATAACTATCTAAAAAATTGTCGCTCTGATGTAAACAACTGATGAGTTATCTACTTAAATTTGTTGAACAAAACGACTTAAAAAAACGCAATATGTAGGCTACACGAGAACGAAGACGTCGAGTAACCAAAACAAATGCGTTAAACAAATTCGTACACGTTATTTATCAATTTAACTCTAGAATTAAGGGATATACAACGAGAAACAACGTTTGACAACCATTAATCAGTTTTAATAACTATCTCAAAAATTGTCGCTCTGATGCAAACAACTGATGAGTTATCTACTTAAATTTGTTGAACAAAACGACTTACGTATTTTAAGCATGCTAACCTTTAGCCCGGTAAGCAAATTAAAAAAAAACGCAATATGTAGGCTACACGAGAACGGAGACGTCGAGTAACCAAAACAAATGCGTTAAACAAATTCGTACACGTTATTTATCAATTTAACTCTAGAATTAAAGGATGTACAACGAGAAACAACGTTTGACAACCTTTAAACAGTTTTAATAACTATCTCAAAAATTTTCGCTCTGATGCAAACAACTGATGAGTTATCTACTTAAATTTGTTGAACAAAACGACTTACGTATTCTAAGCATGCTAACCTTTAGCCCGGTAAGCAAATTAAAAAAAAAACGCAATATGTAGGCTACACGAGAACGGAGACGTCAAGTAACCAAAACAAATGCGTTAAACAAATTCGTACACGTTATTTATCAATTTAACTCTAGAATTAAAGGATGTACAACGAGAAACAACGTTTGACAACCTTTAAACAGTTTTAATAACTATCTCAAAAATTGTCGCTCTGATGCAAACAACTGATGAGTTATCTACTTAAATTTGTTGAACAAAACGACTTACGTATTTTAAGCATGCTAACCTTTAGCCCGGTAAGCAAATTAAAAAAAAAAAACGCAATATGTAGGCTACACGAGAACGGAGACGTCGAGTAACCAAAACAAATGCGTTAAACAAATTCGTACACGTTATTTATCAATTTAACTCTAGAATTAAAGGATATACAACGAGAAACAACGTTTGACAACCTTTAAACAGTTTTAATAACTATCTCAAAAATTTTCGCTCTGATGCAAACAACTGCTGAGTTATCTACTCAAATTTGTTGAACAAAACGACTTACGTATTTTAAGCATGCTAACATTTAGCCCGGTAAGCAAATTAAAAAAAACGCAATATGTAGGCTACACGAGAACGGAGACGTCGAGTAACCAAAACAAATGCGTTAAACAAATTCGTACACGTTATTTATCAATTTAACTCTAGAATTAAAGGATATACAACGAGAAACAACGTTTGACAACCTTTAAACAGTTTTAATAACTATCTCAAAAATTGTCGCTCTGATGCAAACAACTGATGAGTTATCTACTTAAATTTGTTGAACAAAACGACTTACGTATTTTAAGCATGCTAACCTTTAGCCCGGTAAGCAAATTAAAAAAAAACGCAATATGTAGGCTACACGAGAACGGAGACGTCGAGTAACCAAAACAAATGCGTTAAACAAATTCGTACACGTTATTTATCAATTGAACTCTAGAATTAAAGGATATACAACGAGAAACATCACTTGACAACCTTTAAACAGTTTTAATAACTATCTCAAAAATTTTCGCTCTGATGCAAACAACTGATGAGTTATCTACTCAAATTTGTTGAACAAAACGACTTACGTATTTTAAGCATGCTAACCTTTAGCCCGGTAAGCAAATTAAAAAAAAAACGCAATATGTAGGCTACACGAGAACGGAGACGTCGAGTAACCAAAACAAATGCGTTAAACAAATTCGTACACGTTATTTATCAATTTAACTCTAGAATTAAAGGATGTACAACGAGAAACAACGTTTGACAACCTTTAAACAGTTTTAATAACTATCTCAAAAATTGTCGCTCTGATGCAAACAACTGATGAGTTATCTACTTAAATTTGTTGAACAAAACGACTAACGTATTTTAAGCATGCTAACCTTTAGCCCGGTAAGCAAATTAAAAAAAAAAAACGCAATATGTAGGCTACACGAGAACGGAGACGTCGAGTAACCAAAACAAATGCGTTAAACAAATTCGTACACGTTATTTATCAATTTAACTCTAGAATTAAAGGATATACAACGAGAAACAACGTTTGACAACCTTTAAACAGTTTTAATAACTATCTCAAAAATTTTCGCTCTGATGCAAACAACTGCTGAGTTATCTACTCAAATTTGTTGAACAAAACGACTTACGTATTTTAAGCATGCTAACATTTAGCCCGGTAAGCAAATTAAAAAAAACGCAATATGTAGGCTACACGAGAACGGAGACGTCGAGTAACCAAAACAAATGCGTTAAACAAATTCGTACACGTTATTTATCAATTTAACTCTAGAATTAAAGGATATACAACGAGAAACAACGTTTGACAACCTTTAAACAGTTTTAATAACTATCTCAAAAATTGTCGCTCTGATGCAAACAACTGATGAGTTATCTACTTAAATTTGTTGAACAAAACGACTTACGTATTTTAAGCATGCTAACCTTTAGCCCGGTAAGCAAATTAAAAAAAAACGCAATATGTAGGCTACACGAGAACGGAGACGTCGAGTAACCAAAACAAATGCGTTAAACAAATTCGTACACGTTATTTATCAATTGAACTCTAGAATTAAAGGATGTACAACGAGAAACAACGTTTGACAACCTTTAAACAGTTTTAATAACTATCTCAAAAATTTTCGCTCTGATGCAAACAACTGATGAGTTATCTACTCAAATTTGTTGAACAAAACGACTTACGTATTTTAAGCATGCTAACCTTTAGCCCGGTAAGCAAATTAAAAAAAAAACGCAATATGTAGGCTACACGAGAACGGAGACGTCGAGTAACCAAAACAAATGCGTTAAACAAATTCGTACACGTTATTTATCAATTTAACTCTAGAATTAAAGGATGTACAACGAGAAACAACGTTTGACAACCTTTAAACAGTTTTAATAACTATCTCAAAAATTGTCGCTCTGATGCAAACAACTGATGAGTTATCTACTTAAATTTGTTGAACAAAACGACTAACGTATTTTAAGCATGCTAACCTTTAGCCCGGTAAGCAAATTAAAAAAAAAAACGCAATATGTAGGCTACACGAGAACGGAGACGTCGAGTAACCAAAACAAATGCGTTAAACAAATTCGTACACGTTATTTATCAATTTAACTCTAGAATTAAAGGATATACAACGAGAAACATCGTTTGACAACCTTTAAATAGTTTTAATAACTATCTCAAAAATTGTCGCTCTGATGCAAACAACTGATGAGTTATCTACTTAAATTTGTTGAACAAAACGACTTACGTATTTTAAGCATGCTAACCTTTAGCCCGGTAAGCAAATTAAAAAAAAAACGCAATATGTAGGCTACACGAGAACGGAGACGTCGAGTAACCAAAACAAATGCGTTAAAGAAATTCGTACACGTTATTTGTCAATTTAACTCTAGAATTAAAGGATATACAACGAGAAACAACGTTTGACAACCTTTAAACAGTTTTAATAACTATCTCAAAAATTGTCGCTCTGATGCAAACAACTGATGAGTTATCTACTTAAATTTGTTGAACAAAACGACTTACGTATTTTAAGCATGCTAACCTATAGCCCGGTAAGCAAATTAAAAAAAAAAAACGCAATATGTAGGCTACACGAGAACGGAGACGTCGAGTAACCAAAACAAATGCGTTAAACAAATTCGTACACGTTATTTATCAATTTAACTCTAGAATTAAAGGATGTACAACGAGAAACATCGCTTGACAACCTTTAAACAGTTTTAATAACTATCTCAAAAATTGTCGCTCTGATGCAAACAACTGATGAGTTATCTACTCAAATTTGTTGAACAAAACGACTTACGTATTTTAAGCATTCTAACCTTTAGCCCGGTAAGCAAATTAAAAAAAAAAAGCAATATGTAGGCTACACGAGAACGGAGCCGTCGAGTAACCAAAAAAATGCGTTAAACAAATTCGTACACGTTATTTATCAATTTAACATTAGAATTAAAGGATATACAACGAGAAACAACGTTTGACAACCTTTAAACAGTTTTAATAACTATCTCAAAAATTTTCGCTCTGATGCAAACAACTGATGAGTTATCTACTTAAATTTGTTGAACAAAACCACTTACGTATTTTAAGCATGCTAACCTTTAGCCCGGTAAGCAAATTAAAAAAAAAAACGCAATATGTAGGCTACACGAGAACGGAGACGTCGAGTAACCAAAACAAATGCGTTAAACAAATTCGTACACGTTATTTATCAATTTAACTCTAGAATTAAAGGATGTACAACGAGAAACAACGTTTGACAACCTTTAAACAGTTTTAATAACTATCTCAAAAATTGTCGCTCTGATGCAAACAACTGATGAGATATCTACTTAAATTTGTTGAACAAAACGACTTACGTATTTTAAGCATGCTAACCTTTAGCCCGGTAAGCAAATTAAAAAAAAAAACGCAATATGTAGGCTACACGAGAACGGAGACGTCGAGTAAGCAAAACAAATGCGTTAAACAAATTCGTACACGTTATTTATCAATTTAACATTAGAATTAAAGGCTATACAACGAGAAACAACGTTTGACAACCTTTAAACAGTTTTAATAACTATCTCAAAAATTGTCGCTCTGATGCAAACAACTGATGAGTTATCTACTTAAATTTGTTGAACAAAACGACTTACGTATCTTAAGCATGCTAACCTTTAGCCCGGTAAGCAAATTAAAAAAAAACGCAATATGTAGGCTACACGAGAACGGAGACGTCGAGTAACCAAAACAAATGCGTTAAACAAATTCGTACACGTTATTTATCAATTTAACTCTAGAATTAAAGGATATACAACGAGAAACATCGTTTGACAACCTTTAAACAGTTTTAATAACTATCTCAAAAATTGTCGCTCTGATGTAAACAACTGATGAGTTATCTACTTAAATTTGTTGAACAAAACGACTTAAAAAAACACAATATGTAGGCTACACGAGAACGAAGACGTCGAGTAACCAAAACAAATGCGTTAAACAAATTCGTACACGTTATTTATCAATTTAACTCTAGAATTAAAGGATGTACAACGAGAAACAACGTTTGACAACCTTTAAACAGTTTTAATAACTATCTCAAAAATTGTCGCTCTGGTGCAAACAACTGATGAGATATCTACTTAAATTTGTTGAACAAAACGACTTACGTATTTTAAGCATACTAACCTTTAGCCCGGTAAGCAAATTAAAAAAAAAAACGCAATATGTAGCCTACACGAGAACGGAGACGTCGAGTAACCAAAACAAATGCGTTAAACAAATTCGTACACGCTATTTATCAATTTAACTCTAGAATTAAAGGATATACAACGAGAAACAACGTTTGACAACCTTTAAACAGTTTTAATAACTATCTCAAAAATTGTCGCTCTGATGCAAACAACTGATGAGTTATCTACTTAAATTTGTTGAACAAAACGACTTACGTATTTTAAGCATGCTAACCTTTAGCCCGGTAAGCAAATTAAAAAAAAACGCAATATGTAGGCTACACGAGAACGGAGACGTCGAGTAACCAAAACAAATGCGTTAAACAAATTCGTACACGTTATTTATCAATTTAACCATAGAATTAAAGGATGTACAACGAGAAACAACGTTTGACAACCTTTAAACAGTTTTAATAACTATCTCAAAAATTTTCGCTCTGATGCAAACAACTGATGAGTTATCTACTTAAATTTGTTGAACAAAACGACTTACGTATTTTAAGCATGCTAACCTTTAGCCCGGTAAGCAAATTAAAAAAAAACGCAATATGTAGGCTACACGAGAACGGAGACGTCGAGTAACCAAAACAAATGCGCTAAACAAATTCGTACACGTTATTTATCAATTTAACTATAGAATTAAAGGATGTACAACGAGAAACAACGTTTGACAACCTTTAAACAGTTTTAATAACTATCTCAAAAATTGTCGCTCTGATGCAAACAACTGATGAGTTATTTACTTAAATTTGTTGAACAAAACGACTTACGTATTTTAAACATGCTAACCTTTAGCCCGGTAAGCAAATTAAAAAAAAAACGCAATATGTAGGCTACACGAGAACGGAGACGTCGAGTAACCAAAACAAATGCGTTAAACAAATTCGTACACGTTATTTATCAATTTAACTATAGAATTAAAGGATGTACAACGAGAAACAACGTTTGACAACCTTTAAACAGTTTTAATAACTATCTCAAAAATTGTCGCTCTGATGCAAACAACTGATGAGTTATCTACTTAAATTTGTTGAACAAAACATGCTAACCTTTAGCCCGGTAAGCAAATTAAAAAAAAAAACGCAATATGTAGGCTACACGAGAACGGAGACGTCGAGTAACCAAAACAAATGCGTTAAACAAATTCGTACACGTTATTTATCAATTTAACTCTAGAATTAAAGGATATACAACGAGAAACAACGTTTGACAACCTTTAAACAGTTTTAATAACTATCTCAAAAATTGTCGCTCTGATGCAAACAACTGATGAGTTATCTACTTAAATTTGTTGAACAAAACGACTTACGTATTTTAAGCATGCTAACCTTTAGCCCGGTAAGCAAATTAAAAAAAAAACGCAATATGTAGGCTACACGAGAACGGAGACGTCGAGTAACCAAAACAAATGCGTTAAACAAATTCGTACACGTTATTTATCAATTTAACTCTAGAATTAAAGGATATACAACGAGAAACAACGTTTGACAACCTTTAAACAGTTTTAATAACTATCTCAAAAATTGTCGCTCTGATGCAAACAACTGACGAGTTATCTACTTAAATTTGTTGAACAAAACGACTTACGTATTTTAAGCATGCTAACCTTTAGCCCGGTAAGCAAATTAAAAAAAAACGCAATATGTAGGCTACACGAGAACGGAGACGTCGAGTAACCAAAACAAATGCGTTAAACAAATTCGTACACGTTATTTATCAATTGAACTCTAGAATTAAAGGATATACAACGAGAAACATCACTTGACAACCTTTAAACAGTTTTAATAACTATCTCAAAAATTTTCGCTCTGATGCAAACAACTGATGAGTTATCTACTCAAATTTGTTGAACAAAACGACTTACGTATTTTAAGCATGCTAACCTTTAGCCCGGTAAGCAAATTAAAAAAAAAACGCAATATGTAGGCTACACGAGAACGGAGACGTCGAGTAACCAAAACAAATGCGTTAAACAAATTCGTACACGTTATTTATCAATTTAACTCTAGAATTAAAGGATGTACAACGAGAAACAACGTTTGACAACCTTTAAACAGTTTTAATAACTATCTCAAAAATTGTCGCTCTGATGCAAACAACTGATGAGTTATCTACTTAAATTTGTTGAACAAAACGACTAACGTATTTTAAGCATGCTAACCTTTAGCCCGGTAAGCAAATTAAAAAAAAAAACGCAATATGTAGGCTACACGAGAACGGAGACGTCGAGTAACCAAAACAAATGCGTTAAACAAATTCGTACACGTTATTTATCAATTTAACTCTAGAATTAAAGGATATACAACGAGAAACATCGTTTGACAACCTTTAAATAGTTTTAATAACTATCTCAAAAATTGTCGCTCTGATGCAAACAACTGATGAGTTATCTACTTAAATTTGTTGAACAAAACGACTTACGTATTTTAAGCATGCTAACCTTTAGCCCGGTAAGCAAATTAAAAAAAAAACGCAATATGTAGGCTACACGAGAACGGAGACGTCGAGTAACCAAAACAAATGCGTTAAAGAAATTCGTACACGTTATTTGTCAATTTAACTCTAGAATTAAAGGATATACAACGAGAAACAACGTTTGACAACCTTTAAACAGTTTTAATAACTATCTCAAAAATTGTCGCTCTGATGCAAACAACTGATGAGTTATCTACTTAAATTTGTTGAACAAAACGACTTACGTATTTTAAGCATGCTAACCTATAGCCCGGTAAGCAAATTAAAAAAAAAAAACGCAATATGTAGGCTACACGAGAACGGAGACGTCGAGTAACCAAAACAAATGCGTTAAACAAATTCGTACACGTTATTTATCAATTTAACTCTAGAATTAAAGGATGTACAACGAGAAACATCGCTTGACAACCTTTAAACAGTTTTAATAACTATCTCAAAAATTGTCGCTCTGATGCAAACAACTGATGAGTTATCTACTCAAATTTGTTGAACAAAACGACTTACGTATTTTAAGCATTCTAACCTTTAGCCCGGTAAGCAAATTAAAAAAAAAAAGCAATATGTAGGCTACACGAGAACGGAGCCGTCGAGTAACCAAAAAAATGCGTTAAACAAATTCGTACACGTTATTTATCAATTTAACATTAGAATTAAAGGATATACAACGAGAAACAACGTTTGACAACCTTTAAACAGTTTTAATAACTATCTCAAAAATTTTCGCTCTGATGCAAACAACTGATGAGTTATCTACTTAAATTTGTTGAACAAAACCACTTACGTATTTTAAGCATGCTAACCTTTAGCCCGGTAAGCAAATTAAAAAAAAAAACGCAATATGTAGGCTACACGAGAACGGAGACGTCGAGTAACCAAAACAAATGCGTTAAACAAATTCGTACACGTTATTTATCAATTTAACTCTAGAATTAAAGGATGTACAACGAGAAACAACGTTTGACAACCTTTAAACAGTTTTAATAACTATCTCAAAAATTGTCGCTCTGATGCAAACAACTGATGAGATATCTACTTAAATTTGTTGAACAAAACGACTTACGTATTTTAAGCATGCTAACCTTTAGCCCGGTAAGCAAATTAAAAAAAAAAACGCAATATGTAGGCTACACGAGAACGGAGACGTCGAGTAAGCAAAACAAATGCGTTAAACAAATTCGTACACGTTATTTATCAATTTAACATTAGAATTAAAGGCTATACAACGAGAAACAACGTTTGACAACCTTTAAACAGTTTTAATAACTATCTCAAAAATTGTCGCTCTGATGCAAACAACTGATGAGTTATCTACTTAAATTTGTTGAACAAAACGACTTACGTATCTTAAGCATGCTAACCTTTAGCCCGGTAAGCAAATTAAAAAAAAACGCAATATGTAGGCTACACGAGAACGGAGACGTCGAGTAACCAAAACAAATGCGTTAAACAAATTCGTACACGTTATTTATCAATTTAACTCTAGAATTAAAGGATATACAACGAGAAACATCGTTTGACAACCTTTAAACAGTTTTAATAACTATCTCAAAAATTGTCGCTCTGATGTAAACAACTGATGAGTTATCTACTTAAATTTGTTGAACAAAACGACTTAAAAAAACACAATATGTAGGCTACACGAGAACGAAGACGTCGAGTAACCAAAACAAATGCGTTAAACAAATTCGTACACGTTATTTATCAATTTAACTCTAGAATTAAAGGATGTACAACGAGAAACAACGTTTGACAACCTTTAAACAGTTTTAATAACTATCTCAAAAATTGTCGCTCTGGTGCAAACAACTGATGAGATATCTACTTAAATTTGTTGAACAAAACGACTTACGTATTTTAAGCATGCTAACCTTTAGCCCGGTAAGCAAATTAAAAAAAAAAACGCAATATGTAGCCTACACGAGAACGGAGACGTCGAGTAACCAAAACAAATGCGTTAAACAAATTCGTACACGCTATTTATCAATTTAACTCTAGAATTAAAGGATATACAACGAGAAACAACGTTTGACAACCTTTAAACAGTTTTAATAACTATCTCAAAAATTGTCGCTCTGATGCAAACAACTGATGAGTTATCTACTTAAATTTGTTGAACAAAACGACTTACGTATTTTAAGCATGCTAACTTTTAGCCCGGTAAGCAAATTAAAAAAAAACGCAATATGTAGGCTACACGAGAACGGAGACGTCGAGTAACCAAAACAAATGCGTTAAACAAATTCGTACACGTTATTTATCAATTTAACCATAGAATTAAAGGATGTACAACGAGAAACAACGTTTGACAACCTTTAAACAGTTTTAATAACTATCTCAAAAATTTTCGCTCTGATGCAAACAACTGATGAGTTATCTACTTAAATTTGTTGAACAAAACGACTTACGTATTTTAAGCATGCTAACCTTTAGCCCGGTAAGCAAATTAAAAAAAAACGCAATATGTAGGCTACACGAGAACGGAGACGTCGAGTAACCAAAACAAATGCGTTAAACAAATTCGTACACGTTATTTATCAATTTAACTATAGAATTAAAGGATGTACAACGAGAAACAACGTTTGACAACCTTTAAACAGTTTTAATAACTATCTCAAAAATTGTCGCTCTGATGCAAACAACTGATGAGTTATTTACTTAAATTTGTTGAACAAAACGACTTACGTATTTTAAACATGCTAACCTTTAGCCCGGTAAGCAAATTAAAAAAAAAACGCAATATGTAGGCTACACGAGAACGGAGACGTCGAGTAACCAAAACAAATGCGTTAAACAAATTCGTACACGTTATTTATCAATTTAACTATAGAATTAAAGGATGTACAACGAGAAACAACGTTTGACAACCTTTAAACAGTTTTAATAACTATCTCAAAAATTGTCGCTCTGATGCAAACAACTGATGAGTTATCTACTTAAATTTGTTGAACAAAACATGCTAACCTTTAGCCCGGTAAGCAAATTAAAAAAAAAAACGCAATATGTAGGCTACACGAGAACGGAGACGTCGAGTAACCAAAACAAATGCGTTAAACAAATTCGTACACGTTATTTATCAATTTAACTCTAGAATTAAAGGATATACAACGAGAAACAACGTTTGACAACCTTTAAACAGTTTTAATAACTATCTCAAAAATTGTCGCTCTGATGCAAACAACTGATGAGTTATCTACTTAAATTTGTTGAACAAAACGACTTACGTATTTTAAGCATGCTAACCTTTAGCCCGGTAAGCAAATTAAAAAAAAAACGCAATATGTAGGCTACACGAGAACGGAGACGTCGAGTAACCAAAACAAATGCGTTAAACAAATTCGTACACGTTATTTATCAATTTAACTCTAGAATTAAAGGATATACAACGAGAAACAACGTTTGACAACCTTTAAACAGTTTTAATAACTATCTCAAAAATTGTCGCTCTGATGCAAACAACTGACGAGTTATCTACTTAAATTTGTTGAACAAAACGACTTACGTATTTTAAGCATGCTAACCTTTAGCCCGGTAAGCAAATTAAAAAAAAACGCAATATGTAGGCTACACGAGAACGGAGACGTTGAGTAACCAAAACAAATGCTTTAAACAAATTCGTACACGTTATTTATCAATTTAACTCTAGAATTAAAGGATGTACAACGAGAAACAACGTTTGACAACCTTTAAACAGTTTTAATAACTTTCTCAAAAATTGTCGCAATGATTTTCTTCGCATAGCCGTGCATCTGTCACGACGATATTTTTTGTTGCTAGACTTGAAAAATTCAATGTCGGCTGCCTTGATATTTACACAGTTGCCGTGAAAATAGTTCAAACAGTCAGAACAATCAATTTTGTTTAGACTATTCCGCTCCACTCTTTCCTTGCATATCAAGCAAAATATTTTGGAAAACTTAAACGACTCAAAAATGACTAATAATTTAATTTAATTCAATTAATAAGTGAGCGCCCCACGATCACTTGCTTTCAAATTTGTACATTTTTGATAAAAAATTAAGGTGTTTTGTTTTAAATAATAATTATAATACACATTAAAATGATTCTCTTAATTTGGGTCAATTGCTCTTTCTTTCCAGGTGTTTTTTTTTCCTGTTTTTGCCGTTCTAAGCCGTCTTCCGAAAGTACTTCTTCTTCAGCCTATCGCAACATGGTCGGAAGACGAGACAATCGACTTGCCAATATCTCAGAGGTTGCAAAATTGAATTGCAAATTGGGTGGGATATCGTTTTAGAGGCTTTATTTTTATTGGGCCAGGTACACCTTCGTTAACCCTCGCGTTAAAGTCGGCAAGTGTGTGGTTTTATATACAAGTAGAAGTGGTGTTATGTACCTAGTGGCAATTGCATTGCAAGCGCTTTTATAATGCAATATTCTTCGTCGGTACTGCGTAGATTAATGTCATAAAGAACTACCCCCGGATCCAACAACAAATTGAAGCTTATCTACCACGGTCTGCGAGCTATAGTGTTAGATTACACATTGTAATGCGGTCCATCAGAAAACCTTCAAATAGTTTATGACTGAATGACCTTGCCTGGTTTTAGCCTTAAGCACATTTTATACTGATGGCCAGTTTACCCGTAGGTTATTCGATGGTGAATGACGTTTAGAAAGTTTCATACTTGTGTGCATTTTTTATTAAGGTTCAACATTCTTTAATTTTTGTCAGTGGGGCAGTGAGACGTTCGCTATATTATGTTGCAGTCACACGAATCGATGATCCCCCCGACATGGCAAACTGCAATGATCGGTAATGCCCTGGTTACCGGGTAATTGGATAGCCGGATATTATCCCAACTTCAAATCAAATACATACCGTTATCTTTATTCAGAAAGCCCAAACAATTTGTCGAAACTACACTGATCACAGATCTTGCGTAATGCTCGGGTGTCTGAGTTTTTTGGTACTCGAGTAATACCCGGGCAGTTGGATCCCGACACCAAAGTACTCGGGTACCTCATTACTCAGGTTAAATTATCAGCCCTACCTCCCATCAAACGCATGGCAAACTATAGGAGCACACTGGTATTTTCATCGTCAGCGCCTCGGTATGGAACCTTCTTCCCCCACTTCATCTACAATCATACGTTATCTTGAAAAGGAGCACTCGCTGCTCTTTTAAAAGTCCGAGATAGCGAAAGTTATTTCGGCAAAGTAGCTGCTAATATTTAAATTAACCGGCAGCATTAGGGCAGGACTGTGGTCTTCATTAAGTTGCTCCATACAGTGCGCTGTTTATTCTTATAATTGACTAGCAGACCCGGTAGGCATACATTTTAATAAGCTTTTTCCGTCTAACTCTGCCCTCCCCCTCTTCACCTCTTTCTAATCCTTTTATTCACTCCTTTCTCCGTCTTTTCGCTTCATCTATTTCTATCTTTGTCTCATTTTATCACCTTCTCAGTCTCCTTCTTCTTCTCTATATTCTCCTCTCTCTTCTTCCCATTCTTCTTCATCCCTTATTGCCAGTCCCATATGGTGGTATGCATTTTGTTCCAGTCCCATTCCGAGTCCCAGTCCCAGTCCCACTCCGAGTCTCAGTGCCAGTCCTGGCCCTAATCCCAGTCCCAGTCCGTCTCTGGTCTACTTCCCGGCAAAAAGGATCGTAAATACTAATATAGGCAAATTTATATACCAAATTTCAAGCAAATCGAATAGGAAGTATGTAAATAGGTATGTTGGTATTATTAATTCATGTCTTTATTTCGGCTTCGCATGCAAGTTAACACGCTCAGCCACTGCCCATTCATACCATTCCCACGTTCGATCAACACACGCGCCGCAACGTCAGCACATTTTGTTTCCCATCGACCGTTGCATGCGCTGCAGCGTAAGCATATTTGTATTTCATGTTGTTGTTGTTGTAGCAGTGCTTCGCTCCACCTAACAGCCGCGACCGATCACAAATTGTCATCAATATCCTCTAACGGGAGTCCAAGGAAATTTGCTGTTTCAACAGGGGTTGACCATAAGGAAAGGGGTGTTAGAGGCGTTGGTTCCACATTACAATTAAAGAGATGGTTGGTGTCATGTGGGGACACATTGCAAGCGGGGCATACATTTTGTATGTCGGGGTTGATTCTGGATAGGTAAAAGTTTAACCTGTTACAGTATCCAGAACGAAGTTGAGCAAGAGTGACACGCGTTTCCTTGGGGAGTTGCGTTCCTCTTCCGCGAGTTTTGGATACTTTTCTTTGAGTACTGGATTCACCGGGCAATTCCCGGCATAAAGGTCCGACGCCTGTTTATGGAGTTCACCAAGGACCTGCTTGTGTTTTTTCGCTTCATACGGCTGGGTTCTCAGGTGCCGTATTTCCTCAAAATGCTTACGGAGAGGATTCCTTAAGCCCCTAGGCGGTGCTGGCTCAACAATCAGATGTCTGTTGGGATGCTAAGGTTTCTGGGTATTCAACAGGAACTGTTTGGTCAGCATCTCATTTCTCTCCCTCATGGGGAGTATTCTCGACTCATTATGCAGATGGTGTTCTGGGGACATAAGAAGACAGCCCGTGGCGATTCTATGAGCAGTATTTTGGCAGACCTGTAGCTTCTTCCAGTGGGTAATTTTTAGGCTTGGACCATATGGGTGACGTCTAGCATGTAATCGGCTGGCTAATTGCTTTGTATGTAGTCATGAGCGTTTCTTTATCTTTTCCCCAAGTACTGCCAGCGAGGGATTTGAGGATTTCATCATGAAATGCAATACCAATAATTTAATAACGCAACGCTTGTGGCAAATCAAGGCCACGGTCATTCTCACTGCATTCTAACACACTTGCGTAAGGATTGGGCCGCTGCCGCCGGCGCTGAGGTTTCTTTGGCAAACCGCCAAGATAGTTTGGGCAGTTGCTGTCGGGGATCCGTACGACTAAGTCGATTTGTTAGTTATATACAACCATTTTTGAATAACGTATATTTGTTAACTTTAAATTTGAGTACTTACTAATTTCAACTTCTTAGTTTGTTTGGAGCGAGTTTGCTTCTAAATTTTTTTAAGTGAAAGGATCTGAGATTCTTAAGTTCCATATTTATCAGTTTTGCCAGGTTGATTTTCACAATGCGCCAAATCTTGGAAAGACCCGTGAAAAGAGAATCGACACACATCACCTCCTCGTCGACTTTAAAGCCGCCTTCGACAGCACGAAAAGGAGCTGCCTATATGTCGCTATGTCTGAATTTGGTTTCCCCGCAAAACTTATACGGCTGTGCAAAATGACGTTGAGCAACACCATCAGCTCAGTCAGAATTGGGAAGGACCCCCCCGAGCCGTTCGAAAATAAACGAGATTTCAGACAGGGTGACCTCCTATCGTGCGATTTCTTTAATTTTATGCTGGAGAAAATTATACTAGCTGCAGAACTTTACCGCACTGGAACAATATACTATAAAATGTAATGTAATGTATAATGTAATGTAATGTATTTATTTATTACGGCTTTCCTAAGCCTAACTTAAATCTATTTTACATGTTTATAATTGTCTTCTGGACTATGCAATCTAGAATATTTACATCTATGTCCTACCTTGGAGTACTATGGATGGGAGACTTCCAGATCATGCGAACAAAGCATTGCGATTATGTAGTATGTAGGCATTTTACACATGTTAGTAAAGCGCGAAGGCAACATCTGCACGGCGATGCACTGAGTTAATCGAGTGATGCGTTTCAGTATGTGCTTCGGCAACCTTTTTTGTATGCGCACAAGAGCTTGGAAGTCTTGGCGCTACACAGCAGTATAGTTTCGCTGCACTTCTATCGATGCTATGGAAGTCCGCCTGTCCAGCACTAAATTGGTAGTGTTCTGCAATAATTGTACAATTTTTGTTTAAATTTATTGGAATGACATGATTTAATATCAATCGGTAGTTCATTATATGATTTAAGACCTTTATAATACAGATTACATTTGTCTGCTTCAGTTTTATAAGCCGGCAGATTAAAATCATTTTTATTACGAGTATTTACAGAGTGCACATCTTTTACATATTTTATATTAGTCCTCAAATACGCAGGCAAAGTTCCTTCTATTATGTTTTTAATAAATTTTATGGTATAATAAAAAAGTTGCTGTCTAATGCTAAGCCAATTAAGAGAGCATAGCATGTCTCTGATAGATGTGTCATACCGTTTTTTGAGAATGAATCTCATAGCGCGGTTCTGTTGCTTTTGTAGCTTGTATATCTGACTATCTCGCAAGATGAAAAATATAGTTGGGCAATAAATAAAATTAGGTTCGATTATAGATCTGTAGACGATGATTTTATACCTTCTATTTAAATATTTGCAGGTTCGTTGTGTAAAATATAACTTTTTCGCTATTTTTCCTACCGTATAATCCACGTGCTCGTTGAAATTCAGCTTATCATCTATTTTTATTCCCAAGTATTTTATAATGCTGACTTTTTCAATTAGTTCGTTATTTATATTTAAGTTTTGTAGCTCATTGATTTGAAAATTGCGTCTAGATATAACCATAAATTTCCTTTTATTGACATTCACTTTTAGTCTGTTTACGCATAACCAACCATATACGCTGTTAAGATCTTCTTGTAGCTTAGCATATATTTCAGTAATATTGTTCCCACTTATCATCAGCAATGTATCATCAGCAAACAATTTTATTTCACAGTGCTTAATGGAGCTAGTTATATCATTAATATATATATTGAACATTATGGGTGCCAGCACAGACCCTTGAGGTAGACCAACAGGTACCTCCCTTTTATCCGATACGGACGTTCCAATCACTGTTCTTTGGTATCTGTTAATTAGGAAGTCTTGAAACCATTTTAGTTCTATACCAGAAACGCCAATGCAAGAAAGCTTTTTCAGCATTAATTTTTGGTCGATCGTCTCGAATGCACGCTTTAAAACCAAAAACACAGCTAATATGTGTTTTTTTCCTGCTTAAGTCTTCTTTCCAGTTAGCTAAAACCAAATTCAAAGCACTTTCACATGAATGTTTTTTTCGAAAACCAGATTGTTGAGGTATAATAATTACATTATCTTCTAAATATTTTACCAGCTGATTTTTTACCACTGTTTCCAAAATTTTTTCATCACATTGTAACGTGTTAATAGGTCTTATCTCCTCAGCTTTGATGGTATTTTTCACTTTTTCTAATGGCACAACTATAGAAGATTTCCATAAACTAGGAACGAGACCTTTATCTAAGCTCTCATTAACAAGCTGAGAATAGAAAAAACCTGTATACGTTATGGAATCTTTAACGACTCCTTCCGACACAAGTTTCTTCCTTCCAATTTTATTTTTAAACTTACTTACTATATCAACTATCTCTGAAGTGGAAACTTTCTGAAACTTAAAAACATTACGGCCATTTTGCTCATCTATAGTACCTTCATTACTAAAAGAAGTAGGAATATTCATGCTAATCTCCAATATACTATCAATGAAATAGTCATTCAAAGACTGCGCTATTTCATTTTCCTCTGTGTAGAGTTGGTCGTTTATTTTAATTTTTTTAATACCATTATTTTCTTTAGCCATGCTTATGGAATTTTTCAAGTTTTTCCACATGACCTTACTATCACCAGCACTATGGTTGATTTTGTTTTCCATGTACTTGGCTTTTTTATCTTAATTAGCCGTTTATATTGGCGTTTCGCAATATAATATTCACACCATTCTCCAGTGGATAGGCTGATCTTGTAAAGATTTAGCTTACGTTTATTTAAGTTAGCCAGCTCAAAATCATACCACTTGTTCATAAGTTTGACACTAACTTCTTTAGAGTATGTCAGGGTGGTCACTGCGCTTGATAGCGTATTACATAGGAATGTTGCCTTATTTTCGATGCTCAGATTTTCAAAGTCAGTGTAGTTAAGCTGTCGTAATTCATTAACAAGGCTGTCGCTTGTATAATTTTCCCAGGAAATTATTGTTCTCTTCGTTCTCATCTGAAATAGCTTATGTAATTTGATTTTGAATTTAATCGTTTCATGATCTGAAATCTGAAACTCTTCTAATTTTAAACATGATATAGAGCTACTATCTGTAAATAACAAGTCGATCAATGTATCTGTCTTATCGCCCTTTCGTGTATAAAAATTTATTTTTTGCTCCATAGCAAAGGATCGAAATAAGTCAACTAACTGTTTACTATAAGTTGTGCTCTTGTAAAAGTTTATATTGAGATCGCCCACGAAGATAATATTATCCTGTGTTACGCAGTTATTATTGAAAATGTCGTATAAGTACGTTATAAATTCTGCATCACTTGAGCTCGGTGAGTGATATATCAGAGCTATTTGATATTGGGGGAAAATATTATTTGTTGCAACACATTATCGAATGTTACTGCATCTGTTTCCACTAACGCAATGTAGCTTACTTCTCTACGATTGGTATTTTCATACAGTTTTAACACTTTAAAATCCTTTCCGTTACATGAGTCATTTTGCTTAGTTAAGCATTCTACCAAACGCTCATTGCTAACTTTTTCAGTTAAACCAACAATTTTTATTTTCTTTTTTATTTCATCCTTATTTTTTGTTTTCTCTGCTTCGTAATCGTTTCCAATACCTTCTCTTACCTTTAGCTGGACTTTTTCACAGGCGTCTTTATTTTTACATTCTACAATAATGACACCACTATTTACTTCTTTAACATTTTTAACAAGGCCTTCGGTAGGTTCGACAACTTTTTTTAGAGCTTCCTTGGTTTCCTTAGCTTTTTTGCCCTTCTTTTTCGGTTTAATGACAATTTTATTCTCATTTACAGAAGCGACCTGAGCATAAGATAGTTTTCCTGGCTGATCATTTGCCACGCGTAAATCGCTAAGCAATTCATTTTCTTTTTTAATTCATTAGATAAATATTTTACTATCTCATTCTTCATTGCAATCAATTTTACTTCTATATTATGCTCTAAAAGGGAGTTGAAGTCCGTAATAATGCTACTTTTAATCTGGGAAAATTTATTACAAAATATCTGCTCGACTATCTGTTTAATATCAACGGCTTTCATTTTTGTTTCTTCACATTTATTAATCAAATGTTTGATTTCCACAAATTTAGTTTTGGTATCCGATAATGCACATACATTACAGAACCATTTTATGTTCATATTATCTTCTATTATCTTTTTTTCATTTCTTTTAATATTACTGCATTTCAAGCAGAAACTATAGCCACACCCACCAGAGCATGCTACTATGTCATCTACCTGAAGCAGTTTCGCAGTACATTCTTTGCACTCTGCTGGCATTGTAAATGTATATCTTTATAAGACAATGTAAAAGATATGCAACTTTACATGGCAACTTTGTGATACACAACTTTAAATACTCGCAAGACTAGTTTGAAAAAATAACCTAAAAAATATGTATAAATATATATTTTTCTACCGTGATGGCAGCCCTGTTTTAGGCTGACACTTTTCACTCTTTTATGTCTTCCACTTGCCCTTTCTATCATTCACCTTTGTAAACAAATTCAATGCTTATCAGGCGCTAATTTTTCGCGCTAAGTTAATGATAGCAAAGAAAAGTCAAAAACACAAAATAAAGAGCACAATTAGTAGCGACAGTATAGCAACAAAGCGACTTGACAGGTTGTTGATGTTCTCACCCGTACTCAGCGTATCAGCAGGCGTTTGTGTGAAAGTGTGCTTGGCGATGTTAGCAGCGCACCGACTGTGGTAATGGCAGCACAGCAGATAGCTTTTGCAAATTACTAACCACCTAAATACTCCACTCTCCCAAACTATATTTTTAGATTTGTCCACTTGAATACCGCTTCCCGCACCTGTTGTTAGATGTTGTACGTTTTTTTAGCGCTTTTGTATGTTGTTTACTATTTTTTTGTTTAATAAAAACACGGAGCACGTATCAAAACGACCGTCTTGTTCTTCTTCTTCACTATTTATATATGTGCTTCTACTTCGAACCAGCTACGTAAATATTATCCGATAGCATTTCATTGAAACTCCTGTCATGGCCATCAACCTGTACTTGACAGTTGGTCCCTTCTACCTTGTAATATATTAAAGCCAAATACCTTGTATAGGTATGTATATACGAGCTCAACCAAGCGCCGGCAATTATTGCAGCCTTTGGTAATTTATTTTAACTCCGTGCATTAAAATCGTGCATTTACTGGCATATGCTGATGACATTGATATCATCGGCCTAAACACCCGCGCTGTTAGCTCTTCTTACTCCAAACTGGAAAAAGCAACGGCAAAAATGGGTTTGATGGGGAATGAGGACAAAACGAAGTACCTGCTGTCATCGAGCAAAGAGTCAGCGCATAAGCGCCTTGGCAACCACGCTGCGTTGGCAGCCATAATTTCGAAAAAGTAAAAGACTTCGTTTATTTGGGAACCAGCATCAACACAAGCAACAACATCAGCACTGAAATCCAGCGAAGAATCAATCTTGCCAATAAATGCTACTTTGGACTAGGTAGGCAATTGAAAAGTAAAGTCCTCTCTCGGCGAACGAGAATCATACTCTACAAGTCACGCATCGTACCCGTCCTGCTATATGGGGCAGAAGCATGGACCATGACAAAAGCAGATGAAGCGCCTTTGGGAGTGTTCGAGAGAAAAGTTCTTCGAAAAAATGTACGGACCTCTACGCGTTGGCGACGGCGAGTACAGAAGAAGATTTAATGATGAGCTGTACGAGCTATACGAAGACATCAACACAGTCCAGCGAATTAAAACGCAGCGGCTGCGCTGGCTGGGCCATGTTATGTGAATGAAAGATGATGCTCCGGCCAAGAAAGTGTTTCTATCGGAATCCGCCTATGGAAGCAGAGGTAGAGGGCGGCCCCCACTCCGTTGGAAGGACCAGGTGGAAAACGATTTAAACTCCCTTGGTGTGACCAATTGGCGCCGGTTGGCGGAGCGACTAGCGCGCCTTATTGGACGGCCATAACCGTTTAGATCGTTAAGCGCCAATTAAGTAAGTAAGTAAGCGAGGTTGATGCGTCTAAATCGAACATCACAATGAAAATTACTTTGAAGCTCTCAGCAACAGCTTTCATTTAATATCCATATTACACGCACATTCTTGGGGTGTCCGGGTCCACGTTTTGGCCTATATCTCGAGACCCTAGTCACCCAGCGGTATAAAACTTACTCTGTACTAAAGCACACATCAACAGCTTCAATTCGATACCCGTAAGGTAAAAACATATCCTAGTGTTACCCTCATCTACGTTTTGGCATATATCTCGAGACCCTAGTCACCCAGGGATATGAAAATTACCCTCTACTAAAGCACTCATCAACAGCTTTCATTTGTTATCCATATTCTATAAATACATTCTAGGGGTACCCGGGTCCTTTTTTTAGCCTATATCTCGAGACCCTAGTCACCAAAGGGTACGAAAAATACATCGTATCAAAGTACTCATAAACAGCTTACATTTGATAATCACATTGTACAAACCCATATCAGGATTACCCAGGTCCACGTTTTGATCTCAAGACCCTAGCATTTGTGCGTCGATCGCAACCAAACCTATGTAATAACCACCAGGTGAGGTGTACGCAACTTATGTAAAAGTTTGAACAAAATCGACCAACGCATCTCTTCAAACACCGGCGACCAACTAACACACATTTTAGCCTTTCTTTTTATATATATAGATTTTGCCCCTCGGAACACAAACCAAGCGACGTATCACTGATTTTGCTATAAAAAGTTTCTGAGCGAGAACTTAGCAGCCCTAGCAAATGCAGTTTACAGTTTGCATAAAACATGCAAGGCCGGCCACTTAGAGATATATCTCTATCATTTCTTCAAATGCTTCTTGTACCTAATGTTCTTGAATTCATGTGTAGTATGGCAAACTTGAAGTATATTCGGAGAGCCTCTCATAAACTTGTATTAATATTTTAATGAAAAATGTAAAAAAAAAATGCACTTAGTGCTTTGATACAAAAAAGTACCAAATTTAATACTATTTCACAAACGGCCTCTTCTGTTCTTCCCCTTTTTCTCATCATTCGTATTCTATGGGAGTTTTCAAAATGAGCTGTCACTACATATTCCACCTTGTCTTTATTACATAATGATATAGGCTATTTTGAAAATCTTTCAACAAATAACTCTGCCAAACAAGACATTGCGATACTTATAAAAAAAATATCCCCCACAAAGCTATACAGGCAAATTCATATATTGCAACAGTGGTAATTGCAGTCACCTTAGACTTTACTTTTCAATCATTAACTCTTACATCCCGCCCCACCAAAGCTTCTCTACAAACGACTTGTTCTCGATTACCCAAAACTTAACTTCACCTGATTGTCGGAGATTTCAATGCATGGAGCCCACTATGGGGCTCTGATATTGTAAATGAAAGAGGTAAAACAGTCGAAAACTATATCCTAAGTGAAGATCTTTTAGTCTTGAACGATGGGTCTGCGACCCATTTTTCCACACATAAAACATTCCAACACGTGGATATAACACTGTGTTCCCCTGCTATAGTTCCAAAGCTATCCTGGAATATACTTGAAGATTTGCACGGAAGTGACCACTTCCCAATAACTATCCGCATGCAAATATCTCTTCAAACTAACATAACCAAAACCAAGATCAAGTTTAAAACAGACTTAGCGAACTAGTCTTCCTTTCAGCAGAACTGCAATGTTTTCTCAAACCGATCTGACAGATCCAATAATGTGAACAAAGAAGCTGCCAACTTCCAGAAAATCATTCGATCGGCAGCCAATACTTCTATCCCGCTAACAAAGCCCGGAAATGTAAAATCCACATTACCGTGGTGGAATACTGATCTGCTAAAGTTAAGAGATGAAAAACAAAGGCTATGGCACGACTATAAAAGAAAAAGATGCCCAGAACATCTAGCCTTGTATAACAAAGCAAAAGCGAAATTTAAAAAAGCTGCTCTAGAAGCTAAACGTTCTTGCTTAGGAGAACTGATCCAAAAAATAAAACCAAACACTTCCACAAAAAAAATTTGGCAAGATATCAGAACGCTTACAGGTAATAGCAAAGACCAATCCATTACACTTAAAAAAACCGTGTCCGATAATATTCTATTGCCATTAGAAATAGCAAATCATTTCGGTACTATCTGGTCCAGTCTATCCGAAGACTGTAATTTCCACCCTGACTTCGTTTCCAGGAAAAATCATTTCAGCAGTTATGACTACATTCCAAACAACACTTCATACGCCGCAATTCAAATAGATTCAAAGTAACAAGTCTGGAGCTAGAGAACTCGCTACATGGGCTCAAGGGTAAAACCCCAAGTAACGATCGCATAAGCTACCCCATGCTTTGCAATTTGCCTCCAACCGTAAAAGAGAGATTAATCGCTCTATACAATGACATTTTTGACAAAGGAGTATACCCCCAAAGCTGGCGTACAGCAATGGTGTTACCCATCCCCAAGCCCAAGAAGCTATCAACCGACATATCGGGACATAGACCAATCTCCCTTTTGCCCTGTATAGAAAAACTTTCGAAAAAATCATAGCAAGTAGGCTACGGTGGTAGGTCGCGAAAGATAAACTTATTAGCGCTAACCAAGTGGCATTCCAAAGAAATCAAAATTCAACTGATATCCTGCTGCACCTTCAACACTATGTATCAAACGCTCTTTCGTCCCGAAATCACGTTACCATCTTGGCAACTGATTTCGAAAGAGCCTTTGACCGCATCGGTGCACATGTGGTTTTGGAACAACTCGCAACTTGGGGAGTAGGTCAAAAGACTTTTAACATGGTAAAAGCCTTTTTGATTTCTCGCAAGTTTCGAGTCACAGTAAACTCAGAACGTTCTAACGCCTTTCCTTTGCACAACGGTATACCCCAGGGATCTCCTCTCTTGGTGATGCTTTTCATCATTTCATTTGAACAACTGAGCAAAACACTATCCATGTATAGTAGCATTGAGCATTCCATCTATGCTGACGATGCCATAATCTACTCTAAGCTAACAGATATGAACAAACTGAAATCATTGTATTTAAACATATTAAACCATGTAAAAAACTGGGGAAAATTCTCGGGAGCAATTTTTTGGGGTTGAATTTTATATAAGGTGCCAAGACTTTCAAACGTTTGTTGATTTGTAGGGGAGAGGGGGTTACTTTGAAGCTCTCAGCAACAGCTTTCATTTAATATCCATATTACACGCACATTCTAGGGGTGTCCGGGTCCACGTTTTGGCCTATATCTCGAGACCCTAGTCACCCAGCGGTATAAAACTTACTCTGTGCTAAAGCACACATCAACAGCTTCAATTCGATACCCGTAAGGTAAAAACACATCCTAGTGTTACCCTCATCTACGTTTTGGCATATATCTCGAGACCCTAGTCACCCAGGGGTATGAAAATTACCCTCTACTAAAGCACTCATCAACAGCTTTCATTTGTTATCCATATTCTATAAATACATTCTAGGGGTACCCGGGTCCTTTTTTTAGCCTATATCTCGAGACCCTAGTCACCAAAGGGTACGAAAAATACATCGTATCAAAGTACTCATAAACAGCTTACATTTGATAATCACATTGTACAAACTCATATCAGGATTACCCAGGTCCACATTTTGATCTCAAGACCCTAGCATTTGTGCGTCGATCGCAACCAAACCTATGTAATAACCACCGGGTGAGGTATACGCAACTTATGTAAAAGTTTGAACAAAATCGACCAACGCATCTCTTCAAACACCGGCGACCAACTAACACACATTTTAGCCTTTCTTTTTATATATATAGATTTTGCCCCTCGGAACACAAACCAAGCGACGTATCACTGATTTTGCTATAAAAAGTTTCTGAGCGAGAACTTAGCAGCCCTAGCAAATGCAGTTTAGAGTTTGCATAAAACATGCAAGGCCGGCCACTTAGAGATATATCTCTATCATTTCTTCAAATGCTTCTTGTACCTAATGTTCTTGAATTCATGTGTAGTATGGCAAACTTGAAGTATATTCGGAGAGCCTCTCATAAACTTGTATTAATATTTTAATGAAAAATGTAAAAAAAAATGCACTTAGTGCTTTGATACAAAAAAGTACCAAATTTAATACTATTTCACAAACGGCCTCTTCTGTTCTTCCCCTTTTTCTCATCATTCGTATTCTATGGGAGTTTTCAAAATGAGCTGTCACTACATATTCCACCTTGTCTTTATTACATAATGATATAGGCTATTTTGAAAATCTTTCAACAAATAACTCTGCCAAACAAGGCATTGCGATACTTATAAAAAAAATATCCCCCACAAAGCTATACAGACAAATTCATCCATTGCAACAGTGGTAATTGCAGTCACCTTAGACTTTACTTTTCAATCATTAACTCTTACATCCCGCCCCACCAAAGCTTCTCTACAAACGACTTGTTCTCGATTACCCAAAACTTAACTTCACCTGATTGTTGGAGATTTCAATGCATGGAGCCCATTATGGGGCTCGGATGTTGTAAATGAAAGAGGTAAAACAGTCGAAAACTATATCCTAAGTGAAGATCTTTTAGTCTTGAACGATGAGTCTGCGACCCATTTTTCCACACATAAAACATTCCCACACGTGGATATAACACTGTGTTCCCCTGCTATAGTTCCAAAGCTATCCTGGAATATACTTGAAGATTTGCACGGAAGTGACCACTTCCCAATAACTATCCGCATGCAAATATCTCTTCAAACTAACATAACCAAAACCAAGATCAAGTTTAAAACAGACTTAGCGAACTGGTCTTCCTTTCAGCAGAACTGCAATGTTTTCTCAAACCGATCTGACAGATCCAATAATGTGAACAAAGAAGCTGCCAACTTCCAGAAAATCATTCGATCGGCAGCCAATACTTCTATCCCGCTAACAAAGCCCGGAAATGTAAAATCCACATTACCGTGGTGGAATACTGATCTGCTAAAGTTAAGAGATGAAAAACAAAGGCTATGGCACGACTATAAAAGAAAAAGATGCCCAGAACATCTAGCCTTGTATAACAAAGCAAAAGCAAAATTTAAAAAAGCTGCTCTAGAAGCTAAACGTTCTTGCTTAGGAGAACTGATCCAAAAAATAAAACCAAACACTTCCACAAAAAAAATTTGGCAAGATATCAGAACGCTTACAGGTAATAGCAAAGACCAATCCATTACACTTAAAAAAACCGTGTCCGATAATATTCTATTGCCATTAGAAATAGCAAATCATTTCGGTACTATCTGGTCCAGTCTATCCGAAGACTGTAATTTCCACCCTGACTTCGTTTCCAGGAAAAATCATTTCAGCAGTTATGACTACATTCCAAACAACACTTCATACGCCGCAATTCAAATAGATTCAAAGTAACAAGTCTGGAGCTAGAGAACTCGCTACATGGGCTCAAGGGTAAAACCCCAAGTAACGATCGCATAAGCTACCCCATGCTTTGCAATTTGCCTCCAACCGTAAAAGAGAGATTAATCGCTCTATACAATGACATTTTTGACAAAGGAGTATACCCCCAAAGCTGGCGTACAGCAATGGTGTTACCCATCCCCAAGCCCAAGAAGCTATCAACCGACATATCGGGACATAGACCAATCTCCCTTTTGCCCTGTATAGAAAAACTTTCGAAAAAATCATAGCAAGTAGGCTACGGTGGTAGGTCGCGAAAGATAAACTTATTAGCGCTAACCAAGTGGCATTCCAAAGAAATCAAAATTCAACTGATATCCTGCTGCACCTTCAACACTATGTATCAAACGCTCTTTCGTCCCGAAATCACGTTACCATCTTGGCAACTGATTTCGAAAGAGCCTTTGACCGCATCGGTGCACATGTGGTTTTGGAACAACTCGCAACTTGGGGAGTAGGTCAAAAGACTTTTAACATGGTAAAAGCCTTTTTGATTTCTCGCAAGTTTCGAGTCACAGTAAACTCAGAACGTTCTAACGCCTTTCCTTTGCACAACGGTATACCCCAGGGATCTCCTCTCTTGGTGATGCTTTTCATCATTTCATTTGAACAACTGAGCAAAACACTATCCATGTATAGTAGCATTGAGCATTCCATCTATGCTGACGATGCCATAATCTACCCAAAGCTAACAGATATGAACAAACTGAAATCATTGTATTAATATAACATATTAATATATTAATATGTATTAATATAATATATTAGCATATTAAACCATGTAAAAAACTGGGGAAAATTCTCGGGAGCAATTTTTTGGGGTTGAATTTTATATAAGGTGCCACGACTTTCAAACTTTTGTTGATTTGTAGGGGAGAGGGGGTCCTAAAAATCGCAAAATTATCATCCGCAGCTCTAGGAAACTCTTAGTTTATGAAACATAAGCTTTTTAATTTCCAAATTTAGTAAAATTTCAACTTAATTCCTGTACTTAAAATTCGGGTCGCACATGTCGATAGCGGTATCAAAAGACGCTAAACTATATTTTTATCTCGTTGAAAAGTTATTTGCGGAAAACACGTCGGTACTATTGTCGCTTTTTTCGTTGTTGCAATTAAACAAACGAAAAGAAATGAAGGTGGTGAATAGTGTTGCCAGCTCCACAACAATATCTTTTTATCTTGGTAGAACATTATAAGGTGGTGGCACGTCGACATAAATGCAAACAAACATACACTATCAATGTATTTTGTTTTTGTAAAACACTTTTAATAATTTGTAGTCTAATATTATTTGGGGTGCTACGCAGAAGGGTGTACTACGCAGAAGGACATTACCGTGGCGGTAGCCACGGTCATACGATACACCCGGACTTGGCATGTCGTAGCCCAGTGTTATTTTTTATAAGCGCGGTCGAAGGCCGCCTATGCAGAAAGGTGTTCTACGCAGAATTACCCTTGGAATCCGCATAAAAATCTCGTACAAAGTCCGATTTTTAATTGTTTTTTTGTGACAAATGTATGTATTCTGCACTTTGTAACGTATCAAATGCTACGCCACAATATCTATTTCCCATTTAACGCCCACCCGTAACATTATATTTTCCATTTACTGCCCACCCCTAGTATTGGATGTACCGACATACATATACATATATACTGGCCCAACAACCATCGCGCAAGCACTAGGCAAGCCAGCGATGGTGAACGCAAAATGCTTGGGAATTTTCGTTCGTGGCGCACTGTGCGTGACAATGCGAGCATAATTCTCAATGTGTTCATAGTTATATATTGTAACGAATTTACTTGCAAATCCTCTTATTTGCAATCCTCTGCTTAGTTCGAATCACTAAACTGTTGAATAAATAACTCCAATATTGAATAATGGAAAAAATGGCCTTTATTAAAATGCTTCACAATAACACTCAAACTGTGCAACGAATAGCTTAATAACCAAACTGATATCTTAAAGGAAACTGACTTTCAAAATAATAGTGCTATTGCTCGCTAGATATCGTCTTACTCGTAGCTGCTGGACAATTCAAATCAAACTGAATTACTTCTTACTCGCTGGCGCCGCTTTTATAGTTTACGCTGCATACTTCTAGGCTCTTCGATTTCCAGAACTTACTAGTTGTTTCGGCTACAAAATCGCCAGCCACAACTACGTGCACAAATTATTGCTCACTCTTGTGACAACTCAGATAAGATATATGCATGTGTTTGTGCATTGCCGCTCCGCTGCTCGTATACGTACATATGTGTAGAGGCAATTATTTATTCGTTTATGTAGATACATAAAGATTGAATTATTGATGTGAATGTTTGTAGTTTACAGTCTCTCGCGCGCACATAGGCATATAAGTAAATGCATCTGTGTGTGACATCTCTCTGGGCTGCCTTATATATGTGTATACTTGATTTGATTATTAACGTAAATACTGCTTGGCATGGCCTTAGCATCGCCTTAGTGATGGGATAATTTAGTGATGCTAATATCCGTGACACTGCCCTCCACCTAAGTCTGATCGTCCCGATCAGACAAATCTCTCGATCTAAACGTTGCTAGCCTTTCCAAATGGACCACCTTCATTTTGGTTCGTGGTTTACCGATGGTTTGTATGCGGTACACTACATCGTTGATTCGTTTTACAACTTTGTATGGACCTTCCCAGTTACACTGCAATTTTGGGGACAAACCTTTTTTTCGTTGTGGGTTGTATAGCAGCACCAAATCTCCTTCCTGAAACCCTTCCGAATTCATTGCTTTATCGTACCTTGCTTTCATCTTGTCACTCATAATCTTTGCTCGTTGCCTTACCAGATTGTGTATCTCTCTCAGCTCTTCTTCCAAAACACCAGTGGATTTCTTGACATTCCTCTCCGCATCGACATCTATCCCATACTTCAAATCAGCTGGCAGTCGAAGGTCATTGCCAAAAATTACCTTTGCGGGAGTTTGGCCCGTTGTGTCATGTACTGCCGATCGGTAGGCCATCAAGAATAATGATATGTGTGTATCCCAGTCCTTATGGTACTTGTCTACTACTTTCCTTAAATGCTCCTCCAATGTTCTATTGAAACGTTCCACCATACCATCGGACTGAGGATGCAATGCAGTTGTCCGTGTTTTCCGAATGCCCAGCTTCTTGCACATTTCTTGGAACACAGCTGATTCAAAATTCCTGCCTTGGTCAGAATGTAACTCCATTGGTACACCATACCTTGCAACCCATTCGTTTTTAACCACTTCTGCTACTGTTTCTGCTTCTTGGTTTTGGATTGGGTATACCTCTGGCCATTTACTGAAATAATCCATAACCACCAGTACGTATTTGTTTCCGCGGTTGCTAGTAGGAAATGGACCTGCGACATCCATGGCGATCCTTTCAAATGGCGCGCCTGAGTTATATTGCTTCATCTGGCCATGACTTCGTGTTCTGGGCCCTTTCGCTCTGCTGCAAACCTCGCAGTTCGCAATCCACTCAGTGACCGACTGACGGCAACCAACCCAATAGAATCTCTGTTTAATCTTCTCGAGCGTCTTCGTGATTCCAAGATGACCTCCGCTTGGACCATTATGCAGCTCGCTGAGCACATCAGGAATCCTCTTTCTGGGAACAACAATCAGTTTATTATTGTATTTACCATCCTCACTCTCCCATACTCGATGAAGGCAACCGGATATCAATTCTAAACTGTTCCACTGTGCCCAATATGACTTCGCAATGGGACTCTCTGCTGACATCTCTTCTCTGTTTGGTCTTTCATTTCGTTCGAGACCTTGCATAACACGTGACAGATCTGCATCTTCTAGCTGGCACTTTCCTAGCTGTTCCTTGTCCCATTCATCTGTACATGTTATAGTCATTAGCCGGACGTCTATAATTTCTTCTTTAGCCTCGGCTTTTGAACAGTGCTTGCATTCCAAACTACATGGTCTTCGTGACATTGCATCGGCATTTCCATGGGTACTACCTTTTCGATGCTCAATGGAAAAGTTATAGCTTTGTAGTCGCTCGATCCACCGTGCCAATTGTCCTTCCGGATTACGGAACTGCAGTAGCCATTTTAAAGCTGCGTGATCTGTCCTGACACGGAATCGCTGGCCGTAGAGGTATTTGTGAAAATGTTTAACGCACTCTACCAATGCCAACAGCTCTCTCCGCGTAACGCAGTAGTTCCTCTCTGGTTTTCCAATCGAACGGCTGTAATATGCAACTACCTTCTCCTGTCCATCGACCAGTTGTGATAAAACGCCTCCTATAGCATATCCACTCGCATCTGTATCTAGAATAAATGTTGCTCCTGGAATCGGATATGCTAACATTGGGGCAGTGCACAAACGCTCCTTCAATGTTTGGAAAGCCACTTCTTGCTCCTTCTTCCATTCAAAAGCTTTATTTTTTCTTGTAAGCTCATGGAGGCTATGGGCTACGCTGGAAAAATTTTGTACAAATCGGCGGTAATATGTGCACAGCCCAAGGAAACTTCTTAATTCATGTAGGTTCTGTGGTCTTGGCCAATCCTTTACAGCCTCTATCTTTTCGTTCGCAGTGCATATGCCCTCTGTCGTTACCTTGTGACCCAAATAATTGACTTCCTTTTTAAACAGCGCACACTTTTTGGGACTTAACTTCAGACCAGCGCCAGCTATTCTCTGGAAAACTTCCTCCAAATTCTTAAGATGTTCATCAAAGTTCTTGCCCAATACGATGATGTCGTCCAGGTACACCAAGCATGTTTTCCAATGTAGTCCTTTCAGTACCTGGTCCATGAGTCTCTCAAAAGTAGCTGGTGCATTACAAAGTCCAAAAGGCATCACTGTAAATTGCCAAAGACCATCACCGACACTGAAGGCTGTTTTCTCTTTATCTTCCTCCTTCACCTCCACTTGCCAGTAGCCGCTTTTCAAGTCCAGCGTGGAAAACCATTTCGTACCAGATAGCGAGTCCAGAGTGTCGTCAATTCTTGGCAATGGGTAGCTATCCTTTTTCGTTACGTCATTCAACTTCCGGTAGTCCACGCAAAACCTCATTTTTCCATCCTTCTTTTTTACAAGTACTACCGGTGAGCTCCATGGACTAGCTGATGGTTCGATGACGCCGCTGTCGCTCATTTCTTGAATGATTTGACTCACAACTTCCCGCTTCGCCAGCGGAACACTACGTGGAGCTTGACGGATCGGCCTCGCATCGCCAGTGTCAATTTGATGTTTCACAACGTTGGTGCGGCCTGGTTTAGAATCATCCTGGTCAAATATGTTCGCGTACTTTAGGAGCAGTTGTTTTGCCTTACTCTGATATGCTTCCCCTAGCCCCTGCGTCCATGCCGTGATGTCATTTGAAAGATTAGTATTACTAGCTGAAACGTGTTCCTGGAGCTGTTCACAGTTAATAACTACTTCAGCCTCTTGGCATCTTCCCAAAATAGCTCCTTTAGTCAGTTTGAGTGGTGAATTGAACTCATTGAGTACTCTTACCGGAATACGTCCATCTTGTTTTGTCATAGCCAGGGTTTTTCCTACAAGTATGTTCAGTGCTGATTTGTTTGCTGCTTCGACAACCCACAATTTGTTTGTCCCACAATCTCCATCAACCTTTGCCCAGACGACTGCTTCGGATTTTGGTGGTATTCGCTGACTCTCTTCTACCAGCACTCGTTTACTGCTGTAGCCTCTCTCGTAGCCGAAATTAAGTGGTACATCCATGTTTTTACATCGCATCGTCTTGCTTTGCATGTCGATCTTGATGCCCTGGTCGATTAAGAAGTCGACTCCAATTATGATTTCATCAACAATTTCTGCCACTATAAAATTGTGTACTACCGTGACGTTCCCAATTGCGACTTCACATTCTACTTCTCCAATTACCTGGGTGTCCTCTCCCGTGGCTGTACGTAATCTTGCTCCAAGCAGTGGTCTTATCTTTTTGTTGACTAAATCCGCTCGAATGATGGAATGAGATGCACCCGTATCTACAGTCAATAACCGTTCCTTTCCGTCCACATGTCCTCCAACAGTAAGGTTGCTCGATCTTCTTCCAATCTGCGAGATAGAGATTATGGGGCATTCAATTGCGGGAGCCAGCTGTCGCCCCTTGCGGCTGACTCGATTTAGTTTAACGATTGAGTGGTCTTGGATATTTGCTCATCACCTTCTGCTCTGCGTTTACGACCACCCACATTGTTGGAGCTATTGGGACCGCTGCTGCAATGTCGTGCAATATGACCTGGGTTGCCGCACTTGAAACATTTAATAACTCCGGCATTTTTCTGTTGTGATCCCTTCAGTGCTTCCAAAATAGTGTCTACCCAATCTGGTCTTTCCACTTCTACACGATGAGCTTTGTATGCTGGTTTACTCAATAGTGAGGCCGTTTCCTGAGTCAATGCATGTGATACCGTTTCAGAAAATGTCAGCTTTGGGTTTGCGTATGTAGCTCGCTTCGTTTCCACGTCCCGTATGCCATTTATGAAACTCTGGATTTTTACCCTTTCAGTGTATTCCACGGGTGCGTCCGCATTTGCAAGATGAGCCAATCTTTCAATATCTGAAGCAAACTCCTGCAATGTTTCATTTGCTTTTTGGTAGCGGTTTTGCAACTCAATTTGGAATATCTGTTTCCTATGCTCGCTTCCATAACGTCGTTCTACAGCAGCCATCAATGCTTCATAATTGTTCCGCTCTCCTTCGGGAATCGTCTGTAGAATTTCCGCTGCTGGCCCCTTCAATGCCACGAATAGTGCAGCAACTTTATCTTCCGAATTCCAGTTGTTCACTGCTGCGGTCTTCTCAAACTGTAGCTTAAAGGCCTGGAAAGGAACAGAACCGTCAAAGGATGGTGTTTTTACCTTTGTATTGCTTGCTGAAACAGCTGGGCGGTTTAATTGCAACTCTTGTATACGACCTCTCAAAGCATCCACCTCGGCTTCGATTTTTTCCTCAAACTGCGTTATTTTCTCGTCCATACGTGCTTCGAGTTTTGATGATATACGCGCCTCTTGTGCTTCGAGTTGTACTGTTATGCGTGCCTCTTGTGCTTTCAGTTGTGTCTCCATTTTTGATGTAATGCGTGTCTCCTGCGATTCTAGTTGTGATGCCATATATGTCTTCTGTTCTGCCAGTTGAGATGACACTGTCGATGTTTGAGCAGATATTGCAGCTAAAATCATGTTCAAGTCTGTACTGGTAACCGTCTGCGATGTTTCGTTCTTCTCTTCAATTTTTGTTGTCTCCTCGCCATCAAGATGAAAGACATGCTCTTCCACATCAATTCCTTCTGCTTCCATTGCTTCTCGTAGCCGTGCCTGAAGTTCGAGTTTAACGCCGCTTGTATTCAATCCACGGCTCTCCAACTCCTTCTTCAGTTGCGGGATCTTCAATTCACTTAACTTTGCCATGTCCTTGTTGTCCTCTAGAATTTATTCAACAATTCCTCTTCTGACACCAATTGTAACGAATTTACTTGCAAATCCTCTTATTTGCAATCCTCTGCTTAGTTCGAATCACTAAACTGTTGAATAAATAACTCCAATATTGAATAATGGAAAAAATGGCCTTTATTAAAATGCTTCACAATAACACTCAAACTGTGCAACGAATAGCTTAATAACCAAACTGATATCTTAAAGGAAACTGACTTTCAAAATAATAGTGCTATTGCTCGCTAGATATCGTCTTACTCGTAGCTGCTGGACAATTCAAATCAAACTGAATTACTTCTTACTCGCTGGCGCCGCTTTTATAGTTTACGCTGCATACTTCTAGGCTCTTCGATTTCCAGAACTTACTAGTTGTTTCGGCTACAAAATCGCCAGCCACAACTACGTGCACAAATTATTGCTCACTCTTGTGACAACTCAGATAAGATATATGCATGTGTTTGTGCATTGCCGCTCCGCTGCTCGTATACGTACATATGTGCAGAGGCAATTATTTATTCGTTTATGTAGATACATAAAGATTGAATTATTGATGTGAATGTTTGTAGTTTACAGTCTCTCGCGCGCACATAGGCATATAAGTAAATGCATCTGTGTGTGACATCTCTCTGGGCTGCCTTATATATGTGTATACTTGATTTGATTATTAACGTAAATACTGCTTGGCATGGCCTTAGCATCGCCTTAGTGATGGGATAATTTAGTGATGCTAATATCCGTGACAATATGAATATAATGATTGGCCGGAATACACCAGGCACACTTCGCCGTAGGTAAGTGAAGTGCGTGCCGGCCGCCATCGGCGGTCGACAAAGGGTGCCCTTTGGGTTAGGAGGGTGCGTTACAAGGTCGGTTCCACCGATGGTGCGCCCCCCTACTTATCGGGCGCCCTGCTGGTTTACCCACATTTCCGGTGAGTTAGACGGGATTTACACCCCCTATTACTCACTGGAAAGGTAATGCACGAGCAGCCTTCTCGGGTAGGAAGGAAACGCGTCCCAACGCCAGTGGCGGGGCGGATTTCCCCACTACCCTGGCAGACTGCCCGAGCCAATATAAATACATTCCAGGGACTCCCTTTTGGTCGACGAGGGGTAAAGTTACAAGGTCGGTTCTGCCGATGGTACTTCCCCCCGGCCTATTAGGCAGCCCTAACATTTTGTAGTCATCTCCTCTGAGTAAGACGGGGCTCACCCCCCTATTACTCAGAGGAAGGGTAACGCACGAATATACGGCTCAGGTAAGAGGGGAGCACGTCCCAACGCCTGCGGCGGGACAAACTCCCCTACTATCCTAGCCGAATACCCGAGGCAATATATTGTAGTTAGTTAAACTAGCCTCGTACTAATAGAGACACTTCGCCGTAGGTACAACATCACCACGATCCCGATCCTCGGACATCCTATCCCGAAATCTAGCCACCACCGTCGTCATAGCTGGTGAGAGCCACCGTCACTCAGTACTCTCTCTTCGGGCGTGATCCTAACTACCGCCGTCATTACTACCGCCGTTAGCACCCCTTAACGAGAGCCACCGTCGTCTTCACCATCTCAGCCACCGCTTAGCTAGCAATCTATCTCCCTCTCTCTGTGGAGGGCCGTCGTCTTTGGATTACACTATATTGTCAGCGACACTACCTAGTGAACATCTCTCTCTCTCTCTCCTGTTCAAGGTTGTGGATATCTTAGCCTGAGAGCCGCGTGTGTGTGTGTTCGAAATAAAAACACTAATTTACTGTGTATTTATTTAGGTGGGGAAGTGGGACCTCCATCCGGCTCTGGATTGACTTGAGCATACCTCAGCCTTTGACCAAACCCACCTCATAAATGGCGCCTGATCAGGGACCCGTCTCCTCAGACGACTGTGCCAAAACCAACGAGAGCACCAACACTGTAGGAACGGGGTCACCGAACACACAACCAACAATTGACACAAAGATAAGCGAAACCACCACCACCACGCTCAACGTCGACTCTCTAGGCTGGATTTACCTGCTGAAGAAGGAGAGGCTAATCGAAGAATGCAAGCGCTACCAAATCTACACCGAAGGACATACCGTCGCCGAATTGTGTAACACACTCAGCGCACACGTCCGAGACCAACGCAAGCGTAAGTGAACGGAAAATCTTTTGAGAGAGGTAGAGATGGAGATCGCCACCGAAGAGGCCAGGCCAGTCTCATCTACGCAAAACACCACGCCGGCCGTCACAATCAAAGCAATGTCCCCCCCGCGCGAGCAGGGGGGCATAAGTAATACGGAAGTCATGAACACATTTCGCCGCTGGGTTGTACATTACGCTGGAGGCGACACATTATACGACTTCCTGGAAAGGATTGAGGAACTGGCAGAATGCTATCTGATTAAGCCAGATCAACTCCTCCCAACCCTTCCAGAGATACTGCGTGGCAAAGCCCTTCAATGGTTCCGCCTGCGAAAACAATAACTACACACATGGGCTGACTTCCGCTCAGAAGCCGGAAAATTCTTTTTGCCGAAGCGACACATTAGCCAGCTAGAGGACGCTATCCGCCAAAGAAAACAGACGAGCAGAGAAAAGGCCAAGGACTATATCCTCGCCCTCCAGACGATGATTCGCCGCCACCCGACTTTGTGCAAAGAAGATCATCTAGAACGCATATACGACGGACTACGGGTGGAGTATCGATTTTTTGTGAAGCGGGGCGAGTTCCAAACGATAGAGCAGCTCATGCAGCTCACCGACGAGTACGAACTACTGCGGAGCGAAGAAGCCAAACAGAGCCGACTACTATTACATAGCTTAAGCACAGTGATCACATAGCGCACTCTCTGTCCACACTCACTGACCGTTACGATGCAAGAAACACCTGCTGGCGATGCAAGAAACGCGGCCACCGCCGATCCCATTGCACCACCAAAAGACGACTTTTTGTTATAGATGTGGCAGAGACGGAACGCTCTCCAGGGATTGTACATGCTACGGAATGAACCCAAATAATCCGATAACACCCGCACTCTTATCATCCGTAGCCAAAGGGAAGGGGAACGACGGACGTTTTTGCATACAGGTATCCATCGAAGGATTGATGTGGCGTGACCTGATCGATACTGGGGCGACCGTGACATACATCAATGAAGCCATGAGAAGGCATCTGGAACGACGAAAGATTCCACCGTTATCCAATCGTCGCAACGTGCAACTCGCCGACCAATCATGCATTGCGAGCACCCACTCCTACCCGGTCAAGGTCAAATACAATGGTCAAACAGCCAGTTGGTATATGTTATCCCTAATTTGGCCGAGAGTGTTATCCTGGGTATGGACTTTTTGGCAAAGCGAAACGTTACCGTCACACTGGATGGAAAGCCCCTTACCACAGCCGGTACAACGAAGGCAAATGCACCCGTAACCCTGCATTACATAAGAGAAGCGGAACACCTCAACGAAGAGCTAAAGAGAGATCCCTGAGCTCATAGAAACACATCAAAAAGCACCCACGCTCTTAAAAGGGCCAAACACTGCCGCAGAACACAGACACAACACAACACTGAAACAACGTTATTACCCGGCCATCCTCCTCAGCAACAATGGTGAGCAACTCGTCACTAAAGCTCCGGCAACGATCCTGAAGGATCATAACATCACCCACCGATTTACCAAAGCGTGTGCCCCCCACAAAAATCCTACCGAACGCGTTGATCGCGTTATCAAAACAAGGGTGGCACAACGTACGAAACAAGACCATCGGAACTGGCAACAGGAATTACCAGAAAAAGCGTTCGCCATAAATACGACCCAACACAAATCAACCGCCGAAATAAATTTTAACCGCAACTGCGTCGGGCTGCGAGAAGCACGAACAAAATATGCCATGCCCGAAGAACCGCCTCCATTCGACGCAGTACCGTGGCCCGCAAATAAGCCACGAATACTGGACGCTAAGATATATCTTAACGACATCGTATGCGATGGTGATACTATACCTTATGCACCAAACCGAGAGCCACACGATACTATTAATGGAAACCACGCCCCAGACTTCTTCGCCCGGACTATGGCTAAATCGCAAAAGGGTGTAACACGGCGCGTAGGGCGGACTAAGATCACGCCATAATCAAGCTGAAAGAACACTCCAAGATGGTACGATTCAATGGCTGAGGGGAAGCAAGATCCGACCTAGTTTGATAAGTTTTCTATACACGAAATGTAAATACCTTAATTTTGAAATGTAAATTTAAAATGTAATATAAAAATGTACATAAATGTACGTAAATATACATTAATCTTGAAATGTAAATTTAAAATGAATTTCGTACTTGCAATGTGTTATGGCTGTCAGCTATCTTAACTAATTTTTTTTGTATTATCCTAGAATTGTTGGTAGGGATTTGTTTAGGGTAGAATCAGTCATCATATCAACCCACCTGATGTGATCTAAATAGTAAATTGAATATACCTTATTATTTTGCGTTACCCAACACTACCACGTTGTGTCAAAAAAGGAAACAGCTGAGAAAGATAGAAAAGAGGTGTGAGGAAAAAAAATTCGTTTGGCTCGGCCATTTTACCGACGGATCGAGACGAAACACATTTTTTATTTTAGAGGACACCAATAAATTGGGTAAACCATTAAAGTTTGTATTTTTTTATAATCCGGTGTTCTGTGCGCCATCATCAAAAATTGTGCAAAAAGCCCACCGCAATTGGACTGCTAAGTCGCAGCAGCGTTTCTGCGCATATGTTTGAAGGAAATTTCCATTCCTTTTTATCAAAGCGATACCTGTATCAATTCGCTTGTAATATCAAGCAGAGTGCCGCCGCTTGTCTAAAGACTCCTTGGCATAAATCTGCCAAACAATTCGTCATAAAAGCAAAAGTGATTGATCCAGGCGACAAGGTGTGCGTGGAAAGACGTTTCACGTAAATTGATGAGAAGTTTCATAGTGCACGCTCGTGTCTAGCACAAGACAGCAATGATCGTGACGGGGTGCACGTGCACGTATACTTACAGAGGATTAATAATGGCCAACCAGAATTGGCAGGTTCCGACAAGAAGTGGACGATTTTAGAGGGTGATCGCCTACTGCATATTCTTATATCACCGCCTCCACCCTTTCTTTCTCAGATAAAAAAGAAAAGAAAAAGGCGATATATAATGTAAACTGACTAAATAATATCTTTTTGCATATTTCAATTTGAGGCGAAGTTAAGAAAAATGCAAACAACTTTGATTACAACACGACTCGAAGTCTAAGCATTTTATAGTCGCCAAATATACTACAAAATTTTATTTAAAAACTGTAAAAGCTATTTTCATAAGTAAATACGAAGAAAGATCTGTAATAAGAGAAGCATACATTTGGATATTGTGACGGACTTTTCATTTGACTTTGCCGGGGTTAGCCTCAGTCCGTCCAGGGTTCCTGAAAGTGGAAATTCCTACCGGTCCTTCTAAAAGAATAACCCTGTTTATTTCTTATAAACGTTACAAAAGTATTTATTTAATAAAAATTCTATTTCTACGCCTAGCCGATTCCCTTGCTTTGTAAGAGTTGACTGAGGTGATAAAGCCCTCGGCCAACCTCGTCGGTCGAATGGAGTAATAAAGCCTCCAGACGAATATACTCTTAGTACAAATGAAGTCAAAAAACCTTCAGGTGTACCCTTGGTCGGTAGTGATAAAACCTACCGACTCATATGCCTGTCTCCTAATCTCTGCATCTTAATGCGAACTCGTCGCCCTTATATACTAATTTTTGCACGCCGGCAAACGGTTATTTTATAATAACAACTTTCAACTAATAGTATTAACAATATAAAACAATTGTTATTCCGGTAAATATTTCCTTCCCATGAATTTCCATGCACCATAATGCTCCTTATTGAATACAATGCTTTTGTACTTGCTCATACCGTGCTTGCCAGGCTTTGGTTTATATATTGTGTGTTTGTATCTTTGTTTGTGGTCACCTGATCCTAATGTTGTGTTTTGCTTTGCCCAATGCTTCTGCCTTCTGTTGTATGGCGTGCTTTGGTGTGTTGTATGCTAGTGCGTAAATATGTATAGCGAAATTTCAATTAGTAGCGGCGCTTATTTTGACGACTTGATGCTGATCTCCGTTCACTTAAGTTATTGTGTATGTTGTATTTGTAGCTGGATGTATTGGATTTTGAGATTGCAAAGGGTTGGTTGACCGCTGCATTTTTATGTTTTGTGCGTATCTACCTTCCTTCCAAATATTCAATGCGTGTTAGGGTGATATTATATTTAAAATTTATGTTTGCGAAAATGTAAATATTTTGCTTGCGTGCAAAAGTGCGCAAGTCTAATTTTTCCTTCAATTTAATAATTATCAATTCAATGTAAAACCGAATATATGTATTTAGGGTATAATTCATAAAGGTATACATATGTATATTTCATATAAAATGTATAAGTGATAAATTCAAATATTATTATAAGTTTCCAGTTATTTCAAAACGTATGTTCTTTAGAAAAATGTATGGATATGTGTATGTTGTGAGGATACAAAGCCCTCAGCTTTGGGGTTCTCACACTCCCCCCTCACCAACCGCAATGAGACCCACCGTCACCAGGTCGGTGCGCGTGATCCGTACGCGGAAGTGGTGTTCGCCCATGCTGCTTCGTCGCTGACCATCAGGCTCAATATGTCGCTGTTTTTGTCGTTGAGGCTGCCGTTGACCCCGCGGGCCTTATGGCTTAATATTTCGCTGTCGTCGTTGGTTTTTGGCGTTTCGCTGCCCTTCCCGTCGGCGGTATGTGTTATGCCAGTCTATAAAATAAGTGAAAAACTGGTGGATTTTCCTTAGGGTGTTCCCGCCATGTATGGTGGATTTAAAAAAAAAACGTGGTATATCATGCGCATAGTTAAAGAGTATATTTATGGGATATTTATGTAATTGTGGTTAGAGTTTACCGAGCTTTTAGTGGTTGATTCGACTTCCGGGTACTTCTTGATATGAAATTTCTTCGCGTATGATTTGACACTGTCTCGGTTGGGCGTGTCCGTTACTACCGATTTCATCTGGATTGAAGTAGAATCTTACAAAATAGTCTGTAATTCCGCAGTTGTCTCGGGGTGTGTGTTCGTTTAAGGCTGCCATAGCGAACTGCCTTCCCAGGTGTAATCTTGATCCATGCGCCGGTTCTCTGGCGATCTGTAATTTATTTTCTTGGTTCTCTCCGTGTTGTCTCTCGGTATCTTCGCTGACTCGTGTGAGCGTACCGCAAATGGCTACCTCGCTGTTCTCTCTCTGCTGTTGTACCTCAGGATTGTTGTTTGCTGTTTGATTTGACGATGTTGATGCGGTTTGATCTTCACTAGCGTCCTTCTTGTATCTCTGTTTATGACTTTGCCTCCTAGATTCGTTGTTTTCGGCGGCGTCGGCTGCATGGTATACTTTCAGCTCACTAAGGTGGGCTGTCGTCCTCCTTCCTCTGATGACTTTGTTTAGCTCTACGATCACTGGGGACACAAAGTTCATTACCCGGTGAGATCCACTGTACCTGGGCGCTAGTTTGGCTGCAAAGTTATCCGCCGCTTTTGACAGCTGATGTTCCTTTACCAGCACTAGGTCGCCTATCGCCGGTCGCCATTGCCTTCGTCTTAAGTTGTAATACTTCGCTTGCTCCATAGATGCTGTCTCTTGCTTCCGTCGTACCATCTCGAATATTTCTTTCATCCTCGTTGACTTCTCTCCTGGGTTCGCTAATTTCTCACCTGTATCAAATGTCTGCTCATCGTGTAGGCTGTTGGGGATTCTCGGTTCCCTCCCTTGTACTATATATGTTGGACTGTAACCTGTTGATTCACATACACTTGTATTCAATGCCAGCGTTATCTCTGGTAACAACTCATCCCATGTTTTCTGCTCTTTCCCGTAAACTGTGCTATCATCCTCTTGATGTTCCTGTTTGCCCTCTCCTGTTCCTCTAAAAATCTCTTAAAACGTCTGCTGATAAACTGTGCTCCGTTGTCCGTAATAAATACTTTTGGGACGCCGAACCGTGCCAAAATCCTCTCTCGAAATCCTCTTATTAAACATTCTGTCGTTGCCTTTCTGATTGGTATTACCTCTACCCATTTTGAAAATTTGTCTAGGAAGACTAATGCCATCGTGTTGCCATGCTTCGATCGTGGCATTGGACCAACAAAGTCTGCACAGACTGTTGCCCAAGGCTCCTCTGAAATCTTCGTTAGCATCTTACCCGCGGCTGGCTGTTGACTCGGTTTGTATATTTGACATGTGTGACACTGCTGTACGTACTTCCTTATATCTCTGAACATTCCTGGCCAGTAATAACGTGTTGTTGCTCTTGCTATCGATTTTCGGATGCCCATATGGCCTGCGCTCAGTGTGTCGTGAATCTCCTCTAGCACTCTGCGTCTCTGTGGAGTCGGCACACATAGCTTCCATGGCACTGCATCTTCGCCATCCACCTGACTTCCTATTCGTCTGTGCAACTTTCCATCTTCGATAACGTACTCTGGGAATTTCTCTGGGGCTTTTCTTACATCTTCCATCTTTGCTTTAAGCCACTTACACTCGGCTTTTCCGTCATCCATCGTCAACGTACCCAACTGCTCGTCCATCGGTTGCCTTGATAATGCATCTGCCACAACGTTTAACTTTCCTTTTCGATACTGTACGTCAAATGAGTATTGCTGTAGTTTCAGCGCCCATCTTGCAATCCGACCAGTTTGACTCTCTATCGCATTCAACCATTTCAACGCTAGGTGATCTGTTATTACTGTAAACGTGTATCCTTCTACGTATGTCCTAATTTTTCGTATTGCCCAGACTATTGCCAAACACTCCTTTTCTGTCGGTGAGTAGTTCATCTCTGCCTTGTTTAACCTGCGGCTTGCGTATGCTATTACTCGCTCTTCGTCGCCTGAACCTTGCGTAAGTACTGCACCAAGACCAAAATCACTTGCATCAGTCTGTAAACTAAACTTCCTTGAGAAATCTGGACAAGTGAGTACCGGTGCCTGCGTCAGTGCTGCCTTAAGTGCTTCGCATGCTAATTGCTGCTCTTCAGACCACCTCCGCTAACTACCTTTCTTAAGCATCGATGTTAGCGGGTGTGACACTTGTGAAAAATCCGGCACGAATCTTCTATACCATGACACAACTCCTAGAAAACGTCGTAACTCTCGTATATTCTTCGGTGGTTCCAGTTCTTTGATGGCTGCTATCTTGTCTGGGTCGGTATGGATGCCTTCCTCGCTAACGACATGACCTAGATATTTTAACCTTTTCTTAAAAACTCACATTTTTCCGGGTTTATCCTCAGGTTCGCTCTATGCAGCCTTCGAAATACTTCTGTTAAATGTGCAATGTGCTCTTCCTATGTTTTGCTTGTAATGATAATATCGTCAATATAAGCAAACGCGTATGGTTCCAATTCTGGTCCTATGACACGATCAAGTGTTCTCTGGAAAGTTGCTGGGGATGAGTGCAAGCCAAATGGCATTACCCTCCATTGGTATAGTCCACGCCCAGGTACTGTGAATGCGGTGTATTGCTTGCTGGTTGCTTCCATAGGGATTTGCCAATATCCATTTTTCAAGTCCAAGCTACTTATAAATCTCGCGCTTCTTAATTTGTCCAAGATATGTTGTATACGTGGTAAAGGGTATGCGTCTGCTACTGATCTTGCGTTTAGTTGACGGTAGTCTACATTTGCCATTCTTCTTCTTTGCCAAAACTATGGGTGCGCTGTGCGGGCTATTCGATGGATCGATGCAACCTTTTTCGATCATTCGTCGACTTCCTTGTTGATAATTTCTTGCATTTTCGGATTCTTCGGGTAGTACCTTTGCTTAATTGGACGGTCGTCCCTCATAACTATTTCGTGTGTGGCCACGTTGGATACTCCTGACATCTTTGCAAATACCTGTAATTCTTGGCTCAGAAATTTACTCACCGCATCTTCTGTCTTGCTAGTTGCTATCGCCGCCATTCGGTTGTGTTCCTTGAAATCTTCGCTATTTGTTTCGACCATAGTTGTACATGTCACTTGTACATGTGTCTTGCTTCCGTTCGTCTACTCTCAACGTTATTTCTTGACCACCGCATCTCATCTCAAAGTTTACGTTCGCCAGATAGTCCGTGCCAATTACCACCTCATCGCACAGTCCCGGTAGGATTAGCATCTCGTTCCTCTGTTCTTTATCACCCATTCTTAGTTCTGCATCTACCGCTTCTTTGACTATTTTTGTTCTGCCATCGCCCATTCTTACTCGTGTCTTTACTTCCTTGAATATGCCAGTTTTTAATCTTCTCGCCATTGCATCACTTATAAAGCTCCTCGTCGCTCCCGTGTCAATCGCTGCTACCGCTTCTTCTCCGTTCAAATACGTTGTTACCAATATGCGGCCCTTTGTGTATTTGAACATGTCTAATTTCTCCGGAGATCCCATCCCTCGGTTCCAATGTGGTCTCTGGTCGTTTCCCTGTGGCTTCCTACAACAATCACGCGTGAGCACGCCTATATTACCACATGTCCAGCAAAATTCTCTTCTTATGCCTCGGCACCCGTATGAAAAGTGACCGCCTCTTCCGCATCGTCTGCAGGCTGTTCTTGTATCTACATATTCTTGTTGTGGCTCTGACCTCTGCTGTTGTTGGACTTCTACTCGCTCCTCCTGTCTTTGTTCTGCCTGGAGACACTGGTACTGACCTTCTTGACGCCGTGGTATGAATGGCCTTGTGCTAGGTCGCATTGGTTCCCTGTCAGGAGTAATATTTTCATAGTCTTGAGCTAAACTTACCAGCTCCTCAAGATTGCTGACCTCGCTTCGCTTTATATATAGTTGGTATTCTCTGCGCGAGTTTCTGTAAATACGGGTTAGTTTCTGCTCCTCAGTGTAGCCCGCGTGACGCATGAGTCCTTGTAATACTAAGACATAATCTTTAAATAGCTCACCTTGTCGTTGTACGCGCATTCGAATTTCATCTTCCAATTGCTCTAAGTATCGGGAGCTTAGAAAGAACTTTAGGAAGTCCTTCTTGGAGGCGTCCCACTCCTGCCAATGCCGGTTGCTTAGGCCCAATGCCTAACTTTTACCTGATTCACGGCGCCCCTCCCTAACGTTTTAATAATATTTCCAGCCACCCACACTCACGCCGCATTTGTGTGCATGCATGCACATGCATGCGTTTCATACACATGCACGTGTGTGTGCAGGTTGTCAGCACCCATGCACGTATATGTGGGGGTTATTGTGTGTGTGGCTTTTTTCCCCTCCTTAATACCAGAGGACCTTTTCGCGGCTTAGCGGTTGTCATCAGCGGGACAACCGGCCTCTTTCTCGATTGACCGCCAAGCAGTTCACATCGCCGAGGATCACCATCGTCAAGTTATACGCAAAGGTAATATTGTATCCTCTTTATATTTCCTTACACTCTAATTAAATATTATTTTAAAACGAGGAATTCCTCTTGTGTTCTTTTATTTTCTTTCGAGTGCACTATCAACGCGAGATCGACCCGTGTGCGTCTACCCGCTGCCGGTTTCAGACGCACCCTGGCCGAACATTGGTCCTTACGCACCGAAAAAAGAACTAAAAGCCTAAAATTACAGTCCACAACGCAGCACAATTTTGCCTACTAGACAATTTGCCGAAGGATTTTGCCTACAAAAAATTTATTTGCCACAGCAGATCACAGCAGCCAAAAATTGACAAGGAAAAAGTTGGAGTTTTTTATATTGTACATAGGTGACCAGAGCCACAGCATATTCGCCAACCACAGCACAGCACAATCAACTTTTCTTACGACAAACTAAGAAGTAAGTGTTATATTTCTTGCCACTTTTTTTTGAGTGTTGTTTTTTTGCAAAATAAAGAAGAAACCCGTGTAGTGCGCGAAAAATTAAAATCAGGAAAAAAAGTGAAAAGAGTGAAGTTATTTAGTGAGCACCAATTTATTTTTCTATTTTCAAAGGTTAAATCACTCGGTTTGTTAGCCTTTATTTCAGTCCTGGTGATTATCTGGTCTATCCCCCCACCAGTGGTAAGGTTTTCCAGACACAACACAAGGAAGAGGGTAGCCTAACCTCACTTTCCGCACCATACTAAATAGGTTTTTGTTGTTGTTTTTTTTTTTTGAACATCCCAAACACGAAATTAAGTTCAATTTAATTAATTAATCCGGTGCTCACTTCACTTTTTAAACACTTTTTACACTTTTTTTGCGCTTGTTTTGCAATATCGCACGCATTTTTTCACTTTTTCAAAAATACACCCATTATCTGTGGAGGTGGCGAGTGGTCCCCCTTTTTTTGTTGTTGCCGCTGAGACAAAAAGTCTGTAAAGTAAACCTTTTTGCTGTCGTCGCTGCTGTGACAAAAAGTCCATAAAGTAAACCCTTTTCACGTCGCTACTCTGACAAAGTCTGCAATAAACAAAATAAATAATAAACTTCGAATTTCAATAGTGTTTATTTACGGCTGGGCAGGTATTTTTACTCTAAAGAGTTCCATTTCTATAATCGGCAATTTTCTCGTTAATAAACGTAAATAAAACAATGGAAACCTACATCCGTTTAGCAGAATCAATCGCAGAGTTTGATAAAGATTACAGCCTTATTCCGTAGAGCGACCATAGCAAACACACCCTTGCAATACAGCAGGAAGAGTTGCGGCTCTTGTGGAAGAAGGTAAAGTCTGCGTTTGATTCGCTATTGGGATCTGATGAGGTGTCAGCGGATGACGTTATGGCGATCAGAAAGAAGCAAAAGGCAGCATACGCAATCTACGTTCCATGTTCAGCGTCTATATCTGCTGGGGCAGAAAAATACAAGAAGGATGAAAAGAACGTCAACCCTGAGCAAGAACCTCATGGGCATAAAATTCGCCTCCCGCCTTGCGACACGGAAGTTTTTAAAGGGGATTATCTGTCTTGGCCAACTTTTCGCGACCTGTTCACGGCAATATATATAAACAATTCCAGTTTGAAAGGGGTGGAAAAGTTATTCCATCTCAACAACAAAACGCAGGGCGAAGCAAAAGATATCGTAAAAACATGCCCTCTCACAAATGAAGGTTTCGAGATGGCCTGGAAAAACTTGTGTGAAAAATACGAAAACAAACGTATCTTAGCTAATACACAACTACAAATTTTATTTAACTTAAAAAAGGTAGAAAGTGAGTGTGGCAGTTCAATAAAAAAGCTGCAAAATGATATAAATAATTGTATTTCGTCCCTCAAATGCCACAAAATTGACACTTCCATTTGGGATGCAATCCTGACTTATCTCTGCTCAACCAAGCTACCAGAGAGCACGTTGGCTCTATGGGAGCAAAGTATAGATCATAAAATGGACATATCCAAGTGGTAGGATATGGATAAATTCCTGTCTAATCGGTTTCAGACACTTGAAACAGTGTCTCGTTTTACAGAGCATGCCACTTCGAAAGTGCAAAAACTAAACGCGTCGCGACAACCAACAGAACCCCCTACGAAAAGACTTGGTGCCTTTCAAACAAAGGTATCCAGACCGACGTCAAAGGCAATGTGTAAAATGTGCAAGTCCGCAGAACACAGATTACGAAACTGTTCACGCTTTTGCGAGCTAACCCCTCCAGAAAGGATTAAATTCATAAAATCTACAAGTGGTTGTCTGAATTGTCTATCCCCAGGACACACAGTGACCAGATGCACCAATTCCTACAACTGCAATACGTGCCACTCTCGTCACCATACGCTCCTGCATGCGGATACCCTACAGAAAAACACCACCTACAACCCGCCCCAAAACTCCTGCGATAATAGGCCCTCTACTACTAGACAGGCATTAGCGAGACAGGAATCAGATAAACCAGGTTCAAACGGGAACAAAAATGTGACATCCTGTCACACAAATTCCAGCACAGGTGTGCTATTAGGAACTGCTCGATTACACATTCACCATAATGGTACCGACTTCTCCGCACGGGCATTAATGGATTCAGGGTCTTAATGTTCCTTTATAACTGAAAGACTGAAACGCAGAATCAATTTGCCAGCGAGAAAAATGCATGCCCAAGTTTCAGGCATCACAAATGCGGTGTCAGCTCAGGTGAAAGAGGCATCCAAAATTGAATTACGTTCACCAGTGGATGCCTGCTTCAGCCTGACTACACCCGTTCTAGTCCTAGCCAAACTCACTGGGAATCTTCCATCCTGCCATATCAACGCCATGACTATGCAGGCATTCCCAGACTTGGTTTTGTCAGACAAAAGGTTCTACATCAACGAAGACGTAGACCTCATACTTGGAGGAGACATATATCCCCAAATTATACTGAGCGGTCTGAAAAAGAATGTACTAAATACCCTTTTGGCCCAAGAGACAGTGTTCGGTTGGATACTAACCGGTCGCATCAAAGCATCGAGTCCAACGAAGAGCATCATGTCATTCTACAACGAGGCTGCGTTGGACAACCAATTAAAAGCTGGGGAGGTAGAAAAATGTTCCCAAAAACAAAATGCTTAATGAAGAAGAAAGGTATAGTGAACAATTATTTAAGGACACAACAAAACGTGATGAAAGTGGAAGATATACAGTTTCGCTACCATTCAGGCAGGATTACCCTGAGAACATTAAATTGGGACCATCCCTAAAGCGCGCATGTTCACAATTCTTCAAAAATGAGGGGCGATTACTGAAAAACCAAGATTTAGGAAAAGAGTATGTTCGGGTGTTGTCAGAATACGAAACACTTGGACATATGAGAAAAATTAAGAATAATATACCATCCGACGATTCGGATAATTATTTCCTGCCCCACCACGCCGTTGTAAAGGCGGAAAGTACCACTACCAAGGTGCGCGTCGTCTTCAACGCGTCAAGTCCGACGGCAAATGGCACTAGTCTAAACGACATACTCCACCCAGGTCCAGTACTCCAAGCAGACTTGCCCATTTTAATTCTACGTTGGAGACTGTACCGCTTTGTCTTTAATAGCGACATAGAAAAGATGTATAGGCAGATTTGGGTGACCGATAATCACGCCAAATTTCAAAGAATTGTCCATCGAACATCCCTCAACGAACCCATCAGTCTTTACGAACTAAAGACTGTCACATTTGGTGTAAACTGCGCACCCTACCTCGCGATACGGTCACTTCTACAATTGGCTGATGATGTAGAAAATACGCACCCAATAGCATCGGGTATATTACGAGAAAGTATGTATGTCGACGACGTTTTATCTGGAGGGCATACAATAGCGTCAACCATCAGAGCAAGAAACGAGATTCGCGAAGCATTACACTCAGCTGGCTTTCCATTGCGCAAGTGGACATCAAATTGCGAGGAAATCCTTCAGGACATCCCCAAAACGGATCTGCTCAGCGAGGACTTCCTAGCGTTTGAAGAGGCTAGCTCTGTGAAGGCACTCGGAATACGATGGAACGCGCATTCAGACATGTTTTACTTCACCGCAGGAGCTTTAGAGAGTGGCGAGAACATCACCAAACGCGTAATCCTATCCGCTATAGCCAAACTTTTCGACCCTTTAGGCTGGCTTGCACCAATCGTCATAGTGGCAAAAATACTAATGCAGCATATCAGGTTAGAGGGCACCGGGTGGGACGAACCTGTCTCCCCAACTATCTTAGAACGGTGGGAAAATTTCACCCAACACTATAACGAAACAGATAAAATTAGGATACCGCGATGGGTAAATTTTACGGAAAAGGCATATGCAGCAGCAATCTACATGCGCGTAAAAAGGGATGATAAAATTTTCACAAATCTCTTGCTAGCCAAAACCCGAGTAGCCCCAGTGAAAACCATCTCACTACCACGTTTAGAACTTTGCGGCGCCGTGCTGCTCGCAGAAATCATGGCATCAATATTCCGAAACATTCATTTGGGGCCAGCAAAAGTTCACCTCTGGACGGATTCAACCATCGTACTCGCATGGATAAGAAAGGTGCCCTGTTCCTGGTCAACCTTCGTCGCACACCGAATCACTAAGATCATCGATATGGTAGGTAGAAAGGACTGGCTTCACGTGGACTCGAAATCTAATCCCGCGAATCTAGGAAGCAGAGGACTACTTGCATCAGAGTTGGTCAACAATTCGTTGTGGTTGCAGGGACCTTCTTGGCTGCAAGAAGACAATTCCGACTGGCCAGCACAAGAGACCGAATACAAAACGTCTGTTGAGGAGAAGAGGGCACAAACATATGCCACGACAAGGGTAGATCAGGTAGATATTCTCTACCGTTTTTCAAATTTACCCAGGCCTTTAAAGGTTCTATCCTATGTTAGGAGATTTTATAAATGAACTCACCCAAAAACTAAAGCAATGTTCCAGGCAAGGTCGTGTATAATCTCAGCCGATTAGATTAAGGCAACGACTCAAGCATTAATACGAGTCTGCCAGAAACAATTTTACGGGACAGAATATTTAAAATTGAAAAATAGGGAACCTATCGATCGAAAGAGTGAAATACTGTCACTTAACCCATATATCGACAAAGATGATATTATTAGAACAGGGGGCGCTAGGGGCGTCAAAAGACATGTCATACAACGAGCGTCATCCGATCGTCTTGCCTTACCATTGTAGGCTGTCTCGCCTTACAGTTATGATGGCTCATCATGACTCCCTTCATGGCGAGAAACAGCTCATGCTCAGTCTCATCCGAACCCAATACTGGATACCGAATGCCAAGACCATGATCAGAGCCGTCACCCACAATTGCAAAAACTGCATTATTCAGCGAAAGCAGGCACAGTCCCAACTTATGGGTACCCTTCCCTGCGAACGGACTACTTTTACCCGCGCGTTCACCAATACCGGGGTAGACTTTGCGGGGCCTTTCGACATCAAAAGCTACCGCGGTAGAGGATGTCGACTGTCAAAAGGCTACGTATGCTTTTTGTCTGTTTCTCCACTAAGGCCATTCACTTAGAGGCCACTAGTGACCTCAGCACCCCATGCTTTCTCGCAGCCTTCTCGCGTTTTATCGCGAGAAAAGGATGTCCGAAGAACATCTACTCCGACAATGGTACAAACTTTGTCGGAGCGTCAAGATCTTTACGATCCGAAGTTAAAGCCTTCCTGGCAGAAAGCCGAGACAAGACAGTCTAAAAGTACAGCCAACAAGGATTAACTTGGCATTTTATTCCCGCTGCCGCTCCACATATGGGCGACCTGTGGGAAGCGGGAGTGAAGAGCTTCAAAATCCACTTCAAAAAGGTCGCGTATCCCCATAAGTATACTATGGAGGAGTTCCAAACACTTTTGCGCCGGATTGAGGCGTGCCTCAATTCGCGCCCTCTTAGTCCAGGGTCAAACGACCCAACGGATCTGGAACCACTAACCCCAGGACATTTCCTAACCGGCAGCCACCTGCTGGCTCCACCAGAACTCCTCTATCACACTTTCTGCAAACGATGGAAGGTGGAATATCTATCCGAACTTCAAAAACGAGTGAAGTGGAAGCATCCCAAAGAAAATATAAAAGTGGGAGATCTCGCTGTCCTCAAAGAGGACAACTTATCTCCCAACGAATGGAGGTTAGGTCGAGTCGTCAATGTATACCCCGGCGAAGATAACCGAGTTCGCGTAGGTGACCTCATAACAGAGAAGGGTCAAGTCAGACGACCTTTGGTCAAACTGATCCTTCTTCCAACGGAGGAGATGGATTGCGAGAAGGCCAAGAGCTCCTCATAACAATCCCTCCGTTTCTCTCCCTCCTTTCCGAACTCCACCTCCCTATCAATAATCCACCAAAAACCCAGCTCTCGTTCACCCGAAACGAGGCCAACCAATAACCTACCGCAGATCGGCTATCTGCCATTACAATTTTCAAGAAGCAACCCCAATTCACTTGTCATCCCATTACGACTTCTTCATCAGCTGGCTTTTCGGGAGCCGAGCGTTGAACTCGAGTCTCCAACATTCGTATCGGTGCAAGCCTTTTTGGCTGCTAAGCCATATGAACAGAAAAGCCTACCGCAGAAGTGAAAACTAATCTGCCCCAGATATTAGCATTGGTTTATAATTTTAGAAATCCGAATTAAGCCAGTCCGAATATTTAAGAAAAGCACCTGACTATTCCAAACTTCGAATGAAAACCCCCACAACTTTCAAATAATTTTGGAATTCTACGCATTCAGCTTAATAGCGCATTAATTTTGCGTGCAAGGAAATGCATGCATGCCTAAATGCCATCCGACTGCATGCAGCATCGAAACATTGGTTTTTGTATAAATTTAAGGAATATTAGAAATATTTTTGGGCGCGTATTAAAAGTCGACCTTCTGTTCTACTAATCCCGTATGTCCGGACGATTCGTCTCCATTTGAGAATTTGGAGAATCGGTTTTGTAGGTGGAATATTATGCATATTCGGTCCTCGTGAGGTAGTATCAAAGAACGCATTCCGAATATTCTAAATTCACGGTTTATCCGGAACGCCTCCATGAATACTTAACGGAAGAGTGCTTTCCGAACTTTCAGAATAAATAGGTGAATACTCCCTGTGTAACAGGACCGCACAAAAGCTTGACTCTTCTGTCAAAATCAAATTTATAACTACCAAAGATACTTGTCTACTACCATTTCACTGAAGGGGATTGAATTATTCCCCGGCTCCCTACTTCGTATAAGTAACCCGTCCAGATTGCACATCGAAGAACAAACCTCTAGTAATTGAATCAAACTCACCCACTCACTGAGACTGGTTAAAGCTGTTGCTGCCACACTAAGAGGTTGTTTCGGCGGCACCCAATAAAACTTCCAATATACCCACAATGCTTGAAGTTACGCCGTGCTCCTTAGATCCATTGGATCCAACAGCACAATTGACTATTCTTGAAATTGAAGCAATTTTTTCATGCACTTAGACGTTTACTTGCGAGTAGTTGAATATGCCGCATTTTCAACTTTACCAGGCTTCCGCGAAATTATTGGCCCTAAAATTGTAGCCGCTCTACGCCGTAAAGGTTTGGCAGTGACATATGCTGCAATCGATATGATAAACTCACTATTGCATTGAGTGAATCATTAACTGCTAATGATCATTGCAACAACAAGTTTTTTCAATTAGAAGATAAGTTTTTTTGCCCCTCGGCAGTGTGTGGCAAGCGCTCCGCGCGTAATTCTGCCATGAGAAGCGCTCAAAGAGGGCTCATCTGCCTCGCAGATGCTGTTCAGAGTCGGCTCAAAAGAAGAGGAGCACGACACAAATTGAGAGAGAAGCACGGCTTAGAATCTCTTGCGAGGTTGTCGTGCCTTACATTATTTATGTCTATAATTGCGCATTTCACGAGAGAGTAATCATGCACAATTTTAAGATTTGGATTGTTTTCATGGTTTCCACTATAAAATTTGACTGCATACGGCTAATAGGATACCTTTGAATTGCCAAAAGTATTTCTTAGCAAACGGCTCTTAATACCGAACAGTGATTACTCGAAATTGCATTTCATTAACATTTGCGCTATTAAATAAGAAAACCTTATAAAATATTCGACTTCATACTCTGGCCCACGGTGTCACTAAACTCCCATTATTTTAAACCCTAGGCAAGAGGCTTTCCTCAGCCTCTAAAAGGGCCTGCGACCTTTGTGGAGCTGTCGTTGTTGAATTTGTTTGTCCAGATTTTTTAGGATCATAACCATAAGAATATTGATGCAATCACTTAACCTGCTCCTCCAGCAAAACTTAACGTTAAATTTAAAATCAAAAATATATAGTGAAGCTACACACGATATAACAATTGCGAATGATGTGGCAAAACCTTTTAATATATTATCAGCATATTTAACAACGACAGCAACAATTAGGCCACCACCAGCTTTTTAAAATATTAAATACCCAATAAATAAATCACAACCTAAGAAGAAACCATCTTTCAAAATTTGACGTCCATCATTAACGAAACATGTTAGTATACCGAATGGTGTACTCAATAAACTTCATCGTACATTACGCATCCCTACCGAGAAGGGAGCAAAAGAGCCCATATCTATCACCAACTGGTAAGTAAGTTGGTAAGTCGTGGTAAGACTTTGCTACAGAAACACCGCTTAGTGAATAGTGCGCTTGCTGAGGAGTTAAAAGAAATTCACGCATTCTCACAGAAATCATATACACCCGAAGAGTGGGAAAAGGTGTCACAAACATACCAATAATAATACAATACAAAAGCAGCAGCTAAATTTAAAAGGCTGAAACAGTGGTAACAAAGAGCTGTATATCTGCAGATAGATATCGTTACTGTAAGCTCTCGGCTACTGAAAAATGAAAGTTTAATAGCTGCTGCATGCACACCCATACATACCTTATGTATATCTATGACAAAAATCAAATGCGCAATAAAATACGCATGTGCAACAGGGTTGGAGTAGCTTAAATTTAAAAGAGAGTATCAAATTTAGAAGCGTTCATAGAAAATAGAAGCTTTTGTATTTATGCATATATTTGTACAGTAGTGATAACCGATCTACAAACCAAAAGTCAACAGGTAACCTAATTAACATACAATATACGAATACACTGCTTTTACTTAACACAATCCAATCAAAATCGTAACGTGGCGAACTCGATCCCCGTAGTGTGTTGAAAAACAGTATTGGATTGTTGGTGTATGAAGTAACAAGCCAGTTGTTTGCGATCGCTATATTTGCACAAAGGAGTTTATTCTTAACGTATATTGTATGTAGCACGAGAATTAGCAAATAACCGAATATCACCGATCAACCTTTTTGCTTGTTTGACTTAAGTGAATTATTTAAGCACGACCCAACAATAAAACAGTTTGAAATTATTGCACCTGGTAAAGTTATTTTACATGGCGAGCATGCTGTTGTATATAAAAAGCCAGCTTTAGCTGCTTGTGTTGGTATTGGCACAAGATTGCAATTTCGTCCAGAACCCGAAACAACTGTGGGTTTATTTCATTTGGATACATTGAATTTCGCTTTCGGAATTCAATTGCAGCAGTTTAATGATTTTGTCAATGACTTTCGCATTAAGATGAACCAGGCAAATGTAGCTTTTGGCTTATTGATCCCGATAGTGGCGCAAAATTTCTTGATCATAGCTGTAAGAAGTGTCGTCAACGATAATATGGTATAGCTATGCTCAATTGATTGTACAGGCAATACCGTCAGCGCCGGATAAACAATTGACATTATCGGGCATTTATTCATTTATTGTAAAACATTAACCATATTATCGTAAAGAAACTAATAAAGGTTGGCAAAATTCTGTACGCGATAATCTCAGTTTGAACAGGAATTTCATTAAAGTTGCACGCTCTCAAGATGAACCAGGCAAATGTAGCTTTTGGCGTATTGATCCCGATAGTGGCGCAAAATTGATTGATCATAGCTATAAGAAGCGTCGTCAACGCAGCAGCCAGGGCTTTCGTCCATCGTATGGCATGCCACGTTCGGCACCAGTCTCACCGAGTCACATGGATAACTCTCGTGAGAGTTTACCATTGCAGGATTTCATTTTACAATCGGCTCCTGGATCGCCGGGCATGTCAATTGAGCAGCATGCTGCTGATGGTGATCTTACAACACTACTCAGAATGTGCATCAACCGACGGCAAACAATTCTCACAATCAATACAAAAGCAGCGGTAGCCCATACTATGTTTCAAATAAAAATTCAGCTATGTCCGGTGGACAGCACCATCAACACCTTAACAACAACAACAACACAATGACAGTGGCATTAAAAGCAGTAATAATAGCAGTGGAAATGTTGTTGGTGCATTGATTGCACTAAAACGTAATCACGCATTGGCAGCTGGCGCTCAGCAGCATCAGCAGCAACAACAGCAACAGCATCATCATCAACAAAAAGTGCAGACACTGCATCCGGAGGAGATGCCAACAGATCATACTGGCAATATGAAAACGGGTGATGAATATATACTGGGTGGTAATAACAACGGTTGTGGTGGTGGTGTTGGGGTAGTAGCAGCTCCAGTGATGCTGCCAAGCACCCTAAATATATATCTGAAGTACTTTGATGTGTTGCGGTTGCCGTTAAGTTTTCTCCTGCTAATGTTTGCAAGTAATGTGAAAAATAAAATTTTTAAATCAACAATGCAGTAATTTTCTTACCATTCTTGATGAGTGGAACCCTCACGCACTTACAAATGGCAGAGTTAGGCTGTTTTGGCTTCAACACCAACTTTTTCGGGTACGATGCCTTTGGCATGAGATGCTCCATCAAAAGGATAAGCCTTCCATCTTGTTCTAAAATGCGCCTTTTGGTAATCTTTATCAGCCCAACGCTGATCGCGGCGATGATTCACATGCTTCCTGGCTGTGCGAAGACCTCTTGGCTTGCCCATAATTTTTAAACGATCTCAAGCAATGTTAATTTTTCCTTTATGACTTACTACTCCAGGCCACGCCGTAGTAAAAAATGAAATGAAAGAACGGAAAATCACTTGATACATTTCCCGTTGTTTCAATTCATAGGAATTTTACATTCTATACACGGGTATGTATGAATGTGCGTTTTTTGTCTTTGCCGTTGGTATGCTGGTACCAGTGAGCGGAATTCTAAAAAGGGAATGGTAGTAGACGAAAAAATGAAAATAATAAGTAGTTGGTAGTTTTTACCAAGAAAACAACAGCTACAGTTCATATTTGTACCAAACAATTAATAATGCATTGTAAAACAAATAACGCGCATTTCAAGGAAATGACACCTTTAAAACACGTAAACAAGCCACAATTACCTGTACCTTTGTATATACCTACATAGCTTATGCCTATACGATACTCAATTTTTTCCTGTATCGTGAGAGTGAAATACTGACAAACATGTACCAAAACGTCTAATCACAGCAAGAATATTCCAAAGTACCCAAAAATACTGCCACCAAATAACCGATTTCGGCATGTTATCGTTTACGTAAAACTTTTTATTTTCGTTCAAATTTTTCACAAAAAAAAAAAACAAACTGAGAGAAATAGCGCAGATCATATTTGCGTGCCCAGTTACTATATTTATCTCATCAAAAATTCATTTCTTGTTTAAAGTTGTTCACAAATTTTTCAAAAATTTACTGATTTTAATCAGTATCCCCTCCTAATGTTAGTTGGGTGGGCTTGGCAATTAGACACTTTAAAATGATCGCAGTATACGTATCCTGAAATATCGGCAGAATCTAAGTATTGGCGGCAGAAGTAGTAGAAGTAGTAGAAAATGAGAATGGGTCAGAAAAGTTAGTAAACCTACCAATGCGGTAAAGTCCGTGCACTGACTGTCCATATACTTATACCAACGTATGTACATATATATGCCGAGTTTAAGGCCCTTATTATGTATGTCACCGTGAATGTTTGCGTCGCATTCACTCACATTCACATTCACCCAGAATTCGTATTATATAACTTCTTACGTATTCGCGTTCGTTCTCTTACGTAGTCACTACGTATTCACTGCGTATTCACTGAGATTGTCAAGCCCAATACGTAGCCAGTATAGCCACTTATTAATTTTCTTATTTCGGAAAAGTTGGCAGTGCAATTTTTTCGGAATAACATCGTTTTAACGAGCTGGCAATATTACAGGGAAACACCTGACAAATGTTACAAACAATTGTAAACAATGGAGAAAACTTCATCTATGGAGAAAACAGTGTAAAGCAATAAATCAATAGATTATTGATATTGTTTGGTAATAGTCTAGTTGAGGGGTCGACTGCTAATACGCTATCAAAGAGGTGTCAAACGACGCGTCTTGATATCAGTATTAATAATCCAAGGCGGAAAATAAAAATTTTAACGCGTTCAAAAGATATTAACGAAAAACCGAAAAAAGACCCGCGGGTACCTCCGAAACCGGGGGTCGGATCCATAGTATTTTTGCGCAGAACACCTTTCTGCGTTCGCGGCCTTCGGCCGCGATTATAAAAAATAACCCTGGGCTACGCCATGCCATGTCCGGGTGTGTGGTATAACCGTGGCTACCGCCACGGTGATGCACAATTTTTTTGGGGGTACAACCACATGGAAATCGCCAAATTCAAATGCAAACAGAGATAAAATTTTTCTTTTCCGCCATCGGATTATTGTTCTCGAGATTAATACGCGTCGTTTGACACCTCCCTCGATATTTTTGGTATTAGCAGTCGACCCCTCAACTAGACTATTATCATATTTTTATGTGAAGTGTTTATTTTTGTTATTATTGACTTTTTGTGAACGGTAATAGTGCAGTTTACGGTACCCACCGAAATTTGGGCCCAAATTTTCGAGTAAGGTATCAAAAGACGCGTATTCACGTCTAGATCAAGAATCCGAAAGCGGAAGTTAACTTTTTTTTACCCGTTCAAAAGGTATTAACGAAAAACCGACAAAGACCCGCGGGTCCCTCCGAAACCGAGGGTGGGATCCATAATATTTTTGCGCAGAACACCTTTCTGCGTTGGCGGCCTTCGGCCGCGCTTATAAAAAATAACCCTGGGCTACGCCATCCCAAGTCCGGGTGTGTGGTATAACCGTGGCTACCGCCACGGTGATGCACAATTTTTTTTGTGGGTACGAACACAACAACAACCACATTAAAATCGCCAAATTCAACTGCAAATATCTCCGGGCAGAGATAAGGTTTTTCCTTTCCGCCTTCGGATTATTGTTCTCGAGATTAATACGCGTCTTTTGATACCTCACTCGAAAATCTTGGCCCAACTTTAGGGTGGGTACCGTAAACTGCACTACTACCTTGTGAACATGTAAAAATAAATTTATAAAAGAAAACAAACATATGCCTGAGTGTATCACTTTAGCCTCCTTCAACCAAATTTTTTTTTTAGATTTCTTTTTCGAACTTCATTATAAAATTGCTTCAATGTTCCTTCAAATTGTATGTCGGGGTTGATTCTGGATAAGTAAGAATTTAACATGTAACAGGTATCCAGATCGAAGTTGAGCTAGAGAGACTCGCGTCTCCCTTCTGCTTTCCTTCTCTGCGAGTTTGGGTTATTTAACTTTAAGAACGGTGTTCGCAGGGCAATTTCTGGCATAGAGGTCCAGGAGCCGACATTGAATGTCATCAAATGCATGTGGATCATGGACAAATATGGCAATCGCATTTTCGCCAAGTACTATGACAAAATCGTCCTTCTAACTGTATGTAGAAAAACGTTTGGTATTGGAAAATATTATGTTGGTATTTGATGAGATTTGTGATGGCGGGTAAGTGGGAGATGTGTTTTGTAAGTTGTGAAATAGTTCAAGAGCTGACGTGGTTACATCATTTTTAATCAGACTAGATATTAGGCTAACTGAAAGTGTAACAGCTCTTTATAAAGGTCCTTTGTTATATTAAACTAATGCTGTAACGTTTTTTTTTTTTTTTTGAGACTTTTAAGGTGATGTATGGTAACGCAGAAGACTCTTGAAAGCACAGGGGTAAGGTTGCAGTGTATCTGAGCTTTAAATTAAAAACTGAAACGAAATGCTTAGCATGTAGTTCCGGTTGGGTTTTAACCATGTGGACACTTCAGGCAAGTAGGGCGTCACCACCGCGTAACTTGTAATTCTTAGATAATACAGTCTTGACAAATAGCTGCTAAAACCACAACATTGTTTTAGCAATCAAAGATGTTCTTCTTTGCACTATCGAGAAAAACGAATACTTTGCATAGGCAAACGGGGCTGTGAACTGATGTCGTTGTTGTCGTAGCAGTGCTTCGCCCCATCCAATAGGTGCGACCGATCACAAATTTTCATCAATATCCTCTAACGGAAGTCCAAGGAAACTTGCTGTTTCAACAGGGGTGGATCATAATTAGAGGAGTGTTAGAGGACTTGGTTCCACAATACAGTTGAAGAGATGGTTGGTGTCATGTGGGGACACGTTACAAGATGGACATATGTTTTGTATGTCGGGGTTGATTCTGAATAGGTAATAGTTTAACCTGTTACAGTATCCAGATCGCAGTTGAGCTAGAGTGACTCGCGTTTCCCTGGGTAGTGTGCGTTCCTCTCCTGAAAGTTTTGGGTATTGTTCTTTGAGTACTGGATTCACCGGGCAATTCCTGGCATAAAAGTCCGACGCCTGTTTGTGGAGTTCACTGAGGACCTACTTGTGTTTTTTGGCTTCATACGGCTGTGTTGTCAGGTGCCGTATTTCCTCATAATGCTTACGGAGATTACTCCTTAAGCCCCTGGGCGGTGTTGGCTCATCAATCAGATGTCTGTTGGGATTCCCATGTTTCTGGGTATTCAACCGGAACTGTTTGGTTTGCATCTAATTTCTCTCCCAGATGGGGAGTATTCTCGCCTCATTGTGTAAATGGTGTTCTGGGGACATAAGAAGACAACCCGAGGCGGTTCTAAGGGCAGTAGTTTGCTTTTTACACTGAGTAGTCTTTAGGCTTGGCGATCACATCGGGGAGGCGTAGCATGCTATCGGCTAGCCAATTGCTTTGTAAATAGTAATGAGCGTTTCTTTATCTTTACCCCAAGTGACGCCGGCAAGAGATTTGAGGATTTTATTACGGCTATGGATTTTAGGAATCGAACGTCACACGTCGGAATTTTGGGTGTAAGACAGACGGTAGCGTGACGCCATCGACGTGGATGTTCAATTTGGCGACATTTGCCGCATCCATGTTATAAATAAAGTCGCCGATGATTTGGTGGGTGAAAATGTCAGGGTTCGCGAACCGAAAGAATTGGAGAGATCAGGAGATATTTGTCTATTTTATTACCTATCTCATCGATGGGTGGCCCGGGACCTGTATCCATTATCGTGCAGTGAGGGGCTTCGATATATAGAAGTTAAACAGAAGCGAAGATAGGACACCACCCTGTGGTACCCCTTACCTAATTCCTCTGGGCTTAGATCTTGCGTACCTGAATTGTACCGATGCTTATCGATTATTTGCGATACACTTTTGAGACTCGAAATAATTCACTACGTTGTTCGAGAATCAGCAGAATCACCGATTTATAAGAACATTTTAAAAAAAGTAGCACGGAGGTATAATTATTATACTTATTAAAAAATCCACAATAAAATTATTATTTTTATTTTCCTATTACTCAGAATTAATTTTTGACATAAAACTAAGAAAGACGAAAGATAGTGACAAAACTATAGTATAACGATTAGTTATAATCAGTGACTCATTATAATAGGCTTTTTTTCTTGACTCGAAAAAGTCCGGTTAAAAACTATTCCTTGGTGAAGTTGTATGGGATTCCGGGGATACCCATAGCATTTTCGTGACGAATCATGCATCCTTTTTCAAAAAAATCTACACAAAGAAATAAAATAAAATATTTATTTCATAAGTTCGAAAATAAAAGGGTAATTCTCTACTTTAGCTCACAATTGCTAAAACTCGTCCAAAAATATCGGGAGAGGTGTCAAAAACGCGTTTTGATCCCAGGACCATGAATCCGAAAGCGGAAGTTCCAAATTTTATTTCTGTCAAAAGATATTTCCAAAAAACGCAAAATGGCCCCGGATCGCTCCGAAACGGGGGGTGGGATCCATAGTATTTTTGCGCAGAACACCTTTCTGCATTGGCGGTCTTCGGCCGCGCTTATAAAAAATACCCTGGGTGGGTCCAACACCGGTTTGGAGACCAAATCTATATCCGCGCAAAACACTTTTACCCAGTTTCTCTTGTGGGTACAACAAAATCATCAAAATTACAACAACCACGTGAAAATTTTCAATTTTGTTTACAAATATCTCCTAAACAAAAAATTAAATTTCCAATTTCCGCTTTCGGGTTCGTGATCCTGGGTCCAAAGCCTGTCTTTTGAACACCTCTTTGGCAGTTGTGAGCTAAAATAAAGAATTACCAATAAAAGTTAAATCCAAACTTGTATTTTTTATTAACAGAATAAAAGTACGACCCTATAACTAAGATACGGTTCATCCAAATAAAACAAATTTTTCACCAATCCATTCTCGTAAATATCTGGATTTGAACTTGTTATCGAAAAATCATAACCAACTGTTGTTGTTGTTGTAGCGATAAAGAAACTTCCCGAAGGTTTCAGGGAGTGTTATTGATGGTCCTTTACCGGATAAATATCCGGTATGTTCCGGTAACAAGCACCATTAAGGTACAAGCTCGACCATGTGGGGAACGATTTAATATGACCACATTGAACCTTCTAGGCCATACCAACATTTTTTCTGAGGGACTTTTATTACAAAAGGAATAACTGTTCTGGTCCCTGGCTATAATTTGTATAGGCTTCGCTTATATTTTTTTTATTCCTGTAAAATTTTTTGATGAAATATACATTGAACGAAGCTCTAAATATAACCTTTATGTCTATGGAAAATTTCAATCTTTTTTTCCCGAAATACTAAGATTTTTACTCAAAAATTATAAAAAAACAAACGACAATGAAAAAACCAAGTGAATGAAGCAAACGCGAACCAGAAGCAAGTGAATATTTTGACAGTAAAAATGAGTGTTCGTGACACTTTGCGTCGCTATATAATACGAAAAAACGTAAGACAATCACCTACAGTCACCGATAGTCACTGAGAGTCACCGAAGTGAATGAATGCTCTTATATGATACGAATTTGGTTTCACTTGGGTGAAAGTGACTATTCGCGTCGCTTTGCGTTATACATAATAACGCCATAAATGTGCATTATATTAGGGATGCATAAAAAGATGCAAACGGGTACCCAAAAACTCGAGTCTGAGGAATCGGTATCGGAGCCAAATACCCTTCGGGAACCGTGCCTTTTGATAAAGGCCATCAATAAAACAGGACTACAAGAGTACTTGGGATAAGTTGAACAAATAAGCGGAGGGCAATACCAACAAATAAAAAATTATACATTTTATAAATCTCTCCCCTCTTCCAAAACGAACATATTTTTTCTTTATTGGCAGACAATTTTGCTGTCCAGACATTTTTTTTTTTTGCGGCGGGCAGGAAAGTTGTTGGTTTTTAGCACCAACAACACAAATAACAGCGACTCAAAAGAACCCACACTATACACTTTCTACCCGGGTCGGTACCAGAATGTGCGAACCGAAAAATCGTAAATGCTCATTTTTCTGCAGCACTAGTGTGCCCGTGGCTAAGTAAAACGCTACCGGGCGACACAAAATAAACAAAATAAGGCACTAAAGACCCAGGCACATAACGTGCGTTGAAAGAGGCCATGCACATGATGTGCGCCAAATATGAATATTTTTATACTGCTACAGATGTTTGCCCCCTACGCAAGCGCTACTAAAATATCCCAAATCTCAACAATACAATTAGGGACCACTCGCCCCTGCACTTTGACAATGACCCGACCCATTGAAACCTATTTCACTCCTTTCAGAAAAATGGGTCGTTTTGCCTCTTTAAAACGTAATGCTGCCACGAACGCAGCGCGTTATTCGTCGGAATGCCGAGTGTGTCTTGAGCGACACCCTATCCGCTTGTGCCCAGCCTTTCGGGCGAAAAGGCGAGAAGAGCGCCTCTACGTAACCATTCGCGAAAGCTACTGCGGAAATTGTCTGGCGCCTGATCACCGCTCTAACGCGTGCCCGAGCCAAGGGCGATGCAAACGGTGCGGCGAGAAGCACCACACGATGTTGCACATCGAATCGATCGACGAAGAGGAGCAGCTATTACGAGAAGCCCTCCAAGCCATGGAGCATCTAAGTGGAAGAGGAGCTAGATTCACCCCGAGAGCGGATGGACGACTCAATCTCATTATATGCGTCGGACGCTGGAACGGAGACTGGACCTCTTCGTCCAGCCCGAAACCGAGATGCCAGCCGAACCGGAGCGGAGACGCGGTCTCTTCGCCCGACCATACCGCCTACAGCCAAATAATTTCGACCACTTCTGCAGCATGAGAGGAAGCGGCTCCAACAAGGGACAGCGACAGCACAGCGCCATACACATAACGGCCGAGCGGAGACCCGGTCTCTTCGCCGGCAACCCAGGAACCTCCAACGGAGACGATCTTCGCGCGACCGCAGAGCGGAGACAAGGCCTCTTCGCCTGCAACAACGACTTCACACCCATCATCAGCCGCAGGACCGCCGCAACGGATCCGGATCGTTACAACTCGCCACAGTGTCCGCCTTCCGGGCAGGGCTCCTAGCCCCGCATTCAGCTGCCACCGCCACCATGATACCGACGGTAACGATCACCCCCACCGCGGTAGTGAAAATAGAAGCAGGGGGGGGGGGGGGGGGGGGGGGTGGCGGCTACACCTCGTCCGCGCCTTAATCGATGGATGCTCCCCCACCACAGTGATTGCTGATGAGCTCGCCCAGGAGCTCCAACTTCCTACCAACAACATTGGCGGGCAAGCAGGATGCCTGCTGCGTATCCGAGGAAGACACGGACAAAACAAAAGAATTACGACCCATGCTGCGGTCGTATGAAATTTTCGGGGATGACACCCACAACCAGCATCGACAGTGCCATCGCAGCCCCGTACGCACATCTCCATCTGGCGGATCTGCAGTTCCATGCATCCGCGCCGATCCGCCTCATCCTAGGAACAGATGTATATGCGGAAATAATATTACCAGGGATTCTGCCCACCACGTTTGGCCCTTTGCTGGCTCAGAGTACCATCTTCGGTTGGGTACTCTCGGGCACAACCAAGGCCTAATATCAAAATGTTCGGTAACGACCGAAACAAATGAATTTTTTATACTTTGTTATTTTTATTGAATTTTGGTGTACACAGTTGCAACAGACTTGCATTGTGAATTCGTACCAGCGAAAAATCGTTCGATTCCTCCATTGCCATAACTACGTGTCAAATAATAGCTGACAGGGAGAACGGCAGTCGCGAATGGCCAGATAAGGGAATAAAGGTTTGTTTTTCTTTTACTCGCCGTTATTAAATTGAAGTGCCATGAATTGTACATTTGTTTCAAATCTGCTTTCTTTTAAATTTGTATACCGAAAATCAGACTACATATTAATATTCATTTCTAAAATCAAGTTTATAGATTAAATTCAAGCCACCAGCTATGCAGGCATTTTAAAATATGTAAATAAAGCAATGTACCACTGGTGAGCTAATGATTTAGGTAATCGAACAACGATTGAACAGGTGATCGAAGCTGTTTACTATTGTGAACATTTCTATCAAACCTTCGCCACTTGTATGAATTCACAATGGAGGTGTGCGTTTAAAATCTTGTAACATCACAATAAGTTATTTTTTCTTGAATTTTCTTCATACAAAATTCTATGCTTGTTCATTTCCAATGAATTTGTAATAAACGGCAAGAAATATGAACACGTATATCTTCTTACTTCTTTTCGCAATCCCTAGCTCTAGGCAAACCTGGCTCAGGCCTTAAACCATAGCGGGAAAATTGGCGAATGGCCGAGGCAGCAGCAACCAAGCTCGCACACTGCGCAAACCATTTTGCGTGCCGCCAAGCCGGCGGACTGGCCGGCGTTATGTTAAGTTAGATATAATTAGTTATGTTTTTTATTTTTTTCTTCTCTTCTTCACGGTCGGTGATCCTTGGCGGACTGTGATGTTGCGTACCGCAAGGGGCGCGGCATGTTTAGGCCCAATGCCTAACTTTTACCTGATTGACGGCGCCCCTCCCTAACGTTTTAATAATATTTCCAGCCACCCACACTCACGCCGCATTTGTGTGCATGCATGCACATGCATGCGTTTCATACACATGCACGTGTGTGTGCAGGTTGTCAGCACCCATGCACGTATATGTGGGGGTTGTTGTGTGTGTGGCTTTTTTCCCCTCCTTAATACCAGAGGGCCTTTTCGCGGCTTAGCGGTTGTCATCAACGGGACAACCGGCCTCTTTCTCGATTGACCGCCAACCAGCACACATCGCAAGGATCACCATCGTCTGGATTTGTTAACCGCGCATGCCGAATCGCCAACTCTGTGAATCGATCCCGTAAGTTCTCGTTATCCTTCTCCTCTTGGATGAATGTCGCCAATCGTTTTCTTAGTTCGTCAACCGTTCCGCCATCCTCTAGCCCAAATTCCGTGCTGTAGGCTACCAGATCCTCTCGAGTGAGATAGTATATCCACGATACCTTTACAATTGTTTTGCTTTATATCCTCGTCGTATTAACCTAGAAGTGTGTGAATCTTGTTTCCCTCTTCGTTTCTGATGCTCTGAAAGTATATCTTAAAATTTGATTGTTTTAACCTGCTCGGGCGCCAAAATGTGACGGACTTTTCCTTCGACTTTGCCGGGGTTAGCCTCAGTCCGTCCAGGGTTCCTGAAAGTAGAAATTCCTACCGGTCCTTCTAAAAGAATAACCCTGTTTATTTCTTATAAAACGTTACAAAAGTAATTATTTAATAAGAATTCTATTACTACTCCTAGCCGATTCCCTTGCTTTGTAAGAGGTGACTGAGGTGATAAAGCCCTCGGCCAACCTCGTCGGTCGAATGGAGTAATAAAGCCTCCAGACGAATATACTTTTAGTACAAATGAAGTCAAAAAAACCTTCAGGTGTACCCTTGGTCGGTAGTGATAAAACCTACCGACTCGTATGCCTGTCTCCTAATCTCTGCATCTTAATGCGAACTCGTCGCCCTTATATACTAATTTTTGCACGCAGGCAAACGGTTATTTTATAATAACAACTTTCAACTAATAGTATTAACAATATAAAACAACTGTTATTACGGTAAATATTTCCTTCCCATGAATTTCCATGCACCATAATGCTCCTTATTGAATACAATGCCTTTGTACTTGCTCATACCATGCTTTCCAGGCTTTGGTTTATATATTGTGTGTTTGTATCTTTGTTTGTGGTCACCTGATCCTAATGTTGTGTTTTGCTTTGCCGAATGCTTCTGCCTTCTGTTGTATGGCGTGCGTTGGTGTGTTGTTTGCTAGTGCGTAAATATGTATAGCGAAATTTCAATTAGTAGCGGCGCTTATTTTGATGACTTGCTGCTGATCTCCGTTCACTTAAGTTATTATGTATGTTGTATTTGTAGCTGGATGTATTGGATTTTGAGATTGCATAGGGTTGGTTGACCGCTGCATTTTTATGTTTTGTGCGTATCTACCTTCCTTCCAAATATTCAATGCGTTTTAGGGTGATCCTATATTTCAAATTTATGTTTGCGAAAATGTAAATATTTTGCTTGCGTGCAAAAGTGCGCAAGTCTAATTTGTCCTTCAATTTAATAATAATCAATTCAATGTACAACCCAATATATGTATTTAGGGTATAATTCATAAAGGTATACATATGTATATTTCATATAAAATGTATAAGTGATAAATTCAAATATTATTGTAAGTTTCCAGTTATTTCAAAACGTATGTTCTTTAGAAAAATGTATGGATATGTGTATGTTGTGAGGATACAAAGCTCTCAGCTTTGGGGTCCTCACAATATAGGGACTCATCTAAGCCAGCTAAACAAAATAACAATATTGTAACAATATGGCACTTCACAACATGTTTGCGCAAACATGTAAGTCCTACCTAATTTAAATTTAGCTATATGCATATGTATATATTTGTAATTGTATTTTTTTTTTTCAACAAAAATACTAGAGTACGCAAACTACCGTATTTTTTTTTCTGCTTAAATCATTCAAAGCGTGAGTGAACAGTATTCATAGTTTGAATGATTTTCATTCGTGTTCAACTAAATTTCATTTCCACACCTCGCTTTGGGGTGATACACATCAGTGGGTTTTTCTACTTGTAAACAAACGTATGTATATACATATATACGTGCAAATGGTCTGCATGAACTCACGATGAATTATTGTTCGGAATTCATTACAGATGTGGAAATCGTAATTTAACAGATTTTTTTTTGGGTATTTAACCCAACTAACATTGTAAAAGGATACAGATTCCTTAGAAAAGTTTTTGCGATAAACACTAAGCAAACGTTGATTTTTTTTATAAGCTTGAAATAGTCGAAACAGCGTTGCCGAAACGCTTAATTGATATAAACCTATAAACCAATTTAAGGAAAGTTTTTTTTTGCTACTTAGTTTTTATTGAACGATAAGTTTCATTTAGATACCTACAAAATTTTAATTGTATGTAGATCCACACATCAATTTCGGATGTCATACATTCATTGAGAGGAGTGTAGCTGCAATGCTAACGAATCTTAGCAATGCTAAGAGATGTTCAATGCAACTATTCTCTTACATGTGCAACGTTTTTTTTTGAAAGATAACTTGAAGAAAAGTTCAATTAAATAGACAAACTGTTTTCTTGAGTTTTGTTGTTATCATTTACAAAGGGATTCAGAATCCAATTAATTATAATCGTTGCCTCCAACACTTATATATGTTATTTTTTTTTTTGAAAAAGTTAAAGAAATTATTTAATACTGGAAACGCTTTATGTCGCTTCACAAAGCAAGTTGCTTGGAGCCACTTGTAAAAACTTTTATAGTAATAGCTGTACAGAAATATAAACGGCACAGTAGTTTACATACATAAGGTTATTAAATCATATTTTTCAAAATAATGAATAAAGTGTAGATTATTGTTATGGTCTTGTAAGCCAAACATGCAGTCGTGAGTTCATTTATTTTGGTTGGGTATGGGAGAGTGCCAGTAACTCTCAATACAAGGTAGGGCAGGGAATTGAGAAGACACTCAGAGGAGTAACGACACCTATCTCCTCCACACGCTGGTGTATACATTTTCCTTTTGCTGAGGCACACTTTACTTTTGCGTAGTCCTGTTTTTTTTTGGTTGTGTGTTACGACCTTCACCTTGAGGTTTTTCATTCCACTGTTGTAAGAAGTCCGTCCGTTCCTACTATGCCAGTCAATAGAGTAAGCAACGAATATAGGCTGTGTGCTTTTTGTTTTTGTGCTTTTATTTTGATTCTTTGTCTTTAGGCGGTTTAGTCCGCATAGTGCATGAAAATTTATAGTTATATACATACGCTCACACTAGGGTGGATCGCAGCAAGAACCCCGACCTCCCGAGTAACTAAGCCCGGTTAAAACAAGCATGCACGCCCACTCCGAGCTCCCTAGGTCAGTTGCAGTAGAAAACTGATTTGGCGTTTGGTGGTATTTAACAAATGTAAATTTAAACACAAATGAAATGTACATATTATTGTTGAAAAAAAGAGAAGAAAAAAAATCAATCATAATAATAAAAACATCAACGAACACATCTACACACATGTCGGCCGAGACATCGGATTCAACCGATGATAAAACATACCTGGGCTCTGCCCATGGTAGTTCTGGCCTCCGCGCAAAAACCCTAGAATGCCACAACCTTTCATCCGCCGAAGTAGGAGGGGGACTGTAACGTAGCAAATGCTACGCCAAAATATCTATTTCCCATTTAGCGCCCACCCGTAGCATTATATATCCATTTACTGCCCACCCCTAGTATTGTATGTACCGACATACATATACATACATACTGGCCCAACAACAATCGCGCAAGCACTAGGCAAGCCAGCGATGGTGAACGCACAATGCTTGGGAACTTTCGTTCGTGGCGCGCTGTGCGCGACAATGCGAGCATAATTCTCAATGCGTTCATAGTTACATAAGAATATAATGATTGGCCGGAATACACCAGGCACACTTCGCCGTAGGTAAGTGAAGTGCGTGCCGGCCGCCATCGGCGGTCGACAAGGGGTGCCCTTTGGGTTAGGAGGGTGCGTTACAAGGTCGGTTCCACCGATGGTACACCCCCTGCTTATCGGGCGCCCTGCCGGTTTACCCACATTTCCGGTGAGTAAGACGGGATTTACACCCCCTATTACTCACTGGAAAGGTAATGCACGAGCAGCCTTCTCGGGTAGGAAGGAAACCCGTCCCAACGCCAGTGGCGGGGCAGATTTCCCCACTACCCTGGCAGACTACCCGAGCCAATATAAATACATTCCAGGGACTCCCTTTGGGTCGACGGGGGGGTAAAGTTACAAGGTCGGTTTTGCCGATAGTACTTCCCCCCGGCCTATTGGGCAGCCCTAACATTCATAATCATCTCCTCTGAGTAGGACGAGGCTCACCCCCCTATTACTCAGAGGAAGGGTAACGCACGAATATACGGCTCAGGTAAGAGGGGAACACGTCCCAACGCCTGCGGCGGGACAAACTCCCCTACTACCCTAGCCGAATACCCGAGCCAATATATTGTAGTTATTTAAACTAGCCTCGTACTAATAGAGACACTTCGCCGTAGGTACAACATAACCACGATCCCGATCCTCGGACATACCATCCCGAAATCTAGCCACCACCGTCGGCATAGCTATATGGTGAAAGCCACCGTCACTCAGTACTCTCTCTTCGGGCGTGATCCTAACTACCGCCGTCATTACTACCGCCGTTAGCACCCCTTAGCGAGAGCCATCGTCGTCTTCACCATCTCAGCCACCGCTTAGCTAGCACTCTATCTCCCTCTCTCTGTCGAGGGCCGTCGTCCTTGGATTACACTATATTGTCACCGACACTACCTAGTGAACATCTCTCTCTCTCTCTCTCCTAGATTCAGGGTTGTGGATATTTTAGCCTGAGAGCCGCGTGTGTGTGTGTGTTCGAAATAAAAGCACTAATTTACTATGTATTTATTTAGGTGGGGGAAGTGGGACCTCCATCCGACTCTGGATTGACTTGAGTATACCTCAGCCTTTGAACAAACCCACCTCATAACTTGTTCCAAATAAATACATTAATTTCAAATTATTCAGAGAATTAAAAAAACAAAATACATGGATAGTGTATTTTGTTTGCATTTATGTCGACGTTCCACCACCTTATAATGTTCTATCAAGATAAAAATATATTGCTGCGGAGCTGGCAATACTATTTACAACCTTCATATGTTTTTGTTTGTTTAATTGCAACAACGAAAAAAGCGACAATAGTACCGACGTGTTTTCCGCGAATAACTTCTAAACGAGATGAAGAATATAGTTTCTGCTTTCGGGTTCTGAATCTTGACGCAAATACGCTTCTTTTGATACCGCTATCGACATGTGCGACCCGAATTTTAAGTGCAGGACTTAAGTTGAAATTTTACTAAATTTGGAAATTAAAAAGCTTATATTTCATAAACTAAGAGTTTCCTAGAGTTTCGGATGATAATTTTGTGATTTTTAAGACCCCCGCCACCCCTCGAAAAAAAAGTTGGAAAATCGTGGCCCTTATTCAAAATATTCCCCATAAAATTTGTCGATGAACATAAAATACTAGGCATTGTTTTCGCTAAACAGTTTAACTTCAAATTACCAGAGCTTTAATAATATCTAAAATTGAATACGCGTTACCGATCTATGGATGCTGTGCTGCTAGCAACATGAAACATCTGAACAAACCACATCATAATGCCATCAGAAGGAGTATCAATGCATTTCCAACTTCACCCACCGACTTCATCTTTACCGAGCAGGCCTACCATCGATTGCTGACTTAGTTACTTCAGCAACATACAAACTAATTCCTAAACTATTTAACAAAAGCAACGCGATTATCTACAAAGACGTTATTCCCACCTTAAAACAAAAACGAACGCTTAAATTAGAATCCACAATACGTCGATGTATACGATTTTCTAAAACCTTGGATATCGATGTTCGAACCCATCTTGTCAAACCTGGAAACGTGCCACCTTGGTTAATTAAAGAGTCGACATTTATCTTGGATCTACAGTCCTTTCCCAAAAGTACCACAAATAACATGGTATATCAGCAAGCATTTGAAAACATTGTGGAGCCTATGATAAGAAACGGATGGACCTTTCTTTATACCGACGGCGCAAAAACGGAAATGATACATCTTTCGCTGTGGTTCATCATGACGGAACTATAATCGCCCAAGGTAGCATCCAAAAACACTGTTCCATATTCACGGCTCAAGCTTTAGCTATAAAGCTAGCTTCTGATTATGCAATAAAGAACAAGGGAAATTTTGTTATCTGCTCCGACAGTAAATCAACTTTAAACGCAGTCCGCAATATAAATAACTCCAGCAGTATTATTTCGGACATTAGGAGTATATGCATACAAAAATGCAACAAAATTAGGTTTATGTGGGTCCCCGGATACCGAGGTATAAAAGGAAATGAACTTGCTGACAACACCTCTTTTGATACCCACTCAAGACCTTGTATAACTTATCACACGCCAAATAATAAAGACATCCTTCAGGAAGTGAAAATACATTTGAATACCCAAAGAGAAATAGCCTGGCATAATCACACCCACAGATATACGCTGGTAAATCCACAAGGTAGAAAATCAGTCTACCCAACCACATTAACAGGCCAACAATCAACATGATTCACCCGCCTCCGCTTAGGTCACACACGCCTCACACGAATATCTGCTACGCGGCTTAAGACCACCTAGCTGTCCTTTTTGCAACAACACACTGTCCATAGATCATATACTAGATAGTTGTAGCAATTTAGATAATTTTAGGAAAAAATGTTTTGGCACCACTGCACCTAGCTCTCTTTTAAATATACATAGCTATGAGAATATCTCAAATTTTATAAATTACTTTAACTCTTGTAACGTACTCCACAGCATTATATAATAAGTCGTACTGTAATGATAATATTATAATCATATATAACTAAAATACTACCAATTAATCTACAAGCGAGTCTAAGGCCCTAGCAGCCAGCACTCCTTTTAACATTTAAGTGTAAAGCCTAAATATACTAAATAAATAAAAAAAATAATTGTTCCTGCCTAAGCGTCATCTTCAACATTTAGAAGAGGCCGTCCGAAAACGCAGGCAACAAAGCCGAGAAAAAGCCAAGGACTACGTCCTCCCATTGGAAACGCTGATCCTCCAGCATCCGACAATGTGCAAGAAAACCACCTCGAGCAATGGCCTACGCTTTGAATACCGGCTCTTCGTCAAGCGCAGCGAGTTTAAGACGATCGATTAGCTACTGGAAAAAACGGAAGAATATGAGCTGCTAAAAATCGAGGAAGCGAAGCAGGGCAAAGTGGCGATCCAAAGCCTGTATCATCTACGATACAAAGAATGCTGCTGGCGCAGCAAGCAACGCGGACACAGCCGCTTCCAACGCAGGGACCGCTGGAGAATGTTCTGCTCCAGGTGTGGACAAGACAATATCCTCTCCAGGGACTGCCTATGCCCTTCTACCAACAAATCCACCGACAACAACACATCAAGGATGCCGTCAAGCCATGTGAGAGGATGCCGCCAAGCATTATTTGTTCGGACAGAGAAGCCAATGGAACCACCAAGCTGAGAGCCCACTTCCGAAATGCAAGTAGATGACCGTTTCTACATATCGATAACCATCGAGGGCATGAGCGTGCGCGCGCTAGTGAACACCGGGGCTACCCTCTCATACGTCGATGAGTCAATACGAAACCACCTGTAGAGGAACAACATCAAACCACAGCTTAACAGGCGGAGCGTCCAATTGGCAGACCAGACGTGTGTCTATAGTTCGAATTACTACCCAGCAAGGATTACGTACCAAGGACGAACGACTAACACAACGATGTCCGTCATCCCGAACCTGGCAGAACGGATGATCTTAGGATCACGCTAGATGACCAGCCGTTAAAAGTCACCTTGACCAGGAGATCAGCCGAGCTAAACACACTATGTGCAATGACCAGCCGGGAACACGTGAACAATGGTCAAAATCCGGAGCACCACCAGAAACGATTGAGTGAAACTGTTAGCCCAATTACCGCAGCCGAACATTCGACCATCCGTAACCATAAACGACCGCTGAAGCAAGGCTTCTACCCCCGTTACCCGGCTATACAAAAATACAACTTCAGTGAAGAGTACCGAAAAAGAGCGCCGAACGCGACATGCAATGCGCTCTCCTGCCGCCCGTTACAAAACACCGAACCAGACATATTTTAATCAGTAAAAAGCGACAGAGAAGAGCCCGGTGAGATTATTGGCAACCGTGCAATATCCGCGGCCATGGGAAATAGTAACTACCGACTTCGTACCACCACTACCACGTTCCAAACAAAGAAGCACTTACCTCCTCGCCATGATCTACAAATTCTAAAGTGGGTGGAGTTAATGCCGGCGCGCCAAGCAAAAACGGCAAACGTGCTCAAAGCGCTATAAGAAAAGGTCATCTACCGACTTGGTTGCCGAAAACCTTCCTCAACGGCAATGGGAAACAGTTCGGCGAAAAAGCGTTAGCACCGTTCCTAAGCGACCATCGCACATGGGATTGGAGATTCCACAAATGGCACTTGCAATAAATATGGTCAGCAAAGAGGGTACAAAAGCATTTTCAGCAGGCATAAACTTTTGCGAAATGAAACGGCGTCAGAGCGGGTGCACACGGAGGGAGCAGTACCAGTGGCCAGCCAACCGAGCAAAAATGCAAAGGGGACCAATTTTTTTCTCATCACATTTTACCGAGTACCTGATGGCCATGATAAAATCACAACCCGAGGAAGATGGAAACGAAGAAGAATATTATGTATTATAATGCATTGAATGAAATATACTCTGTTAGTTTTAAGAACAATGGAATGTAATTATTCTTACGTTATACAAATGAATTAAAAACGTGACATATAAACATAAACTCTGTTAGATATAAGTGGAATGACTCTGTATATTTTTGAGAGAAAAAAAAAATAATAATTAATAAAGTGCTTCGCCCACATGCACATCGGCATAAGACCTAGGGAGATCCATCTTTCCCCACCGCAGCTTTCCGTCAACCGAAGTGGGAGGGGGCTGTGACGTAGCGTTATAATAACATAATCCCCTTCTGCTTTCTTTTTCATTTACATATGAACCCCCTGTACTTATTTTTCTATAGCATAGCCAACAATCACTATGGTAAATAACCACACGCTACCAACGACTGATGGCAAACCAATCGTGTGCTCCTTCAACACAAGAAAATCACAATAATGGTGTATTGGTTTCTCAACCAGTTTGCGGCACCACCCATATAAACAGCGAATTTGCATTTTTGCAATTCAGTCCTCGCAGGTGAGCTTTTTAAAGACAAAATGGCCACTCCGGCTAGCTAGCTGAGTGGAAGGGGAGCTGTCATGACGCAGGTCACCCTCCATCAGGGCTGGACGGCGCGATGGTGTCTTCGGACTATCCCCCTCCGTCGTCCACCTAGGTGTTGGGGGCACGACGCCCTAATGACTAAACCGCCCCTCCCCCGCAGCTCGGACTGAGCGGAAGGGGTCGCTGGTATGGCGCGGGTCACCCTTCACCTGGGCTGGTCGGCGGGAATGGTGTGTTCGGACTACCTCCCTCCTTCGCCCACCCAGGTGTCGAATGGCGCGACGCCGAACGACCAAGCGACCGCTCCCCCTCAGCTCTTGTATAATAAGCTGCCCGGAGCGGGTTTAACCACCCCCACTAGCGAGCTGGGGAGAAGAGGGTGCGGGCGTGGCGCGGACGACGAGATTGGTGTCTTCGGAATATCTCCCTTCGTCGCCCTGGCCAGGCAGGGGATGGCTCGCCGCCGGAACGACCGCACGACCCCCTCCCCTCAGTTTTGGTTTCGGCCGTGGGCCGATGCGTGTGCACAAGGGGCTACTGCTGTGCCGTTAAGGTGCACTTCCCCTCCGCGCACGGATCGATCCACGGTGTCTCGGCTGGTACAGCCCCGCCCCCCTTACGCACCTTCTATTAGGTTGCAAGTAGGTAGGCGGGGGTTTCCAGCGGTGAAACCAGCACTAACCCGAGTCCTCGCAGTCTTTTCCCCAGGTGACCGAACCCGCGGACTACCGATCCTGCCGAATACTACCGATCAATCCGATACCGTCAACCGACCCCGCCCGGAACGAGCCGCCGCTGTCCAGGTAAACACCATCGCTAGCCTACTTCCCCTCTCACAATGGCCCTGGTACGCGCTCCGTAGCCCACCGCCGCTGCCGTCGCATCGTCGTCCCTCTGGTGCCGCCGCTGCTTCCATCTCGCCAGTGCTACGACCGTTGGCCATCCACTAATACTACCGCCGTGCCAATCCCGCCTTGCTGGTGCCGCCGCTGCCACACCAACACTGGCCGTTGGCCGTTCACCACCCCACCGGCGTTAATCCGCTGCTTCCGTCCCGCCGCTGCTACGACGACCGTTGGCCGTCTACCATCCTAACGCCGTTAAGCCGCAGCATCCGTCCCACCGCTACTACACAAGCCACTGGCCGCTTGCCATCCTACCGCCGTTAAGCCGCTGTTTCTAACCCACCGCTGCTTCCGTACCGCCGTACCAATCCCTCCGTTACCCGACCTTTCAACCGCCCCACCGAACCTCCTCTATTCCAACGACCGTTAGCCGCCGCTCCGCCCCTTCGCCATCTTGCGACGGAGAGCTGCTGCCCGCCTAATATCTCCAGCCGTGTGTGCGTGTGTTCATAACACATAAATATTGTGTATTTATTCAGTAGGGGTTTGTGGGACCTTTACTCGACTCTGCAATGATTTATAGAAGTTAAGTGGATGTCTGGTTATGGGATCTAGCCCACAACAGCCTGTCCGATGCAACCATCCCTTACACGAAACACACTGACAAGAGTATGACCGTCCTAAAAAGATTCTTTTCCGGCAAATGCAGCAAAACCATTTTTCAGGACCGGGGTCAGGACACGGACCCGGATTGGGTTCGATACATTCCCAGAGCAAGAGAATATGGAGCAGTCCCGCTGCAAGGAGCTGCTGGGAGGATGACAATTTGTGGGAGGAACGCAAGAAATTATATGGGGTTACACTGAAATGACAGTCCTTGGTCGGGAAAATCCCGAGTCGGTCCGGTACATAGAACCGACTGCCTTGGGAAGCGTATCACCTTATTCAAGTTGTGTGTTAAACAACAATTTTGTAATCGAATTTTATGAAAGACAGGACGAATTGTTTACATTCAAACCCGATTTTTAAGTAGTTGGTTAAACTAACCTTAAACTAAGTTTGATTAAACTCATGGTTCAATTATGTACGGGTTGGCTCATCTCGTCAGCTGATTTTATTTATGTCATTGCATGGTCGAAGGGATCGTCAAAAGGAGATGGCAAACTCAAAGTGAAACCAACACATTGGCAACATTTTACTTACACATACAAAAACTGCTAAGTTTTATGTATCTATTCCATACCATTTGCACCAACACCAATACACAGATTTTGACAATTTGAACAGACATATTTTGTTGCTTTACAGATGAGTCAACCTGTATATAGTTGAACCATGGATTAAACTCTAGTCAAATTTAAGCTTCAGCTAAACTACTGAGCAGTTTTTCAGTCACAGTTTAAGGCCGCCTTTGGGGTAGGTTTTTTTTACGGCAACATTGGTTTTTTATTGTCTAGATAATTTGTAGATATGGCAACAGCTGGATTTTGTTTACCCTACAAACACGGATAAAATATGTCTCCTTCAAAGTATATATATAGTTTCGGAGGCGATATCCAACATCATTATTTAATAATTCTTAAACCAGGTAGTTCTCGAGTCGATATCCAACTTCATTCTCCAAGCACTATTCTACCTTTGAGAAATTTCGTAAAATTTGGAGTTCTCGAGTTGATCCCCAACGTTATTACACTATCAATTTATTATCGAACCTTTGAGAGTCTTTGAGAAATGTACAGTTCTCAAATGAATATCCAACACATTTCTCCAGTTGACATCCTAAAATGGGTATCGAGTTGAGGTAGAGTTGAAAAAAGATGTCCAAGGTGGTACCACCAAAGCCAACAGCTGTTTATTGTGAAAAATAAACACCTGGTTGATAGCAGTAATGAAGCGCCAGTAATCAAACTGTATATATTTTATTTTATTTTCGTGAATATACTTTAGCATTGAAATCTTATATTTGAGTTCAGTTAGAGAACCAAGCGTTAGGAACTATCATTTTTTCACGTAATAGCATTTTTTGCTATATGAAAAATTTCCTCTTTTGTGAGTACGCCATGATTCTCAAGTTGAGCCACTGTTTCGACACAACTCTTAAGATTTAAGAAGTATGCTTCGTTATCAACAAGAGCTCTAATTGTACTCAGGCCCAAATGCTTGTCGGGTATATTCGACGCCATTTCAAACGAACGCAAATAACTGATAGGTTAAGTAGAGTTTAACCCTGCCAGATCGGCCGCTTAAGCTCAGCTTAAACTTCAGTTGAAGTGCACTGAAAACTGCATAATAAATTTAAGCATAGCTTTACTGACAAACTGAGTTGAACTTGTACTGAAAAATCGGGCCTTAGTGTAGTATATACATATGTTTCTCACATTCATGAAAATCGTCGATATACATACGTATAAACAATCGATACCATCCGATTATTGAATCTGAATTGAAATCTTGTAGCGCTGTTGTAATTTATGTAAACAGCTGATGGATCAATATAATTAAATTGACATAAAGTGATCATATATGCACTAATGGTCTTCCCCCAATATTTTTCATTCGGTGCGTGGATTCTCGGTAATAGTCTAGTTGAGGGTTCGACTGCTAATACGCTACCAAAAATATCGAGAGAGGTGTCAAACGACGCGTCTTGACATCATTATTAATAATCCGAAGGCGGAAAATAAAAATATTAACTCGTTCAAAAGATATTAACGAAAAACCGAAAAAAGACCCGCGGGTACCTCCGAAACCGGGGGTCGGATCCATAGTATTTTTGCACAGAACACCTTTCTGCGTTGGCGGCCTTCGGCCGCACTTATAAAAAAAAACCCTGGGATACGCCATGCCAAGTCCGGGTGTGTGGTATAACCGTGGCTACCGCCACGTTGATGCACAATTTTTTTGGTGGGTACAAACACAACAACAACCATATGAAAATCGCCAACTTCAACTGCAAATATCTTCGGACGGAGATAAAATTTTTCTTTTCCGCCTTCGGATTATTTTTCCCGAGATTAATACGCGTCTTTTGACACCTCTCTCGATATTTTTGGTAGCGTATTAGCAGTCGACCCCTCAACTAGACTATTACCTAAATTTTAATTGCCCTTATGCAAATTTAAATTAATTTAGAGAAATAAGCAAAATATATCAATATCCGCCTTCGGATTCTTAATACTGATGTCAAGACGCGTCGTTTGACACCTCTCTCGATATTTTTGGTAGCGTATTAGCAGTCGACCCCTCAACTAGACTATTACCAAAATTTAGATTTATTTTCATTTATTACTAAAATTTTAGAAATGCAAAAGTTTTTCTTTGTCAACTCTTATACCAGGCATGCTTAACAAACGAAACGATATCATTTCGTTACGATAATCAACGTTAATAAACGAAACAAAGTCATTTCGTTTCGTTTATTAACGTTGATTATCGTCACGAAATGATATCGTTTCGTTTGTTAAGCATGCCTGTCTTATACAGAAACATAACCTTGATTTCCTCTCTATTTTCGTCTCAATGTTGTTTTGACAACACTGTTGAGCGTATATACAAGTGTGTGTATGTACATATGGATTTGAATAAGTGTTGTTGGTCATTTACTGCTACTATTTGGAAAGACACGACGCGTTGATTTTGCATAAAAATTTAAGTATTTCTTTAGTGAAAATAATAAAATACTCAATCAAAATAGCATGTATTTTTAAATTAGTACAACGGCTTGCAAAAAATATTAGTAAAACTGAAAAGACTGTGGATTCCACAGGGAAAGAAACAAAAAACATAGAAAAAGAAATGTAATTGTGAAATATACACATCCATGCATACATACATACATTCATTAAATTTCATTTTCATTTCATTTCATTTATTTATTACGGCAAAAAAGCCTAATTCATAAATTAAATTATATTACAATTTACTATCTTATTGCTAAGGTTTTACAATATTCTTAAAGTTTTGCTTTAAAAGCTACAATTTCATTACAACTTTTTATATCTATAGGCAGTTCATTGAAACTTTTTAGACCTTTATAAAAAATATTTTGCTGATCTATTTCAGTTCTGAATAAAGGCAGTTTGAAATTGTGTTTATTCCTTGTATTAATGTTATGTGTTTGCTTAACTAATACTACGTTTTTACTTAGATATTCAGGTAAATTTTCACTTTTAATATTAAATATAAAATTCATAGCGTGAAAAAAAATCTTTTGCTTGACACTTAACCAATTCAAACTTCTCAGCATATCAGCCGTCCGAGTATCTCTAGGTTTTTTAAGAATAAATCTCATACATCTGTTTTGCATCTTTTGAAGTTTATCTATTTCTTTGTCTGACACAATGAATAGAATAGATGGGCAGTTTACAAAGTGCGGTTCTATAATGGACTTATATATAATTATTTTGTACTTTTTTTTAATATATTTGGATGTTCTCTGCATAACCCCAATTTTTTTCGCAACTTTTTGGACTGTGTAGTTTATATGTTCTTCAAACTTAAGTTTGTTATCAATTATAATTCCCAAATATTTTATACTGTCAACTTTTTGTATGCTTTCATCATTTATTTTTAAACCAATTATATCCTCATTAACGTTCCTCCTTGTTATTATCATAAATTTCGTTTTATTTATATTAAGTTTCAGTCTATTTCCGCACAACCATTTATACAGATTATTCAGTTCATGTTTTATTTTAGAAAGTGCAGAATTAATATTATTCTCACTAATCATTATTAATGCATCATCAGCGAATAGTTTAATTTCACAACCTTCAATAGCGTTAACTATATCATTAATATAAATTAAGAACAGTATCGGTGCCAAAACTGAGCCTTGTGGTAACCCTATGGGTACTTCCAATTCATCAGACATCACGGTATTTATAACCGTTTTCTGTCTCCTCTGCTTCAAATAGCTGCGAAACCAGTCAAGTTCTATACCAGTTATACCAATACGTTGCATTTTTTTGATTAAGGTCTCCCTATCCACTGTTTCAAAAGCTCGTTTGAGGTCTAGGAAGACTGAAACAACCACTTTTTTATTATTTAACTATTCTTTCCAGTCATGTATCACCAAATTAAGAGCTGTCTCACATGAATGTTTCTTTCTAAAGCCTGACTGTTGGTGGGCTAGTATATTATTATCTTCAAGGTATTTCGTTAACTGGTTTTTAACATAAGCTTCAAGTATTTTACAATCACTAGGCAGGGTGTTTATGGGTCTAAGTTCTTCAGGTTTTACTGTCTTTTTAACTTTTTCCACTGGTATCACCGTTGACGTTTTCCACTTTTCTGGTACAAGACCCTCTTCTAGGCTGTTATTGATTATTTGTGCGTAGAAATATCCTGTATACGATATACAGTCTTTAAGTACTCCATCAGATAAAAGTTTTCTGCCGCCTATTTTATATTTGAACTCTTTCAGAATATTAATAACTTCATCTGTTGATATTTTGGCAAACTTTAATCTAGAACTGACTTGTACATCACTTAGTGCTACACGGCAAGGTTCTATGATGTTATTAATTTCTATTACGCTATTTATAAAGAACCTATTTAGACCATTTGCCAGCTCAGTTTCATTTTCTACCATCATACCATCTATTATCGCCTTTTTATTCCCTTCGTTATCTCTCGTTAAGCAAACCGCTTGCTTAAGATGTTTCCACATTTCTTTGGCGTTATTTTTATTCATTTCGACTTTATTTTCCATATATTTAACTTTATTTATTTTTACTAGCTTTTTTTTAGATACGATTTATATTTTTATATTCGTTCCAATCACCTGTTTGTATCGCAAGCTTATAATTATTATATTTGCATTTATTCATTTGCGCCAATTCTCTGTCGTACCATTTATTCATTAGCTTGATATGAACTTCTTTTTCATACGTTAAACTTTCCATAGCTTGCATTATTATGTTGTTCACTAATTCGACTTTCTGATCAATTAGTAGGTTTTCATTTATGTTGAAGTTACATGATCTCAGGATGCTTATTAAGATTTCACTATTATATTTATCCCAAGCTGTGATTTTCTTGGTCATTCTCATCTGGTATGATTTAGACCTTTTAATATTGAACATTATTGTTTCGTGATCTGAAATTTTGTATGCAGGCAAATTATTGCACTGAATTTCATCTGAATTTGAATATAATAAAACAATTTTAGATGCACTTGCATCTGTAGTTCGAGTATTAAATTCTACTTTTTGGGTCATACCCATCACAGAAAATATCTCATTCAATTTTGTACTATATGTTGATATGTAGTTCATGTTTATATTAAAATCCCCGATTTACTTCTTTCAAATTTATCGATTAATATTTCATTTAGGTACTCGATAAACGCTGCATCACTTGTGCTTGGCGAATGATACAGAACCCCTATTTGCCACTTTTTATCGACTTTTTCAATTTTATTATAATGCACCATAAGTTCATATTGACACTAGCATTATAAATTACATTTATCTCCACTGTCCTATGAACATACACTAGTACTCCTCCTATATGCCTGCTGTGCGAGTCGCATCTAACCATATTATACGATGCTATTTCTAATTCGCTGTCTTCAACATCTTTCGTTGTACACGTTTCCGAACATAATATGATACTTGGTGTATGTACTTCAGACAACACTTCCAGTTCACATTTGTTTGATACTATGCTGTTAATATTCAAGTATATGCACTTAAGTTCATTGTGTCTAGTCTGAAGTCTTTCTTTGTATCGAATTTTCTTCAGCGGTATCTCATTGGATTGTGGCGGGCTTATCAGTGCGTCGGGTGTTCGCTGCTAGTATCTTAGCCTTTGTTTTTTTGCATTCAAGTGCTTTAGGTAGACTGGGCACTGTCTGCTATTGCACGAGTGATTGACATCTAGTCCTAGATTTAACTTCTCATTTGCCTTTATGCAGTTTATACACTTGTTTGCTGGTTGTTCATTACATTCAATGGCCTTATGCTTACCCAAGTATTTGGTACAAACTTTCTCGTTTTTGCATTCAGTCGCTTTGTGATTGTATCCTCTGCATTTGAAACACGTTGTCACATCAACGCCATCGTAAACTTTGCATCTTTCCCATCCTACGTTGAGCTTATCCAATTTTAGAGCATTAGTAAACATTTCCTCGTACACGCCCAATATTGCGTTGTTATAGTTTTGTTGCTAGTTTTAACATTATATTGCTTAATAATTTTTATTTCACCCTGTTCTAGGCATTTGTTTTGCTTTTTTAGACACTCGATCAGATCATCTCTATTCTTTTCAAACTGCATGCCTGTTATAAGTAATTTTGGTTTATAGTCACGTGGTATCTTTATTTCATATTCATCACTTATTTTTTTATCCATAATTTGTTTAATCTTATTTCTTTCATCTTCATTAATACTATCGATCACCATAATACCATTATGGCCCGCTTTAATGTCTGTTATCTTTAGCTCGTTAGGGTTAATTTTTTTATTTAGATCTTGCCTTGTTCTTTCACTAGTTTGTTTTGCCTTCGGTTTAACAATAATAGGAGCCCGTTTCTTAAGCTCTGGAACGGCCCTAGCTGTGTTTTTATTTTCACCCGTTCTTAGAATATTTGCATATGTTTGCAAATATATTTGACCACTAATTTAGATCTTCCACGGCCAAAGCATATGAACGGCGTTTCAGGGAAAATGGAAGAATTTTTCATTGGCTGGAAGAACAAAATGGTTATGTATTTTGTGTATACTGCAGGAAACGTATGTTCAAGATGGATGGATCTTTGCAGTTTCTCGCCGGTGCCTTCTGGCTCGCATTCGCAGTGTACGGGTCCCCCTCTAAACACTCCTCTAGAAGGTTCACAGCTACATATAGCTGATAATGCATCGGCTATACTCACACCTACACCCCCCTCTGTGCCTATCCCACCTTCGTTTTCGTCAATTGTTTTGTCACCGTCCGCTGTCTGCAGTGACGCCAGGCTGTCTACTGTTGAAAATTCTGGCGCCGCTAATTCAAACAATTTCACCGCCGCCGATAAAGTACATACTGTCGTCCCACAGACTAATAATGATGCCGTCGACACCTCAAGTACCTCTTATGCTGTAAATACCAATGTTAAGCCTTCGACTGCTAATAACATTTCTGTTAACCTTAATGCTAAAGACGTTACCAATATAACTGTAAAAACTGCACATGCCCACGCTGCTGCTGAACACATAGCCGCTGATAAGGTAAACACGAATGCTAAACCTACACCCTTGGCTCAAGTTCAAATTACTGCTGTTAATGATATAACAACCATTAATAATGACAATGCTGCTTCCAGCTCCACCTACACTGGTGGTGATTCTACCTCCGCCGCTGTGCGTTTGCCAAATGTTGACAATGCGCAACCGAGGCAGGTGACTGCCGTGCCGCCTCGCAGGACAATTTTTGTATCTCGTCTTCATTCTTCGCTTATGGAAAATGATATTATTAAGTATATAGAAGATAAGCTAGACCTTTCACAACCTATTAAAATAGGCGTTTATAAATTTAATTTTAGATATGATAGGGATATTTCATCATTTAAAATATCAGTGCCAGACGCTTATTTTGATAGAGTTCTTGAACATACATTCTGGCCGGAACATTCAGTTGTGCATTTGTTTACAAAAAAACCTAACGCCGCAGGAGCTTCAAAAAACTCAAAAACCCCTGCGGAAACAGTGAAAAAATAACCATCACGTACCAAAATGTTCGTGGCCTAAGATCGAAATTAAGTACCTTTTATCTGAATAGTTTTATTTTTACTTCTCAAGTTATAGCTTTTACTGAAACCTGGTTAAAAGCTGACAATTTTAACTCTGAACTCTTTTCACGTAAATATGTAGTTTATCGGCGTGATCGTGAATCTAGAGCAGGTGGTGTCCTTATTGCTGTTGACTCGACGCTTCCATCTGAGTTGCTGCTATTGGACACCACAAATGACATTGAATTTATAGCAGTAAAGCTTGCCTTGCACAATTTTAGTTTGTTTATCTGCTGCTCGTATATACCGCCACGATCGGATATACACGTTTATACATGTCATAGCACTGTTATTTGCAGTTTGTACTCGCAATTGCGAGACAAAGACCGCCTAGTAGTTGTTGGTGATTTCAATTTATCATCAGTAAATTGGATCAATACCATCGACTCAAATTTCATGACTCCCACTACTCAGCACGAGTTTTTAAACAGCCTGCTAGATACATCTCTTCTCCAAATTAATAATGTTTTAAATTCCAAAAGGAAAATCTTAGACTTAGTTTTTACAGATGACTCTGCGGGTATTACTCTAACCCGAACTCCCCCATTATCCCTTCCTGAAGACCCTCTTCATCCTACGCTTGAGATAGTACTGGATGTTGTTCAACCTGTGATGCTCGATGTTTCTAAGCCCAATTCCCGACCCCGGTCGAGATGTTTTTCAAAGACGAATTTTAGTGAGCTCAATAATTTGATCTCTGCCCATGACTGGTCGAGTCTTTATGCGTGTACAGACGTTGAAACAGCGACTTCCTTGTTTTATAGTTCTCTTGATGCTTTGTTTGAAAGCTGTGTCCCCCTTCGTTATTCCAGTACCACCACGGGTAAACCACCTTGGTTCTCAAAGCAACTATTAAGACTTGATAATATTAAATCTAGACTCTATAAGCGTTTCAAAAGATCTGGTAAAGCTATTGATTTATCTAAATATTCAAGGGCGCCCAGTCCCAAGGCCACAACAGCAGTTGCGTCCTGGCCTTCCACAACCTAGGCGCAGTCACCCGTCACTTACTCCTAGAGTGGCGGCGTCACCCCTAATGCACTTCAGAATTCTGCAGTTAAACTGTAATGGACTAACTGGGAAGATTACGGAGATAGTCGATTTCATGAAGCGGCACAACATCCGCATTGCTGCGATTCAAGAGACTAAACTCACAGCAAGATCTGCATTGCAGACCTGCTCTGGGTATCATGTCCACAGGAAAGACCGCGAGAGCGGAAATGGAGACGGCCTCGCGTTTATTATACACCACTCTGTGCAATATTATATATTTGATCCTGGCATCGACCGCAGGGACAATGTCTTAGAACGTCAAGGCCTATCTGTTCGGTCAGGCGATACAAATCTAGAAATCATCAACATCTACATCCCTCCTGTCACCTGTTGCTCCAGTGGGTACCGCCCTAATATCGAGGCCTTACTCACTGGCAACAATCGCATTATCTTAGGCGACTTCAATGCTCATCACGACTTATGGCATTCAGTAGGGGTGAGATGTTGGCGGATCAAATAGAAGAAACGACGTTCTGCACAATAAACGGAGACGCCCCCACACGTATGGTAGGAAGCTGTCATAGCTCGCCAGATATCTCAATCGTGAGCGCAGAACTCGTAAACTGCGTCAACTGGCAGCCGATGGTAACATTGGCATCCGACCACCTGCCTATACTTATTTCGTTCGAGCGTACCGCCGACTTCATCGTCACCGAAAAACGCACCTTCATAAACTTCAAAATAGGAAAGTGCGAAGAATATAAATCTGCAACAGACAGCAGCCTTGCTGCCCTCCCTATCCCGACTGATGCCCGCCAAGGGGAGCGTGCCTTCCGTAAGGTCATTGAATCCGCCTCGGCACATTTCATTCCCGCCGGGAGAATTCCCGAAATCCGGCCCCACTTCCCGGCGGAGGCCGCGAGCTTAGCGAGGGAACGCGACTTTATAAGAGAGCTTGATCCAGACGACCCCCAAATAAGGGATATAAACCAACGCATCAGATTGCTTGTGGACGAACACAAGCGGGCGAACTGGGAAGAGCACCTAAGAGGTTGTAACCTCTCTACCGGTGTAGGTAAACTTTGGTCCACCGTAAAGTCCCTATCGAATCCGACTAAGCACAAAGACAAAGTTTCCATCGCCTTTGGCGATAAGGTGCTGTCGGATGCGAAAAAATGCGCGAGCGCATTCTGCCGACAATATATAATGCATCCTACGGTTGACAAAGATAGACGGAGAGCCAATAGCCACGCACATAAACACAAATTCAGCGCGTCACCAATCACCATCACCGCTAGAGAGGTTGAGGACGCCATTGGTCGCGCTAAACCATCCAAAGCAGTGGGCCCAGACGGCATAGCCATGCAGATGCTTAAAAACCTAGGGAAAGAGGGTTTCAAATATTTAGCGCATGTCTTCAACCTGTCTCTTTCCACCTTTGTCATACCCGAGAAATGGAAAATGGCCAAGGTGGTCACGCTACTAAAGCCTGGGAAACCAGCTAACATAGGTGAGTCATATCGTCCGATATCTCTCCTATCGCCAGTGGCAAAGACGCTTGAAGCCATTTTGCTCCCTTATTTCCAAGCACATTGGCAGCTAGCCCCTCATCAGCATGGCTTCAGAAAACTCCATAGCACTACCTCCGCGCTAAATGTCATTGGCACCCAGATAAATTGCGGTTTGAATCAATACCCCCACCATAGAACAGTACTCATAGCGCTAGACCTATCAAAAGCCTTTGATACGATCAACCATGGCTCGTTACTGCACGACCTGGAAGGGTCTACCCTTCCCCCATGTCTTAAAAGGTGGACCGCAAATTATCTGGGTGGTCGGCAGGCATCGGTGCAATTCAGAAACGAAACATCAAAACCAAGGAGAATTAAACAAGGGGTGCCACAGGGTGGTGTCCTATCCCCACTTTTGTTTAATTTCTACATATTCCAGCTACCTTCACCACCGGAAGGAGTCACAATCGTTTCCTACGCCGATGACTGCAAAATAATGGCCACAGGCCCAGGCCCAGAGATCGATGAGCTATGCAATACAATAAACGGCTATCTCCCTTATATCTCCAGTTTTTTCGCCTCGCGAAACCTGGCATTGTCACCGATTAAATCTTCCGCGACCTTATTTACAACATGGACGCCCCAAATGTCGACCATATTGAACATCCACGTCGATGGCACTACGCTACCGACTGTCCTACACCCCAAAATCTTGGGTGTGATGTTTGATCAGGATCTACATTTTAGTGCGCACGCAACCGCAATTGTTCCGCGAATTCAGAGCCGTAATAAAATCCTCAAATCCCTTGCTGGCAGTACCTGGGGAAAAAATAAAGAAACGCTCATGACCACATACAAAGCAATTAGCCAGCCGATTACGTGCTACGCGTCACCCATATGGTCGCCAAGCCTAAAAACTACCCACTGGAAGAAACTACAGGCCTGCCAAAATACTGCTCTCAGAATCGCCACGGGCTGTCTTCTTATGTCCCCAGAACACCATATGCATAATGAGGCGAGAATACTCCCCATCAGGGAGAGAAATGAGATGCTGACCAAACAGTTTCTGTTGAATACCCAGAAACCTGGGCATCCCAACAGACATCTGATTGGCGAACCAGCACCGCCTAGGGACTAAGGAGTCATCTCCGTAAGCATTTTGAGGAAATACGGCACCTGAGAACCCAGCCGTATGAAGCGAAAAAACACAAGCAGGTCCTTGGTGAACTCCATAGACAGGCGTCGGACCTTTATGTCGGGAATTGCCCGGTGAATCCAGTACTTGAAGAAAAATGTCCAGAACTCGCGGAAGAGGAACGCCTACTCCCCAGGGAAACGCGTGTCACTCTTGCTCAACTTCGTTCTGGATACTGTAACAGGTTAAACTCTTACCTATCCAGAATCAACCCCGACATGCAAAATGTATGCCCCGCTTGCAATGTGTCCCCACATGACACCAACCATCTCTTTAATTGTAATGTGGAACCAACGCCTCTAACACCCCTTTCCTTATGGTCCACCCCTGTTGAAACGCCAAGTTTCCTTGGACTCCCGTTAGAGGATATTGATGACAATTTGTGATCGGTCGCGGCTATTAGGTGGGGCGAGCATTGCTACAACAACAACAACCAATTAAATAGTTTAGAAATGCCGGTAAAAATGTGGAATGTATACAACTTTTTTGCACATAGTCCCAAAGAAACGGCCAATTTGAGGAGTTCCAAGATTACGTTGGCGTAAGAAAGCATAAAATTTTGAGAATTTGTGGTACTCGTTGGTTATCCCTAAAGCAAGTGGTTGATAGACTTTTGAATCAGTGGGATGCATTGCAACTTTTTTTATTTCTTCACTGGCAGAGGAAAACATTTCAAAATCTAAAGACATTGCTGAAAAGATTGGTGATCCTTATTGTAATTTCCATTTTCTTTCACATATATTGAACATTATCATAAAATTTAATTTGGATTTTCAGTCAGAGGAGTTTCGCTTACATAAAATTTTCAAAAATTTTGAAACACACTATAAACTAATTTTGTCTTTTTTTGTAAAACGCGATATTTGCTTTATTACACATTAAATGTTAATAACCAGTCAAATTTTCTATCTTTGAAAGATATTTATATTGGAGTTAATGCAGAATAATCTACATCACAGAAAAAAATAGACGGCGCAGATGTTTTGCAAATTAAATCAAAGATAAGTAGTTTATATATTGAATTATGTTTGTAAATCACAAAACAGTTTAAATTCGATAATATTGTTTTAAAGTGTATATCCTCAATAGATCCTGAAAAAATAGTTATATGCACACAGTACAAATTGTTGCAATTAGAAACTAATCTGGGGAAATGTAGGTAATATAAAAAATGCAGAAATATGTCCATTGTATAAAGACATTTTTGGATTCGTATCGAAAGTAATGAGTTTACCTCATAGCTCAGCAGCGGCTGAACGTATTTCTTTACAGTTTAATTTGATAAAAGCAAATTTAAAAAATAAGTATAATGTAGAAACGGCTGAAGCTGTTATGTTTGCGAAGCTAATTCGGAATGAATATGAGTAAGAAAACTTGTTAATTCTAGTTTTTCAAGTCTTCAGTTTTTGTAAAAAAATTAAAACCTTTATTTCATGAATTGCTTTTTGAAAAAATGTACCTTGTATATATACGTTTTTTTACTATGTACCTAAAAAAAAAAAATTGCCTAATAAGTGTGAATGTGTAAATTTGTGCAAATAATCAGAGGTTTTTCTTAGACAAATGAATTATAAATAGATATTACTAAAATAAATATGGATTTTTTTAAATATCTAGTGTTATTTATTTTTAAAGAAAAAATAATAAAAATGGATGCCGTTGATAAGTTTTATACATTTTGTTACATTTTTGCTTGGAAATTGATACATTTTTTTGAAGCTCGCGGTAACGCTGGTTATTAGGAGTGTGCTCCCGCTTCCCAAGGCAGTCGGTTCTATGTACCAGAGTGATTCGGGATTTTTCCCGACCAAGGACTGTCATTTCAGTGTGACCCCATCTAATTTGTTTCGTCCCTCCCACAAATTGTCATCCTCCCAGCAGCTCCTTGCAGCAGGACTGCTCCATATTCTCTTACTCCAGGAAGGCATCGAATCCAATCCGGGTCCGTCTCCTGACTCCGTTCCTGAGAAATGGTTTTGCTGCATCTGCCGGAAAATAATCTTTTTAGGACGGTCATACTCTGTGCAGTGTGTCTCGTGCAAGGGATGGTTGCATCGGACAGGTTGTTCTGGGCTTGATCCTAAAACCCGACGTCCACGTAACTTTTATAAATCTTTTTTTTTGCTGTTCACGCCCAAGGGCGTCCCGTAGTCTACGCCTAAGCGCCCCCTCCCCCACTACCTTCCAGCAGCCCCGCTGCTCAGCAAGCCACAACAATTACCCGCTGCTGCTCGCGCCCCACGGCGCCAACAACTCAAACAGCTGATACCACTCATAACTACTACCTTCGTAGTAGAGTTGGTAGCAATGCTGAGCATCAGCCCCTGCCCCCGTCTTCTCCCCTTCTTTTCCGGCAGCAATCGTGCAGGTCAGGGAAACAGACTCTTAGTCCCTACCTCCGTTTGCACCGTCTGCCAGCACAAAATATATTGGTTTGCGACATCCGCCCAATGCAGCTCCTGCCTTGGGTGGTGCCACTTTCCTATTCTGGTCTCCGCGACGGCAACCCCTCGACGGGCTTCATCGCGCCATGTTGCCAGGTCGCAAACCCAAATCATCCGGGTACCCCAATGCTTGCCCAAGGACGCCTAGTCCCAGGGCCACAACAGCAATTGCGTTCTGGCCTTCCACAACCCAGGCGTAGTCACCCGTCACTTACCCCCAGAGTGGCGACGTCTCCCCTTATGCACTTCAGAATTCTGCAGTTAAACTGTAATGGACTAACTGGGAAGATTACGGAGATAGTCGATTTCATGAAGCGGCACAACATCCGCATTGCTGCGATTCAAGAGACTAAACTCACAGCAATATCTGCATTGCAGACCTGCTCTGGGTATAATGTCCATAGGAAAGACCGCGAGAGCGGAAATGGAGGCGGTCTCGCATTTATCATACACCACTCTGTGCAATATTATATATTTGATCCTGCCATCGACCGCAGGGACAATGTCTTAGAACGTCAAGGCCTATCTGTCCGGTCAGGCGATGCAAACCTAGAAATCATTAACATCTACATCCCTCCTGCCACCTGTTGCCCCAGTGGATACCGCCCTAATATCAGGGCCTTACTCACTGGCAACAATCGCATTATATTAGGCGATTTCAATGCCCATCATGATCTATGGCATTCAAACTTGCGGGCGGACAGTAGGGGTGAGATATTGGCGGATCAAATAGAAGAAACGACGTTCTGCACAATAAACGGCGGCGCCCCACACGTATGGTAGGAAGCTGTCACAGCTCGCCATATATCTCAATCGTGAGCGCAGAACTCGTAAACTGCGTCAACTGGCAGCCGATGGTAACATTGCCATCCGACCAATATATAGCTTCTCCAAACCAATTGTCAACCTCACCTTCGAGCGGCGAATCCCGTTTCACTAACAGACGAGGCTCTGGCAACCCCAAGCTCCGCATGGAACTTGGGGGTGGGGAGGGAGGGATGGTCTGAAGGTTTAATGTGGCCATATAAATCGTTCCCGAGATGGTCGGGCCAGCACCTTAATGGTGCTGTGTTACCGGAGCGTATCGGCTCTGTATCCGACAAAGGACCATCACATCGATAACACTACCCAAAGCCTTCGGGGAGTAACCTAATCGCTACAACAACAACAACAACAACAACCACCTGCCCATACTTATTTCGCTTGAGCGTACCGCCGACTTCATCGTCACTGAAAAACGCACTTTCATAAACTTCAAAAAAGGAAAGCGGGAAGAATATAAATCCTTTACAGAAAACCGCTTTGCTGCCCTCCCTATCCCGACTGATGCCCGGCAAGGGGAGCGCGCCTTCCGTAAGGCCATTAAATCCGGCCCCACTTCCCGGCGGAGGCTGCAAACTTAGCGAGAGAACGTGGCCTTATAAGACAGCTTGATCCAGGCGACCCCCAAATAAGGTATATAAACCAACGCATCAGATTTCTTGTGGATGAACACAAGCGGGCGAAATGGGAGGAGCACCTAAGAGGTTGTAACCTCTCTACCGGTGTGGGTAAACTTTGGTCCACCGTAAAGTCCCTATCGAATCCGACTAAGCAGAAAGGCAAAGTTTCCATCGCCTTTGGCGACAAAGTGCGTTCGGACGCGAAAAAATGCGCGAGCGCTTTCTGCCGACAATATATAATGCATCCTACGGTCGACAAAGATAGACGGAGAGCCAATAGACACGCACATAAACACAAATACGGCGCGTCACCAATCACCATCACCGCTAAAGAGATTGATGACGCCATTGGTCGTGCTAAACCATCCAAAGCAGTGGGCCCAGACGGCATATAAATGCCGATGCTTAAAAGCCTAGGGAAAGAGGGTTTCAAATATTTAGCGCATGTCTTCAACCTGTCTCTTTCCACCTTTGTCTTACCTGAGAAATGGAAAATGGCCAAGGTGGTCCCGCTACTAAAGCCTGGGAAACCAGCTAACAAAGGTGAGTCGTATCGTCCGATATCTCTCCTATCGCCAGTGGCAAAGACGCTTAAAGCCATTTTGCTCCCTTATTTCCAAGCAAATTTGCAGCTAGCCCCTCATCAGCATGGCTTCAGAAAACTCCATAGCACTACCACCGCGCTAAATGCCATTGGCACCCAGATAAATTGCGGTTTAAATCAATACTCCCACCATAGAACAGTACTCGTAGCGCTAGACCTTTCAAAAGCTTTTGATACGGTCAACCATGGCTCGTTACTGCAAGACCTGGAAGGGTCTACCTTTCCCCCATGTCTTAAAAGGTGGGCCGCAAATTATCTAGGTGGTCGGCAGGCATCGGTGCAATTTAGAAACGAAACATCAAAACCAAGGAGAATTAAACAAGGGGTGCCACAGGGTGGTGTCCTATCCCCACTTTTGTTTAATTACTACATATCTAAGCTACCTTCACCACCGGAAGGAGTCACAATCGTTTCCTACGCCGATTACTGCACAATAATGGCCACAGGCCCAGGCCCAAATAAACGGCTACCTCCCTGATCTCTCCAGTTTTTTCGCCTCGCGAAACTTGGCATTATCACCGACTAAATCTTCCGCGACCTTATTTACAACATGGACGTCCCAAATGTCGACCATTTTGAACATCCACGTCGATGGCACTACGCTACCGACTGTCCTACACCCCAAAATCTTGGGTGTGACGTTTGATCAGGATCTACATTTTGGCGAGCACGCAGCCTCAATTGTTCCGAGAATTCAGAGCCATAACAAAATCCTCAAATCCCTCGCTGGCAGTACTTGGGGAAAAGATAAAGAAACGCTCATGACTACATACAAAGCAATTAGCCAGCCGATTACGAGCTACGCGTCACCCATATTGTCGCCAAGCCTAAAAATCACCCACTGGAAGAAATTACAGGCCTGCCAAAATACTGCTCTCAGAATCGCCACGGGCTGTCTTCTTATGTCCCCAGAACACCATCTGCATAATGAGGCGAGAATACTCCCCATCAGGGAGAGAAATGAGATGCTGACAAACAGTTCCTGTTGAATACCCAGAAACCTGGGCATCCCAACAGACATCTGATTGATGAACCAGCACCGCCTAGGGGCTTAAGGAGTCATTTCCGTAAGCATTTTGAGGAAATACGGCACCTGAGACCCCAGCCGTATGAAGTAAAAAAACACAAGCAGGTCCTTGGTGAACTCCATAAACAGGCGTCGGACCTTTATGCCGGAAATTGCCCGGTGAATCCAGTACTTAACGAAAATTATCCAAAACTTGCGGAAGAGGAACGCATACTCCCCAGGGAAACGCGTGTCACTCTTGCTCAACTTCGTTCTGGATACTCTAACAGGTTAAACTCTTACCTATCCAGAATCAACCCCGATATACAAAATGTATGCCCCGCTTGCAATGTGTCCCCACATGACACCAACCATCTCTTCAATTGTAATGTGGAACCAACGCCTCTAACACCCCTTTCCTTATGGTCCACCCCTGTTGAAACGGCAAGTTTTCTTGGACTCCCGTTAGAGGATATTGATGACAATTTGTGATCGGTCGCGGCTATTAGGTGGGGCGAGCATTGCTACAACAACAACAACAACAGGAGTGTGCTCCCTACAAGTTTATCGTTTACACTTGTTACTAAACGGGGATGCGATGGAAGTTCTGGCTACAGCAGATACAAACATTTGAGAACACTGAAAGTATGGCTGAGTTCCTTTTCGTATTTTCTTTAGTTCCCCTTAGGTTATTTGATGGGACCAAACTCATTTGGCAAAATTTCCGACCTTCATCAACTTTTTACTGTCGTCCAATCAAGTTTATATTTGCTAAAGAAACGAACGATTTAACATTAGCGGAGATAAATAAAGTGTCAGTTTAAATCAGTACTTTTCTTCCAACGCTTATTAACTTTGGTGATTCTGAAATCTCTGTGAAACACGAACTTTTGCTAACAATGACAGACGGAAAGGGTTGTAACGCTTTAACCGAGACACGTTCATCTCAGAAGTGTTTCATCCGTGGCGGCACCCCAAGACGATGCACGATGACGCCGCGAAGTTTAATAGCAATCAATAATATTTTGGCTTTGGTTTATCTACACTTCATGATTGGGTTCGTTGCTTCGAATGCCTATTACAATCAGCTATTAATTAAATATTAAGAAATGGCAGGCTAGAAACGACGAAGAGAAAGCAAACGTCAAGGTTCGTTCCGACGAAATCAACCTTGAAATGCCGGCCTTGCCTCTCCTAAGATTGACAGAGCCAACAATTCCTTATTTGGTTGTAGCGACCGCGTCTACTAATCTAAATGGACCTGTCCGATAATCCGGACGAGAATCATACACAGAATTGTAGACAATCGAATAAAAACGCGTTTACTAATATTTCGTTAGTATGTATGCTATATTATTGCTAGTTGTACAAAGCAATATTGGACGAACTAACACGTATGGCACTCAAACGAGAATGGCACTCAGTTGCATTGCTTGCACAGTATTTATAGGCGATCATGACGATGCTGATCGTCAGTGATGCATTTTAAGGTACTACTATGCACAGAACAGAGCGGTATTTTCACAAAACATTACAACGAGTCTACACGTATAACATTGAACATTACATTTTTGGTATACTACAAGTAAAATGAAACATCATTGATGACATTAACCGTGGTTGTTACAGTCTCCCCCTTGGATACAGGAATCGACCTGATGATGTATCCTATTTAGTGGTCTTTCGAGTACGTCCTCGGCGTCTTATCATGTTTACCGGAGCTTCGGGAACGTTGTCCGAACTACGATATGCTGTCAGTGATGATGCATGGTACGTAGAAGGTGGAAGCTTGTTTGTCAATAATTACGTAAGGCCCACCTCGTCGCGAAATAAATTTTGATGTCACACCCCTTGCAGCATTGCTCAAAACGTGAGTTGTCACCAGCATCTTAGCTCCAATCCTTAAGCCTTCTTGGTTCCGTCTTTGGTTAGTCGTGACGGCTTTGTTAGCGTCTTGTTGATCTCTTAGATACGGCGTGATTTCAGCAGTGAAGTTTTCCGAATGGAAGATAGCTCTTAGGTCAAGGCGACTTTCTGCATCACACCTGATACGAATTACACACCGTTGTCGCTGATTATTCGTCTAGGGACTCCATAGCGTAGGAAAACCTAAAAAGAAAAATCTATAAGCGTTTTTGCGCAGCTCTCAGCAGAACCTCCTTTTAGTGGACAGAGCTCCACCGAACGGCTATCGACATCTTGCACAATATAACTCCACTGCATTCCATCCGCATCTGGTGGTAATGGTCCAAAATCTCCATGGCTATGGTTTCAGAACGCTGTTTACTGGTTGTTTGTTCGTTATCTTATAACGCTGGCATTCAATGCATTTTTTGATATGGTTCTCAATATCCTTCCGCATACCTGACCAATAATAAGGCGATGATACCTTTGACATATTCCTGTCGATTTCATAATGACCAGCAGTGTCTTTGTTGTGATACGTATTTAAAATATCTGGGCACAATAGGGAATGCCATCGTTCATCGTGTATCCTCTCTTCGCCAATATACCGCATCATCAGCCTCCCCTCGTAATAATCAATAATACCTTTTGGTGTGGGATCACTGAGTTGGCTGTCACGGATTTCCTTCGCTCCACGATGTGGGAGATCAACAGCAAATCAGCATATATTACAAAGTTTTTTGGATTCATGTCTATCTTCACAAGGTGGCCTTGACAACATGTCTGCCACAACATTTATTTTTCCATGCTTATAGTCAATATTTAAATTGTATGGTTGGAGGAGTAATACCCATCGGGCTAGACGTCCGGTCTGTGAATTTAACGTCATTAACCATTTAAACGGCCGATGGTCCGTGATGAGTTTTATCTCGGATCCTTCAATGTAGCCACGATACTTTTGGAGAGCCCACATTAAGGCAAGAGCTTCCCTCTCAATGGTAGAGTAATTTTGTTGCTCCTAATGCGTAACCGCTAGCGTCGGTTTTTGTGATGTATGGCATGTTTTCGTTGATTTGTTTTAGGATAGGCGATGTTATCCACAGCTGCTTTAGCTTGTCAAACGCAGCTTGGTTTTCATCTGTCCATACCCAAGTTGCATTCTTTTTGGTCAACTGTGAAAGTGGGTTTGCAACATCCGCGAATTGGGGTACAAAACGCCTGCACCATGGACTCGCTTGGAGGAACGATAGTGGCCCTTTTACATTTTAAGGAGGATTACGCAGAGATATTGCGGCGACCTTTTCTGGATCTACTCGTATGCCGTTTAACGTTAAGATGTGCCCTAGGTACTTAACTTCGCGGCAGGCAAACCGGAATTTCCTTTTATTGACCTTAACACCAAATGGTTTCATTCGATCGAAAAGCGTATTGAGCTCTCTAAGATGCTCCTCAAAACTGATCGAGCATAGAATTATATCGTCCAAATATGCAAATATAGTTACGTTGTATAAAGATGTTTTGAGTCGATAAATAAACCGCTGAAACGTTGCTGGCGCATTTCGTAAACCAAAAGGCGCTGGTGTGAATTTGTACATACCAACGTCGTAACGTGCTTTGATTATGGAGGGAACACTTCTCTGCTCTCCTAAAAGGAGGCAGCAATTCACCTCGCGGAGATGAAACCGATCCCGCAAACGATGATGATGAAATATATGTCCCCCCGCCCGATTATGACGAAGTTAGAATTAGAATAGCAATAACCAGATTGAAAAACAACAAGGCCGTGGGCGCTGGTGGATTGCCTGCGGAGCTATTCAAGTACGGCGGCGAGGAGTTGGTAAGGTGCATGCCGCAGATTCTTAGCAAAATATGGGCGGACGAGTGCATGCCCGACGGTTGGAATCTAAGTGTCCTTTGCCCAGTCCACAAGAAGGGAGATACCGCAAAATGCACCAACTATCGTGGAATCAGCCTTCTTAATATCCCATATAAGGTCCTTTCAAGTGTATTGTGCGAAAGATTGAAGCCCACCGTAAACCGGCTGATTGGACCTTATCAGTGCGGCTTCAGACCTGGTAAATCTACCATCGACCAGATTTTAACAATGCGCCACATCTTGGAAAAACCAGTGAAAAGAGAATTGACACACATCACCCCTTCGTCGACTTTAAAGCCGCTTTCGACAGCACGAAAAGGAGCTGCCTATAGCCCCTATGTCTGAATTTCGTGTCCCCGCAAAACTTATACGGCTGCGCAAAATGCCGTTGAGCAACACCATCTGCTCAGTCAGAATTGGGAAGGACCTCTCCGATCCGTTTGAAACTAAACGAGGTTTCAGACAGCGTGACCCCCTATCGTGCGATTTCTCTAATTTGATGCTGGAGAACATTATACTAGCTGCAGAACTTACCCGCACTGGAACAATATATTATCAAATCCTGCAATTACTGGCATATGCTGATGACATTGATATCATCGGCCTAAATACCCGCGCTGTTAGTTCTGCTTACTCCAAACTTGAAAAAGAAGCGGTAAAGATTGTTTTGATGGTGAATGAGGACAAAACGAAGTACCTGCTGTCATCGAGCAAAGAGTCAGCGCAAACGCGCCTTGGCAACCACGCTACTGTTGGCAGCCATAATTTCGAAAAAGTAAAAGACTTCGTTTATTTGGGAAACAGCATCAACACAAGTAACAACACCAGCACTGAAATCCAGCGAAGAATCAATCTTGCCAATAAATGCTACTTTGGACTAGGTAGGCAAATTAAAAGTAAATTCCTCTCTCGGCGAACGAAAATCCTACTCTACAAGTCACTTATCGAACCCGTCCTGCTATATGGGACAGAAGCATGGACTATGACAATAGCAGATGAAGTGGCTTTGAGAGTGTTCGAGAGAAAAGTTCTTCGAAATATTTATGGACCTCTACGCGTTGGCGATGGCGAGTACCGAAGAAGGTTTAATGATGAGCTGTACGAGCTATACGCAGACATCAACATAGTCCAGCGAATTAAAACGCAGCGGCTGCGCTGGCTGGGCCATGTTATGCGAATGAAAGATGATGCTCCGGCCAAGAAAGTGTTTCTATCGGAACCCGCATATGGAAGCAGAGGTAGAGGGCGGCCCCAACTCCGTTGGAAGGACCAGGTGGAAGACGATTTATACTCCCTTGGTGTGACCAATTGGCGCCGGTTGGCGGAGCCAAGGAGCGACTGGCGCGCCTTGTTGGACGGCCATAACCGTTTAGACGGTTAAGCGCCAATTAAGTAAGTAAGTAAGTAAACGGTGTAACGAACACGATCTTGCCCTGGTCTTCTTTCTTCACACTGATTTGCCCATAGCCAGCCTGTAGAATCAACGCTGACATGAAATTAGTAGCTTTTGCTTCATGGATCGTGGAAGAGGACATCGATCCGGCTTGGTAATGGCGTTTCACTCTCGGTAATCGATGCAACTACGTATGTCACTTGATTTCTTGGGTACGATAACCACAAGTGCTGCCCATGGCGATCCGCACACTAGATAACACCAAACCTCAGCATTTCAGTTATTTTTATCTTTATTGGAGCTGCAAATAGACGAGATGTATTCTCGGGCGTAGATTCGCCAACCAAAATCAACCTTGAAACGATGGCCTTGCCGCTCCACAGTGCTTCAAGCTAGCTGGCCAAACCTATTTTCTGATATTTTCAGTTTCATACGTAGTCATTTATTACAAGTATAATACTTTTTCAGCCATATGTGCCTTTTTTCTTATTTTTTTCTAAAATTTTACTACTTTTTACTTTACTTTACTACTTACTATGTTACCATACATTATCGTCACTGTCATTCGATGAGTCACTTGTGGAATTGTCATGGGCATCATTACTGTGAAAGCTTGAAACAACTGGGATATTTATTGACTCCTCAACATTATCGGAGGACAGTAAATATAAGACCTCTGAAGTCAGGCTTTTAAATTTTTTCTTGGGTATCTCCCTTAAGCTGTTAACTAAGGGATCGGATGTTATAAGTAACATATTCATAACATCTCTCTTCGTGGCTACACGCGACTGCTTTTGTGTGTTATCATCCCTGAAACGTCTCAAATCTTTGTTAGGGGCTTCTTGTGCTTCTTCAGAAAGTTGACCAATAGGCAAAATTGCTGATTTTATAATATCAGTACTATGCACTAAGATTTTATGAACTGTAGCAAGCATATAAACCCACGGATAGAGATCTATGTATAAATTTTAGTCTCACTCGCAAATATCTCAAATCTTTGGATATTGATATTATACCCAGATGCTAATGCGCGAAGGAGAGTATCGAATCGTTTGATGAGCGTTACATCCAATCCCGTAATCTCAGCACTAGCGTCAGAATTTTCGAAAAACCTTCGAGCAGTATTACCATCATTGGTATTGCCGAATCCTGGTTTTGGTTGATCTACTATCAATCCAAGTTCACTTTTAAATTTATTCTGGATTTCGATGCAACGTTGCTTAACACTCTCTTTATCAGCCTCATTCCTAAGTTGCCATTTTTTTACTTCGAGGCGATAACTTATGTGAAACAAGCATTCAAAAAATCTTAACCAGGCATGGAGAGTAGACAAGCCAAAAGCAAGATTATCTCGGTTAGGCATAAAAACCCTTGTCTCATCATTCATATATTCTGGGGTAGCAGCACAAATATAATACTTTTGTGCGGAAGAAATTTCAGTCAAAGCATTGCAAACTTTTCCGTCAATCATTGTTGGGAGCATGTTGTGATTTACGGAAACCCCGCATTCTTCGAGAAAGTACTTTCTTGGCAAAAACGCATTTATCTCCTCTAAAACTTTGTTCGTTTCAGAAACAATAAAATCTTTTGTTTCCTTAGAGAAAATAAATTTAATTGGACCACAATACATCGTAGAACAAGGTCGAGGATTCTGCCAAACAATGTTACCCTTTTCATCCTGTAACTGAAGCGGAACGAAAGAAAATATAAACAAAAACTTATCAGTGTCAGCACTTTATGTGAATTTTTGCTTATATGTACTATGACCAGAACTTCCATTGAAACCCCACTTGCTGATTAAAGTAAATTACACAGATGTAGGTAACAAACTAACAAGAACTTCTTGATTTGCTAAAATTAAACGTTAAACAGTTTTATGTAATACCGCTAGAACTTTAATTTCAGCACTTGTTTCACCCACATCAATCTCATTTGGGTAGTTATCTGCCTTAGCTTTTCTTAAATTATAAAATGATGGATAAACCTTATGGCCTGCCTTTATTCTCCACTTCCGAGTCATTTTGTACCCATGAGTCGTCGACTAGCTGTCTACATAGTATGCCAAAGCTTCTACACTGCTCAAGCATCTTGCACCTTGCTCACATGTTACCTTTTTCATCCTTTTTTTGTGAGGTTTTTTGTGAAATTTTTATAATATTAGCAATATTCCTGTTGCCGGACATCCGCGTTGATACTTCTGCCGCATAAACTAACTCATCAGCACTTCTGGATTGCAGTAGGTCGTTCACTCGACGACGTTTGAACTTTTGACTGGAAAGCAGAAAGTCCTTGTGTTTGTCTTCCGGGTCCTGGGTTACCTGAAGACGAAGTTGGTTGCTCTGATGGCAACCTTGAATCCATCGTAATTGTAAACTTGAAATCTGTTCCCGAAAGCCACTCCGAGTTTTTATTTCAAAATCGCTCCCCACGTCTTCCAGAGCTGTTCCATTTCTCATCGATGTTGGACGAATATTTTTAAATTTGTTGACTTAAATTTCTTAGCGAATGCTCAGCTACTTCTCTTAAATCAGCCTTAAGTAAAACACAACTCAATAACTCCTTATTTCTCGATTCTTTCGAATGTTTCAACCAAATTTCAAAAAACTCCATTCTTGGTATGGTTCATACTAAATCTACCAAAAAAAAATTAAAAATAGATGTGCAAAGAATTCGCAATGGTTTTTTCTTTCGACTATTAGAGAATATGTGGGACTGACTATAACATAAGTTAACCCGTTATGGGTTTAAAACTTAAAAAAAATATTTGCCGGCTTATGCCGGTTTTTTGCACTTTATTGGTTTTACACGAGCAAAATACAACTGAACTTAAACTATGTTAGTATGGCCTTTTATTAATTCTTAGCGACGGCCCAATTGCAGCGGCGTCGCATCGTTGTTGGTATTTTCATATGTTGCAACGGTATCGTATCGCTGCCAATGTTCCCATCCGCTGGTGACGCGCAATTGGCGTTTTTTGGATGCGCGTGTAGAAATATGTAGCTAAGGTATGCGCGGTACTGGCAGTGTGAACTATGTTCCCACGGAGCGGTAGTGAGGCATCAGCATTTATTCCGGATGCGTGTTTTGTAACTGGAGTGAAGAATGCAGGTAGCTTATGTTGTTGATATCGTATCACCAGTAATGTTCCCATGATGTGAATATGCTAGTCAGCGTTTATCGCATACACGTGCGCTGCGATGTGAATAGAGAATGCAGGCAGCCTACTATGTGAATATTTGTGAAGTTTGAATGTGGGTGGTGTTAACTCCTCCCCTCTTAAAGACGGTTATCCTCGATCGCCTGAAAAATGTGAAAAGTTCTTACTTCGGGAACTGGGACTTGGACTTGCCTGGTTTCTTCTTGGATCTGGCTGCCCTGAGTGATTGATTGTAATGGTTGCTCTGTAGGTTTATTTGTTTTCTTCCTGCAGTGCTTCCTGAAGCTGGCAATGACAAGAACAACTAGGATTATGGTAATCCCTGAGAGTATTCGGTTGGCCGTGTTTTCTGTTTAGAGGGACTGGATTTTTATAGTGTTGTTGAAATATAACTCGCTAAGGGCGTCGAGTGATAAAACTTTTGTAAAGCTCTCCTCCCTTGGAAAATGGCTCTGCTATTGCTGGTATCACCCTTAAAGGAGGTGTTTCCAAATTCCTATAAGCTCTGCCGTTAGCTATTACCGTCTCGTTTTTGAAGTTCAATATATAGGTGTCATTTATTTTGCGCATATCGCCGCTGATACTTTTATTGCCATGGTAATCATTAAGGATTAGTATTCCTATGGCAATTAGCTCGTCTCTTGGTATATGGTGGCAATTTATCATGGTGCACGAAGAATTAAGGCTTTTAATTAGGTTAGTTATACAAAAGTCATTTTTTAAATCTAACAATTCTTCTTGCTTACAAATGTTAATTGAGTTATATTTTTTACAATTAATTTTTATTCCGAATATTTCTTCTTTATTTTGAATAATATTATTGAATTTTAAATTAATCATTACATCTTTTTTTATTACCTCTTCGTTCTGAAAGGTACTTAATATATCATTAGTGATTTTCGTTAAATTATTTATCTGATGCTTAAAAGTATTGTTTATATAATATTGCTTATTGTTATTGTTAGTTAGTTTTTCTAAATTACCATTTATCATAATTAAGTCGTCATGGTCGGGCTTCCTGCCAGGTATTTCCAGGCAGTGCCAAGGATATCTGGGGATTTTCTTTGTCTGGGACTATGAGGAGGGTCTACGATTTCCAACATTTTAATAGCTGTTGCGCCTCGTGTTGCAAGGTGGGATAAATAGGATTTAGTAAATAGGAATAGTCGTGAATTTGGACTTCACACTGGGTAGTGCAGGCGAGTAGGCTGGAGAGAAAAAAAAATAAAAATTTTGGGGATACGACCATTTTATGAAATTTCCTTACTCTATTTATTCGAAGTTTCGTGAAATTTATTTGTTAAATCGTTCGCCTATGGTGCATCAATCGATGGAAAATTCGTTACATGGGGGTAAGATAAGAAATGAGAAAAAATGATTTTTTCTTAAAAAAAATTTTTTGAGAGAAACATTTTTTTTTTCTTTTTTGTTTTTCTTGTTATATTTTTATCAGCTCCTTATCAGCCTTTTGTGCACCGTCCTCCCTGATTGGGTTATGACTGTGGAGTTCTTGTCTTCTCTGACGACCTCCTTCCTGTACCTGGGTGTAAGCTTATTGCCTAATCTTTTGCTTATTCTGACATAGATGATGTCATTGGGACTGTAAATTTTGAAGATTGATCTTTTTTATTGTGGAATTCTAAATCTTTTATTTATTTTTTCAGCTAAATTTTTTATGTTTTCTTGCCTGTGGCTTTCCAATTGTTCGGGGTCGGTCCTTACAATCCCTCCGAAAAATACTTCTATTGGTTTTCTCTTAATTGTCGAATGGATGGAATAATTGTACTTGCATCTGTTAAGTATATCTTCGAAGCTATCGTGCGTCCTTTCATTTTTCACGCATCGCATTATTTCTGAAAGGGTAGAATGGAAGCGTTCAACCTGGCCGTTGACAGTACTGATGTAGGGGGTGTCTTGTAAATCTCTATTCCGTATTGGTTTTTGAGCATAAAGGTTATGGTTACAGAGTTTAAGGATTTTTCGTTATCAATAACGATTTTTTCTGGAATACCAAAAGAGGTTAGCAATTCTTGAAGGGGTTATCTTATGTCCTCCGTCGCTCTTGATCTAAGTAATTTCGCTTGGGCGTATTTAGAGAATTTATCGATGGCTGTGAGGATAACCTTATTGTTTGTGTGATAGGTATCGATATGGACAATGTGCCCTGGGTAATTGAGAATTGGGGCTGCTTGTATGATTGTGGCAGCCGGACGTCTTTCATACTTATTATCATTGCATATTTTGCATTGTTTTGTGATTCTTTTTATTTTGCCAGTAATTTGCGGGAAATAGCATTTATCTAAAAGCTGTTTTTTATTTTCTATTGCATTTCGATGAGCCCTATTATGCTTGTTTATGATTTCTGTTTCTTGTTCCGCTTCGTTCAAGATATCCTTTATGAATTTGCGGGTGTAGAGTACCCTGTATCTGCTAAAATGAGTTTGGTAAATTGTTTGGATTTTGCCCAAAATGCTCTCTTCGGTTCTTATGCAGTTTGTTGCTGAAGGATTTAAGTATCGTTTCAGTAGGGTGGTGAGCGTTTCCTCCGTAGAATCTCTTTCGATTATGATATGACGGTGGTAGGTGGGGAAAATTATCTTATATTGGTATGAAGGAGTTTCTCCTACTGAAATAAAAATTTGGTTCTTGAATGCATTGATGGGTGCATCCGTGTAGGGAATTTGGGTTTGACCTAAACTTTCGTCGCTATGTTGGCTGGGTGTTATTGCATTTATTTCCTGTGGTGGTCTAGAAAGTGCGTCCGCTACGACGTTGTGTGGCCGGGCTTGTATTTGATCTCATAGTTGTACTCCTCCAAGATGGCTTTCCATCTCTTGAGTTTGCTATTGTTGTTCTTGTTGCTGAGGGCATATGTAAGAGGTTGGTGGTCTGTGAAAATTTTGACTACGGCAGGGCTGTAAAGATAGCTTCTCAAAGATTTGAGGGCCCAAATGATCGCTAACCTTTCCTTCTCGTTTGTTGCGTAGTTTTCCTCGGCCTTTGATAGGGTTCTAGGTATGAATAGAATGGGTTTATTATCTTGTTCAAGCACTGCTCCTATTGCATCACTGGAGGCATCGGTAGTCAGATGGAATTCTTTACCGAAATTGGGGCATTGTAACATCACATCGTTGGACGTAAGCGTCCTTTTTATTTTATTGAAGGCGTTTATTGCTTCGTTGTTCATGGTTATTGCTGTTTTTGCAGATAAATATTTACTCATCCTTCCTTCTTTCCACCCCTCTTAAGATGAGAGTAAGGGATTTTGCTATTTTGGCGTAGTCCCTAATGAAACGTCTGTAAAATCCAGACATTCCCAGGAAGGATCTGAGGTCCTTTAGTGTTTTTGTTATAGGTACCTTTTCTATTGCTTCAATCTTTAATGGATTTGCTCTAATGTCGTCTGCAATGACTATGAATCCTAAAAATTCTACTTCCTGCGCGAAGAATTTGCATTTGTCTAGCTGGAATTTCATATTGGCTTGCTCTAGTGTATCGAAAATTATTTGTAAGGATTTAGCATGGTCTTGTTCTGTCTTGCTGAAAATTATGATATCGTCTATGTAGACGTAACACGACTTCCCTATATGTTGCCGTAGTATATCGTCGAGGGTGCGTTAGAAAATTGATGGTGCATTTTTCAATCCGAAAGGGAGTCTAGTGAATTCATATTTTGCGTTGTTTATGGAAAATGCGGTTTTTCGATATCTGATTTTTTCAGGGGTATTTGGTGGAATCCGCTTTTCAGATAGATGACGGAAAAGAACCTATTACGTCCTATTTGCGCTAGTACCTCGTTTATTTCGGGATGGGGTACCGGTCTGCAATAGTAATCGAGTTGAGCTTCCTGTAGTCTATTATGAGTCTGTACTGTTTATTTCCTGCAGAGTCTGGTTTCTTGTTAAAGATCCAAACGGGGGAATTATAGGGGGAGTGAGATGGTCGTATAATCCCATCTTCAACAGGTTTATTGACCTGTTTTTCAACCTCATTTTTTAGGGACATTGGATTAGGATAATATTTGGTGTAAATTGCAGAGTCGTTTGTTGTACGGATTTCGCCGACGATTGTAGTGGTGTACGTTAGTTTTTTATCGGATTCGGCGAATAATGTGGGGAACTGTTGCACTAAATTTCTGATAATGACTATTTGTTCTGGATTCATATTGTAACGAATTTACTGCAAATCCTCTTATTTGCAACCTTCTGCTAAGTTGGAATCACTAAACTGTTGAATAAGTAACTCCACTCTTCAATAATGCAAAATGGCCTTTATTAAAGTACTTCACAATAACACTTATACTTCGCTTACTGATAGTTTGCTTAACTCAAACTGATTCTTGATGCCACAGCCTGTGCCGCTTTTATACTCTTCGGTTTCCTCGTTCACCCATTTCTCCTAAGGTCTAGTAATTTCGTGAACCTGATGTTTGGTTACTAGCTATATACAGGTATATTTGCAATTTGTATCCGTATGTGTGAGCGGCTGATGATGACATGCGATTGTGAGTATCTCTCTCTGTTGCCCCGCACATATGTGTGCAGACAATGATTAATTTGTTTACGTACGTACGAGTGTAGCAGCTTGCTTTATTGTTGTTGTGGCTTTATTTACTTAGTATCAGATTCGGCAGTGTCTAGCAAGCGCTCCGATTGTATTTCTGCCATTAAAAGCTCTCAGTGAAAACTCATCTGCCTTGCAGATGCCGTTCGGAGTCGGCATAAAACATGTAGGTCCCGTCCGGCCAATTTGTAGGGAAAAATCAAGAGGAGCACGACGCAAATTGGGAGAGAAGCTCGGCCTTAGATCTCTTCGGAGGTTATCGCGCCTTACATTTATTTATTTTTTTTATCAGATTAGTGATGGGAGTATCACTTAGTGTCACTAATATTCGTCACACTGCCCTCCACCTAAGTCTGATCGTCCCGATCAGACAAATCTCTCGATCTAACCGCTGCTAGCCTCTCCAAATGAACCACCCTTCTATTTCATGGTTTCCCAATTGATGATGACATCACTGATCCTCTTCACAACTCTGCACGGCCCTTCCCAACTGCACCAAAATTTGGATGGAACACCTTTCCGCCGGTGAGGGTTGTATAGCAGTACCAAATCTCCCTCCAAGAAACCTTCCGAATTATTGTTCTCATTTTACCTGCGTTTCATCTTACTACTCATTATCCTGGATCGTTCCCTCGCACTCTGTTGTTTGGCCAATGAAGGACTACTTCGCAGAGCTTGACCTTGACGGATTGACTTTGCATTATCAGTATCGTTTTGGTGTTTCACAACATTAGTGCGTGCTGATTGAAACCACCCTTGCATTCTTTCGGGAAAATTCTTTCAGTCATTTCAGTGCGTCCATTAGGGTTTGTCAATGCCAGTGTTTTTCTCGCAGGTACCTCGGATTTTGCTTTGTTTGGCCTATTCGATCCATTAACCTTTGCCTTTGACTTTCGTGGTCTTTGTCGAGTCTTCTCCACCAGTACTCGATTACTACTGAACCCTTTCGCCAAACTGAAGTTAAGTGGTATATCCTGGTTCTTATAACGCATAATCCTTCTCTGCATGTCGATCCTGATATCATGGTCAACTAAGAAGTCCACTCCCAATATGACTTCATCAACGATCTCCGCCACAACGAAGTTGTGTAGAACCATGACCTCCCCAATTAAGACTTCACAGATCACTTCTCCCAGGACTTGGTTATACTCGCCAGTAATCTTACGTAATCTTACTCCAGGAAATGGCTTTACTCTCCTGTTGACCTACCTACCTGACCGGATCGGATTAAAGAATGAGATGCGCCCGTATCTACAGTCAGTACACGCTCCTTGCCATCCACATTTCCTTTGACGGTAAGACTGCTCGATTTCCTTCCAGTTTGCGAGATAGGTATCACACGACATTCAAAAGCTGGGGAAGTTCTCGATTTTTACATTTGGCTCGCTCTTGCTTATCTCCTACAGCTTTGCGTTTACGACCGGCCAAGTTGGAACTACCATGACGGGTGCTGCAATGACGTGCGATATGACTTGGGTTACCGCACTTGAAACATTTCATTACTCCGGGGCATTTTTTTGTTGTAATCCCTTTAGTGCTTCCTATATTGTGTCTACCCAATCTGGCCTTCCGCTTCCACGTGATGAGCTTTGTATGCGGGCTTACTCAAAAGTGACTCTGTTTCCCGAGTCAGTGCATGGGATATCGTTTCAGCAAATGTTGGCTTTGGGTTCGCATATGTAGCTCGTTTCGTTTCGGCATCCCGTATTCCATTTATAAAGCTCTGAATTTTAACCCTCTCGGTGTATTCCACGGGTGCGTTTGCATTTGCGAGTGGAGCCAATCTTTCAACATCCGACGCAAACTCCTGCAAAGTCTCATTCGCCTTTTGGTAACGATTTTGCAACTCAATTTGATATATCTGTTTCCTATTATCGCTTCCGTAACGTCTGTCTAGAGCGCTCATCAATGTTTCGTAGTTGTTACGTTCGTACTCTGGAATTGTCTGTATGATTTCAGCAGCAGGCCCTTTCAATGCCACGAACAGTGCAACAACTTTATCTTCAGCATTCCAGTTGTTCACTGCTAACGTCTTCTGAAATTGAAGCTTGAATACCTCGAAAGGAACAGAGCCGTCAAAAGATGGAGTTTTTACCTTCGGATTGCTCGCTGGAACAGCTGTAACTGTTGCATAAGACCTTTCAACACTTCTATCTCGGCATCAATTTTGTCCTCGAGTTGTACAATTTTTGCATCCTGCTCTTCCAGTTTCGCAAAGAGCTGCGATTATACCTGTTCCGAAATTTTTGTCGTCGGCATTCCAGATATACGTGCCTCTTGCGCTTCCATTTGAGATGACATATATGTCTTCTGTTCTTCCAATTGAGATGACATTTGCGACGCCATTTCTGAAATGCCTGCCTCCTGTGACTCCAGCTGAGATGCCATTGTCGATGTTTGTGCAGATATTGTGCTCGTCACTGTCTGCGGTGTTTCGTTTATTTCTTCCATTTTTGTTGTTGTAATGTCGCTATCATAATGAAAGACATACTCCTCAGCATTGATTCCTTCAAATACCATAGCTACACTTAGTCGTCTTTGTAGCTGGAACTTATCGCCAAAAGTAGCCAATCCACGGACTTCCAACTCCTCCTTCAGTTGCTGGATCTTCAATTCATTCAACTTTGCCATGTCCAAGTTGTATTCAAAGTCTCCGGAATTTATTCAACAATTCCTCTTCTGACACCAATTCTAACGATTTTAATGCAAATCCTCTTATTTGCAACCTTCTGCTAAGTTCGAATCACTAAACTGTTGAATAAATAACTCCACTCTTCAATAATGCAAAACGGCCTTTATTAAAATACTTCACAATAACACTTAAACTTAGCTTACTGATAGCTTGCTTAACTCAAACTGATTATTGATGCCTCAGCCTGTGCCGCTTTTATACTCTTCGGTTTCCTCGTTCACCCATTTCTCGTAAGGTCTACTAATTTCGTGAACCTGATGCTTGTTTACTAGCTATATACACGTATAATTGCAGTTTGTATCCATATGCGTGTGTATATTAGGGCTCTTGGTATTCGGTTAGTCGATTAACCGAATTATTCGAATATGTCATTAGTCGACTACTAAAAGTCGACTAGCAGTATTCGGGTAGTCAAAACATTTAGACTATTCGGTTAACCGCCCATTTACGGTTAGTCGGTTAACCGCTCACTAGGGGTTAGTCGGTTAATGTAAATTCGGTTACAAAGGCATCACGTATAAGTAGTATCTGTGATATTTGCCAATTAATTGGTTTCTTTTAAATATTCAATAAAATATATCAGGAGCTCAGGATTTTCGTGTAAGTAATTATGAACGAAATACAATGAAAATTTTATTTGCAGTTTTGCGCAATAAAGTAAGACCCCAAATTAAAATTAAAATTGGATTTATAGCAATTCTTTATGTTATTGAGCAGTTAAACACGAGCCCATTTCTCTGGTCGAGTCTCTGACGTTCAGCCACCAATTGCCTTATAATTTTGGTTGAACGTCAAAATCGAATGACAAAGAGACTTTAGAAATAATTATATTTACCTGTATGGTCATAGTTTAAAAACAAGTATGAAAATAAAATAGATAAGATATCATTGACCTGTAACAATACTTCAAAAGGGAAATCTTCAAGTCAAAGGTTGTTTTCGTCATAACTTTTGCAAAAATTTTTCTTTTCATTTCTCGTACTTTTTTCTAATTTGTTTTAATATCTATCCTACTTCCTTTTCCAGTTTAGGGAAGAGACAAAATATACATATGCATGTATATCCTACCTTCTTAATTTCATTTTCGTACAAAGCAGCATTCTTCTCCCTGTATTATCGTCATACACGTTTCAATTATAATTTGAAGAGCTGGGAATATTGTAAACGAGCTCACATACAATTACAAACGCGGCTTTCCTTACTCTAGACTCTAAGGATTGCTTCGCGACATATGGTATATTAGTACAGATTTTATTACTTTAATTATTTTATAATAATCTTTTAAAACGTTATCTGTAGCAGCCGGACCAAGGGAATATAAAACTAAACCGTAGTAAAATAATCAACATACAAAAACAGAAACAAGTTGAACGTACATAGGGTCAAAGCATTTCATTTCATTCATTTCATTTCATTTCATTTCATTTATTAGGCATTTTCCTTATATCTATGTATGTACATAATAAAATAACATCGTAAATGCAAACAATTTAATCTTATATATATGGGATATATGTACAAGTAGATATAGGAAAAGTTAAGACATTTTTATGCCAATTCAGCATAGTGACAAATGTCAATTATAGCAAATATAAAAAATACAGTGGGGTGAACTGTTAAATAAAGTGATTAAATTATAAATGGTTGTTTAATTTAATTATAGTATATAAAAAGATTCAGCTAAAATTCCAACAAACCCATGGGTAAATGAAAGGAAAAGCAATTAAAATTATGAAGTATTTGTTATTATAAACGGTTTATGTAGCTGGCTGAAGCAAAACTTCGATTTCATTGTGTGCGAGGCCTAAGAGGAAGGACTTAACACTTTCTGTAAATTGCCGAAGATTCCGTAAAGTACGTATTTCGGTGGGAAGTATATTGAAGAGTTTTCGTGAAACAACTGTGAAAAACTTGCTTGAATGTGTGGTTCTGGTCGAAGGTACAACGACTCTAGTTTGTGAGTTTGTCCTCAGGTTATATGTTTCCGACCTCATACTTTGCAGATAGCCACATCTAATAAAAAAAATTTTTAAAACTTTGAAATAATACAGGTCCTTGACTGGGAGAATCCCTAGACTTCTAAAAAGTTCTCTCGATGGATGCAGCCGGTTAACATTAGATATTTTTCGAACAGCATACTTTTGCAATACTAGTAACGGCTGGGTTTTGTTAACGGTGGCGCCACCCCAGCAGCTGATTCCGTATTTTAATTTAGAATGAAAGACCGCATAATAAACTATTTTGAGAAGATTGTTGGAACCGGAAGTTCTGAGATGATAAAGACAACGCAAAGAGAATTGAAGATATTTTTTTAGACGGGATATATGGTTACCCCAGCTCATATTCGTATCAACCGTTACACCCAGATACTGAAATTCAGCAACATAGTCTATCGTGAAGCAGTACTTACTACAGGCCACAAGCGAGGCGAAGGTACCGGACTGAAAAACTTGGCACATATTGTCATGTAAAGCAAATCGCTCGCAAATCGCAGAATGAAAAACAATACTTACATCCGGTGGTTTTTTTATATTTAGACTAAAACTCATGAGTTTGGTCTTATTGCTAGCGACGAGCTTATGTTTTGCAAACCAAGTTCTCAGTAGATGTACACATATATTGTTTTTTCACACAATGCTGTAGAATTCAAATGACACGAAAAAAGCCTTGTATTCAGGAAAATGTATTAGGAGCACAGAAATAAAATGTAGGTAATTCTGTATATAAAAATATGAAATCAAATTTCAAATGTCTGACAAATATTGGTTTGTATGTGCATACATATGTAGGGGCGTTTTATGAATGGGGGGAGGAGGGTTGTGGCAGCTGGTGACCCTTTCTGAATAGTGCGAGGATAGGTATATCTTAAAAACTTGCGCCTCATTTAAAGTTTATTAATCTATGCATAAATTTCCGTACATATAAAATCTAATTCAATTAATAAAACAAATAAAATAATGTGTGCATATCTAAGATTTTTATTTCCATAAAATACAAATCATGCCAAAACATATAGTCCTTAATGCTATATATAAAAACGACATATACATTTATATAAGTTCATTCCCCTTCATATAACCTCTGTTTTGATACAAGAAAGTAAGAATATTTATATTTCTTCGCTATGGGATTTCCACCACAATATGGGATCGATATTGTGACCAACTTGTGGTTCTGCAATGTATAAATCCATTTGCGATTTAAGGTCTGTTCGGTTTATTTCGGACTCAAATAGGAAGTCAAGATCAGTATTTTTTTCTGTGGCCGCCGTGTAATCCACAGAAGTTCCATCTTTTAAACTACTTCTAACAAAATCATGGACTTTCATTTTTGTTTCTGTGTTTTCATATTGCAAACTTTTGTATCTTGGATCTAAAAAACGGATACAAAAGCAACTGAAATGTTCTGCTACCATTGTCCATATCAAATCGTTTCAAAAGAGATTTCTTAGCACTTTCTTTAAACACATTTTCGTTTGTGTGTTCATTAAGTGCAGGACACATATGATTTTCAATTAGGCGATTTATTAACGGACGGACCAAAGGCAATGTTACCGACTTTGCACTACACAATACCGTTGTTCACTAGTGTTGCCATCCCACTCCATTCAGTTTCGCTTAACTCCAACTTAAGCGCGTCGAACGGTTTTGTGATGGTTCTGTCCGTTAAAACTAAACATATAGCATTTCGGTTAAAAAGTAAACTTTCACACATATGAAGCTTAGAATTCCAACGAATTTCACATGACTGAACTAAGCAATTTTCCTTAATGCCAAGTTGTACTTGGCGTGTTGAAAGCACAGACTTGGCTACATTTGATCGATGAAAGAATGATGCTATATATTTTCCTTTTGTGCATAAGTTGGCATAATCCGAAACAGATCCAAGTGCGTCTTTGACCACAAGCTGCAAAATATGAGCACTACACTTAACACTATCTGGTATATTTAAACGTTTTTTCGCATTCACATTCATCACGCTTGCACTATCATGAGTTGTCGCTTGTATTTGTCTAGATATATTCCAGGCCTCTAAGCAGGTCCCGACAGCTGCAGCAATATTTTCAGCATTTGGCCTTCCTGAATAGAAACTCTGATTAAACAAGTAAGGATGGCTAATTTCGGGCGAAGCCGAACATTATATACCTAGCTTTATAGTATCATATAAATATTAGTAACAGACCGTAATTATCCGAAATTTCTTCGTTTGGCTGTGTTATAGTTGAACTAAGAGTATACGTTTATTTATTTCTAAATTATAAATAAAACTTGTGATAATACTTACTTTTCGATCTCTCGATTTTTGTGATGTACCATCTTAAGGTGGTTATTTAGCGCAGATGTGGATGAATGAAAATATAATTCACTTTTTTTCCGTCCACCGACTTTTCGAAAAACTGCCACACCCAACTTCGTTTTCGACCGCTCATGTTGAAATTTTCCTTGTGACAAGCACAATTTTATTTTTTAGATGAAATTATCAATGAAAGTATTCCAGTTCTGACAAAAGTTGAAGTACAGTACTGTGTTGTCTAGTGCTTTGTAGGACACTATTCAAATAAAATATAAAAAATACTATTTCCCTGGACTCATGTCACATCATCTAAGACATGCGGCTTGGTGTATTTTATTTCACTACCGATATCGAAAACTCAAATCTTTATTATCTCGACCTAAGCTGATATTGTATGATACCGCAGTTAATATTGTGACGAATATTAGCATCACTAAGGGATACTGTTACCTCTAAGCCGATGCTAAGCAGTCACTTGTATGTACACACACAAATTCACGTGCATATATCTGAGATACTCACAAAAGTATGCAGTCATCAGTACTCACAATATACACCCGCATATGGCGATGCGAGTGGCTATAAACTACAGATACATACGCGACGCGTATATCTGGTAACTAAGTAGTAAATTCTAGAAGAAGAAACGCCTAGAAGTATGCGAACGAGACAGCAGAGAGTATAAAAGAGCGAAAGCTGTGTAAGAATCAATCAGTTTGTTTTAAACACGCTATAAGTTGCGAAGTGCAGTATAATTGTTAACTACTCTCAAAGTAGTCTAATAAAGACAATTGTGCAATACGGAATATTGGTGTGTTTTATTCTACAGTTTAGCGATACGAATGTTAGTAGAAGGTTGCAAATAGGAGGAATTTCACTAAATTCGTCACAATATTATTTGGCTGACTACGCCCATGCTTGTATTATTAAAGGTATAGAATTTTCATGTTGCCATATTACACATAGTAAAAAATGAATTGTAGTATTTCGGGATCGACATTTTATCACAATTCAGGCTTTGAACCCAGGAATTTGGTGTGTTAAACGAACAACGCCACGCCACCTTAAAAAATAATATATCTTCCAAAAACTTATTGACGAATAATTCTTTATCTACGAATAATACTTTAACATATATTTGCAGTTTGCCAATAAATAACATTTTACTCATTGCAAAAAAGAGGTGTACAAATTTTCTCTGGGAGTCAACAAGTTATGATTAAGCTGCATTTACGGCCTTATTCCGAAGGTTACTAGAGTGTAACACCATTAATCTAATCTGATAGCAACATTCTTTTAATCGGTTACGCAAATGACAAGCAACTTCTCGTATTCGGATTGCGGATAATAACACTACCAGGTGTTATCGTCTTGTTAACACGCAAAATTACACGTATTTGCTAAACATTTGTTTAAACAAAATGACAAAAAAAATGCGTCCATGTTAGTGTGCAAGAATTTCTAAACAATATTAATAATTTCTAACATAAAATTTAGTTCACATTTCCATTTTATTCTCACTTGCGCATTGTTGTGAACTGATAACGATTTTCGGTTTCATAATATTCTGAAAACAGAGACTAGGCGGGTTAGGGGGTCAGAATATACCCGCGGTAGGTATACCTGTCGTAAGGGGCGACTAAAATACCAGATTCAAGGGGTTGTGTAGCGCAACCCTTTCAGGTTGCCAGCGCAATATATAGCTTCTCCAAACCCAACTGTCAACCTCACCTGTCCGTGGCGAATCCTGTTTCATTAATAGCCGAGGCTCTGGCGACCCCGTACTCCTCATGGCTGTAGGGGGTGGGAGGGCGGGATGACCAAGAAGGTCGCATGTGGTCATAACAAATCGTTCGCGAGATGATCGGGTTTGGTACCGAAACGTACTGGATGCATTGCTCTGTAAAAACTTTTTAACGCAATAAGTACCCCACACACCTTTTATGAACATGAACGAGTGCTGAGTTCTGAAATATTCGCAAGGGCAAATTACTTATTATGAATTCTTCAAAACGTTCACACACAATTACTATTTAACGTATCATTTAAATTGTTGCGAAAAGCGAAGTTATAACAAATATATTAGGCAAAAGAAAATACTCATGTTCACGTTCACAAAGGGGTGTATGGAAGGATTTGGTAAAAAAAAATACATTCCTAAACGGCTCAAATCTCATACATAGAGAGTATGTGAATGGGTAGCAATTTCTATGGTGATAAGTCTTTTTACTATGGTAAGCATTTTCCCAATAGTTAACGGCAAGAACACGAAATTATATACACCTCATGTCTTTCAAAATTTCCTTTCCAACGTACTTTGCCACTGATTGACACACGCTCATACAAGTTTGAAATGCCTTTATATTACATGTTTCTGGGCCAAAAGAGCAAGTGTTAGAGTTCCTAAACCTTTATAACAGCTAACTTATACTAATAGACATATGTTTTGCCTTTTGCAAATGCTGACCCATGGCTTGTTTTGCTTGCTTTAATTATATATGTATATTTAGTGGAAAAAATCTATCAAAAAAGTATTTACATATGTTAAAACTTTCTTTCTGGTAACTACATTTTTGAAAAACTAAATTTTGGTTGAAGCAAAATCCAAATGTTGCCTACATGACATTTATTTAAAAGTTTTTTTCATATCCACTTACAAGACATTTTGTGCTCCTGATACCTACAAAAGAAGATTTAATATAAACGGGTAAATGTGACAAAAATATGGTTGACCATCATCAACCATGCCAATATGGAAAATTCAGTATGCTGCATATTGTTACCATGCAGAATATGTATCAGGAGCGCAAAATTTCTAGAAAGTGATTGTGAAAAAATTTCAAATGAAATATTCGGTTAATGGTAACCGATTATGTGTCAAAAGTCGACTAGTCGCAGCAAAGCGAGTAGTCGGTTAATCGCTGCTAGACGGCTAACCGAATATCTCTAGTCGGTTAAAAACCTTACAAACGGTTACAACCGGTTAGTCGGTTAACCGACTAGTCGAATAAGTCGACTTTTTTCAAGAGCCCTAGTGTATATGTGAGCGGCTGATGATGACATGCGCTTGTGAGTATCTCTCTCTGTTGCCCCGCACGTTTGTGTGCAGACAATGATTCATTTGTTTACGTACATACAAGTGTAGCAGCTTGCTTTATTGTTGTTGTGGCTTTATTTACTTAGTATCAGATTAGTGATGGGAGTATCACTTAGTGTCAGTAATATTCGTCACAATAAGTTCAGTTTTTATTTCTACGTTGTTCACTGATTTAGAAATTTGTTGCTTAATGGGGACTTTTATTTTGTTTTCTATGAGCATGTAGTCGTTAGAGGTGTAAATAACAGCTTTAAGTTGTTTTAAACTGTCTTTGCCAATTATGGCGTGAAAGGATTTCAAGGTTGGTAGGATAAAGAACTTTAGCTTTTTATCTCTGAGGCCAAAAAGGTTAAGTTCGGGATGATGTGATACACTTATTTTTCCGCCTACGGAGTTTGCAAAGAACACGCTGTCATTTGGTTTAGGGTTTGTAACTAACGCAGGCTGAATGTAATTTTTCTTTGAACCAGTGTCGATAAGGAATATAAGTATTCTGCCATCGCTTGTTTTACATTTGGAGTAAGGAAGCGATGAGGAAGTTAATCTAAAAAATTAACGTGCACATGTTCGTTTGCGTCGTCTTGGCGATACTGGTGCTCTTGTTGCTCGTAAGTGTTGTAATAGTCCTGCCATGATTGTTCCTCACTCTCCGGATCGTATGTGTTGGTGTCGCCGGCGTATTGGCCAGAGTCGGTTGTGGTGGAATCTAGGGTTGGGGAAATATGGTTTACACGTTGAATTTTGTTCGGGAAATTCCTAATATGTTGATGGGATTGCGTTGGCGGTGGTCGCTTCAACGTAGAATTGTTGTCGTTAGGTCTGTTGGTGTAGTTAACATTCCTCGTTTTCAGCGACTTGTCTATTTCCATTGGTACCGGCGGCTTTAGTTGAGTTGGCCTTGGAGGTGGGTTATTGTTAAAAGGTCTATCAGAAGGTACACCTTGCCCATAGTAGTATTGAGGATAGGGTTGTCGGTATATGTGTTGTTGGTATATGGGTTGTTGATATGAGGTATGCTGGAACTGTTGGGGGACTGTATCATAGGAAGGGTTGGTTGAGGTATGTGGGCGAGCTGTGGGTAGAAGAGATGATTTCCGTGTTGGAACTTCCTTGCGGGAATAGTAGGTTTTTGGTGGGTGTTGAATGGGGTTGAAGGTGAACTCAATCTTTTCGGAAAGCTATATTGGTTGTTAGCATGTATGGACCTAAAGTTTTGGTTTTCTAATTTGGTGCATAAATGTAATGCTTCAGGTAAGTCGGCAAGTTCTTTCATGTCAAGGAGCCTGTAGAGGTCGCCTGATAATCCTCTTACGAAGGTATCCAGTGCTTTATCGCGATATGTATTGGTGAGTGCGCGCATGGTTTCGTCGTTAATTTCCATACAGGAAATTTTATTGAGGATGAGAGATAGGTGCTTGTACACTTCTGCGTAGAACTCCTGTACCAACTTCCGTCCTTGGATGAGACAGGTCATTTGGTACTCGAGGGTGCTGAGATCCCTCTTGTCGGCCTAGTGCGTTGTAAGACAACGCGAAATTGCCTTCCAATTGAGCGGGGTGTTGTATGCTTCGAGCGCGGCATCTGCACCACCGACAATTTTGTTCCTGATAATGTTCAGGATACCGAAATACTTTGGAGTACCTACATTGGGTTCTTATATTTTTCCACGCTCTTCTTCCAACTACTGATCTCAGTAGGGTTTCCACTGAACTCTCTTAGGGAAAGGACGACGTCAGGGATTTTGTGCATGTCGGAAACACTATTCCTGAACCTCTCCTCAATTGTTTTATCAGTTAGCAAAGGGGGTTGAGCACTGATTCTAGTCAGGACTGAAGCGTCGGTCAGAAGGATTCCGGCTAGGGTGCTTCTTACAACTTCCCTCCCTAAATTCATCGGCCGTTGTTACGGCTTGGGAAAGGGAAAGGTTTGCAGGTGCTGTTTCTCCTGTATTTAGGAGTGGAGGCCTAAGTATATTATTCTGAGCCATTTTTCTCATTCGCTTACTGACCTCACAAGTTAGCAAAAACAAAAATTGTTTAACGCTAGCAGTTCACTTTCACTTTCACTTCGCTTATCTTATTTTTATCTTTATTGATTCACTTATATTACTGTAATTCAAAAAAAAGTTTTATCTAAGTAGTCACGTAATCAATAACTACCAAAATCGATAGACGTATTGTTTCTTTTAAATGGCAATACTCTTATAAAACTCAAATGTCCGTTTTTGGTGCCACAATAACAAGGTGCTTCAAAATTCATCGTGAAATTTTACATGTTTTTTTTTTAATTTACAAGTCAAATATGTATTTTATTAATAATTAAAAGTTAGTGAAAGTGGTTCAATGAAATCTTTTTTTGAGCTAAAGATTAAACAGCCAACGAATTTTGGAAAAGGGGTGGCATTGCCCATTTATGCTAAAAAGTTTGATCTAAGTAACCGCTTTACCAATTTGTACCAGACTCGATAGACGTATTGATTTCTATAAAAATTTAATACTCGTTTGAAGGCGAAATTCCTAAGCTTTAAACTAAATTTGATAAACTTTAGAGAAATAAAATAACGAAAAGTATATATTTATAAATTACTAAATTAATTAATTCTTTTATTTGAAATAAAAAATTAACTTGTCTATAGATATCTTATTTTTCAATAAAGTAAAAAAATTTATTAGTAAATCTCTTTTTCATTGTTGTGATAAGAAGTGGAAACTTATTTTATCTTAACATAGACATCGTCACTGGAACATATATCTAACAAAGCAACCATTTCTGAGCTATACGCAACTGTAATACTGTTTTCACACAGACGGCTTATTGAATAATAAAGGCAGTTTTCTACATTAAGACGCTTATTGAGCTCAATCTTCCCTACAAAATTCGAATCTATTATTATTTCATTAGTAGCTAATTGAATGCCTAATGAAGTCAAAAGCACAATGCAACTCTGTTGGCAGCGTTCCGCTTCCGTTTCCGCTTCTTAGTTTTCAAAGCAAATGTAATTGTCTGCATAGCGGAACGATGCAAGGTGGCCGCATCGAACAGCTGATTATAACTTTTTTATTTGATTTGATATATCAACTACCGGCGCAGTACGATTTTGACATTTGTCCATCGAATTTACAAGTACATGGAATTTTTTTTGTTTGTAGGTATGTCACCATGCTCCCACCTTGTATCGTTCCGTCATGATTGTCTGTCTCATCCTTCATACTAATCGAGCAGTTACTTCTGTGTGAAAGCAAAAAATTTACGATTTCATTAGCAGGTGAAATGAGATCATTAAGTTTCTGTGTGAAAATAGTATAAGATTTTTTTGTGTTCTTACATACCTCATAGATGATAAGACAGGATCCGAAGAGATAGGTAACATGTTGAAAAGGTCTTCGTTTTGTCTAACTCGTGATACTTTTCAGGTGTTCATACATCTATATCTTTTGTAGTCCTTGCCCCACTTAGTTATCAATGCTAGCTGCTTTGGCAGTGATTTCAACTTTTCTTCAGTAAAACTTTGAAGGAGTCGTGTAGACGTATGATCCATTAGGTTTTGTAGCTCAATTTCAGCTGATCATTCGGTTATCTTGGGATTTAGAGGAACTGCTTCTTTCTTGGCTTGAGTAATTTTTTTATATCCAGGTAAAATATCGGCATTACATTGCAATAATGACTTACGCAATATAATATATTTTTTCTTCGTTAAACCGAGATCTATAAACAGCGCCAAAGCTTCTTGGGGAGGGTATTTCCTAGGTAGCGCATTTGGTGGTGTGGGAATGCTGTTTTTGATCCTCATCAGTCGCACTGGACTTGCTACCGCAACTACTTCTGTTATATGAGACTTCACGTTTTCTTCTTCTTTTTTATATTTAATAGCCAGTCTTCTGAAAGATGAGTCGTGGCCATAGCTTTTGTGGTATCAGGCAGCTCCCTTTTCCTTGTGTAGGTAGAACAATCCTCTATGGGTTTTGTTGGTCTCCCTCTAGTTGGATTGGTTGACGTGCTAGGCGTTTCTTCATCCAAAAAAGTTTTGTCAGCTAGCCACTTTTCATGCTTACTTAGAAATTTAGAATTGTTACGCTAGACGTCCTTCCATTTTTTTTTTTATCATAATGTATTGTAAAACAATTTTTTCTTCCAGGCCTTCCTTTTCTTTAATGCTTGTTTCACTCGCTAATTCTCTCATAACAGCCTCAAGGTAGTCCCGTCTCGACTTTGTAGATTTAAACACCGCAAATATTTTCGAGTTTTCTATATACATATTAGAATTGGCTTCGAGTGTATCTGATTAAATATTTAACTGCGAACTATATTTAAATATACTATTCACTTTATTTAAGTAAACAGAATACTTAGTTCCTTAATCTCCAAAAGACGAATGATAATGTGCATTGTATGATGGATAGCTTTATATACCTACTCAAATTATTAAAATGAATTTCAGGTATACAATTCGTAACTAAAACAAGTAAGGAAGGTTAAGTTCGGGTGTAACCGAACATTACATACTCAGTTGAGAGCTATGGTGACAACATAAGGGAAAATAACCATGTAGGAAAATGAACCGAGGGTAATCCTGGAATGTGTTTGTATGACATGTGTATCAAATGAAAGGTATTAAAGAGTATTTTATGAGGGAGTGGGCCATAGTTCTATAGGTGGACGCCATTTAGAGATATCGCCATAAAGGTGGATCAGGGTTGACTTTAGAATGTGTTTGTACGATATGGGTATCAAATTAAAGGTATTAATGAGGGTTTTAAAATGGAGTGGTGGTAGTTGTATAGGTGGTCGCCTTTTCGAGATATCGGCATAAAGGTGGACCAGGGGTGAATCTAGAATGCGTTTGTACAATATGGGTATCAAACGAAAGGTGTTAATTAGTATTTTAAAAGGGCGTGGGGCTTAGTTCTATAGGTGGACGTCTTTTCGAGATATCGCCATAAAGGTGGACCAGGGGTGACTCTAGAATGTGTTTGTAAGATATGGGTATCAAATTAAAGGTATTAATGAGGGTTTTAAAAGGGAGTGGTGGTAGTTGTATAGGTGGTCGCCTTTTCGGGATATCGGCATAAAGGTGGACCAGGGGTGACTCTAGAATGTGTTTGTACAATATGGCTATCAAACGAAAGGTGTTAATGAGTATTTTAAAGGGAGTGGGCCTTAGTTCTATAGGTGGGCGCCTTTTCGAGGTATCGCCATAAAGGTGGACCAGGGGTGACTCTAGAATGTGTTTGTAAGATATGGGTATCAAATTAAAGGTATTAATGAGGGTTTTAAAAGGGAGTGTTGGTAGTTGTATAGGTTATCGCCTTTTCGAGATATCGGCATAAAGGTGGGCCAGGGGTGACTCTAGAATTTTTTGTACGATATGGGTATCAAATGAAAGGTGTTAATGAGTATTTTAAAAGGGAGTGATCCTTATTTCCATATGTGGACGCCGTTTCGAGATATCGCCATAAAGGTGGACCAGGGGTGACCCTAGAATTTGTTTGTGCGATATGGGTGTCAAATGAAAGGGGTTAATGAGCATTTTAAAAGGGAGTGGACCTTAGTTCTATAGGTGGACGCCTTTTCGAGATATCGCCATAAAGGTGGACCAGGGGTGACTCTAGAATATGTTTGTACGATATGGGTATCAAATGAAAGGTGTTAATGAGTATTTTAAAAGGGCGTGGAGCTTAGTTCTATAGGTGCACGCTTTTTCGATATATCGCCATAAAGGTGGACAAGGGGTGACTCTAGAATGGGTTTGTACGATATGGGTATCAAATTAAAGGTATTAATGAGGCTTTTAAAAGGGAGTGGTGGTAGTTGTATATGTGAAGGCGTTTTCCAGATATCGACCAAAATGTGGACCAGGGTGACCAAGAACATCATCTGTTGGATACCACTAATTTATTTATATATATAATACCACGAACAGTATTCCTGCCAAGATTTAAGGGGTTTTTTATTTCGCCCTGCAGAACTTTTTCATTTCATTCTACTTAATATGGTAGGTGTCACACCCATTTTACAAATTTTTTTTCTAAAGTTATATTTTGCGTCAATAAACCAATCCAAATACCATGTTTCATCCCTTTTTTCGTATTTGGTATAGAATTATGGCATTTTTTTCGTTTTTGGTAATTTTCGATATCGAAAAAGTGGGCGTGGTCATAGTCGGATTTCGGCCATTTTTTATACCAATACAAAGTGAGTTCAGATAAGTACGTGAACTGAGTTTAGTAAAGATATATCGATTTTTGCTCAAGTTATCGTGTTAACGGCCGAGCGGAAGGACAGACGGTTGACTGTGAAAAAAACTGGGCGTAGCTTTAGCCGATTTCGCCCTTTTTCACAGAAATAAGTTATTGTCCCAGAATCTAAGCCCCTACCAAATTTCACAAGGATTGGTAAATTTTTGTTCGACTTATGGCATTAAAAGTATCCTAGACAAATTAAATGAAAAAGGGCGGAGCCACACCCATTTTGAGATTTTCTTTTATTTTTGCATTTTGTTTCACCATATCATTACTGGAGTTGAATGTTGACATAATTTACTTATATACTGTAAAGATATTAAATTTTTTGTTAAAATTTGACTTAAAAAAATTTTTTTTTAAAATTAACGTGGTCGTTATCCAATTTTGCTAATTTTTATTAAGCATACATATAGTAATAGGAGTAACGTTCCGGCCAAATTTCATCATGATATCTTCAACGACTGCCAAATTACAGCTTGCAAAAATTTTAAATTTCCTTCTTTTAAAAGTGGGCGGTGCCTCGCCCATAGTCCAAAATTTTACTAATTTTCTATTCAGCGTCACCAGTTCAACTCACCTACAAAGTTTCATCGTTTTATCCGTCTTTGGTAATGAATTATCGCACTTTTTCGGTTTTTACAAAATTACCGATATCGAAAAAGTGGGCGTGGTTATAGTCCGATAATGTTCATTTTAAATAGCGATCTGAGATGAGTTCTCAGGAACCTACACACCAAATTTCATCAAGATACCTCAAAATTTACTCAATTTATCGTGTTAACGGACAGACGGACGGACGGACATGGCTCAATCAAATTTTTTTTTCGATCCTGATGATTTTGATATATGGAAGTCTATATCTATCTCGATTCCTTTATACCTGTACAACCAACCGTTATCCAATCAAAGTTAATATACTCTGTGAGCTTTGCTCAACTGAGTATAAAAATGTATGTTGTTAACAAGTTCCAATAACAGCCTTACGGCTGTACTGAATTATATATACCTGCTCAGGCGCGTATTTATGCCCAAGGTTGTTTAACTTTATTTGATATAAAAGGTGATGTTGCAGCTGGACGCAGGTAGACTTTATGAATTTAGGTAACTGAATATTTCACAAATAACTACTGTTAATTTGACGGAGCACATATTTGAAAATTTTTTTTCCATCAAAGTTTTAAAAAGGGCATAAAAATAAGCATTTCGAAAAACAGGTATGTCCGCCAACAATTTTTTTTTTTTTTCAATCCTAAATTAAATTATCTTTAATTTCTATACAAGAAAACGACAACCGGCCGCCTTATTTACTCACAAAACCATTTTAAATACAACGAAAACGAAGACAAATTTCAAAATTTTCCCAATATTGAAAATTGGTCAATTTTGAGCGGCTCTACCTGGTAAACTATTCTGTGAAAAAACAGTTGTATATTCTTGACCCCTGGAAAATTCTCTATTAGAAACATGTATTAGATTTAGCAAACGCTTTCATGATTTTTTTTTATTTTTGCCATGCTTTAACGGCAGAGGCGCCACTGTGCGACGGTCCAATTGCAGCGGCGTCGCATCGTTGTTGGTATTTTCATATGTTGCAGTGGTATCGTATCGCTGCTAATGTTCCCATCCGCTGGTGAGGCGCGGTTGGCGTTTGTTGGATGCGCGTGTAGAAATATGAAGCTAAGGTATGCGCGGTACTGGCAGTGCGAACTGTGTCCCACGGAGCGGTAGTGAGTCATCAGCATTTATTCCGGATGCGCGTTTGTAACTGGAGTGAAGAATGCAGGTAGCTTATGTTGTTGGTATCGTATCACCAATAATGTTCTCATGATGTGAATGTACTAGTCAGCGTTTATCGCATACACATGTTTTGCGATGTGACTAGAGAATGCAGGCGACCTACTATGTGAATATTTGTGAAGTTTGAATGTGGGTGGTATTAACTCATATGTAACATTTGGCGCGGGTACATATAATTCTTCCCTTTCTAAAATTAAAAATGTAGGTAAAAAGTACCTTTTCTTCCTAATAACGGAATCTTAAATATATTAAAAATATTCTAATTGCGAAAAGATTACTATTAAAAAATTCAAATTACCTTCTAGTTTAGAACCCATCACAAAAATTATGTAAACGTGTTTAATTAATATTACGAAAAATAATATTCAACAGTATTTTTGTAAATTAATCAACGCAAATTTCGGCCACTCCTGCTTACTTACTTCAATTACTCAAGATATAATAAGCTAAAAAAACAAATGTGTGCAAAAATCCCGTTATTTTGTTGTTTTCTTTCATTTTCCATTACAATATTCTTGTAATAAAAACTTTGTTTTTGTCCAGCTAGCTTGTTCTACACGGAACACTGTGCGCTCCTAAGATTGACAGAGCCAACCATTCCTTATTTTGTTGTAGCGACCGCGTCTACTATTCAAAATGGACCTGTCCCATAATCCGGGCGAGAATCGCACACAGAATTGTGGACAATCGAATAAAAACGCTTTTACTAATAGTGTTTTCATTTCTACAGGAAAATGTCGCCTTCACGCCAACTCTTCAAAAAGTTGTGTTCTGTTTTAAAATTAGCGAAGCCTCAATAGAGGGTATCATTATCTTTTCTCAACAACCTACCCCTAAATATGGCCAAAAATGCAACATTACTTGCCCTCGCTGCCATTGACGGTGCAAAGAACAGCCCTGTCAATCAGCTGATGAATCACATTGGCAAATAAACACAGTATACTATCTGTCACTTTCTAGCAAACATAAATCACCTACGATAAAGCAGCTCCGATAAAGCATAAAAAATTTTGACATTTCATTTTGGCGGCAATGTTATTTTTCCAAGATAAATTTTTGCTAAAAAAGTTACATATTTTGCAAATAAGTGAATTATTATATTTGTCGGATCGAGGTAAGTATGCTAACGCGAAAAAACAAGACAATATACATATTTCAATTGCATTGCTAATTGCATATTTCTCGTTATTATAGAAGGACTAGGAGATGGATAAACGCCTCACATATTTTGTATATAGCGCCGTCGACGATCTTTTGGAGTCATCGTCTTCCTCATCAGACGACGAGGAGCTGGCTCTAGTTTTGCACCCAACTAATAAATATTTGCGCGTAATGGATTTTGTGCAAGGCGTAGTCAATTTGTACACTAACGTTTGTGAGAAGGATGCAATTACCTTTAGTGCAATAGGTATCTTTATAAATCTCTGGCCAATAGCACTAATATTTTTCTTTTACGCATTCCTAGTTCAAAAAACATTTTCGAGTTGAACGTGACAGTGCGGAGTATTTAATTTCGAAATACCCTATCAGCCCATATTATGCAAAGAGGAGTTATAAAGGTGGAAGGCCACAATTAGCGCCAAACACACATGTGCTATTATTTTTATGGTAATTCATATTTATTATATTACTAGCTTAGGTATTTGTAAATAAATATTTATATATCGTCGCCTGCTTGCCAGAAGCATTAATGTTCCAAAATGAAAATGTTGGAAAATCGAGTTTCCAAGTTTATTGCTCCCTCAAAATTAGAAGAATATGTTTCTAATGTAAAAGTGGATCTATATATTATACCCACACTATGCAATTTCAACTGAGATAATTGCTCTGCTCGCATCCTTTCTATTTTCCGAGATTTAGCACATTCATTTTTCTAGCACAACAAAAATTTAAAAACATCCGCGGCTTTGACTTATCGAAAGTATGTATGTAAATGAAAAAGTTATACATTCAATTCAATTTCATATACACTAATGTGTTTTTATTCAAGATATTATTGCAAATAAAAACTAGTTCTTATTCTGATCAGAATCAGAATCTTCTGAAATGTTGGGTTCGGGAAAAGCGTTGCTCTCAAGCTTTTTATAAAAAGAATGCCATTATTTTGGTATAACCAGTTTTTCACACAATTTTGTTGTTCTTCTTGTTGTAGCAGTGCTTCGCCCCACCTAACAGCGGAAGTCCAAGGAAACTTGTTGTTTCAACAGGGATGGACCATAATGAAAGGGGTGTTAGAGGCATTGGTTCCACATTACAATTAAAGAGATATTTGGTGTCATGTGGGGACATATTGCAAGCCGGGCATACATTTTGTATGTCTTGGTTGATTCTGGATAGGTAAGAGTTTAACCTGTTACAATATCCAGAACGAAGTTGAGCTATAGTGACCCGCTTTTCCCTGGGGAGTGTGCGCTCCTCTTCCGCTAGTTTTGGGTACTGTTCTTTAAGTACTGGATTCACCGGGCAATTCCTGGCATAAAGGTCCGACGCCTATTTGTGGAGATCGCTGAGGACCTACTTGTGTTTTTTGGCTTCACACGGCTGAGTTCTCAGGTGCCGCATTTCCTCATAATGCTTACGGAGATTGCTCCTTAAGTCAGATGACAGACAGTCCTTGTTCGGGAAAAATCCGAGTCGCTCCGTTGTACTGGCGTACGTGCCTGAGAAAAAAAAAAACATATTCGTCATAATGATTATTCCGAAAAAAACCACACAACTTACGATAGGGTATATATCATTTTCCCCTTGTCAATTAACCCAATTTGTACTAAAAGTTGTGTCATTCCGAACACTTCCTTCAATGACATTCATGAAACAGCTGATTTGCCAGCCTTCAAAAATTGCCCACTTGAGTTTCCGGAAAAACTTCTTTCTTTTTCTTTTTTGGGAACGAACGTGTAAGGAGGTAAGACCAGCAGAGACACGCCAACATAATCATGAGTTCAAAACCACGTTTAATGGTATAACCAAACGATATAAATATATATTGACGCGGTTATATAAATATTATTTAAAGTAGTAAATAAAAAGTGTGCGCTTCAAATATTTTAATCGGCAACGCGTGTTAAATCTCTGCTGGCTACCAGGCTGCAACCACCATCCAGATTTTAACTAGCTGCTACCACCATCAAGACTCGGAAACCACCAGGAGGAGGCCGATCCTCTGCGAATCAGCATCATCATCCTACACCTGGAAGCCACAAATCCGTGACACAGATAAATAAACATATTTTCTCTCCCAAATATATTGCTTTTTATCCTAATTGAATTTTACTGCTCCCAAAGTAAAATATTTTTAACTTTGCCGTGCCAATAAATGTTATGTTAAATTAAACATGCACCAAAGTAAAAATAACTTAACATTATATATACGTGTGTGTAAACACGTGCACACACTAAGCTAATTGCGATAAAAGGTGTTAACATTTTATATTCCGAAGGAAATTATACATTAATTTAAAGAGGAGAAAAAGAAAAATCTTAAATCGCGCTAAATATTACATAGGAATTTGCTTTCTTATCTAAAGAAAACCAAAGGGTAATTTAGTAAAGAGTTACCCCTTTTAACTTATTGTTAACCTAACTTAATTAGGTCAATGAAAATAAAATCTAATTAGAACGATAATACTTGTTAAATAATGATTAAAATAAGAGTGTCATTTTGACATTTCTGAGGGCCAAAATAATCATTAGTCTCCCTCAACAAGAGTTGGTTTTCTCCTTTTAGTTTTATCTTAAAGTCTCGATTTCAATGCACACCTACATTTTACATATTTATACACATGCATGCTGTCACGTGATTTAGGAGATCATCACATTTAGTGAACCCTCCCTTACTATTCTTCTGCTTTTCAATTGAAATTCTTGTCGATTTGTTTCATTTCATTTCTTACAATAACTAAAAACATGAATACTTATTAGGGTGGATAGGAAAATAAATAACATATGCATATATGAAACAAACATAAACCTAAGATTTCAGCGCACACAGCAAGGAGGCCTCTTCGCTACGTGGGACTGCTTTATTGACACCAATGTAAGTCATATTGAATTATTATTTTTCACTAATTATAAAAACAATTTTTTTTTCATCCATATGTACCTATATACGTGTGTATATACACAAGTGCGGTTGTACCCGCGGAATTAGTGTACTTAAATTTCTTTTACGTTTGGTTTACTATCCTGATCTTCTCTTCTAAGTGATCATACATACGATGATACGTACATATGGAGGAGCTTAGTTTGTTGAGCTACATACATACACAACTATGCAAAGATTATGAACGAACTGGAATTCATTCATAATATAAAGAATTTCATTTTTTTTTATTCATTCAAACTTTCTGCCAACATTGTTTTTATTTGAGAACCAAACGTGGTAGACTCTGTTCTCCCACTCTTCCCTAGTTCTTGGTTTGCTCCTTTCCTGTTTCTTTGCGAAAACCAATGCATGTGTATGTAGGTATGTAATCAGAACATGAAAATTACATACTTTAAGAATGTAGGGCAATGACCAACTACGATACCAGCTGTTGAGGTAGGTTAGTTATTGTCTTTTTGTATAAGACCCATCAAAAAAATGTGTTAGTAGTTAAGTGATAGAAGCATGTGTGAAATTTGAAAGTTGAGTTTCTTCTCTTAGAATCCTAAGTACCATAAGCACATAATTATGCCTTGAATGTAAATAAATATAGTTTTTATAATGGATTGCTAAAATAATTAGTTTGGTCTGATCGAAGGAAGTGGGGGTGGTCTAATGGGGCCTTATAACCATCTTAAAGGCCAAGGTAGGGTGGGTTTAGAGCAGCCGAAACCTATATATGTGCTGCAAGGTGATAAGGGTTGAACACGTAAGTACGCTTGTAGAAGTAAGATTCAGGTGATAGTTTTCTTTACGTTTAGTGTGCAAGTATAAATATTTCTTGTTAGGACTGTAGAATAGGGAGAAGGTATCTTGGTCCTGTAGCTGTTTGAACTACCCCGCCCCAGGCTGAAGCTCCGGGAACAAGCCAGTGCACACGCGGCAGCTACAGGAGGCATCTCACAAGACCTTCTGAACGATACTCAAACGTTTCATAGCACCCTTTTCACAGGTACCATAACAGAAAATGGCGTCCAAGTGTGGGGCCCGAGAGATTATATAAGTAGCATTCTTTGGCCTGTAGTATTTATTCCCTTTTGGAATACGTTATTGTCCGTCCGGCCATAGTTCTTTGGTGATGTAAGAATCTTTGAGCGAAAAATTTCTTGGAATGCAATCCATGTAGCTTAATGCCTACGGATTTGACCAGCTTTTCATGCAAAGAGGAATTACCAAGGAATTAAATTTTTTCTTATAAATTTTTTTTTGCGTTTATGTGCTCAAGTATTTGCTGGAATTGCAACTCTTTTGGGTTATATGCCTTGGGAATTGACCGCGAATCACCAAGTATGTAGACGATCTTATAAATTATATATCTTTAATTTTCGAAATAAACATTTTCTTCTTGTTAGTTGCATTTTGTTCAATTGTGAGGAATTAAGTTGCAGTATAGCTAAATGCTAACTGGCTTACCGACAGTACCCAACAATTTGTGTAATTTTATAAGCAAGATAAGATTTGATATCCAACTCGTTTGAGTTTTGTTAAGGATTTGAAATATTGTTTACTCCACCTATTTAAATTTGTGGATTATTTCTTTCTCTTGACCCATGCCTTACGATTGCAGCGTACTTACATTAGCCTGATATCACCCAGTTCTGACACCCCTACGACTGGAGAATCAGAACAACATTTTTTGATTATAGATAATTATCAGTTTTTTTGGAAGATTTTTCTATACTTATCATATTTTGATTTTTTTTTATGAAATTTGGTTTAATTTTGTGGAACTATTCTATATTGTGACAGACCAATATTAGATATCAATATATTTTTTTGTGTTTTCTTTTGAATCGCCCTAATAATACTAATATTATAAGAATATTATAATATATTTTCTGAACTCGATTTTGCGGCGTCCTTTCGAAGGTTGCTAAAACAAAAATACCCTTTTACTCGAGACTAGTTAATATTACGACGGGAAAAAGTCAGTATAGCTAGTTATCCATATTTTTATTTTGTTCATTTTTTTCAAAATTCTTTTGAAAATGGAGAACGGATGTACGATCTGTAGGACAAGTTTCCATGAAAACGATCAGCTTTTGACAACAGTCTGCTCCCACCGTTTTCACCGAACGTGCTTGTTGACTTGGCTCAAAAAGAAGAGCTCATGTCCCCAATGCAACGCGAATTGCTGTAGCAAGGAATTTACCCAGAAACCAGGCCCGAATACTAGATTGCGTCTAGCTGCCCAGACAGGAAATCCTCCTAACGAGAGACGGAGATTAAACGCGAGTTTCCAACATCGAGAATCGCTAGAGCAAGGAGCAGGTAGTTTACCTGAGCACCAATCGCAAGGAGCAGCGAGTTTACCTCTACTTCAACAGCAAGGTGCAATCAACATCAATGCTGAAGAGGACAACCGAGTCCAAAACATAGTTTCGGCAGTGATATCTGCCAGGCAGGCAACAATTTTTGACGATTTAGAAAATCGCGTTACCCAAATTCTAGAGCAAAAACTCGATGGTGTCATAGCCAACTTAGTAGAGAGACTAAATATAAATGCACAGTCGGCGCAACCTGTTGTAAACAACAGCCCGTCACATGTTAATCCACCTCGCACGGTACGACCAAATGTATCAACTCCTTCGTGGCCTATTGATATTCCTCAGTTAGCGTATGATTCTCAGAATCAGAATTTTCATAGAAATATAGACCAAATACGGTTTAGTGATAGTACCAATATTCCAAACTCGGGAAGAATAGCTCAGCTTATATCAAACTGGAATATTAAATTTGATGGTTCCACTAGTCTTTCAGTTGATAGCTTTATATATAGAATAGAAAGTCAGGTTGTCGATACCTTAGGCGGCAATTTCAGTTTATTATGTGAGCATGTCCAAATCCTATTTGTAAGCGAAGCAAGGGATTGGTATTGGCGATACCGGCGATCTGTTGAGCGTGTCACTTGGCCTTCTCTCTGCCAGGCTTTGCGAACCAACTTTCAACAACACAAAAGTGATTTTGAAATAAAGGAATCAATTCGCAGTAGGAAGCAAGGGCCAAACGAAACATTCGATGACTATCGAAATGCTGTTCTGAAAATTGCAGAATCTTTACAAACTCCCTTGCCTGAACCTGAGCTGGTGGAAATATTGCAACATAATCTGAGACCCCGCGTGCGCCAACAACTCTTATACTTGCCTATCGGTTCAATGGCTGAATTGCGAAGACTTTGTCTTAAAGGTGAAAGCCTTCTGAATGAACTTGCGAAGTGTAGCACCACAGTATCTGCCACCAATCAACGACCACCACAGCGACGTTTTGTGAATGAGTTGATCCCTGAAAAAGATTCAGCAGGAAACATAGAATACGAGATTGATGGAATTTCAACAAATCTAAATAAACCAAAATCTATTTGCTGGAACTGCAAAAATGAAGGACATCGGTATTTCGACTGTCTGGAGGAAAGAAGTGTATTTTGTTACGGTTGCGGTGCCAGTAATGTATACAGACCTACATGTAAAAACTGTAACCCGGGAAACGTGAAAGCGGGCGAGGGTTTGAAACAGACCCCTCGCCACGATCAGAAGAACAAATCGTAAATAATAAATCTACATTTGCACATCAGTCGCAAAGCGAGGATTGTCTAAAAGTACTTGAGAGGAAAAATAATAATAATATTAGCGATGATAATAAACTAACCCCTTTCGTTCATACGATTATACCATATAAAGTTCGCATGCAAAATTATAATGAAATTAGAAGCAAAATATTCAACACTGATTATGCGAAAACAAACTGCCGTTCAGTTCGATCGTCAGCACGTGCAGTAGAGTTTTGGAAAAAAGTTAAGGAGAATCGAAAACAGCTTAATAGCACTATCTGTTCTATTGAACATAAAAACTTTGATGTGAGGCCTTACGCGAAAATACATATCTTTGGAATAGAATATTTAGCCCTACTCGATAGTGGAGCACAGGTCTCTTGTTTAGGTTCGAATTTAGCTGAAGAGATTAGTACGAAAACTAAACTGCGCAAACATACAACAGCAGTTTGTACAGCCGATGGCAAAATGCAAGTTGTTTATGGCACAGTAGAACTTGACGTCAAATTTGAAGGTAGAAGTGAGAAAATAAAATTTTTTATAATACCTAGCTTGTCTCAAAAAGTTATACTAGGAGTTGACTTTTGGGCCAAGTTCCAAATCGCACCCCACATAGTTGCCGAGATATCACCTTCCCCATGGAAAGAAGAAGAAAACCTTCTTCCCTTAAGTTTTGAGCAAAAACGTCGTCTTGAAAAAGTTAAAAGCCGATTCCCAAACTTCGAGAAAGAAGGCTTGGGAAAAACCTCGTTAATGGAGTATGTTATTGAGCTCCAACCGAACGTCCGTCCGATTAAGCAAAGGTATTTTCCAATCTCTCCTGCAGTGGAAAAGCTTGTCCATGCAGAAATTGATGAGATGCTTAAGTTAGGTGTAATCGAGGAGTCTCCAAATAGTCCATGGTCCAGTCCGATTGTTCTAGTGAAAAAGCCGAATAAAGTCCGTCTGTGTTTAGACTCCAGAAAAGTAAATAGTGTCACAATAAAGGACGCTTATCCCCTCCCACATATAGAAGGTATATTAAGTAGAATACCAAAGGCTAAATTCATTAGTTCCCTTGATCTGCGACGCGCCTTTTGGCAAATTCCCTTAGCAGAAAACTCCAGAGATTACACCTGTTTTACAGTCCCAAATCGTCCGCTTTACCGATACCGCGTGATGCCCTTCGGCCTGTGCAACGCCCCACAAGCTCTCTGTCGCTTGATGGATCGTGTTATTCCTCCCCAGTTAAAGAACCAAGTATTTGTCTACCTAGATGACCTTTTGATAGTGTCGGAAGATTTCGACACACATATGTCCGTTTTGTCCGATGTTGCTCACTGCCTAAGGAAAGCCGGTTTAACAATCAATGTCGAAAAAAGCAAATTTTGTATCAAGGAAGTACGTTATCTTGGTTACATTGTTGGTGATGGCACTCTTAGAACGGATCCCGATAAAATTTCTGCTGTAACAAACTATCCAGTCCCATCTAACATAAAACAGCTAAGACGCTTCCTAGGTATGGCAGGGTGGTATAGACGATTTGTCGATAATTTTGCCACTGTTACCACTCCACTGACCAACTTGTTAAAGAAAAGTAAACACTTCAGCTGGAACGATGTGGCACAATCAGCGTTTGAAAGCCTTAAGCAAAAACTATGTAGTGCCCCAGTCTTGACGAGTCCCAACTATGAAAAACCGTTCATAATACAATGCGATGCCTGTAAGTTTGGTGTTGGTGCTGTTTTATTGCAGAAAAATGACGATGGAGTCGAAGTACCAATTGCCTATTTCTCGCAAAAGCTAAACAAGGCTCAGAGCAACTATAGCGTTACAGAGCTAGAGTGTCTTGCAGCTATGCTTAGCTTGAAGAAGTTTAGAGCCTACGTAGAAGGTCAAGATTTCACCATCGTCACAGATCACGCCAGCTTGCAATGGTTGATGCGCCAGTCAGATCTCTCTAGCCGACTAGCCCGATGGTCACTTAAGCTCCAGAAATATCGATTTACAATTGAGCATAGAAAAGGTTCCCAAAACGTAGTACCCGATAGTTTATCACGGCAGAATTTCGAAGATATTAGTGAGTTACAAGTCCGTCCGTCTATAGATCTCATGTCGTCCGAGTTTTCGTCCGATGAGTACACAAAGTTAATACGTCAAGTTCGTAATAATGAAAGCCAACTACCTGATCTGCAAATAGTAGATGGTCATTTATATAAACGAACTGAACACCCTGACGGAGACCCGTCTCGAGAAGCATTTAACTGGAAATTGTGGATCCCAAAAACTTTAGTCGAGAGAGTTATCCAAGACGCACACTCTCCGCCAAATAAAGGCCACGCAGGCATAGCAAAGACATTGGAGCGTCTACGCGTGAATTTTTATTGGCCAAACATGGTCGCGAATGTAAAAGACTACGTACAAAATTGTGACATTTGTCGTCAAAGCAAAGCGCCTAATGTAATCCTGCGACCTCCAATGTCCACCCAGTATGCTGTTCAACGTCCATTCCAAAAATTGTATATAGATTTACTTGGCCCATATCCACGATCCCGACAAGGCAATATCGGCATTTTAATTGTTCTTGATCATTTAACTAAATTCCCATTACTCAAACCAGTTAGAAATTTTAATACGTCCGGCATTTGTAATTTCATGAGAGAGCAAGTTTTCAGCATCTTCGGAACCCCAGAAATAATCCTTAGTGATAATGGAAAACAGTTTAAATCTTCGCAATTTAATAACTTGCTTAAGGAACGGGGAGTAAAACATGTATATACAGCTTTATACAGCCCTCAAGCTAATGCTAGCGAGCGGGTGAATCGGTCGATACTACAAGGCATCCGAGCGTACTTGAAGGATGATCAGACGCTCTGGGACAAACATCTCCTTGACATAGGTGAAGCGTTAAGAAGTGCTTACCATCAGTCAATAGGATGCTCACCATACTATGCACTGTTTGGTCAACAAATGCTATCCCATAGCGAGGACTATCCTCTTTTGCGAACACTCCAGGTACTAGATGACCAGCAAATAGATAGAACAGACAGGCTTAAACTGATCCGAACGTCTTTAGTTGATAAAATTAGATTGGCGTTTGAAAACTCAGCTAAACGGTATAACCTGCGTAGCTCCACCAAAAACTTTAATGTAGGAGACATGGTTTATAGGCGAAATTTTGCACAAAGTGATGCAGCAAAGAAGTTCTGTGCAAAACTTGCACCAAAATTCATCAAAGCTAAGGTGGTGGCACTAAAAGGAAACTGCATGTATGACCTTGAAGACGATTCGAGTGGAAAACGAGGAATATACCATCGAAAAGACATTTTGGAAGCCAAAAACAACGCACCAACACTCTAGGTGGGGGGGTGTGTACTGGCGTACGTGCCTGAGAAAAAAAAAAACATATTCGTCATAATGATTATTCCGAAAAAAACCACACAACTTACGATAGGGTATATATCATTTTCCCCTTGTCAATTAACCCAATTTGTACTAAAAGTTGTGTCATTCCGAACACTTCCTTCAATGACATTCATGAAACAGCTGATTTGCCAGCCTTCAAAAATTGCCCACTTGAGTTTCCGGAAAAACTTCTTTCTTTTTCTTTTTTGGGAACGAACGTGTAAGGAGGTAAGACCAGCAGAGACACGCCAACATAATCATGAGTTCAAAACCACGTTTAATGGTATAACCAAACGATATAAATATATATTGACGCGGTTATATAAATATTATTTAAAGTAGTAAATAAAAAGTGTGCGCTTCAAATATTTTAATCGGCAACGCGTGTTAAATCTCTGCTGGCTACCAGGCTGCAACCACCATCCAGATTTTAACTAGCTGCTACCACCATCAAGACTCGGAAACCACCAGGAGGAGGCCGATCCTCTGCGAATCAGCATCATCATCCTACACCTGGAAGCCACAAATCCGTGACACAGATAAATAAACATATTTTCTCTCCCAAATATATTGCTTTTTATCCTAATTGAATTTTACTGCTCCCAAAGTAAAATATTTTTAACTTTGCCGTGCCAATAAATGTTATGTTAAATTAAACATGCACCAAAGTAAAAATAACTTAACATTATATATACGTGTGTGTAAACACGTGCACACACTAAGCTAATTGCGATAAAAGGTGTTAACATTTTATATTCCGAAGGAAATTATACATTAATTTAAAGAGGAGAAAAAGAAAAATCTTAAATCGCGCTAAATATTACATAGGAATTTGCTTTCTTATCTAAAGAAAACCAAAGGGTAATTTAGTAAAGAGTTACCCCTTTTAACTTATTGTTAACCTAACTTAATTAGGTCAATGAAAATAAAATCTAATTAGAACGATAATACTTGTTAAATAATGATTAAAATAAGAGTGTCATTTTGACATTTCTGAGGGCCAAAATAATCATTAGTCTCCCTCAACAAGAGTTGGTTTTCTCCTTTTAGTTTTATCTTAAAGTCTCGATTTCAATGCACACCTACATTTTACATATTTATACACATGCATGCTGTCACGTGATTTAGGAGATCATCACATTTAGTGAACCCTCCCTTACTATTCTTCTGCTTTTCAATTGAAATTCTTGTCGATTTGTTTCATTTCATTTCTTACAATAACTAAAAACATGAATACTTATTAGGGTGGATAGGAAAATAAATAACATATGCATATATGAAACAAACATAAACCTAAGATTTCAGCGCACACAGCAAGGAGGCCTCTTCGCTACGTGGGACTGCTTTATTGACACCAATGTAAGTCATATTGAATTATTATTTTTCACTAATTATAAAAACAATTTTTTTTTTCATCCATATGTACCTATATACGTGTGTATATACACAAGTGCGGTTGTACCCGCGGAATTAGTGTACTTAAATTTCTTTTACGTTTGGTTTACTATCCTGATCTTCTCTTCTAAGTGATCATACATACGATGATACGTACATATGGAGGAGCTTAGTTTGTTGAGCTACATACATACACAACTATGCAAAGATTATGAACGAACTGGAATTCATTCATAATATAAAGAATTTCATTTTTTTTTATTCATTCAAACTTTCTGCCAACATTGTTTTTATTTGAGAACCAAACGTGGTAGACTCTGTTCTCCCACTCTTCCCTAGTTCTTGGTTTGCTCCTTTCCTGTTTCTTTGCGAAAACCAATGCATGTGTATGTAGGTATGTAATCAGAACATGAAAATTACATACTTTAAGAATGTAGGGCAATGACCAACTACGATACCAGCTGTTGAGGTAGGTTAGTTATTGTCTTTTTGTATAAGACCCATCAAAAAAATGTGTTAGTAGTTAAGTGATAGAAGCATGTGTGAAATTTGAAAGTTGAGTTTCTTCTCTTAGAATCCTAAGTACCATAAGCACATAATTATGCCTTGAATGTAAATAAATATAGTTTTTATAATGGATTGCTAAAATAATTAGTTTGGTCTGATCGAAGGAAGTGGGGGTGGTCTAATGGGGCCTTATAACCATCTTAAAGGCCAAGGTAGGGTGGGTTTAGAGCAGCCGAAACCTATATATGTGCTGCAAGGTGATAAGGGTTGAACACGTAAGTACGCTTGTAGAAGTAAGATTCAGGTGATAGTTTTCTTTACGTTTAGTGTGCAAGTATAAATATTTCTTGTTAGGACTGTAGAATAGGGAGAAGGTATCTTGGTCCTGTAGCTGTTTGAACTACCCCGCCCCAGGCTGAAGCTCCGGGAACAAGCCAGTGCACACGCGGCAGCTACAGGAGGCATCTCACAAGACCTTCTGAACGATACTCAAACGTTTCATAGCACCCTTTTCACAGGTACCATAACACCGTTTCATAGAACCGACTGCCTTGGGAAGCGCAATTTTTTCAAGTATTTTAGTTTTGATTCGAGAAGAGGCAACGGCTTCAATAAATCGGTTTGTCTTCAATTAAACAACTATATTTTTTCGGCTATTCAGCTATTAAAAATTCTTCATCGGTATAATTTTTTATGAAGAATGCCTTATACAGCTCATCTTTTACTTATATTAACTAGCATATATATCGCAAGGGTAGTTTTATAGGTCCCTGAGTAAAATAATTATAAATAAAAAATCGTTATACAATTGTGTGCGAACTTCGAAAAGTTTTGGTGAGTGAAACATGAATATGCTACATTGATTTTTCTGGCTCAACTTTGTGTGATTGAATTGTATATTCATGAAAATGGTACTACAAATTATTGGGGTTTCCATGTGCGTAGGAAGCTCTAGATTTAAGTAGAACCTAGAGAATCTAAAGCGTAATATAACGAGGCCTATAACACAAAATCGGAAAAATTGCACATTCATGCTTCTGGTTAGTAGGCGACAATATATATAATTGGCCAAGCGATAAACATAAGTTTGCGAGATTGACTCCTCCTTTTTTATTTTAGGTTTTGCAGCAACAAGACCACTATACGAGAAGTTAGCAACTTATTCAATATATTATTTTGCTCATTACATGATAAACAATGTTACATCGTTTCTCGTTGAGCTTTCACGGAATGTTATAAAATTTCCGCAAAGTGAATATGAAAAAGAGGGTATAGCAAAAAACTTTGAAGCGATATCAGGATTTCCAAACGTATTAGGCTGTATTGACGGGACCTATATTTCGATAAGGGCGCCAAAACTAAAAATTCGTTCAACATACATTAACAGGCATGATACAATTTCTGTGACTATGCAGGGCATATGCGATGCAAATTTAAAATTTTTAGATGTTTTCACTGGTGTACCGAGCAGAGTCCATGACTCGCGTGTTCTTAATTTATCGTTTATAAATAAACAGCTACCAAATTTATGTTTGCCGAAATATCACCTGTTGGGTGATTCTGCATATCCGATAAGAAAATACTTGTTGACACCCTACAGAGATTACGGGAACTTAACGCAACAAGAAAAAACCTACAATCTCAAATTTTGTCAAACTCGTGTACGAATCGAAAACGCGTATGGTTTGTTAAAGTCCCGCTTCAGGCAACTCATACGATTAGATTTCCATGAAGTTGAGACTACTGCAAACTTTATATTAGCGTGCTGCGTACTTCATAATATTTGCATAGACAAAAAAGATATAATAGAAGCAGAAGAGTATTATGTTCCCCCTGTTACTGTTGACGAACATTTTCTTCCTGAAACTATCGACTCAGTCCTCACTGAGCTTGGCAAAATAAAGAGAAATCAAATCAAATCACTATTAAAAAAAAAAAAAATTCCTATTAAAACTCCACTTTTTTATGATGAAATGCATGAATTATTACTATCCTGAATATAATTAAACAAACGACGAGTACAACCAACCACCAACGAATATACAGTGTTTGCCCGCTACCGCCAGCGAAATATCGAACCACGAAAAACTAGTAAGCGTCCAATACCAGCAGCAATACCAGTTAAATCGTGGGAACAGAATTAGAATTACCGCCTTTGGAACTGATATCAACACGACCTGCGCGCCAACATCAATTGGATGAAGGTGAGCTAAAAATTTGCTAATTTGTATTTGTGGTCCTATACTTCTGATGTTTAAATTTTTACAGACGATGGATCGTGGGCTCTTAAGTCTATTCGATCCCGATGAGGAGACTCATGATATTGGCAATGCAAACAATAACAGCGTAAACCGCCGTAAAGAAAATAAATCTCGAAAATCATCTAGCAAATCAGACGGCGGTAAAAATAAGAGACAAAGTGAGTGCGGAAATTGTAGCAGTAGTGAAGGAGAACTAGATTCTCTCAATAATAAAACTATTGATTTTGATCAAGGAATTTTATCACCTGAACCACAATTGGGAAATTTAGAATATAAACTAAAACTAATTAGTCTATCCAAACATCGCTTTGAACATCTTTTCACTCACATGTAAAGCAAGGTTTAGAACAAGAGTCAAATGAATTTCACATAGACGAAATTTTTCGTGTAAATGCAGTTGGTCCTGTAGTTGCTGACAATATTCAAATGAAAATAGGCCCGAATCAAACTTTTCCACCACTTAGAAGTGGTATGACGCTATTAGGTGATTCTGATGATGAACCATATGACCCACTGCTGTTTCAGGTAAAAAATACAAATTACGATGCAGCTCATAGTTTGCTAAATTATAATCATTTCATTCTTATTAACGTTTTAGGCCGAAGTATCAGTACTGTTTCATGCTACAGCAATTTATGTAGGTTTCCAGACCGCCATACATATCGCCAGAATTCGGCAAACAGCAGTTATCCGAGCAATTGACGCAGCAAGCATTTTTTTTAAATTTTGATCAAAAAATATTTAAATATCATACCCTAAGATGATTAAAAACGTTAAAATTTAAAAGCATTTTCTGTTCGAAAATTAACGTATCGTCGGGAGAAAAAAGTACCATAAATACATATATGTAATACTCCTATATTGCTAATACAAAATACTCGCAAAGAGTTTTGAATTCGAAATCAAAACAAGACAGCCTACAAAATTTGTGTGATTTTAGAAGCATAAGTGTGACAAGAAAACTTTAAATTTACTTACATTCGTTTTTGAATACAAAAACAAAAACATTTAAACAGCAATCTATCGGCACTCTGATGTTTGGGAATGTACCTAGCCTTTTGTAGCAATATAGAAGTGTTACATATATGCATAAATGTGATTATTCTTGAATAATCATTTATGATTCCTATTTCGAAACGCTTTTTATTTATATTTGATATCATTGCAAAATTGAGCTTTAATAGTTTTAGAGTAATATTCGACCGCTTTTCAGTCATTTTCTAATCATATTAGTGAACATATTTCAATAGTTTAGGTTGAGATTTTTGAATCATTTTTTAATGCCATTATAATGCGTTTATTCTTCATATCTCATTCAAAATAGGATACTACACAATAATCTTATTTCATCAGGGGAAGAAAGCATGCGAAAGTGAGCTATTCGAACCACAGCTAACTCGCAAACAAACTTGACCGATATACACCTCGACTGCAATATCCAGCATCAACTATGATCGTCAACATCTTGAAATACGTATACGATACGGGATGTTGAAGCCGTATCCATATATGTCAAGACAGTTTCACTTACCTGCGGTTCAAATAGCTCACAACCTATGTATTGACCAATCATTATGTATTTTCTGGGAAGCTGAAGGTGAGAAATGGTTGGGGAAATCTTCGTTCACAAGAAGCATTACATTATTTTTGTCTTGAAGAATATCTTTTGCATAAATAATAAAATTTTTATATATTTTTTCTTAGCTTCATGATTGAAAAAATATGTGTATGTGAAAAAATTAAATTTTTAATAAAAAGTAAAATTTCAACAAGTATAAAATTCATTATTCATAAAAGATTCAGAAAGCTGAAGGAAAAATTATTATAAATTTTTGATCACCTAAAGTAAACACATTTGATTCAAATATGTTTCCAAAATGTGATCGAAAAACTATATTCAGTTTTTGATCATCAAAGGTAAGCATATTTGATTATTCTTTTTGTTGGTTTTTATGAAATATTAAAATTTAGTCATTAAAGGACTTCAAAAATGATTCCAAAAAGTGATCGCAAAATGCTTTTTAGTTTTTCATCATCAAAAGTATTCATATTTGATTATTTTTTTTTTGTTCAATTGTATGATAACTCATTATTTAGTCAGAAAGAGTAATCAAATTGTATTGATATGTAAGGAAATTCAAAATTGAATCACCCAAATGCTGAGTGGAGATGAGCTTGAAAAGATGGGTACCAATGATAAAGCTTTGGATGCTTTTTGTGAAGGCGCAAACAAAGGCATCGGCGTAGTTACTAAAGTATTTGCACTGAAGAAACCAACAGTGCAAACGCATTAATACACATATGCAGTAGCTTAACTATTTCGTTAACTATACCCAGACAATATATTCATTCTAAATTAAAGATACTTGTATTTGATTTGAAATCAAATTCAAATCTCTAACCAAATTATCTTTTATTTAGACGGAGAATAAAATCACAAATAAAATTTATCGTATCCTGCAGAACGACGTTGTCACCAAAATAGTGTACAGTTGCCATTGTCATTACAAAGACTCTTTTATATATACATATGCATGTAATTATATTTATTAAAAATTAAGAGAACATCCGCTTGCTTCATGCAGGTACTTTTTACAATTTAACGAAAATACAATATATCAAGACTAGAAATAAACTGTAATAAAGGAATGAATATAATTGAAAAGATCTAAATTTAGATCTATACCTTCTCTGCATTTTATACAAAGTTGTAGTATTTATGCATTTGTAAGGACATATACATGTGTCTTCAAAAGATACATGTTAAATTCCAATTAGAATTAGCAATTGATGCAATTGGTTTATATTCTCTAATTCATTAAACAATTAGAAATAGTTCAACTAATTCCCATTAGATAATTTAAATTTTTATTAAAATGGTATAATTAATTGCAATTAGTTGCCATTAGCAAAAAAAATTGGTTTACCTTTACAATTAGAAATCTAATTGACTTCTGCTAATGCAATTAGATATTCAATTAGCTCGAATTAGAATCAATTATTTATATTTATATACATCATTATTCGTTCACTTCAATAATTCTTTGAAAAAAATTTATCTTTATCAAAATTATTGATTCTAATTCGAGCTAATTGAATATCTAATTTCATTAGCAGAAGTCAATTAGATTTCTAATTGTAAAGGTAAACCAATTTTTTTGCTAATGGCAACTAATTTCAATTAGTTATACCATTGGAATAAAAATTTCAATTATCTAATGTGAATTAGTTGAACTGATTCTAATTATTTAATGAATTAGAGAATTTCGCAAATGAAGGTTAATTAGCAATCATTAGCATTATCTAATCATTAATTAACATCTATGGTTCAAAATAATAATAGTGAATTTAAAATAATAAAATTGAATCGATTCAGTCTTATCTTAAGATATAAATTCAGTATTCCACATATTTTCTGACATAAGTTTTTCCAAAAGGCTTTCCATTTTATCAGCCCTCTCCATTCGCTTCCTATGTCTCTTTTCTCTGGCCTCCTCTTTCCTAGCAGCAATTTTCTTCAACGTTTCTTGTAACGTATTCCTCTTTCTCTTTTTTTCGTTTAATTCCTTCTGCTCTTTTCTTACGACTTCTTGGCTACTCAGTTTAATCGCTGGCTCAATCGAATCGTCTAATTGGCATATCTTATTTATCTCCTCTTCGAACAGCACTTTTTGACGTTTTGCCCCTGTGCTAGAGTTGTTTTCCACTGCTGCCTTCTTACGCTTCATGATTGTTTTGTACCTTTCTTCACATTGCTTGGCAGTTTTTCCCTAAAGCTCTTCGCATATTTTAGCCCACATCTCTTTTTTTGTTTTTAGTTTCTTCATCGGTCCTATTTCCGGCAAGTAAGTCGCGTACCTATCGAGCAGAAGCCTGGTTTCCCCTTCCGTCCACACTGCAAAAAAAGTAGTTTATTTTTAAGTATTACGTTTACATATAAAAAGCTTTAGTGCACATCCGAAGTGATTTTTGGGGACGCCTGGGGCGAGTATAGAGAGTCCTAAAACTTTGCGAAACTGCTGTTATTGGAATTATAACAAAAAAAGGACACGGGCGGTAGCCCTCCTACTCAGAAATACCCTGGTTCATGCTTTCTGCTTAAGTTAACGAGGTTTGGTGTTGTTTTAGCATTGGTATTAGTAAAACCAGTAACAGAAAGCACTTATGAACAAACTTTAATACAAATAAAGTATATTTAGTCGTAAAAACTCACCTGTTACAGTTTTACTACTCCCTGGACTTCCAGCTTTTAATTCCATCCTATAGGTTGTTACAGGCACGATTGCACTGAACCCTGCGCTTTCAGTTTTTATATCGATTGTTTCCATCGTAATGGTTTTAAAGAAATAAAATCAATTTTATTAAAACAAATGAATTTTATTTGAACAAATATAATTTCCGAAAGTTTTTGTTTATTTGGCGCGAAGAAAAACCACAGATGACAGGAGAACAGCTGATTACATGACAGGGTTACAATTTTTCTTTTCAAGTCATGCAGGGTGGCACTGAACATTTTAAGTGAGCTACAAATTCATAGGGCGAAGTGAGAATCTTGAATATTTTTGCTCCTGAAAGTGGTGACATTTTCGTGTAGAAAAGAAATCACCATAAGATTTCGGTTGTATGTATGCTACATTAATGCTGGTTGTACAAAGCAATATTGGACGAACTAACACGTATGGCAGTCAAACGAGAATGGCTCTCAGTTGCATTGCTTACACAGTATTTGTAGACGATCATGACGATGCTGATCGTCAGTGATGCATTTTAAGGTACTACTATGCACAGCACAGAGTGGTATTTTCACAAAACATTTCAACGAGTCTACATGTATAACACTGAACATGAGATTTTTAGTATACTGCAAGTAAAACGAAACAAATATCATTAATGACATTAACCGTGGTTGATACAGTCTCCCCCTAGGATACAGAAATCGACCCGATGATCTATCCTATTTAGTGGTCTTTCGAGGACGTCCTCGGCGTCTTATCATGTTTACCGGAGCTTCGGGAACGTTGTCAGAACTACGATATTGTGTCAGTGCTGATGCATGGTACGTAGGAGGTGGAACCTTGTTTGTCAATAATTACGTAAGGCCCATCTCGTCGCGGAATAAATTTTGATGTCACATCTCTTGCAGCATTGCTCAAAACGTGAGTTGTCACAATCATCTTAGCTCCAATCTCTAAGCCTTCTTGGTTCCGTCTTTGGTTAGTCGTAACCGCTTTGTTAGCGTCTTGTTGATTTCGTTCGCATTCTTGCGTGGCCCTGAACACCTCAGCGAGTGTACTTAGATACGGCGTGATTTCAGCAATGAAGTTTTCCGGATGGACGATAGCTCTTAAGTCAAGGCGACTTTCTGCATCACAAGTGATACGAATTGCATACCGTTGTCGCTGATTATTCGTCTAGGGATTCCATAGCGTAAGAATACCTCGTCTATAAGCGTTTTTGCGCAGCTCTCAGCAGAACCTTCTTTTAGTGGAAAAGCTCCACCCAACGGCTAGCGACATCTTCCACAATATAAATCCACTACATTCCATTCACATCTGGTGGAAATGGTAGGAACAGATCAATGGCTATGGTTTCAAAACGCTGTTTACTGGAGTTTTTTTGGATAGGACCATTGGCTGCAGGTTCGTTATCTTATAACGCTGGCATTCAATACATTTTTTGACATGGTTCTCAATATCCTTTCGCATACCTGGCCAATAATAACGCGATGATACCTTTGACATAGTCCGGTCGATTTCATAATGACCAGCAGTGTCTTTGTTGTGATACGTATTTAAAATATCTGGGCGCAATAGAGAATGCCATCGTTCATCGTGTATCCTCTCTTCGCCAATGTGCCACATCATCAGTCTCCCGTCGTAATAATAAATAATACCTTTTAGTGTGGGATCACTGATTTGGCTGTCACGGATTTCCTTCGCTCCACGGCGTGGGAGATCAACAGCAAATCAGCATATATTACACAGTTCTTTGGATTCATGTCTATCTTCTGCACAAGGTGGCCTTGACAACATGTCTGCCACAACATTTATTTTTCCAGGCTTATAGTCAATATTTAAATTGTATGGTTGGAGGAGTAATTCCCATCGCGCTAGGAATCCGGTCGGTGACTTTAACGTCATTTACCATTTAAACCGCCGATGGTCCGTGATGAGTTTTATCTCGGATTCTTCAATGTAGCCACGATACTTTTGGACAGCCCACATTATGGCAAGAGCCCACATTATGCGCAAAAGGCATACCGGCAAGGTTGCTGAGTTGACAGCTTGTCGGTTGAAGGTTAGTCCAAAAGTGAACCGGCAATTGCATCCGCACGCGCAAATTATAAAACCGAAAAAACATGCAATTGAATTACAAAAGGAACTAAATTGTGGACGAACGTTTAGAACAGAAAAGTAGAAGACTAAGTAACTAAGTTGAAATTAAAAGAATAATTATATTTTATTGGTTAAAATAAAGAAAGTAAAAGCCTATGTTTGTAAATTAAAAGTGTAAGTGAAATTATTGTAAAAACAGAAACTAAAGCTACATTTAAATAAAAAACTAACTAAATTGAAAATAGTACAGAGTGTTATTTTGTTGAGCGTGCGTGGGGGCTAAATGCCCAGAATGTGTGGCATTAAAATGCCAATATTAGATGGCGACCGTGGGAAGCCCTGCAAATGCGGCGAGTGGCCGTTAGGCGTGGGTGGACCACCGATTAAAGGGGGGAAAAGGCCCACATAAAATTTAAAAAAAAACGGAAATGAAATGAAATATTAACAAACAAATTCTTACAAGAAAGTTAAAAATCAAAAATTTACAAAAAAAAATACAAAGATTTAAAAGAAGCTACAAAGGAATACAAAATTTAAAAATCATTTACAAAAAATTAGAAATTTTAAGAACCATTACAAGAAATATATAAAACTCAGAAATCTAAAAAAAATTTAAAAACATTAAAAATGTACAAAAAAATATCAAAATTGACAAAAACCTACAAAAAAAAGAAAGAAATGTACAACAAGATATACATTGAAATTGCAGTGGCTGTGGCAATTTTTGCAGTGGCTAGTGGAAAAAAAATTTTTTTGTGGAAGGATATTTTAAGAAAATATATACGTATAACAGAAAAACTTTATAAAAATAACGGAGATAATAAGAATATTCGGAACTAATAATAAAAGAAAAACTAAACGGAAGGTGAATTAACATAACCAATACGAATACTTCAAAATATATAGCCGGTGGCAAGGGTATACATCGTCCATAGCAATGATGCAATATCTATGAAGTCTGGCTACTCAGCAAAGTCGGACCAATCGCAAAAATCTACAGAAGGTGATGCATATGCGGGTAGTGAATATACAACAAAGAAAGCTAAAGGCGATATGAAGAAAAAAGGCAAACTCGATCCGTTTGCATATATACCGCTAAGTTGAAATACGCTAAATAAAAGGTTAGAATTTCTATATACTGCAAAGTCAAATCAGTGGCTAAAGAATTTGAAATAAGGTTGAATTCTGTTATTGAAAGAAATCGCAATGACGAAATGGGTCGTGAAGCTTCGTAACATTTCGGGATTGTTTTGGAAGTATTTTTATTTTTTTTTCAGAAGCTTTGTATTGCTTTGTATGTATGTATTATTTTTTAAAGTTTATATCCAGCTTATAATAAGTCGAGTAGCAAAACTATGAATATGTGATAATCTTTTACAAGTTCGATTTATGTTTTATATGTCTTTTTATATTTCTTTGCAGAAAATGAGCAAAACACAGAGGCACATTCAAAAATATCGTAAATAGTGCGCGCAAAGGTGCGTTGGAAGGTGTTAAACATAAAGTTGCCAATCCTTACAAAAAATAATAAAATTATGAAAAACTGCATAACGAAAAAAAATGTATACCCAAATACTTACTTATATTATATATTTTAAAGTTATCTTGCTGTTAAACTAATGAGTTATAAATCAAAAATGATAAGCAGGAAATAAAATTAAATAACATTATATAAACTGTAATAAATGCAGTCCCATATAATTATTTAAATAAGAGATTAGAATTAGTTAGCAACTACGTAAGTATATGTGGATTAGAGGTTTACGCGATCCTTTTATCGGCGGCGGCGGCGTACTCCGGTATTCTTACTTAAAAAAGCTTGATCTTTCTATTTAAAAAAATAATATTTAGGAAAGTTTTGTTTGTATGTATTTAAGGAAATCAACGGTTTGGCCATTGCGGAAAGATCCGGGGTTTTGCCTCAAAATATCGCAGATCGTTCAAACATTTTCAGGAGTGCTCCTTGCGGAGGGATTGTCCCTCGCTCACTTACTCCAGAGAGGACTCGAACATAACCCCGGTCTTTGGAAATGCAGCATCTGCTGAAAAGAAATAGAGATACATAAAATGGTCACACTTTTGTCTGTATATTTCTACGTAGTTTGTTGCTCCTTGGCGGTCACGCACAAAGGCGACTTACCGTTGCTATTAATTGTTCTTTTAATACTCATGCCTCTAGTTGCATAGGTAGCCTCCAGTTTTTTCGGCTGTTTTTAGGAGCTACAATTCCCGATGTGCGAACAGTAACAATCCCGACCACCAGTACACTTTCTGACCCTCACACCACATGAAAGCACAGAAGCTAGAGGACTGCGACTTCGAACTCATACCTTCGACGACGTCACTGTCCTAGAAGCTCTAGGTGTAGCTCCGAAGACTTTCTAACGGATGTTTTTGTCGTGCTATGCTTGCCGATCTACACCAGAGAAACACCTTGAAACGTTGGGAGTGCCTATTCGGCCAAGGATGCCGCCCTCGTAATCATAAGCAGTCTAAGTTGATATCATTGCGTAACTCGTGGGTGAAAATCGTATAATCCTCGGAGCATCTACATAATTAAAATTTTACATGAACCCTGGAGAGAATTTTAATATATAGACCAAAATTGCAGACGGTTGTGTTCACAACATTGGTTTCTATAGTCTTCGTTAAATCGAAACGATATTTTAGAATGAAAGTCGACCGATTTTAAGTTGAAAGATGTTAACTGCTGTTTTCCGGCTTTATGATATAAGAGCTCATTATAGATGACCGCGTAGCTTCAGTTTTCATACTAGTTCGACTGTCCACTACGGCGGCGTATATCTCTAATGTGGATACAGAATTTGAACCGTTTATTGAAATTGGCACAAGTACATTTTCGAAATCATTGAACTTATTGGAATTTTGGTAAGCTACAGGTATTTCCATTCAAGCAAGCATTCTTAAAACCGTATTCGAAAAAATTTAACTAAATCATTGTCAAAAATATAAAATTTCTTTTTTAGGTTTTTTGTTAATAGTAATACTGACATGAGTTCAGTTGATAATAACATAATCTTAAAATTGAACACGTTTATAATCCAGACTGAACTCTACATAGAGTAACCTACCTCTACCGGTAGTTGATAATCAATCTAAATAATTCGATACATAGAAAAATGTATTTGTGACACTCTATAAAGAAACGGCTCATCTGTATGGTTATGCGCTATTATTAATAATACTTTTATATTGTTTCACCTAATTCACCAAAAAAGCTAAATAAAATGTGTTTTTAAACAAAAAAAAAACTAAAACTTGAGGCAATTATTCAATCATTTTATTCACTTTCTTTCATAGCAACATAGCATAACAGCATACACATTTCATACATTTAGTAATAATTTAAATTAATTCTTTCTTCAATTTCATAAAATATAAGGCAATTTACAGATCCTATCTGTTTTAAATTATTTTAAAACCACCAATTTCATAAAAAACAACCGTTTAAACATATCACACTTCTAGTAGAAATTAAAATTAATTTGTACTTCGATTTCCTAACATATAAAGCAATTTAAAAGGAAAGGTAGTGTTTTATGCACACGTTTTTAAGATTAATAAAGATCAAACATTTTAATAATGAACTTACACCTGCGAACAGAAAAATAGCAGTCTCAATTCTTAATAAATTTCGTCACTTAAATCCTTTTTTTATTTCCGATACTTCACGAAAAAACTTCCATGATTTTTTTAACTGAAGCTATGGAAAACAATATCTAAAGCGTTTTCGAAAAGGTAAAAATTTACCGAAATTTTGAACTTATTATTTATGGTTCTATGCATTTTTGGAGTTTGTAGCAAAATCAATTTTAGTATAACAAAGGACATGCATGCTATAGGTCTCTAAAAATTTTCGTTGATTTTTGAGGTTTTTTGAAGGGTGTTTGAGATTTTCTTCTATACAAATTGTAAAACAGTTTTTATGAAAGAAAGTCTGAAACACTTTTCGGGAAAAAATACTCAAAAATCAATGCGAAATAAAAATAAAAATTGTACTTTGTTATACTAAAATTGACCGGGCTCAAACAAGTTTTAAGAATCCCAAATAAAAAGTTGAAATTTAGGTAAAATTTTCTTAAATTTTTGAAAACGTTTTTGAGATGGGTTTGCAAAGTTCATAGAAGCTTTTTCTTGAAATATCGGAAATAAAAAAAAAGTATTTAAGTGACGAAATTTGTTGAAAATTGACACTGCTATTTTTCTCTTCACAGTTTTATGTTCATCGCAAGTATTAAACATTTGAATCAACTTTTTTGAAAGTAAAACTAAGCTTAAGAAAAAGGTATTCAGTCCAACAAATTCCATAAAGTCCAAAAAACTTAATCGATATTACTCTAATAATTAAACATATGTTTGGCTCGCAAGTAAAATATACAGATATGTAAGTTAAAGTAATCTATATTGGACTGTAGCACACTGTTGAAGTAGTTGAAGTAATGAAAATGTTTACATGACCACATAAGGCGCTCTACTTGATTTCGAATAGTTTATAAACTCTTTAATACACAAATTTTCAAACCATCTCGAAATGTTTTCTGTATTGGTTCAAACTCAAAACGTGTTCAAATACGTCGGTCGCTATTGTCGTGTAAACATGGTATCAGAAAATTTAAAAACACGTCTTATTTCATAAATTGTTTGAACTACTACTTATAAATTTTTTTCAAAAACGCCATATCTCAGAATTTGTTTCATATGAAAATGTATTGTATTCGCGCTCAGATAAGGTTTTCGAAACAAATTCTGAGCGTTTTTAAAACAAATTCTCTGATATAAGGTTTTTGAATAAAATTTATAAGTAGTAGTAGTTCAAACAATTTATGAAATAAGACGTTTTTTTTAATTTTCTGATACCATGTTTACACGACAATATCTTTAAATAGCTTAACCTCCAGGGTTGCAGAGTATTCAAGTCAACAAAAGTATAGAAAAATTAGTAATCTCCTAAAAATACTCAAATATCTTAAACTAAATTTAAAAATAAAAAGCACTAATTTTGTTGCATAAAGAGCTGCTTCGGCCGTTTTTTGGTAATAAAACAAAAATTTATTGTTTTTTCATACCTACGCGTTTCGACGCGACAGCGCCATCCTCAGGGTATTCTTTTTTTATTAACAATAAACATGAAAATAGCAATTACTTATAAACACACTTAACAATTTTCTCTCAATATAATCTTTTTTCATTGCGTGTTGACTCAACATGTAATGGTATTTGCAAAAATATATAGCTAAATCCGTTTCTCCTTACTTTGTACATGATTTTCTAACATCACAAAAACATTAATGCATATAAAATTCCTAACACCAGTACAATAAACATTAATTTAAACTTTTTAAAAAAAACTGGTGTTAGAAATTTTATATGTATTAATGTTTTTGTGATGTTAGAAAATCATGTACAAAGTAAGGAGAAACTTACGGATTTAGCTATATATTTTTGCAAATACCATTACATGGTGAGTCAACACGCAATGAAAAAATATTATATTGAGAGAAAATTATTAAGTGTGTTTATAACTAATTGCTATTTTCATGTTTATTGTTAATAAAAACAGAATACCTTGAGGATGGCGCTGTCGCGTTGTTGTTGTTGTTGTTGTAGCAATGCTCGCCCCACCTAATAGCCGCGACCGATTACAAATTGTCATCAATATCCTCTAACGGGAGTCCAAGGAAACTTGCCGTTTCAACAGGGGTGGACCATAAGGAAAGGGGTGTTAGAGGCGTTGGTTCCACATTACAATTAAAGAGATGGTTGGTGTCATGTGGGGGCACATTGCAAGCAGGGCATACATTTTGTATGTCGGGGTTGATTCTGGATAGGTAAGAGTTTAACCTGTTACAGTATCCAGAACGAAGTTGAGCAAGAGTGACACGCGTTTCCCTGGGGAGTATGCGTTCCTCTTCTGCGAGTTCTGGATATTTTTCTTCAAGTACTGGATTCACCGGGCAATTCCCGACATAAAGGTCCGACGCCTGTCTATGGAGTTAACCAAGGACCTGCTTGTGTTTTTCCGCTTCATACGGCTGGGTTCTCAGGTGCCGTATTTCCTCAAAATGCTTACGGAGATGACTCCTTAGGCCCCTAGGCGGTGCTGGTTCGTCAATCAGATGTCTGTTGGGATGCCCAGGTTTCTGGGTATTCAACAGAAACTGTTTGGTCAGCATCTCATTTCTCTCCCTGATGGGGAGTATTCTCGCCTCATTATGCAGATGGTGTTCTGGGGACATAAGAAGACAGCCCGTGGCGATTCTGAGAGCAGTATTTTGGCAGGCCTGTAGTTTCTTCCAGTGGGTGGTTTTTAGGCTTGGCGACCATATGGGTGATGCGTAGCACGTAATCGGCTGGCTGATTGCTTTGTATGTGGTCAAGAGCGTTTCTTTATCTTTTCCCCAGGTACTGCCAGCAAGGTATTTGAGGATTTTATTACGGCTCTGAATTCTTGGAACAATTGCGGTTGCGTGCGCACCAAAACGTAGATCCTGATCAAACGTCACACCCAAGATTTTGGGGTGTAGGGCAGTCGGTAGCGTAGTGCCATCGACGTGGATGTTCAATATGGTCGACATTTGGGGCGTCCATGTTGTAAATAAGGTCGCGGAAGATTTAGTCGGTGACAATGCCAGGTTTCGCGAGGCGAAAAAACTGGAGAGATCAGGGAGATAGCCGTTTATTTTATTGCATAGCTCATCGATCTTTGGGCCTGGGCCTGTGGCCATTATTGTGCAGTCATCGGCGTAGGAAACGATTGTGACTCCTTCCGGTGGTGAAGGTAGCTTAGATATGTAGAAATTAAACAAAAGCGGGGATAGGACACCACCCTGTGGCACCCCTTGTTTAATTCTCCTTTGTTTTGATGTTTCGTTTCTGAATTGCACCGATGCCTGCCGACCACCCAGATAATTTGCGGTCCACCTTTTAAGACATGGGGGAAGGGTAGACCCTTCCAGGTCTTGCAGTAACGAGCCATGGTGGACCGTATCAAAAGCTTTTAATAGGTCTAACGCTACGAGTACTGTTCTATGGTGGGGATATTGATTCAAACCGCAATTTATCTGGGTGCTAATGACATTTAGCGCGGAGGTAGTGGTATGGAGTTTTCTGAAGCCATGCTGATGAGGGGCTAGCTGCAAATGTGCTTGGAAATAAGGGAGCAAAATGGCTTCAAGCGTCTTTGCCACTGGCGATAGGAGAGATATCGGACGATATGACTCACCTACGTTAGCTGGTTTCCCAGGCTTTAGTAGCGGGACCACCTTGGCCATTTTCCATTTCTCGGGTATGACAAAGGTGGAAAGAGACAGGTTGAAGACATGCGCTTAATATTTGAAACCCTCTTTCCCTAGGTTTTTAAGCATCGGCATGGCTATGCCGTCTGGGCCCACTGCTTTGGATGGTTTAGCGCGACCAATGGCGTCCTCAACCTCTCTAGCGGTGATGGTAATTGGTGACGCGCTGAGTTTGTGTTTATGTGCGTGTCTATTGGCTCTCCGTCTATCTTTGTCGACCGTAGGATGCATTATATATTTTCGGCAGAAAGCGCTCGCGCATTTTTTCGCATCCGACAGCACCTTATCGCCAAAGGCGATGGAAACTTTGTCTTTGTGCTTAGTCGGATTCGATAGGGACTTTACGGTGGACCAAAGTTTACCTACACCGGTAGAGAGGTTACAACCTCTTAGGTGCTCTTCCCATTTCGCCCGCTTGTGTTCGTCCACAAGCAATCTGATGCGTTGGTTTATATCCCTTATTTGGGGGTCGCCTGGATCAAGCTGTCTTATAAGGTGGCGTTCCCTCGCTAAGCTCGCGGCCTCCGCCGGGAAGTGGGGCCGGATTTCGGGAATTCTCCCGGCGGGAATGAAATGTGCCGAGGCGGATTCAATGACCTTACGGAAGGCACGCTCCCCTTGGCGGGCATCAGTCGGGATAGGGAGGGCAGCAAAGCTGCTGTCTGTTGCAGATTTATATTCTTCCCACTTTCCTTTTTTGAAGTTTATGAAAGTGCGTTTTTCGGTGACGATGAAGTCGGCGGTACGCTCGAACGAAATAAGTATGGGCAGGTGGTCGGATGCCAATGTTACCATCGGCTGGCAGTTGACGCAGTTTACGAGTTCTGCGCTCACGATTGAGATATATGGCGAGCTATGACAGCTTCCTACCATACGTGTGGGGGCGTCTCCGTTTATTGTGCAGAACGTCGTTTCGTCTATTTGATCCGCCAACATCTCACCCCTACTGTCCGCCCGCAAGTTTGAATGCCATAGGTCGTGATGGGCATTGAAATCGCCTAAGATAATGCGATTGTTGCCAGTGAGTAAGGCCTCGATATTAGGGCGGTATCCACTGGGGCAACAGGTGACAGGAGGGATGTAGATGTTGATGATTTCTAGATTTGCATCGCCTGGCCGGACAGATAGGCCTTGACGTTCTAAGACATTGTCACTGCGGTCGATGCCAGGATCAAATATATGATATTGCACAGAGTGGTGTATAATAAAAGCGAGGCCGCCTCCATTTCCGCTCTCGCGGTCTTTCCTGTGGACATTATAACCAGAGCAGGTCTGCAATGCAGATCTTGCTGTGAGTTTAGTCTCTTGATTCGCAGCAATGCGGATGTTGTGCCGCTTCATGAAATCGACTATCTCCGTAATCTTCCCAGTTAGTCCATTACAGTTGAACTGCAGAATTCTGAAGTGCATGAGGGGTGACGCCGCCACTCTAGGGGTAAGTGAGGGGTGACTACGCCTAGGTTGTGGAAGGCCAGGACGCAATTGCTGTTGTGGCCTTGGGACTGGGCGCCCTTGGGCAAGCATTGGGGTACCCGGATGATTTGGGTTTGCGACCTGGCAACATGGCGCGATGAAACCCGTCGAGGGGTTGCCGTCGCGGAGACCAGAACATCTAGGAAAGTGGCACCACCCAAGGCAGGAGCTGCATTGAGCGGATGTCGCAAACCTATATATTCTGTGCTGGCAGACGGTGCAAACGGAGGCAGAGACTAAGAGTCTGTTTCCCTGACCTGCACGATTTCTGCCAGAAAAGAGGGGGGAGAAGAAGACGGGGGCAGGGGCTGATGCTCAGCAATGCTACCAGCTCTACTACGAAGGTAGTAGTTATGAGTGGTATCAGCTGTTTAAGTTGTTGGCGCCGTGGGGCGCGAGCAGCAGCGGGTACTTGTTGTGGCTTGCTGAGCAGCGAAGCTGCTGGAAGGTAGTGGGGATACGCTTAGGCGTAGACTACGGGACGCCCTTGGGCGTGAGCAGCAAGGAGCCACAAAAGATTTATAAAAGTTACGTGGACGTCGGGTTTTGGGATCAAGCCCAGAACAACCTGTCCGATGCAACCATCCCTTGCACGAGACACACTGAACAGAGTATGACCGTCCTAAAAAGATTCTTTTCTGGCAAATGCAGCAAAACCATTTCTCAGGACCGGGGTCAGGAGACGGACCCGGATTGGGTTCGATACCTTCCCGGAGTAAGAGAATATGTAGCAGTCCTGCTGCAAGGAGCTGCTGGGAGGATGACAATTTGTGGGAGGGACGAAACAAATTAAATGGGGTCACACTGAAATGACAGTCCTTGGTCGGGAAAAATCCCGAGTCGCTCCGGTACATAGAACCGACTGCCTTGGGAAGCGCTGTCGCGTCGAAACGCGTAGGTATGAAAAAACAATAAAATTTTTATATGATTTAGTTGGGCCAAATATTTGCTTAGCTATTTAATATGAATTTGGAGCTTTTAGGCCGATTTAATTAAATAAAACAAGTTTATTTTTTTATTTCCGACGCGTTTCGACACATTTTCGTGTCTTCCTCAGGGAATCTATTTATTAAATACGAAAAACATATATGTTACATATACAATAATTGGTATTAATGTTCAATATTAAATCACTTACATTGTTTAAACCAGTGGTTTTTGTCACATTTCTTTAAAAATATAAGTACACATATTAATAACAAACAAATAAGAACAATAATTAAAAATCACACCGACATTTGCTACATTAAAATACCGTCTATTAACATTAAAAACAATATTGCACTTGTCACCTCCACACATTCTTTGTTATTGACGTCGCATAGGCACAATTAATATTATCAACGTCCTCTTTGAAGTTACTCGTTGTTGGTAGTTTTTGTTGTATGCGCAGTCCCTCTAGTGTCATCCTTCTACGTGTTCTGCTTTCCACATCCAGTATTGTTGCGTTGTCGAAATCAGCTGTGTGTTTCTTTTCCGTAAGGTGTTGGGCCAGTGCTGTGTTTCTTTTGTTGTTTTTTGCATCTAGTTTATGTTCCTTTATTCTCGTTCCTAGTGATCTTTTTGTTGTGCCGATATAAACTTTGTTACATTTCTCTCCTTCTTTACCATGACATCGAATTTCGTAAACTACGTTATGTAGTTGTTCCTTTTCAATTTTGTCCTTTGTTTTTGTATATATGCTTTTTAATGTATGATTAGGTTTGTGCGCATAGCTTGTGTTACTGCTTGGTATGATTTTGTGTAATGTTTTGTTGTCTGTTAGGTGTGGTATGTATGTAACGCTAATGTATGTTTTTTTGGTATTTTCGCTATTTGCTGTATTCAGATTCTTGTGTTTGTTTTTGTTTATTGCTGTTTGTATTAAATTTTCTATTGTATTGACTGGATAACAATTTTTGCGTAATATGTTTATCACTTTCTCTCTGTTGTGATTTATGAACTCCTGGTCGCTCAAGGTGTACATTTTCGATATAAAATTGATAATGGTGTTCTTCTTTTGCGTCCATGGGTGGTTTGAATGATAGTTGATTAGTCTTGATGATGCTATGGATTTTGTGTACCAGTTAGTTGTTAGTTTGTTATTGGATTTGTATATTTCTATGTCCAGGAATGCCAGATTGCTGCCCATTTCTTTTTCTATTCTAAATTGTATCTTTGTGTGTTGTCTATTGAATGTTCTTAGAATTTCGTCCACGTCTTTGACCTTAACTACGGCGAATATATCATCTACATATTTCGTTATGTATTTGATATATATGTCGGAAGATTTTAGCTCAGCGATGCTGTCGTCAATAATTTTGTCAAGGACAATGTCTGCAATGGTTGGGGATAAAGGATTTCCCATTGGCATTCCGTAAGTTTGCTGATAATAGGTTTCATTGTAAAGGAAGTAGTTATTCTTTCTCAGACAAAATTCAAGTAGTGTTAAAAAGTTTATTTTGTTGATGTTTGTAAAAGTCTTCAAGCTTGACCACTTCTTCATTATTGTGCTTATGGTGAATTGGATCGGTATGTTCGTGAAGAGGGAGACGACGTCCAAAGATATGAGAATTTCATCCTCTTCAATATTTAAATTTTTTATTTTTTCTTTTAGGCTTACGGAATTTTTAATATTCAGCGTTTCAGACACTACGTTTTTTAGAACTTTCCCAACAAATTTGGATAGTTTGGAGCAAGGTACATTGATTGATGATGAGATAGGTCTAAGTGGTGTGTTAATTTTGTGAACTTTTGGCAAGCCATAAAGTCTGGGAGCCGTAGCTGCTGTGCACATCAGATAGCTTTTTTCTTTCAAGGTTATGTTGTTGTTTTTGTAGAGACAGTTTACAATGTTGTTGTTTTTGCGCACTAGATATTGGGTGGGATCATTCCTAATTGTTTTATATGTGGTTTTATCGTTTAACAGGTCTTGCATTTTCTTCTCGTAATCTTCTTTATACATCACCACTGTTTTGTTGCCTTTGTCTGCATTTGTGATAATTATGTTATATTTATGTTGACTAATAAATTTTCGTGTATTCTCGTAGATTTGGAGTATGAATTTATCTTTTGCGTTGTTCTGAATTTTGTTCCTAAAGGTATTAATTTTCTTCGCGAAATTGCATCTAGCCATATCTTTCTCCCTATTGTCTGTTATTGTCTGTATATTTTGCTCAATATCAGCAATTAGATGTAGTGGTGAAAAACTGACCCAACACCTTACGGAAAAGAAACACACAGCTGATTTCGACAACGCAACAATACTGGATGTGGAAAGCAGAACACGTAGAAGGATGACACTAGAGGGACTGCGCATACAACAAAAACTACCAACAACGATTAACTTCAAAGAGGACGTTGATAATATTAATTGTGCCTATGCGACGTCAATAACAACGAATGTCTGGAGGTGACAAGTGCAATATTCTTTTTAATGTTAATAGACGGTATTTTAATGTAGCAAATGTCGGTGTGATTTTTAATTATTGTTCTTATTTGTTTGTTATTAATATGTGTACTTATATTTTTAAAGAAATGTGACAAAAACCACTGGTTTAAACAATGTAAGTGATTTAATATTGAACATTAATACCAATTATTGTATATGTAACATATATGTTTTTCGTATTTAATAAATAGATTCCCTGAGGAAGACACGAAAATGTGTCGAAACGCGTCGGAAATAAAAAAATAAACTTGTTTTATTTAATTAAATCGGCCTAAAAGCTCCAAATTCATATTAAATAAAATTTTTGTTTTATTACAAAAAAACGGCCGAAGCAGCTCTCTATGCAACAAAATAAGTTAAAAGAAATTTGGCCCAATTCACACTTCATAGAAAAGCACTAAGCTTATAAATTTAAAGGTGATAATTTTTGGACAATTTTGAATTTAGTACGAATTGAAGATGTAGTTGATTTATAGCTTCTCTTTTGCATTGGATTTTTCCAACTCATTTAAGCGTTGCAACAATTCGGAAAAATGTTGTGCTTATTGTTCCACAGACATATTCTCTCTATTTGCTGAACATTTACTTTTTAAAGTTGTCATATACTTCTTTTTATATAAGTCCACTAATTTTTTCGGATCCATGCCATTAAGCTATAATTTTATCAAAGTTTTTTTTTTTCAAATAACATCATATACTTGCAGGGCTCATCATTACTTTCTGTGGCATTATTTATATTTAAGGCATATTCGAAAATTACTTTTGATTTTAGTAACAAAGTTAAGGCGGTTTGCAATTGCTTGATTTTTTGCATAGTTGTTGATGAAACTGAAATTAGTATTTAGTATTTAGGAAAGTTAACAATTTCGGAAGCTTATATGTACATACCTTCGGTTAAGAATTCTTGCAATGAAATACTTTCCAGCTGACCTACCAAATAATCGCTGGCTTCGCGTAAGCTATCTAAAATATCAGCGGCACATTCATAATGATGTTTGCATAATTGTAAGGTCGCTTTCGGTATTGTGGAGCTATCAGTGCAGCTATTACATAGCTGACTGTAGTGAAATGATGCGATGCTAGAAAAAATATATATTTGGTTTAGTTGCAATAACCCTAAGTAATATAGAAAACTCACCGTTTGTGTATGAGTCCAGAGCGATAAGTGTAGAGAATCTCTCTTGAGCCAGGATGCTCTAAATCACAGAGTTTCAATGATTTTTGCAACAAATCTAGCACTTTTTTCTAATTAAATTCTTGTATCCTAAAAGACGAAATTCATAAAATGATTGCAAATGAAATTAAATTTAGAAAAAATTTGTTGAAAGATTGTGTTACCTCACCGGCAGTACTAAAACCTTGCAATTGTTTTGCCAATGTAAATGTGGCAGTTGAGAGTCCCCAATTAACCAAGTCCCATAGTTCTGCGCTACTTTTTCTTGAACCCAACACATCTTTCGCTTTTTCGTAATTTACAATCGCATCATTATAAAACAGGTTTCGTTTGCGCGCAAAGTCGATGGTTTAATAGCAAGATAAGCTGTTAGAATTGCATAATAACTTTTTAAATAATTGTGTTTTTACTTTTCTTCAGGCAAATATAAGTGCGCTCGAAAACGCATGAAGAGGCCCATGTTGCAATATAAAAATGCCAATTTGACATTATCCTGCACATCGACGAAGGCCGAAATTCCGCGTATCAAGCAGTCATAAGATTTCATTGCCAATTTCATATAAATCGGCTCTTCTGGCTTTTCCACTTGCTTTTTGTCTTCTTTTTTGGTTTGAATTTCTTTTTTACCTTACGCCCAATACATGTACTTCAGGCCTAACTCATTGCGCACATTTCTCAAACGGCGTAGCAGCTCACTTTTTGCATCTTCATCTGTCGCAATATCATAATTCATAATACATTCATTCGCGTTTTTATAACATTCACAGTTGGATATCATTAAATGTTCAACATTAGCCAATGGTGTAATCAATTCAATGAGATCATCTACGGAAGAACGAAAGAAAGTAAAACCAGCGAATAATCAAAGCAATTCCAAATAATTTTACCCAGATCTTCATCTTCATCCTCTTCATATACTGGCTGCGTGTCGGAATCAAAATCGGAGTTATCAAATTTAGGCGCTTTTTGATCTATACCAGCAGGCACATGCAAATGAGATAATATATAATGAGATGAAGTAACAATCTGCGGATATTTTTCCTTAGGAAGCAGCTTGATGCAGTTGACTAGTAAGGCCTTAATGTTACCCGCCATAAAATAAGACGTTTTTTAAAATTTTCTTGATACCATGTTTACACGACAGTAGCGACCGACATATTAGAACAAGTTTTTATTTGCTTGCCAATTTTTCTAACAGAGAAACTTTTCGTTTTTCCAGCTCAAATGCCCTTTCAAAAATTTCTTTAAAATTTCTTTGAACTGTTGAATGGCTTCGCTTCTAGCCCTTTTCTTTTCTTCCACTTCTGATTTTTTTAATTAAATTTTTATTTTTTTTTTCAAAGTATATTTCCCGAGCAGTTCGTTTTTTGCGTCCGACTGAATCAGGGGAAGAATTAGATTGTGAAGAAAGTGAAAAGGAATTTGAGCAGGAAGGAGAAGAAGATACCGGTGAATGTGTCGCAGCCGGTAATTCTACTTAATATGGGTGTATTTCCAAAAATTTCGTCCATGAGCTCCATATACGGAGCAAAACATGGACTTGCACCTGTGCTGCGGTTGTTGTCCCGCGCCGCCTTATAAGCCCGAAGGAGTGTTTTTATCTTTGACTCCAAACACACCGGATTTCTGTCTGAGTCCTAAGAGAAGGATATACATATTACTTTAAATCTTAAAATAGAAGTATCACATATATGTTCATAACATACCGAGATACCCAATGACACCATGTCTTCCAAAACATTGGCGTAGGCCACTCTCTTCTTTTTGGGGTGTTCGAATCCTGCTTTTCGAGCCAGATAGCATCTCAGGAATCCCGTCGTTTCTTCACGGGACCATCTTCTGCTTTTTTTATCCTCAGACCTAAATAAAGGTAAAGAGTCATATTTTTTTAATAATTATTAGTAACATTTGCTGAGGAAAAGTGAACAGCTAAGTCGCAGCACAGCTGAACAACATTTTGAAATCTATCCAGCAGGGCTATCACCGAGCCTGGTAATGCATTGTACAAACGTGTCCTTAAAATTGTTCACATGTTGTTTCTAAAAATTTCCGAGAGCCATGCTGATGTTTGGCAAGTTCTAGGTTTGCAGTGAAAAAGGGAAGCAGTGTAGCTTCTTCACTACTAGCTATAGGAGAGATATCGGACGATATGAATCTCCATGGTTAGTTGGTTTACCAAACTTTAGTAGCGGTACCACCACAGATTTCGACAGTAGCGAAGACTTTAGAAACCGTTATGCTCCCTCATTTTACTGTGAATTTCGGTTAGACATTGCTTCCGCAAAATGCACAGCACTACCACCGCGCTAAACGCCATAAACACGAACTAAACCAGCAAAAACCTCATCATAGCACAGGGATAATGGCACTTGACCTGCCAAAAGGTATTGAAACAGTCAACCACGGAACACTACTACAAGAAATAGAAGGTTCACCCCATCCCCCTCATTTAAAAAGGTCGACCACAAATTATCCTAGTGGTCGGCAAGCGTCGATTAAACAGGGGATACTGCTGGGTGGTATTTTTCGCCACTTATGTTTCATTTCTACATATCAAAGCTGCCTTCCCCACCAAAAGGAGTTACCATAATTACCTATGCCAACGACAGCACAATAATGACAACAGGGCCTGCCCCCAATATAGACTAATTGGTTTCCGAAATCTCCGTCTTTCTGGTTCTGTCTCCTCGCACAATCTGGTACTGTTACCGGCCAAGTCTACGGCCACGCTGTTTACGACGTGAAAGCAACAGATGACGCAAATATTTGACGTTCACGTATTGCGTAGTACCATTCGACAACACTCTTATCTTCAAGGTCTCCGAATTTGTCTCTAAAGTAGAAAACCGCAACAAGATCCTCAAGTCACTTGCCGGCAGCACCTGGGAGAAGAACAAAGAAACGCTACTATCAACTTGCAAACAATTTGGCCGGCCGCTCATGGTCATTACGTCACCAGTCTCAGTGCCTGCATTAAAAAACACATATGGATGCCGCTAATTTAACTACGCAACAACTACAACTGAGGACAAAATGCGTGGTACATTACCATTTAAATCTTCATAAGTTAAATACCTTTCATTTTCCTCCATGTTGTTCCAAAAAATGTTCCTCCACCAAAGAAATTACAAGTTTGTGTTGTATTTTAATGTAAAATGAAATATTTCTACAATTTTTGTTTTGTTTTGTTTTGCGCTTTTTGAATGAAGTTGGCTGCGATAGTTCTATATGTCAAAAAATTTCCTTGGTGTATTTTAGACTTCATTCACAATAGAGCAATTTTTTCTATTTTCAACACTACCTCTCAACTCGCCTATTGATTAGCCGACTTCACGAGGACTGGATAAAATAAGCTAGTTAGTGTTATTGCTTTGAATGTATTTCGATGAATAAGCGAGTGTTCTTTTCGTGCTCGCTTAGAATAAAACGCGCCTATTGTTGTTAAATGTCCTTGCCACAATTCTTGTTAACCTTATATATTACCACTGTTATTACTTATGTTATCACAATTCTTGTTAACCTTATATATTACCACTGTTTACTTTGTTACACTTGTTTCTCACACGCTTACATGTTTTCTAAAATGTATGTATATTGGAACAATTTTCCGTCATCCTTTGTCAAATTTGGTTTTGAGACAAACCAGTTTCGGCGTTGTGACATCATCAGTGTCGATTTTCGTTCTGATCTGTTGTTGTCGTTTGTCCTGTATTTATAATTCGTAGGTATATGAGCAGGTATTGTCAAATTGATGCTTGTGTATATTTAGTTATGTGTATGTGCTGTGTGTTCATTCAGAACCGAGGGTGGTTTACTAATCGATTTGTGTGGCTGACTGGGGTAGGTAGAAATCTGTGATTTTAGTCGTTTGACCTTCTTTGTCGGTTTTTTGTTTTGGTGTGTTAATTGTTTTGTGTTTATTTGTTGTTGTGTGTTTGTCTGTTGTACCTGTGTGATTAAGTTGTTTCCTGTAAACAAGTTTTAAAGGCTCGAATATTGTGTCAGAAATTGTGTTTATCTGTTCGTTTATTATTCTACCGTCGAATGTTTTCTGTTTGTAGATATCCATGATTTCGAGTACGTTGAGACGTCGGCCCTATCCCTGTATGTGAAGAACCCTAACTGTTTTATTGATGTTTGCTGGGGAACATTCATTCTCGACCATGAGATTCGCGAAGTTAGACTCGGGTATAACGTTTGGATTCCGTATTTTTTTGTTGTAATCTCTAATATGTTCTCTGAACCTCGTTCTTATTTGCCGTCCTGTTTGTCCTATGTAACTATGCTGGCATCCGCAAGTAAGCTTGTATACGCCGTGGCTGCTAAACGGATCCTCTGAGTTAATGTTAGTTCTTAGTTTTCGCCCTAGATTGTTCGATGTTTTGAATGCTGTGTTGATGTTGTATTTTTTAAAGAAGTTTGCCAATTTATATGTTGCTTTTCCAGTATATGTCATAGTCGTCCAGCTATTATTTTCCTTTTCATTATTTCTTTTTGGTTCTCCATTTGTCCTTCTGAGCTTGTCTACTAGTGCTTTTTTATATCCGTTGTTTCCAGCGATATTATATATGACCTCAAGTTCTCTCTTATATGCCTCTTGTGTAAGAGGTGTTCTGTCAAGTCTATGTTCCAAGTGCCTTAATGCTGCATTTTTATGCTGTTGAGGGTGATTTGAGGTATTGTGTATTATTGTGTCGGTGGCCGTTGACTTTCTATATATGCCATAGTTAAATATTTTGGCTTCTTTATCAATATTTATCGTGAGGTCTAGATAGTTGATTCCTCCGTCTTTTTCGGTTTCCATTGTAAATTTTATATTACCGTGCTGCTTGTTGAGGTACTCCAGTACAAGCTCTTCGTTATTAGTAGTTAAAACGCATATTATGTCATCCACATATCTAGCATAAAATGGCACGCCTAATTTGGACTTCAGCTCCTGTATGTACTTTTCTTCCAGATTTTGCATGAACAATTCCATAAGAATTGCTGATGTGGGGTTTCCCATTCCAAGACCGTTTGTTTCTCTATATATTTTATTGTTGAATTGAAAATAGTTTTGACGTAAAGTGGGTCTTAGCGTATTTGTGATTTGCATACTTTTCACTTTGTTTTTTGTGTTATGAACTATTGTTGAACTAACTATGTCCAAAGTCTCCGATAGTGGTATAGATGGATATAAATCTTTTATGTCAAAAGATACCAATTTGCTGTTTCTTGTTAGCTCTAGGGTCTCGAGTCTCTCTATTAGTTATGTTGTGTTAGCTATTGCATACTCGTTCCTTAGCTCCAGAGTATCTTTCAATATCGTTTTTAAATATTTGGACAGTTTGTAACATGGTGCCGATTTAAAATAAATGATGGGCCTTATTGGCGTGTCCGGCTTGTGGATTTTTGGTAGCGCAACCAGTGGAGGAGCCGAAGGGTTCATTTGGACCAATCTATGTGCCATGTTAGAATCTACTATATTGGTTGCATTTTTTATAGCAACTTTGAATTGTTTTTGGTATTCATCTGTGGGATCCTCTCTCATTCTACGACATTTCATTTCCTCTATGAGATCCTCGGTTTTGGATATATATTGCTCTTTTTCGATTAGCACAGTGGTGTTTCCTTTGTCCGCTTTCGTTGTGACAATATTGTTTTTCCTTAGTTTATGCCGTAGATTCTTTATTGTTTTCTCCTCTGTATTCGATTTTTGTCCTTCCTGTGCTTTCACCTCCTTTTTTATGATTTCCCTGCACATGTGTCTTGCGTGCTCCTGTTCTTCCTGTGGTATCAATGATATTACGATCTCCGCATCTACAATCGCTTGCTCCGTTTTTCTTACTGTATTCTGGTCCATGATATTGTGCTTCAGGCCCTTTTCGAGAAGTTGTGCCTCTTCCTTGGTAATGGCCACTGTTGTGAGGTTAACGAAATTGTCATGAAACTGGTGAGTGTTTTGGTTTTGGTTACCCTCTCGTCGTCCTGCCAGCTTGTCCAATTCTCGGTTCAGCGACCTGTATTTTTGTTGTAGTTCCTGATCGACCTCTGTCTTAATGCGGTCGAAACATTCCATTAATGCAGTCGTAGGTAGTTGTTCTGACAATCTTAAATGGATAGATAATAACTCGGCATTTATCTCATCCTTCTTCGAGTATAAGCTTTCCAACTCATATTTTAAAAAATCCTTTTCCGCTTTTCTAACTGTTTTCCTGCTAGATTTGGTATTTTCCTTTATTGTAATTTTTGCGAATTTCGGAGCAACATTCAATTCTAGGCATTGTTTGTTGAACCAAATGCTCGCCTTTGCTTTATATATTTTCAGTAGGCGTCGCTTGTAAATTGTTAGTAGTCCGTTCGTGTTCAAGTTAAAAGCCTGACAAGGAATAACTGACTTATCTTGTTTGGTTGATTTTCCGACAGGGTGGATAAATGATGTATATTGGAACGATTTTCCGTCATCCCCTGTCAAATTTGGTTTTGAGACAAACCGGTTTCGGCGTTTTGCCATCATCAGTGTCGATTTTCGTTCTGATCAGTTGTTGTCGTTTGTCCTGTATTTATAGTTCGTAGGTATATGAGCAGGTATTGTCAAATTAATGCTTGTGTATATTCTAAAATTGTAAATTATTTTCTAAAATTGTAAATTAAGTTTTAAGTTTTAAAAATTATAGCCATTAACATTTAACCATTGTTGCACTATAAAAAATCATACAAGATCTTCTTGTGCTAGTACTGTCAATAAATGAAATGAAATACCAAAAAAAAACAAATGAAATGAAAATAATAACTACAGGTACAATAATTATAATATAAGTAGTAATTCCAGATATAGTACTTATAGAAACAATCAGCCAAGTAGTAGTAACAATAATGCAACTAATAATAATAATAGTCGTTCAAATTCGCGAAGTAATGCCAATGTACGCTGTTTAACCGTGAACGACCCTCAGGAGCGAACATTGGGGGATCGAGATCACGATTTAGACAATAAAACGAATCTCCTTCAAAAATATCAAAATCCATCTACAGCTTGAACCTTAATTATTCAGATTTTATTAAACTTCAATGTAGCAATTCCTACAAACGTTGTACTTTTCTAGTAGTTTCTCAAGCAGATATTTCTTTAATCAAAATTTCAAGTTTATCTCAAAATTGTAACTTTAATAGTAGCGAAATAATTAATATAACAAGCGTAACAACTGAAACAATTTCAACCTTAGGAACCTTAAAAACCACCTTAATTGCATATAATTTTTTAATACCGCATACTTTACATGTAGTTAACGACGATTTCAATATAGATTCAGACGGAATACTCGGCAAAGACTTTTTAAAATTAAATAAATGCATTATTAATTACGCAAGCGATGGCATAACTATCAATACAGGCTTATAAAATCTAAATATACCATGTTTGCACGGCACAAGAACCGATTCTTTAGTTATTCCTCCAAGATGTGAAGTTTATCGTTTATTTAAATTACCAAAATGCGCCCCTCGGCAGTGTTTGGCAAGCGCTCCGGGTGCATTTCTGCCATGAAAAGCTCTCAGTGAAAACTCATCTGCCTTGCAGATGCCGTTCGGAGTCGGCATAAAACATGTAGGTCCCGTCCGGCCAATTTGTAGGGAAAATCAAGAGGAGCACGACGGAAATTGAAAGAGAAGCTCGGCCTTAGATCTCTTCGGAGGTTATCGCACCTTACATTTTTTTTATTTTTAAAATGCGACAATCCTGTTTTTGTAGACTCACAATAAATCTGTAGTGGTGTTTTTACGGCAAAGTGCATTGTGGACACAAATAATCCAGTTATAAAAATTTTAAATGTTACTGACGAAGTAAAACATGTCAACAATTGCAATATCGTAACGGAAGATGTCACCAACTACAATGTCTACAAAATCAATTAAACTTCAACAGATCGAAAACGCTTAGAGGAATTAACGAAAATTTTGAAAAATCAAATACCGGGTTATGCTCAGAAGCAATTGCTAGATTTATGCTTGAAATATGCCGACGTATTCGCTTTAAAAACTGATCGCATGACTTTAAATAACTTTTACCAGCAATAACTAGGTTTAACTCATAAAAATCCAGTTTATATAAAAAATTATCGTTTACCGTATACACAATGCGAAGAAATTGATAAACAAGTCCTAAATTTAATGCGAAAAGATTTTATTGGAATTATCCATTGTCGAAACAAAGATGGAAACCCTTTTTTTTCTGTATTCTATTTTACTATTTTTACCTTCGTTAACTACAGTTGAAATGTGACGTGTAAAGGAGAAGCACTTCAATAAAATTTTCTTTCCATAAAAGCGAATTGTTCAACTGTTAATTAAACGTATTTTTTTTTTTTGTGCGCTTATCTTTTTTATTCACTTAATTGGTTCGGTCAAAAGGACTTCTAAAACATTTAAAAGGTTATGTGCCCAGAGAGCTTCAGTGAATAAATTAAAAGAGATTAATACAACTGAGTCAAGTCGTCGTACTGTATAAAGTTGCGCGCACATTTAGAAAAAAAAAAAGTCGTCTCGTCGTAGCGTAAATAAAATAGAGCATGTGGAAATAATTGCTGTGTTACAGAGCAAAAAAAGCATCGTCGCATGAGGTAAAATCTAATTTCACAACCTAAAAAAATTGCATCATCATTATAGGATTCTTGTTATCAAGTTTGTGCATACAATATTGTACATATATTCGTTCGCAGACTAGTAGGCACAACAACAACAAGTTTTATGTAAAGTTGCTTTGTCGTCGCACAACAACTAAAGTTCGGTTAAAATGGATGGAAATAAAAATGAAAACAATTTTAGTGACCACGTATTAAATGGTTCAAACTATCGCTTATGGAAATTTCAGATAATTGCTTTCTTAAAAGCACGTAATTTGACCAAGAATATAGAAGGGATAGTACCGGCAGAAAATGCACCAGAGGATGAAAGGAATATTTTTGAAAGAAATGAAGGTAAAACCATGAATGCTATATTTCAATCGCTGGATATAGAATGCGCAAATCTTGTTCTAACATGCAAAACCGCTAAAGAAATGATGGACAAATTGGAAAGTGTGTACGAAAAAAATTCGGAAATTCGTGCCATGACTTCGTATGAAGAATATTTTTGACTCAAGATGAAGGATGATGAAACTGTCGCTTCGTACGTAGCCAAAGCAAATCAATTAGCATCAGAGATTGAGCAACAGGGTGAAAAACTCTCTGACAAATTGAAGATGGTGCGTATTATTAGTAGATTGCCTGTAAAGTTCAACAACTATAAAACTGTTTGGTATAATACAAAAGAAATTCGTACAATTGATACGCTTATGGCATCTTTGCAATTAGAGGAGGATAATTTGAACCGGCCACCGTGGTGTGATGGTAGCGTGCTCCGCCTATCACACCGTATGCCCTGGGTTCAACTCCCGGGCAAAGCAACATCAAAATTTTAGAAATAAGATTTTTCAATTAGAAGAAAATTTGTTCTAAGCGGGGTCGCCCCTCGGCAGTGTCTGGCAAGCGCTCCGATTGTATTTCTGCCATGAAAAGCTCTCAGTGAAAACTCATCTGCCTTGCAGATGCCGTTCGGAGTCGGCATAAAACATGTAGGTCCCGTCCGGCCAATTTGTAGGGAAAAATCAAGAGGAGCACGACGCAAATTGGAAGAGAAGCTCGGCCTTAGATCTCTTCGGAGGTTATCGCGCCTTACATTTATTTTTTTATTTTAATTTGAACCGAATGAACAATGAACAGAATGATTCATCAGATGCGGCATTTGTTGCTAGGTTTAAACACAATAAACACAAAGACTCCAAAAAAGATTTCAAACCAAAGTCAAATGTTGATGAATTGAAGAAGAGAGCGAATTGCAGCGCTTGTGGTCAAATGGACCATTGGGCAAAAGACAAAAAATGTCCAAAGGAAACAAATTCGTCGAATAGCAATAAAACTGCAAATAAAAAGGAACTGGCATGGTGTACAGTAGTATATTCGGACAAATCGAACGAAGTAAATCGAGATTACTGGTGTGGTGATTCAGGTGCAACAAGTCACATGACTTTTCGTCGTGAGTGGTTCTCAGAGCTAAGAGAACATAGTGGCCAAGAAAAATTAGCCGATAGTCATCGTGTCCAGATTTATGGAATTGGAACCATTCTTATAGATGCGAAGGTAAACAATCAGTGGGAGCAGCGTCGTCTTGAACACGTGATGTATGTTCCAGAACTTAGTGAAAATTTGTTTTCGACAAAAGTTATGACAGATAAAGGTTTTCAAGTTTTATTTGAAAGTGGTGGTTGCAAAATACTTGATCAACAGCGTAAAATCGTTGCACTAGGTAAGCGTGATAAAATTAAACAAATACGCATGGAATTTCGTGTACGTACAAATGAAGTTGCAAATGTTGCAGCTGTTTCGCTTGAGCAGTGGCATTGTCGATTGGGCCACGTCAACATCAATTCAATAAGAAAAATGGTTAAAGATGGTCTCATTAGGTGTCGACTTGTCCAACAGTGAAAGTTTTTTTGTGAGGATTGTCAATACGGAAAAATGACGAGATCAACTCATAAGGAATCGATCAAGTGACCATCAGTTGCTGGGGAATACATGCATGCAGATTTATGTGGTCCCATGGGAGAAATTGGAATTGGTGGCGCTCGTTACTTCTTGTTGATTAAAGACGAAGCAACAACGTTTCGTTTCACATATCTTATAAAGTCGAAAAGTGAAGTACATGGATGCTTGAGCTTTTTCATTGCAATGGTACAGAAGGCTTTTGGTTTTCAAATTAAATTTTTTTGTTTCGACAACGGTACTGAACTTGTCAACGAAGAAGTCAAGAAGTTGTTAAGAAATGAAGGTATTCAAATCGAATATATTGCACCGTATACTCCAGAGCAAAAGGGGAGAATTGAACGTGATAATCGAACAATTCAAGAATGTGCAAGAACTATGCTTATTGGTAGTGGTTTACCAAAATATCTATGGTCTGAAGCTGTTCGTACAGCAACGTATTTATTGAACCGCACAACAAATAGCAAGTGTCCAGGGAGTACACCTTATGAAAAATGGTTTGGTCGAAAACCATGTTGGAATCACATCAAAATATTTTGAACAGAATGTTTTGTTCAAGTTCCAAAACAAGCGTATCGACAAAAGTGGGATCCAAAAGCGAAGAAAGAATTTTTGATTGGATTTGAGCCCACAACCAAAAATGTTCGACTATTTGATCCAAACAATAGAAAGATATTTCTCAGCTTAATGTCTGTTTTAATGAGCAAGTATCAAAAAAAATTTTACTTCGGTATATTGATGATGAAGAAGTGTCTGAAAATGCTTCAGGTGAAATCGTCGTTGAATCAGGTTATAATAGTGATGTTTTTTTTTAACGCTGAAGGAGAATTAACTGCGGAAACTCATGAACGGGTTTGACCCCAGAGAAGTAATCAACGAAATGGTCTGCGAGAAATTGTAAAGATTTCCAGATCGGTTAATTGAATGTGGATTTTCAGCAACAATTGTTGAACCAAAAACATTTGAAGAGGCAATGAACTCACCCGATGGACAACAATGGAAGAGTACAATGGATGAGGAGTTTAATTCATTGATCAAGAATTACACATGGGATTTGGTAGAGCCACTAAATGATCAGAAATTTATTGATAATCGTTGGGTGTTTAAAATCAAAGAAAATACTGATGGCTCAATTGAGAGATATAAAGCGCGTCTTGTGATTCGTGGGTTCACTCAGCAATACGGTGTCGATTACGAAGAGACTTTCGCCGTCAAATATACATCGATTCGTGCAATTCTGTCTCTAGCGGCAATGAATAAAGTGCGGCTAAAGCAGCTCGACATTAAAACTGCATTTTTGTACGTTGAGCTGAAAGAAAACGTTTTTATGAAGCAGACAGTCGGCTAGAATGACAACAGTGGACGCGTATGCAAGCTGATCAAAAGTTTATATGGTCTGAAACAGGCATCACGATGTTGAAATGAAAAATTTACGTCATTTCTTTGCAAATTTGATTTCACACAGAGTGACTCAGACGTTTTCATTCGGCGAAAGGATAAGACAATAACGATCATCGCGATTTATGTGGATGATGGGTTGATGGTAAAAATAACATTACTGAAATTAATTCGATAGTTTTACACCTGCAAGACAATTTTGAAGAAAAAGTTATCGAGGCAAAGCGATTTTTGGGTCTCGAAATTGATCAACGTCAGGATGTTTCAATACGCATACATCAGCAGGCTTATGCTAAAAAGATATTGAATCGATTTGGTATGATTGAAAGCAAAACGGTATCAACTCCAATGGATAACAAACAAAACCTTGGTGATTTCGCAAGAGATGAGCATGATGCTGTATATCCATATCGTGAAGCGGTCGGTAGCTTAATTTACCTGGCTATTGGGACACGACCAGACATAAGCTACGCAATTGGTGTGGTAAGTCGATATTTGGAACAGCCCAGCTCAGCACACGTAACTGCGGTGAAACGCATATTCAAGTACATTAAGGGCACGATCGATATGGGTATTGTTTATAAAAATGATTGTGTTCTTGATTTGGTCGGCTACAGTGATGCCGATTATGTTGGCGATAGCGAAACAAGACGATCGACGAGTGGGTATGTTTTTCATATTGGGTCCGGTGTCGTAAGCTGGGCATAAGTAAGGCAAAAATTGGTCTCAACATCAACAACGGAATCTGAATGTGTGGCGGCTTGTCATGCAATCAAGGAACTAATCTGACTTAAAAGTTTTTTAATTAGTTTGTTGTATGAACCAAAACTAAAAATAACACTATATATGGATAATCAAAGCGTAATTCGTTTAATTAAGAATCCCGTCTTTCATAAAAGAACCAAGCACATCGATGTCCAGTACCAATTTATCCGAGAAAAAAAATTTCAAGATGATCAATTCAACTTAGAATATATAAATACTTATGAGCAGATCGCGCATATATTTACGAAAGCATTGAATAGGAATCGTTATAAATACTTGTGCAATTTGATGGAGATTACATCATAAGAGTACGTCGCCAATTTGGTTTACAACAATGAGTGGGAGTATTGGAATTATCCATTGTCGAAACAACCCTTTTTTCTGTATTCTATTTTACTATTTTTAACTTCGTTAACTACAGTTGAAATGTGACGTTTAAAGAAGAAGCACTTCAATAAAATTTTCTTTCCATAAAAGCGAATTGTTCAACTGTTAATTAAACGTGTTTTCTTTTGTGCGCTTATCTTTTTTATTCACTTAATTGGTTCGGTCAAAAGCATGCATGCTTAACCAACGAACCGATATCATTTCGTTACGATAATTAACGTTAATAAACGAAACAAAGTCATTTCGTTTCGTTAAGAACGAAATGATTTTGTTTCGTTTTCTGCCCTATCAAAACGAAATCAAATCGTTTATGTTGATTATTAATTTCAAACTATGCTGGCAAAGCTGATTGATGGCGGTGTCATTAAAGGTGAAAGCATTAGCCAAGCTGATTGCAACTTTTCTCATGAATTATTATTATTATTTTTACCACGAACGAATTACACAAACAAATTACATGGAGTTTGTGTGTGTATGTCCGCTCGCTGTTACCACCTTATGGCTTCACCATGGCTATAGCATTGCCAGCACAATTCAAACATAAAGTATCACGTTTTTGTTAACGTTTTTTACGTTAACGAAAGCTTTTCGTTTCGGTTAAAAGCGAGATACAATTTATCTTGATAATTTCTTTATCGATAATATTTCGAAGTGTTTCAACAGAAACGGTGGACATTTTTTGATAAACGATTAGCTTAACCTTAAGGTGCATCCCTAGTCAAAAGGACTTCTAAAACATTTACAGGCATATCGCCAAATCAAACTTTTATGTACATTGACGATGTTATCTTCATCGGTTGTAGCGAGACACATCACCTCAAAAATTTAGAAAAAGTTTTCGAAACATGTAGGAAATTCAATTTAAAGTTAAATCTCAACAAATGCAGTTTCCTTCGTTCCGAAGTAACTTTTTTAGGACATAAATGTACCTCAAAAGTCTTGCTGCCAGATGACTCAAAAATAGACGCACTTAAAAAATACACTAAGCCTAAAGATAAAGACGCCGTAAAACCACCACCACAATTCGTTGCATTTGCAAATTATTATATACGTTTTATACCTAATTTCGCGTCCCTAGCAGCCCCTTTAAATCGTTTAAATCTGGAAAAAGTTGAATTTGTTTGGGATGATGCTTGCGAAAATCCTTTAGAAAAACTAAGATTTTCATTAATGTCTCCTCAACTGTTACAATACCCCGATTTTTCAAAAGAATTTATTATCACGGTAGATGTTTCTAAGAGTGTTTGTGGCGCTATATTAAGCCAAAAACATGGAGATAATGATTTACCGATTTGCTGTGCATCAAAATCTTTCAATAAAGCCGAACAGAAAAAGGCAATCATAGAATTAGAACTTTTAGCAATACATTTTGCTATTAAACATTTTCGGCCGTATGTTTACGGTACATATTTCAAGGTAAAATCAGACCATAGACCATTAGTTTATCTATTTAATATGAAAGATCCTTCCTCGAAACTCCCTAGAATCAGATTAGATTTATCAGAAACAACTTTACAATTGAATATATTAAAGGAAAATCGAATGCTGTGACTGATGCTCTTTCGCGTATTAGTTTAGACGAAATTAAAGATTCGACAAAACATGTTTTAGCCGTTAAACATCACAAAATAAAAAACAAGAATTACAAAACGAAAAAATAAATTTAAATGACACGACTTCTAACGATAATAAAGTACAAGTTTATGACAAATTTTCATACGATTTTTCAAAAACTATACCGGGAGTAAAATCAACGATACAATATAATAAAAATAATGAGATCTCCAATATACAAATTTATGCTCATTTAAAACATAAAAAATATAATTTACTTAATCCCGTGACTGTTAACGAAATAACGAATTTAGATGAGTTACTTTCGAGGCTTGAAAAAGCATCCGACAATCACAATATTAAACAATCAGAATGGCCAAAAAAATTATATATTTTTCAATTATGAATTTTAAAGTCCGCGGAAATGAAATTTTCAAATCATTACAAATAATACTGTAGAAACTGTAATAGAAACAGAGCAAAAAAAAAACGTATGACAATCTATCATGAGAATCCTTTGTTAGGCGGTCATTGCGGTACAAAACAGTTATATGCCAAATTAAGAACAAAATACTATTGGAAAAATATGACTCGTGACATAGCGAAATTTGTCAAAAATTGCAATAAATGCCTTTTGAATAAAGTAAAACCAAAAACAAAGGAAAATCTTGTCTTGACTCCAACGCCCTGCAAACCCTTTTACATAGTAATTGTCGATACAATAGCTCCACTTTCGGAATCCAAGTATGGTAACAAGTTTGCTGTTACTATAATTTGTGACTTTTTTAAATACCTGGCAACAGTAGCCGTACCAGATAAATCAGCAAAAACTATTGCTTGTGCTTTTTTGAAAACTTTATATTAACATATGTTACAATGAAAGCTATTAGATCCGTTTTACATTTTTAGGAGGATTACGCAGAGATATTGCGGCAACCTTTTCTGGATCTACTCGTATGCAGTCTAACGTTAAGATGTGCTCTAGGTACTTAACTTCGCGGCATGTAAACCGGAATTTCCTTTTATTGACCTTAAGACCAAATTGCTTCATTCGATTGAAAAGCGTATTGAGCGCTCTAAGATGCTCCTCAAAACTGACCCGTAGCCAGCCTGTAGATCCAACGTTGACATGAAATTAGCAGCTTTTGCTTCATGGAGCAAGTCGTCAACGCAAGTTGTCACACTCAATTCAAGGCAGTTGAACGAGAAGAAGTTCTCTTCGCAAAACTTTTCATAGCCGCTAATCTTTACCTTTATTGGAGCTGCAAATAGACGAGATGTATTCTCGGGCGTAGATTCGCCAACTGGGAGTGAAATCTTAAATATTCGCTGTATTGAGTTTGGAGAGTAGTCGTTGGAATGTGAACGTTTCTCTTTTACTGATGGCCCATAGTTTACTTGTGGACATATTTCTAGAGAATCGACATCGTTGATGTTAATATCACGCCTTTTACCGTAGCTTACGAAGTTTGAATATTCGTTTCGAGCCTTAGTTCGAGGCGATTGCCGATGGCAAATGGTAGACTACTCCCAGTTGGAGCGGCGAAATCATATTGTAACGAATTTCAGGCAATTCCGCTTATTAGAAACCTTCTGCTAACGTTCGAATCGCTAAACTGTTGAATAAATCACTCCAATGTTCTGTATTGCGAAATGGTCTTTATTAGACTAATTTGGGAGTAGTGCAAATATACTTCACAATTATACTTCACTTCACAACTAATAGCGTGTTTAAATCAAACTGATCAGTGAGGCACCAGGTTGCGCTACTTTTATACTATCTGTTGCTCGTCTGCATATTTCTACTAAGGTCTAGACGTTTCGTCTTCTAGCATAGTTGTATTTCCTACCTGGTAATTTCTTTATACATGTGTGTTTGTAGTTTATGTTTATCTTATAGCCATATGCGGGTGTATGTGTATGTAACTACTTCGGCTGATGATTACATGAGTTTCTGAGTATCTCTTCATTGCCTTGTATGTATGTGTGTAAATGATCAATGATTTGTTTATGTACACAAGAGTGGCAGCTTGCTTTACTGTTGTTGTATAGTGTCATATTTAATAGTAGCTGGCAACTCCCCCTCTGGAAAAGTGCAAGATGCAACTATGCATCACATGCACTTGGCATCATTAAAAGTGCTGGATTCAACCGATCCGGTTGTACCGGTGTGCGCAAAAGGCATACCGGCAAGGTTGCTGAGTTGACAGCTTGTCGGTTGAAGGTTAGTTAAAAAGTGAACCGGCACCTGCATCAACACGCGCAAATTATAAAACCGAAAAAACTTACAATTGAATTACAAAAGGAACTAAATGGTGGATGAACGTTTAGAACAGAAAAGTAGAAGAGTAAATAACTAAGTTGAAATTAAAAGACTAATTATATTTTATTGCTTAAAATAAAGAAAGTAAAAGTCTAAGTTTGTAAATTAAAAGTATAAGTGAAATGATTGTAAAAACAGAAACTAAAGTTACACTTAAATAAAAAACTAACTAAATTGAAGATAGTGCTGAGTGTTGATTTGTTGAGCGTGCGTGGAGGCTAAATGCCCAGAATGTGTGGCTTTAAAATACCAATATTAGATGGCGACCGTGGACCGAAGCCCTGCAAATCCGGCGAGTGGCCGTAAGGCGTGGGTGTACCACCAATTAAAGAGGGGAAAAACCCCCACATAAAATTTACAAAAAAAAACAACCGAAATGAAATTAAATATTAACAAAAATACATACATTCAAAAAAATTGTTACAAAAAATTTTATAATCAAAAATTTCAAAAAAAAAAAACAAAAATTTAGGAGAACCTATAAAAGAATACAAAATTTAAAAATAATTTACAAAAAATTACAGATTTTAAAAACCATTACAAGAAATATATAAAACTCAGAAATCTACAAAAAATTTAAAAACATTAAAAATCTACAAAAAATATCAAAATTGACAAAAACCTACATAAAAAAGAAAGAAATTCGGAACAATTTACATCAAGATATACATTGAAATTTAAGTGGATGTGGCAGTGGTTTTGGCAGTGGCTAGTGGAAAAAAAATTTTTTTGTGGAAAGACATTTTAAGAAAATATATCCATATAACAGAAAAACTTTATAAAAATAACGGAGAAATAAGAAAATTCAGAATTAATAATAAAAGAAAAACTAAACGGGAGCAGAAGTAACATAACCAAAAAAAAAATTCAAATAAATACTCTTGAAAACTGTACCAAAATCTCGGTGGAAAAAATTCTTGTATTGGAAAAAACGGCACTGGCCACGCCTTTTGTATTCCGGCTCGAAAAAAGCCAGAGAGTGGCACATACATTTAAAAATGTTGATTCCTTTAGAATAATAATTTGCCTTTAAATTTCCCTGCTTTCAAATACATGTCTCATTCTTAGGGCAATTCTAGCACCAAAGCAAGGTGTTCAGTAGATCGTCAAGAAGATTTATTAGGATTTAGTGACTCAGATATCGTAGCAACTAATAATTCAAATTTTCAGTCAATAACTAATAGTACAAATTCTCAGCCTTTAGCAAATTCGTCTAATAATTCAGACAACTTACTAACTATATACGTAAAAAACTTACTAACTAGTACTTTCAATTTTCAATCAGAAACTGATTTTTCCAATTCTCATTCTACTTCGAACTCTTCTAATTTGCCTTCAATAAATAACTCTTTATATGATTTAATCGGGGATTGCCCGTACTGCTTTTTTTTCTTTTAAATGTATGAAAACATTTATTTGAAGCAATTTTTAATTTTATAATTTATTCAATAATTTGGAAAAAATTTAAACAACGGACAGACAAGGCGACAGCTGTTTCGATTATACCTTGTAAATCTCTTCAAAGCCTTTTCTCCCGGGAGTGGGAGTCGAACCCGCACTCCTACGATAGTTGAAATGGTTACAAACGCATTCAGCTACGCTATGCTTGTTGGTACTGCGGTTTTCAAAGAAACTTTGGTATTGTTGCTGTTTTTGTTCTATTTATAGAACTACAACGAATTAACCAATTTTGTCTGTTTGTATGATTTAATCGGGGATTGCCTGTATTGCTTTTTTTCTTAAATGTATGAAAACATTTATTTGAAGCAATTTTTAATTTTATAATTTATTTAATAATATGGGAAAAATTTAAACAACGTGGCATCAGGACGGACAAAGCGACAGATTTTTCTATTATACCTTGTAAATCTCTTCAAAGCCTTTTCTCCAGGGATAGGGATTCGAACCCGCACTCCTACGATAGTTGAAATGGTTGCAAACGCATTCAGCTACGTCATGCCTTAGTTTTGTAAAGTTTTTCCCAATTGCCTTCTTTTGCATATTTTAATATTTTACACATTACATACTTCGTATGCAATTATGTGTTAAAGCTATGCTTGTTGGTACGGCGGTTTTCAAAGAAACTTTGGTATTGTTGCTGTTTTTGTTCTATTTACAACGAATTAACCAATTTTGTCTGGTTGTATTGCTTTTTTTCTTAAATGTATGAAAACATTTATTTGAAACAATTTTTAATTTTATAATTTATTTAATAATTTAGGAAAAATTTAAACAACGTTACATCAGGACGGACAAGGCGACAGCTGTTTCGATTATACCTTGTAAATCTCTTGAAAGCCTTTTATCCCGGGAGCGGGAGTCGAACCCGCACTCCTACGATAGTTGAAATGGATACAAACGCATTCAGCTACGTCATGCCTTAGTTGTTGTAAAGTTCTTCCCAATTGCCTTCTTTTGCATATTTTAATCTTTTACACATTGCATACTTCGTATGCAATTATGTGTTAAAGCTATGCTTGTTGGTACTGCGGTTTTCAAAGAAACTTTGGTATTGTTGCTGTTTTTGTTCTATTTATAGAACTACAACGAATTAACCAATTTTGTCTGTTTGTATGATTTCATCGGGGATTGCCTGTATTGCTTTTTTTCTTAAATGTATGAAAACATTTATTTGAAGCAATTTTTAATTTTATAATTTATTTAATAATTTGGGAAAAATTTAAACAACGTGATATCTGGATCGACAAGGCGACAGCTGTTTCGATTATACCTTGTAAATCTCTTCAAAGCTTTTTCTCCCGGGAGTGGGAGTCGAACCCGCGCTCCTACGATAGTTGAAATGGTTACAAACGCATTCAGCTACGTCACGCCTTAGTTGTTGTAAAGTTTTTCCCAATTGCCTTCTTTTGCATATTTTAATCTTTTATACATTGCATACTTCGTATGCAATTATGTGCTAAAGCTATGCTTGTTGGTACGGCGGTTTTCAAAGAAACTTTGGTATTGTTGCTGTTTTTTTCTATTTATAGAACTACAACGAATTAACCAATTTTGCCTGTTTGTATGATTTAATCGGGGATTGCCCGTATTGCTTTTTTTTAATGTATGAAAACATTTATTTGAAGCAATTTTTAATTTTATAATTTATGATTCAAGGTTCGATTCGAGCTCAAGGCGAGAACAATAATTTTTTTCTAATGATAATTATTGTTATATATGTATTTTTAGAGGAGTTTTCCTTTTTCCATAGGCAAATCCGATTTAACCGCTGATTAGTGCAAATGAAACATTCCACTATTTTCCCGACGTTTCGCTAAAACTTTTTTAACATCTTCAGGGGCATTTCCATTTTATTTTCTGGTGAAAAAAAGATAAATTACAGATATGAGTTTTAATTTAAGAGGCCATTACAAACATATCTACTTGGTAATCACGCGCAGATACATACATAAACATTCGCGTAGATACATACATAGACATATAACATAGTCAATAGACTCACAATATATAATTTGCATTAGAAATTGCACAATTTTACATTAAAAAACTACACTTATTAAACGTGAAAAACATAGAAGTAAAAATATCGGTACCACCTCTTGTGGTAGTGTTGTCAATACTAAAGTCTAAATTCTTTTTGTTTATCATGTAAACATAAAACATATGACGAAGCTATTTGATCCGTATCTTCCTTCTTATTTATTGTTTTCTCTCTTTTTTTCAGTATCCTAACGCTTTCCAGTGTGTACCTAGTTTTTTCCCTCTTTTCTTTGTCTAAAATTCTTGTGTTGGCGAAATCAGCTGTGTGTCCAGTGTCTGTTATATGTTGCGATAGGGCGGTGTTGCTCAAGCACGGTGAAGACATATGTATGACACTGAAACATTACAGTAAGCAAAAACAAAAACTAGCAAAACAGATAGAACAACTGAAGTTTTTGTTAGAATGTAAGAAATATGAACTGTCCCCTGGCCACCTGAGCAACTCAATGAAAAATGCAAAAATTGTTTCCACATCAAACAAAATTATGCATAGTTTGGACAATCTAAAGCAAGCGTTTGTCATAAGAATGCTGAAACTTGAGATCTCTCAAACCAATATTGATATTGAATCAACAAAAAATCTTTTATTCTTTGCACAACAAACACTCAAATCTGCATTAAGTGCAGATGAACTTAGCAATTTTCTTGCTAAACAGAACTTTCTGAGCCAAAACATTGCAAAAAACAGGAAAACTACACTAACATCAAAAATACACAAACTGAAGTACGAGAAATTACGGAAATTGGGAATAAATACAAACAAAAACTAACTTATCAACAACACTAACATAGATTTTCCTTTAGAAGTAAAGTGGTTGCTGTCACTTGGCAAAAAATTCACACTACCAACAACATCAAAAAGTTTCTCACCAATACACATTATATCCGAAATGGAACAAATTATACAGACCTTGAGTGATGAAAAAGAAAAAGAAATAGCGAGAAACGAACTAAGCACTAGGATACTTATGTTCAAACGGAACATCAAGAACAACGCAGCGGAAAAATTCATACTGCAAGCATTGTAGAAAACGAAAGCCCTGCTCAAAACACACAAAAACAACATCATCATTACTGACGCCGACAAAGGCAACAAAACAGTTGCAATATACAAATCAGAATACACGGAAAAAATGAATAAAATTCTGGAGGACAGAAACACATATAAATCAATGAGGAATGATCCAACAAACGCACTTCACAGGAAAAACAACAACATAGTGGACGATCTCCACAAAAACAAACATATCACTATACGAGAAAATTATCAACTAACCAGCAATGCAGCGACGGCACCAAGGTTGTATGGCTTGCCGAAGATACATAAGCCAGAAACCCCTTTACGTCCCATTGTTTCGTCTGTCCAAGTCCCTTGCTACAAACTTTCAAAATATGTCGGTGACATTATTAAAACAACAATATCCAAGGAATACAACATCAAAAATTCGTTTGAGCTTAAAGAAAAATTATTGAACATGTGTGTGTGTGAAGATGATGTACTAGTTTCGTTTGATGTAGTGTCTCTGTTTACCAATTTACCAACGAATTTAGCAACCAGGATCATAATGAACAAATGGGACAAGATTAAAAATATGACAAATATCCCAAAAAATAAATTTCAAGACATGCTTGATTTTTGCCTAAAAGACAATAACTACTTTATGTATGATAAAAAGCTCTACTCCCAGATCTTCGGAATGCCCATGGGAAAGCCCCTTTCCCCAACAATAGCTGACTGCGTGATGGACGATCTACTGGACAATACCCTCTCGGAGCTGAAATGCAAACACAATATTGACATTAATTTCATAGCAAAATATGTTGACGACATTTTGGCAATCATCAAACGAAATGACGTGGACATAATCCTAAAAACGCTAAACAATTACCATACCAAACTCCAATTCACCTTTGAAATGGAAGAAAATGAAAGCATCCCTTTTCTGGACGTACGCATCTATAGAAAACAACAAGAACTCCTCCTAGACTGGTACTCCAAACCAACTTCCTCTGAACGGCTCATAAATTATATTTCATCACAGCCCAAAAAATATAAAATAAATACTGCCAACAATCTAATAGACAAAATATTAACAATAAGTCATAAGCATAAAGAAAATCAGAGTGATCCTGAAGAACAACAACTATCCCGAACACTTAATAAGCGAATTAATAGAAACGAAACTTGCGAAAATAAATGGGCAAAGACATAACAAAGAAACTAAAGATACAGCTAACAATACTATAGCGTCACTTACATACCTAAGCTGAGCGAAAACATTGACCACAAATTTAAGAAAGACGAGAACATCGTATTCGCATACAAATCCAACAACACTTTGTCGTCAGTCTATACAAAAACAAAAAGTGCCATCGATATCCAACAACAGAGCAATGTTGCTTACCAAATACAATGTAAGGGAAAAGAAAACGAAAGCTGCGACAAAGTGTACATTGGAACGACAAGGCGAGCCTTGGGTACCAGGTCAGCAGAACATAAAGCGGACATCAAAAAAACAAAAAAACAACACCGCCCTATCGCAACATATAACAGACACTGGACACACAGCTTATTTTGCCAACACAAGAATTTTAGACAAAGAAAAGAGGGAAAAAACTAGGTACACACTGGAAAGCCTTAGGATACTGCAAAAAGAGAGAAAACAATAAATAAGAAGGAAGATACGGATCAAATAGCTTCGTCATATGTTTTATGTTTACATGATAAACAAAAAGAATTTAGACTTTAGTATTGACAACACTACCACAAGAGGTGGTACCGATATTTTTATTTCTATGTTTTTCACGTTTAATAAGTGTAGTTTTTTAATGTAAAATTGTGCAATTTCTAATGCAAATTATATATTGTGAGTCTATTGACGAATGTCTATGTATGTATCTGCGCGTGATTACCATGTAGATATGTTTGTAATGGCCTCTTAAATTAAAATTCATATTTGTAATTTCTCTTTTTTTTCACCAGAAAAAAAATGGAAATGCCCCTGAAGATGCTAAAAAAGTTTTAGCGAAACGTTGGGAAAAATAGTGGAATGTTTCATTTGCACTAATCAGCGGTTAGATCGGATTTGCCTATGGAAAAAGGAAAATTCTTCTAAAAATACATATATAAAAATTTTTTAACCGATCGTATTACAAAACACATATATTTCAAGAGGAAGGCCTGCCGAAATCCACACAAGCGATTCTATTTTCTGGTAACAACAACAAATATATAGATAGCAAAAATTAAGGAATATTACAAGCATATGAAGCTCAAGCACGGTGAAGACATATGTATGACACTGAAACATTACAGTAAGCAAAAACAAAAACTAGCAAAACAGATAGAACAACTGAAGTTTTTGTTAGAATGTAAGAAATATGTACTGTCCCCTGACCACCTGACCAACTCAATCAAAAATGCAAAAATTGTTTCCACATCAAACAAAATTATGCATAGTTTGGACAAACTAAAGCAAACGTTTGTCATAAGAATGCTGAAACTTGAGATCTCTCGAACCAATATTGATATTAAATCAACAAAAAATCTTTTATTCTTTGCACAACAAACACTCAAATCTGCCTTAAGTGTAGATGAACTTAGCAATTTTCTTGCTAAACAGAACTTTCTGAGCCAAAACATTGCAAAAAAGAGGAAAACTACACTAACATCAAAAATACACAAACTGAAGTACGAGAAGTTACGGAAATTGGGAATAAATACAAACAACAACTGGTTTATCAACAACACTAACATAGATTTTCCTTTAGAAGTAAAGTGGTTGCTGTCACTTGGCAAAAAATTCACACTACCAACAACATCAAAAATTTCTCACCAATACACATTATATCCGAAATGGAACAAATTATACAGACCTTGAGTGATGAAAAAGAAAAAGAAATAGCGAGAAACGAACTAAGCACTAGGATACTTATGTTCAAACGGAACATTAAGAACAACGCAGCGGAAAAATTCATACTGCAAGCATTGGAGAAAACAAAAGCCCTGCTCAAAACACACAAAAACAACATCATCATTACTGACGCCGACAAAGGCAACAACACAGTTGCAATATACAAATCAGAATACACGGAAAAAATGAACAAAATTCTGGAGGACAGAAACACATATAAATCAATGAGGAATGATCCAACAAACGCACTTCACAGGAAAAACAACAACATAGTGGACGATCTCCATAAAAACAAACATATCACTATACGAGAAAAGCATCAACTAACCAGCAATGCAGCGACGGCACTAAGGTTTTATGGCTTGCCGAAGATACATAAGCCAGAAACCCCTTTACGTCCCATTGTTTCGTCTGTCCAAGTCCCTTGCTACAAACTTTCAAAATATGTCGGTGGCATTATCAAAACAACAATATCCAAGGAATACAACATCAAAAATTCGTTTGAGCTTAAAGAAAAATTATTGAACATGTGTGTGTGTGAAAATGATGTACTAGTTTCGTTTGATGTAGTGTCTCTGTTTACCAATTTACCAACGAATTTAGCAACCAGGATCATAATGAACAAATGGGACAACATGCTTGATTTTTGCCTAAAAGACAATAACTACTTTATGTATGATAATAAGCTCTACTCCCAGATCTTCGGAATGCCCATGGGAAAGCCCTTTCCCCAACAATAGCTGACTGCGTGATGGACGATCTACTGGACAATACCCTCTCGGAGCTGAAATCCAAACACAATATTGACATTAAATTCATAGCAAAATATGTTGACGACATTTTGGCAATCATCAAACGAAATGACGTGGACATAATCCTAAAAACGCTAAACAAGTACCATACTAAACTCCAATTCACCTTTGAAATGGAAGAAAATGAAAGCATCCCTTTTCTGGACGTACGCATCTATAGAAAACACAAAGAACTCCTCCTAGACTGGTACTCCAAACCAACTTCCTCTGAACGGCTCATAAATTATCTTTCATCACAGCCCAAAAAATATAAAATAAATACTGCCAACAATCTAATAGACAAAATATTAACAATAAGTCATAAGCAATTTCACCAAGCGAACATAAAGAAAATCAGAGTGATCCTGAAGAACAACAACTATCCCGAACACTTAATAAGCGAATTAATAGAAACGAAACTTGCGAAAATAAATGGGCAAAGATATAACAAAGAAACCAAAGATACAGCTAACACTGTCAAACAATACTATAGCGTCATTTACATACCTAAGCTGAGCGAAAACATTGACCACAAATTTAAGAAAGACGAGAACATCGTATTCGCATACAAATCCAACAACACTTTGTCGTCAGTCTATACAAAAACAAAAAGTGCCATCGATATCCAACAACAGGGCAATGTTGTTTACCAAATACAATGTAAGGGAAAAGAAAACGAAAGCTGCGACAAAGGGTACATTGGAACGACAAAGCGAGCCTTGGGTATCAGGTTAGCAGAACATAAAGCGGACATCAAAAAACAAAAAAAACAACACCGCCCTATCGCAACATATAACAGACACTGGACACACAGCTGATTTTGCCAACACAAGAATTTTAGATAAAGAAAAGAGGGAAAAAACTAGGTACACACTGGAAAGCCTTAAGATACTGCAAAAAAGAGAGAAAACAATAAATAAGAAGGAAGATACGGATCAAATAGCTTCGTCATATGTTTTATGTTTACATGATAAACAAAAAGAATTTAGACTTTAGTATTGACAACACTACCACAAGAGGTGGTACCGATATTTTTATTTCTATGTTTTTCACGTTTAATAAGTGCAGTTTTTTAATGTAAAATTGTGCAATTTCTAATGCAAATTATATATTGTGAGTCTATTGACTATGTTATATGTCTATGTATGTATCTACGCGTGATTACCAATGTATGTATCTGCGCGTGATTACCAAGTAGATATGTTTGTAATGGCCTCTTAAATTAAAACTCATATCTGTAATTTCTCTTTTTTTCACCAGAAAATAAAATGGACATGCCCCTGAAGATGCTAAAAAAGTTTTAGCGAAACGTCGGGAAAAATAGTGGAATGTTTCATTTGCACTAATCAGCGGTTAGATCGGATTTGCCTATGGAAAAAGGAAAATTCCTCTAAAAATACATATGTAAAAATTTTTTAACCGATCGTATTACAAAACACAGATAATTATTGTTATTTTTTAATTTTTCTAAATTTGAAAAATTTTATTTTGTTTTTGGAATAGTAAGTAGAAAATTTTTCAGACAACCTGCCATAGCTGCGCAAATAGATCCATTTCGAAGGGTGCTAAGCCTTCATCATCAGTACGCTTTAGGCATGCTGCGCTAACCAATTTGCTATACAGCGGTGGTTTGTTTGACTGACAAATTTGCTACTTCTATTCCTTTTTACCAACTATATTTATTCCAAAAACAAAATACAATTTTTCAAATTTAGAAAAATTAAAAAATAACAATACGTATAAAAAATTTAAAAATAATAATACGTGTACAACAACGAATTAACCAATTTTGTCTGTTTGTATGTGTTCAAGCGAGCGATTAGCGCGCGCACCTTGAATTGATTTTACGTATTGAATTTCTCTTTATGCATTGAATTTGTAGTTCTTAGATGACTTCCTCATGGGAACACACCTAAAACCTCAGCTACGTGGTTGGCAGCGCGTGTGCTACTCGCTCGTCTGAACGGACATCAGCTGTCAAACACTAATTGTTGACATTTTTCTTTTTAATAATTTTATTCATTCGAATTCTTTTTATCCACTCGTGTGTGACTTTTGCGCTTATTGAATGTTAATAAAAGAAACTGTAATTTAAACTTTAAAAGTTGACTCCAAGATCTATAAAAGGTGTTCCAATTCCCCATATCAAAAGTATAATAATTTCCTCTAGATACTTTAATATGCATATATAATTCACATATACACACGTTTTTAAAGTGCGGTACGGTGATACAATTTCATTTTTTGCTCTCTCAAGCGGGTACAGTGGTACGAATTCACGGTTCGCGTTATTAAATATATAAGTTCAAAAAGTCAAAAAGTTTATTTCTCTTGTCGTGAAATTTGCATTGAGGTTATAAATCTTTCTTTAAGTCGTCAATTAACTCTCTCTTTCTCAGGCTCTCTCCTTCACTCTCAGACTCTCTCCCTGGCTTGCCAACTTTATGTTAGGTGTCCCTCAAATAAGCCAATCAAACAGCCCCACAATGGGTGACGACGAAAAATCCCAAGGCAGTTCCAAAGATCAACGACAAAAGCGCCAAATCACAAAAAAAAAATAAGCAAATGTTCACGGCAAATAAATTCATCTCGGAAACGGATAATTTCACGGACTATTGTGCTCGATTCAGGTCCACTCCGATTAATGAAAATACGGAATCGTCCCTGACAATTAAAGATACCAATATTGATAGGTTTTGGGATCGGGTCCAAACCTCCCATGACGCGGTATTAGTTACAGAAGATCTAGATTTCCCAGATGACTTCAAACCGGTCGCGTTTAATAAATACCGGTCATGTCTAATTCTCTATGAGGACACAAAAGCCCAGATAGGGGACCAACTTATGTTGCTCCAACAAGCAAACACTCCCATAGCCGCCCCCACCGCATCACTTCCCAGAGATGGAACAGGTTTCGGCTTAAAAATCCCGCCTTGTGATACAAAAGTATTTTATGGGGGTTATGAACAATGGCCATCATTTCGGGACATGTTCACTGCGGTTTATATTAACCACCCAAAACTCACAAAAGCCCAGAAATTATACCACCTCCGGTATAAAACACAAGGAAAAGCCAGCCAAATAGTTGAACAGTTCCCGCTCAGTGATGACAATTTCGAACTGGCTTGGGAAGCCCTAAGGTCGCGATATGAAAATCCAATTGACAACCAAATAAAAACCCTCGCTACCCAGCAAGTTTCAACAGAAAGTTTGGATCCAATCCTCATTTATCTGGTCACCTCTAAACTCCCGGAGAATACGGTAACCCTGTGAGAACAGTCTCTAACCTCCAGGAAAGTTCTTACAACTGGTCCCAATGAACCAGTTTCTGCTACTCCCTATGAGGTGGTAGAAAGAGTAGACCAATGCGCCCTCTAAACCCACAGCGGCCCCGCTAGCACAAGCTACTCTAAACAAAATTATTATTCATTCAGAGGCAACAATCACGAAAAATCCAATCCGAGGATTCAATCTCATGCTACAAAACACCGCACAATGTACAAATGCACATATTGCAAAACCTCCGAGCACCCCCTGTACAGCTGTGCAAAATTTTCTAGAATGCCAGTCCATGATCGGAACAAGTTCGTGAGAGACAATCACATGTGCTTTAACTGCCTATCCCAGTCCCACGTTCTAAGAGATTGCAAAAGCACATTCAAGTGTGTTCACTGCCGACAACGGCACAACTCAGCTCTCCATTATGATGCGACCTCTAGCACCTCATCAACACCCAGAATGCATAAAGCCACAACCCAAGTAGCAACTATCACCCCCACTGATGTCAGTCACCCAGCTCCCCACTCTCCGGAAGACAACCGCGATCAACCCACGTGTTCAAAAAATGCCCACGTACAATCTTTCTACTCGGACAATGAAAGTAAAGTACTACTCCCGACGGCAATCGTCTCAGTAGAACACCGAGGTGAACTCTTCAAACTCAGAGCCCTAATTGACCAAGGGTCAGAACGGAGCTTTATATCCTCCAAAGCTCAAATCAAACTGCGTCTACCATGCCGAGCATCTAATTTCGAAATCTCAGGCATGGGTGGAAGAGTAGTTCAAACATCGAACAAGCTATGATCTCTAACTCTAGTCTCAAACGATTTAACCACAAGGATCTAAGCACAAGCCATTGTCCTACCCCAGTGAACCAAGGTGTTACCTAAATTTAATCCCACCCAAGGACAGCGTGAAAAACGGGCGCATCTAACCCTCGCAGATGCAAACTGCCACTCTCCATCCCAGATTGACTTAGTCATTGGCAGTGACCTTATCCCACAGATAATGCTAGAAGGTGTTGAAAACCCTTCTAGCGCAAAACACCATATTTTGGTGGATCCTTAGTGGTCAAGTCCCTAGCAAAGTAGTTTCATTCTCAACCCAGGTGGAGGAAGTATCGAACTCCCTCGATTCGCAGCTCCGAAAATTCTGGGAACTGGAAGAAATATCCACCCCAAGTGTCTTAATGTTGAAGACACTATATGCGAAGAATTGTACCAGTCCACCACCACTCGCACAGATGACGGTCGCTATGTAGTGCGACTCCCCTTTAGACGCAGTTTCCCAGAACAGGTAGCCTTAGGTAGATCCCGAACCTCAGCTCTCCAGCAATTTCTTAGCATGGAGAGAAAACTTCTCAAAAAAGGCGAGCTTAAATCCCAATATGACCAAGTCTTAATAGAATATCTCACCCTAGGTCATATGGAAGAAACCACTTCCTACGAAAAATGCTCAGACAACAAATATTTGTCGTTCTACCTACCCCATCACGCGGTTATAAAGCCCGAAAAAGGAACTACCAAGGTACGTGTGGTCTTTAATGGATCCAAAAAATGAATTTCCGGTAATTCTCTGAATGATGTTCTTTATACCGGTCCCACCCTACAACCCGATTTGATGGTATTAATACTCAAGTGGCGCACATACCTATTTGTTTTCAACGGCGATGTAGAAAAAATGTACCGCCAAATTCTCTTACATGATGAGGACCAAGATTACCAAAAAATTGTTTTTCGCTCAGCCCCCAATGGTCCAATTCAAGATTTTAAGCTTAAAACCGTCACATTCGGTCTTAATTGCGCTCTCTATCTTGTAATACGTACCTTGCAGGAACTCTCTAAAGACATCAATAATACTTTCCCTAAAGCATCTAAAATATTAAAAGACGGGACATATGTAGACGACATACTTCATTTTCGTACACCGTTGAATCCATCCCAGTAACCACCGCGAGCACAAAGCGACAAAATCTCTCTTCCGTCGCAAAATTGTATGACCCCGCAGGATGGCTAACGCCGATAATTATTCAAGCCAAAATTCTCTTGCAAGAGCTGTGGCTTGACGGAACTGACTGGGACGAACAGGTGAGACCCCTCCACCTCGTAAAGTGGACGCAGTTCGCACATAACCTCCACGCCATAACAAGGGTTCAAATTCATCGTTGGGTCAACTACTCCCCTGACCAACCCATGGAGCTGCATGGCTTTTGCGACGTGTCGGAGAAAGCTTATTGCGCCAACATTTATGTCCGAACGACGGTAGGAAAAACACAGCCTCTCATTTCCTAGTCTCTAAAAGCAAAGTGGCACCCCTAAAATCCACCAGCTTGCCACGGTTGGAAATGTGTGGAGCTCTGCCCCTAGCGAAGCTAGTCTCCGTCGTTCAATCCCAACTCAATCTCAGCCCGCATACCTTGACGATGTGATCGGACTCCGAAATAGTTCTCGCGTGGCTAGAAAAGCCCCCCTATACATGAAGAACTTTCGTAGCAAATCGAACCGCGCAAATAATCGATCTGGTTGGAAACGCCACTTGGCGACATGTACGCAGTTCCGATAACACCGCCGACATGGGCACAATAGGATGCAAACCTCTTGATTTGGCAGCTCCCCCCTGTGGTGGAAAGGCCCAGAATGGCTCATCAGTCCCCCGGAATCATGGCCCAAAAACTTGCGGCGCCACTCCGTAAGTCCACCCGAAGTCCGCCGAATCGAAACAGTACATGCCAGCGAAGAAGAATCCGACATTCTGGATAGATTTTCCTCGTTTCCGCGTGCCCTGAGAGTTTTAACTCACGTGTTGCGCTTCATACGCACCCTTAAAACCCACGCGGGCCACATACCAACTTCCCCTTTAACCCTTACCCACGGCGACTTCCGAAACACGAAACTAAAGCTAATCGCCTAAACTCAGTCCCGATATTTCTCCAAGGAAAAGGCATCGTTGTTAGCGTCGAAGCCTATCGACAAACGGAGCCCCCTTCTCACCCTTAATCCATATTTGGATGAAGATGGATTGCTCCGAGTCCGCGGTCGTCTAGTTGACTCAACACTAACCTACAACGAAAGCCACCCCATTTTTATCCGTAAAAATCCCGATATGCTGCACTCTTCCTACGCTTCCTGCATGAACTTTTATTGCACGCCGAAAGCCGTCTCATGCAGCAAACGATTAGACAGGAACTTTACATTCCTCAGCTCAAGCCACTCATCAAAAAATGAATTTTTCAATGTAAACCATGCACCATCCACACGCAGCAAATGCGCTCTCAAATAATGGCAGCCTTAACACCTGCACGAGCACTTTTGCTCCCCCCTTCACCACAACGGGTGTTGATTTTGCAGGCCCTTTTTTGATAAAAGCATCCATTCTAAGATCGCCTACCCTCGTGGAGGGTTACGTGGCCGTTTTTGTTTGCTTCACAACAAAAGCGGTACATCTCGAGTTTTGCTCAAATCTCACCTCTGAAGCCTTTCTGGCTGCATTTGGCCGTTTTGTTGGACGTCGAGGCTATCCCGCAACTATGATGAGTAATAATGGCACAACCTTTGTGGGCGCCAAAAGAGCTACGGAAAAGGAATTTGTGACCTTCTCCAACGACGTCTCGCAAGAAGTCGTCCAAAAATACGCCTCTCAAGGCACAAAATGGAACTTTATACCACCCGGCGCTGCGCATGTGTGCGGCTTATGGGAGGCTGCGGTCAAAAGTTTCAAAACCCACCTCAAGAAAACAGTCGGACCTCATAAATTCTCTTTCGAGGAATTTCCCACCCTGCTGATACGAATAGAGGCCGTGTTAAACTCACGCCCCATCTCCCCGCTATCTCAGGATCCTTCTGATTTTACCGCGCTCACCCCGGGACATTTCCTTAAGGGAACGCCTTTATTAGCAATTCCTCAACCCGAGCATGAAAACCTATCTCTTCTCAACCGATGGGAAAAGGTCAAGGTTCTCCATCACCAGTTTAGCCGACGATGGAAAGAGGACTATCTCAAGAACCTCCACAAACGGTATCCTTGGAAAGACACCCGCATTGAGCCAAAAGTCGGTGAGTGTGTCCTCATCAAGGACGATACACTTCCTCCCACCGTATGGCCCGTATACCCTCGGACACATCGAACGAGCACGCCCCGGCCCGGATGGCCACATTCGTGTCGTCGAGGAGCCCACCCAATCCGGCATTCTCACACGGCCGATAATAAAACTATGTTTTCTGCCTCCGGCGGATCGTCCGCCCAGCCCCAAGCGACCGTGTAGACTTTCGTTACAACCCCGCTCACAAGACCGCTTAGTCCTCAAGATTTATACCGTCAAATCACCGTATTTGTCTAATCTCAAGAACAACTATTAAAATCCCGCTTCATCTCATAGTTACAATTATCAATACCCCCCTCACTAAAGTCATATCGATACGACTCGTTTCAGGCGAACATGGATGTAACACCAACACCAACTCCAAGGCCAAGAACGTCGACACGCTCTCAGGTGATGGTGGCTAGCAATCACGCCGAGCGCCAAAACAATAACTCCAAAAACAATTACATGCAATGCCGCGTATGCGCTCGCCATCACGCGCTACGTACTTGCCCACTCTTAAGGGGCATATAGCCGACGCAGCGATACCTCCTGGCCCGATCCCATGGGTATTGTACCAATTGTCTGGCGCTATCACACGCGACGAGTGAATGCACGTCGCCCAATATGTGCGGCATTTGTGCACTTCCACACCACACCATGCTCCATCGGGCCCCACCACCACCAACCCCATCGCGCCTAGGCGGGGCAGGGTGTTCAAGCGAGCGATTACCACACGCACCTTGAATTGATTTTACATATCGAATTTCCCTTTATGCATTGAATTTGTAGTTCTTAGATGACTTCCCATGGGAACACACCTAAAACCTCAGCTACGTGGTTGGCAACGCGTATGCTACTCGCTTGCCTGAAAGGACATCAGCTATCAAACACTCATTGTAGACATTTTCTTTTTAATAATTTTGTTCACTCGAATTCTTTTTATCCATTCGTGTGTGACTTTTGCGCTAATTGAATGTTAATAAAAGACACTCTAATTTAAACTTTAAAAGTTGACTCCAAGATCTATAAAATTAAAAGTTGTGCAAATAACCATTAAAAGGTGTTCCAATATTTATGAAACTACACAAACCAACTCACTATTTGCTGATACTCAGGGGATTATAGACCATCAACTCCATTCGCCACGGTCGCCAGATACAGCCACATCACCACCACCACCATCACCACCATCATCGCCATCATAGCCGCATCCGCAGCATTCTCATCCCATAAAAGCAAGCACCCCCCCTAACAGTGGGCGCTAAAGGAAGGTAACTTTGTATTGCCAGCCCCCTAAACAGTATGATTTAATCGGGGATTGCCCGTATCGCTTTTTTTTTAATGTATGAAAACATTTATTTGAAGTAATTTTTAATTTTATAATTTATTTAATAATTTCGGAAAAATTTAAACAACGTGGCATCAGGACGGAAAAGACGACAGATGTTTCGATTATACCTTGTAAATCTCTTCAAAGCCTTTTCTCCCGGGAGTGGGAGTCGAACCCGCACTCCTACGATAGTTGAAATGGAAACAAACGCATTCAGCTACGTCATGCCTTAGTTGTTGTAAAATTTTTCCCAATTGCCTTCTTTTGCATATTTTAATCTTTTACACATTGCATACTTCATATGCAATTATGTGTTAAAGCTATGCTTGTTGGTACGGCGGTTTTCAAAGAAACTTTGGTATTGTTGCTGTTTTTGTTCTATTTATAGAACTACAATGAATTAACCAATTTTGTCTGTTTGTATGATTTAATCGGAGATTGCCCGTATTGCTTTTTTTTAAATGTATGAAAACATTTATTTGAAGCAATTTTTAATTTTATAATTTATTTAATAATTTCGGAAAAATTTAAACAACGTGGCATCAGGACGGAAAAGGCGACAGATGTTTCGATTATACCTTGTAAATCTCTTCAAAGCCTTTTCTCCCGGGAGTGGGAGTCGAACCCGCACTCCTACGATAGTTGAAATGGTAACAAACGCATTCAGCTACGTCATGCCTTAGTTGTTGTAAAGTTTTTCCCAATTGCCTTCTTTTGCATATATCGCCTTGTCCGTCCTGATGTCCCGTTGTTTAAATTTTTCCCAAATTATTAAAAAAAACTATAAAATTAAAAATTTATTCAAATAAATGTTTTCATACATTTAAAAAAAAGCAATACGGGCAATCCCCAATTAAATCATACAAACAGACAAAATTGGTTAATTCGTTGTAGTTCTATAAATAGAACAAAAACAGCAACAATACCAAAGTTTCTTTGAAAACCGCCGTACCAACAACATAGCTTTAACACATAATTGCATACGAAGTATGCGATGTGTAAAAGATTAAAATATGCAAAAGAAGGCAATTGGGAAAAAATTTACAACAACTACAGCATGACGTAGCTGAATGCGTTTGTAACCATTTCAACTATCGTAGGAGTGCGGGTTCGACTCCCACTACCGGGAGAAAAGGCTTTGAAGAGATTTACAAGGTATAATCGAAACAGCTGTCGCCTTGTCCGTCCTGATTTCACGTTGTTTAAATTTTTCCCAAATTATTAAATAAATTATAAAATTAAAAATTGCTTCAAATAAATGTTTTCATACATTTAAAAAAAAAAAAGCAATACGGGCAATCTCCGATGAAATCATACAAACAGACAAAATTGGTTAATTCATTGTAGTTCTATAAATAGAACAAAAACAGCAACAATACCCAAGCTTCTTTGAAAACCGCCGTACCAACAAGCATAGCTTTAACACATAATTGCATACGAAGTATGCAATATGTAAAATATTAAAATAGGCAAAAGAAAGCAATTTGGAAAAACTTTACAACAACTAAGGCATGACGTAGCTGAATGCATTTGTAACAATTTCAACTATCGTAGGAGTGCGGGTTCGACTCCCACTCCCGGGAGAAAAGGCTTTGAAGAGATTTACAAGGTATAATCGAAACAGCTGTCGCCTTGTCCGTCCTGATGTCACGTTGTTTAATATTTTTCCAAATTATTAAATAAATTATAAAATTAAAAATTGCTTCAAATAAATGTTTTCATACATTAAAAAAAAAAGCAATACGGGCAATCTCCGATTAAATCATACAAACAGACAAAATTGGTTAATTCGTTGTAGTTCTATAAATAGAACAAAAACAGCAACAATACCAAGCTTTCTTTGAAAACCGCCGTACCAACAAGCATAGCTTTAACAAATAATTGTATACGAAGTCTGCAAATATGCAAAAGAAGGCAATTGGGAAAAACTCTACAACAACTAAAGCATGACGTAGCTGAATGCGTGTGTAACCATTTCAACTATCGTAGGAGTGTGGGTTCGACTCCAACTCCCGGGAGAAAAGGCTTTGAAGAGATTTACAAAACATAATCGAAACAGCTGTCGCCTTGTCCGTCCTGATGTCACGTTGTTTAAATTTTTCCCAAATTATTAAATAAATTATAAAATTAAAAATTGCTTCAAATAATTGTTTTCATACATTAAAAAAAAAGGCAATACGGGCAATCCCCGATTAAATCATACAAACAGACAAAATTGGTTAATTCGTTGTAGTTCTATAAATAGAAGAAAAACAGCAACAATACCAAAGATTCTTTGAAAACCGCCGTACCAAAAAGCATAGCTTTAACACATAATTGCATACGAAGTATGCAATGTGTAAAAGATTAAAATATGCAAAAGAAGGTAATTGGGAAAAACTTTACAACTAAGACATGACGTAGCTGAATGCGTTTGTAACCATTTCAACTATCGTAGGAGTGCGGGTTCGACTCCCACTTCCAGGAGAAAAGGCTTTGAAGAGATTTACAAGGTATAATCGAAACAGCTGTCGCCTTGTCCGCCCTGATGTCACGTTGTTTAAATTTTTTCCAAATTATTAAATAAAATAACTCTTTAAATTGCCAATATTCAAATAATTCTTCAAATTTGCAACCGAATAACAATATTTCAATCATGGCAACCTCAGAACAGAAAAAATCGTTCACTACCACTTGCGCCTTAATTATTAGAGAAAACTACAGCGGCGATCCGCTGGCATTAGAATCTTTTATCGACAAAATAAATTCAATTGAAGGCTTTTCAGATCAAAATTTAAATAGCACTTTTATAGCATTTTGGAAATCCAAACATGAGCGAAAAGAACTCGAAGGATTGCCAACCGTGATAAATTCAGTTTGATATAAAAACTGCCTTGAGAAATAGAATAAACCGGACAAAGTTGTTTCTGGTCAAATCGCGCCCTTACATGTCATCAATAACTACTCGGCCCTTGCTAAGGGCGTTGAAGAATTATCCGACGCATTGGAACGTTCTTTGATTATTGAAGGCATGGCACAAGCCAAGGCACATGAAATGGCCGTAGAGCAAACAGTGAATGTGTGCAGATTGAACATTCGTCCTGAATTAGTCAAATCCATCCTGGCTTCAACTACCTTCAGTGATTCAAAAGACGTAGTTGAAAAAATTATAGTTTAACGTAATAATGAATTTAAGGAAAGCCAAATACTAGCATTTCGTTCTCGTGGTAATTGACAAAGTAGTTCTCGAAGAAATTTTAGAGGTAATAATTTCAATAATAGGTATAATAATCCAAATGTAAGATTTAGCAATAACAATAGAAACAACTACAATAATAATAGCAGTTTAGCTACTTATAGTCTAGTCAATCGTTGTAGTTAAATGTCCTTTCCACAATTCTTGTTAACCTTATATATTACCACTGTTATTAATTATGTTATCATAATTCTTGTTAACCTTATATATTACCACTGTTATTACTTTATTCTCACATGCTTACTTGTTTTTTAAAATTGTACATGGAATAAAGTATACATTTTTAATTTTTAAGTTTTTTAAGTTTTAAAAATTATACCCATTAATATGTAACCATTGTTGCCCTATAAAGGATCATACATAATTTTATTGTGCTAATACTGTCAATAAATGAAATGAAATACCAAAAAAAATGAAATGAAAATAATAATTACAGGTACAATAATTACAATAGAAGTAGTAATTCCAGATATGGTGCTTATAGAAACAATCGGCCAAGTAGTAGTAACAGTAATGCTACTAATAATAATAATAATCGTTCAAATTCGCGAAGTAATGCCAATGTACGCTCTTTAACCTTGAACGACCCTCAGGAGCGAACACTGGGGGATCGAGATCACGATTTAGATAATTAAACGAATTTCCTTCAAAAATATCAAAATCCATCTACAGCTTGAACCTTAATTATACAGATTTTATTAAACTTCAATGTAGCAATTCCTACAAACCTTGTACTTTTTAGTAGATTCTCAAACAGATATTTCTTTAATCAAAATTTCAAGTTTATCTCAAAATTGTAACTTTAATAGTAACGAAATAATTAATATAACAAGCGTAACAACTGAAACAATTTCAACCTTAGGAACCTTAAAAACCAACTTAATTGCAAAGAATTTTTTAATACCGCATACTTTACATGTAGTTAACGACGATTTTAATATACCTTCAGATGGAATACTCGGCACAGACTTTTTAAAATTAAATAAATGCATTGTTATTTACGCAAGCGATGACATAACTATCAATACAGGCTTAGAAAATCTAAATATACTAATTTTGCACGGCACAATAACCTATTCTTTAGTTATTTCTCCAAGATGTGAAGTGTACCGTTTATTTAAATTACCAAAATGCGAAAATCCTGTTTTTGTAGACTCACAAGAAATCTATAGTGGTATTTTTACTGCAAAAAAAAATAGCTAAAAATTGCTAAAAAAAAATTTCATAGCCAAAAAAAAATAGCTAAAATTGTGTTTCTTTAAAAATAGCTAAATAAGCCTTTATTTCACATTAAATTACACCACATATGTATGTCTGTAGTTACTAGATTATTATAAAGCAAAAAATAATAATAATTCAGTCATGGAAAATATTCTTTATAAATACACATCTTTACCTTAATTCACAAAGGCCCTGTCTTCAATGCAATTCCTATGTAGAAAGGGCCTTTGTGAATTAAGGTAGCGATATGTACATATGAGCCGTTTATTTTGAAAGTGGCATAAGTCATTTCATGTCGTTTAGGTTCAGTGGTAATTTGTTCGTATCTCTCCTCGGCTCCAGTTTTTTAGAATCCAATATCCAAAAGATGCAATTCTTATTATTATTTTATAATTGTAGAACCATCTATATATGCATTCGTTAAAAAATAACAATGCATTTAAGACCATGAGTTGGAAATGACTTATGCCACTTTCAAAATAAACGGCTCATATGTACATAAATTAAATTATAATAGTAACATAAATTATTATCTCGAATAGTTGATATACATCACTCAAGTTTTATTCAAAAATGAAATTGAATCACAGTTCAAAAACAAAATCATCTTCTTCGTTTAATTCACATGTCGAATCGTATATATTTCCTGAATTCATTGATTTTATGAGATCACTAGGTATACTAAAGTTATGACAACATTTTCCAAATCTTTTAAGACCGTATCTTATAGTTAATAAAGAGTTTAACATCAAAATCTGCATTCTATTCCTTTGCTTAGTTTTTATTAAATTCATTACAGAAAAACTTCGTTCTATTTCCGCATTACTTAGTGGTAGGATTAGCAAATTAAATACGAACTGTTGTAATTCCTCAAACGGATTTTCATTAATGGCATTTCTAAACTCTCTTACCTCTATCCAAAACTTTACTGTAGAAGTGGTCTCTTGCAATGGATATGAATATAGTTTTTCCATTGCATTTCTATAACAGTCATCTTCGTTAAAAGAGCCCTTTTCTGCCTTAAACGTATCAAATATTTTGGGCTTCACAACATTTAAAGCATTTTTTATAGCAAAAAACTCAATATTTTTAAAGATTGCATATTCTGTGGTAGGCGTTGACGTAGCTGCTCAATTAACTTGATAATAAAAGTCTGACAAAATTTCCGAATGCATTGTTCTGCATCTTCATCAATGCTACCTTCATCTTTTTTTAATTTTATATATTCTTCAAAAGAATAATGAAATTGTGGAAATGGAGTTAAATATGTTGTAAGCGGAGAACACAAAGGATTAACATTTTTACATGGAGATATTATTTGATTACATAGCTCAGAAAAAAGTTTTGTGGGATCTGCATTATTCGATTCGAATAATTTATTAATTTTCTGAACTTCGCTTAGCAGCGGCTTTAAAAACTGAAGATATGCTAAATTAATATCATTATAAAGAGATGCCAATAACTTTGCTTTGTGGCATGTTTCCTTAAGTGCAGCAATTTTAAAATGTGTTCGCAGCTCCAGCCATTGATCTTCTAATGGTTTGATCACCACTTCAATAGTATCACATGGCCTGACAATTTGTATTGGTTGCAGTCCATCATTAATGGCAGAAAAATAGCTCTGTATTGATTTTGTCTTGCATCAGACTTGGAAAACCAATAATAGGTTTCTGCCACAAGAAATTCTATTTCACTAGGAATAATTTTGGATGCGGTAGAGACAGCTATCTGTATCGAATGACAAATACACGGTACTAGTTTTATTTTCGGATTGAGCCCTTTCAATTGAGCGATTACACCTCTATTGACACCGGTCATAATATTAGCATTGTCCGTTCCTAGACCTACCATATTTTCTATGCACAAATTGCACTCTTCCAGCGACTTAGAATTGATTCAACAATGCCCTCCGATGTATAGTATTTTAGCTCAGCTAATTTTAAAAAATTATTTATAATTTGTTTGGAACTTTCGCATTAGTAACGAATGACAATACCCAGATACTATTTCACGCTAATGTCAGTTGACACGTCTATTATCAGACTAAACTTATTTGTTTTAATGTCATCCATTGATAATTTTTTGGAATGAGGAAATAATAAATTTTTTATGACAGCGCTACATTTTATCCTACCAAGCTTTAAACTGACTGCAGTTTCACTATCATCAAATTGTATGTCTTTGTAATTATATCAGATGATCAACAAATAAAATAGATGTATGCGCAGCAATATAAACTACATTTGCTAATTCTGCCTTTACTACGCTGTTATTTACCGTCACTGATCGAAAAGGTAAAGGTGGTTGTATACGCCGGAAAAAAGGAGACATTGAATTTGCATGCTTTTTAGTTTTCGCATGTAAAATCAAGCTATACAACTTGGGCTTCAATATGCAGTGACAATATTTGCAAACAATATTGTCTCCATTGTAGCTAATCCACTTCTCAAATCGTTTGTCCTTCAACCAACTTGATCGAAAGCCTTTCTTGTACTTTCTAAGGTGAAAAATTAAACACAAAATAATGCACCAATTCACCAAGGAAATACAACCTCTTTTCACTTGTACACGGCTCTTCGTCAGTGCTGCTATCGCTGCTGTCATTCCTAAAATAAAAAGGTGTAATAAGCAAAGAATTTCAATATAAAAACGGCTAATTTGTAATACTCATGGTGCAATGACAAGGTGACTGACGTTGGCAGCTTCTCTTTCTAATCCGCCATCTTGAACTCCCACTCTGAAACTCAATTTGCCTCTTCGCGAAACTACTTTTTCATTCAGAGGAAAAATTGTAATAAAAACCATTCAAATAAATTTTCCTGGAAAAGTATGCAAAGACATCACTTTTTTCTCCAATTCTATTTTGAGTTGACTTTTCGATAACTCAAATGCGTAAAATATTTTATATAAAACATTTTATATTAAACGAAATTGTTTGAGTTTTAATATTTCCGTCGAAAATAATGGCAAGTTGTTTTTTAATAATAGTTCTAATACATGTTTTAACAATTTTATATTTCTGCTTAACTGCTGTTTTAGGATGCACGTTTTGCAGCTCAATAGTAAGGCTGACTTTGGCTATGACGAGATAGTGACCAGTTTTGATATTGATTCTTGAATCCTGGATATATCAAAAAGAATGAGAGCATGTGCCTTCCGCGTGTCGCGACATGGTCGATCTGGCTGCGTTGTTTTATATGTCTGATGTGTGGGGGCGCAGATGAACACAACATTGAAGAACAATGTACACATTTCACCTCATTATTTCGAAACCTTCAAATAGAGCATGAAGCACATGCTCTGCATGATGCTGCTTAAATCTTTTAATAATTCTTTAATTCAGTACAAATGTATTTTTATGTAGCCTGGTGCGGGAGAGGAGGAGTGGCGGGCTGGCATGGTAATAGCCCGGCTGAGGCCCGTCGGCTTTGAGGCGCGGTTTTTGCCACTTCTCCTTTCCCAACAGTTGCATAGCAAAATTTAGGTTCATGCCTGGGGAAAGAATTTAAACAAAGGAGGAAACAGAAATATAGTAAAGCGGGAGGAATCCTGGCCGTGTCAGGTGGAGCCGTCCCACCCCTCCTGTTCACATGATGTGACCAGCCTTCGAACTCTACTATGGCTCCGCTTCCCGAGTAGAGTTCCCTTTTTCCTGACAAGCGTCCGCCACTAAGTCATCAGTCTATGTCCCCCACTCCCTCAGCGGTCTCAACTCACCTTACATCTTGCCACAAGGCAACACCCACATCAACAAAGTAAAAGACTTTAGCCTGATATATTATTTATGTTTCGCCTAGAAAAAAACTTCAACCCATAAAATATTAATAAATCTGGAAATTTTCGCAAAAAAATGTACAATTTCTTTATTATTAACAATTCATCAAAATTCTTACGATGGTAAATAATAATCTCTAAGGCAAAATCTCACATAATTTACACTGTAATTATTATGACTATTGCAAGGAGCTAAGTTCAATTATCTCAAAAAAATTATTAAACAGACGACCTACATCTATAAAAGTTATTTCAAATTATTATATTTAAAAGTAAAAGGCAAAATTATGCTTACGGAATTAAGAATTTAAATCAAAACATTTGTTTATTTATGTTTTCAAAAATCTGACCTAGCCTAATGTTCCTTTACCCAAGCATATGCACAAAAATCTACTTCACTTAAATATGTACATACGTTCGTAACCTTGACTAACAAAAATTAAATATATGTAAATGTGGTATGTATATCTACGTGTTTACCTTAGCGTGCGCTCACCTCGCTTTTGTCACGAGAGTTTGATACCAAAGACGGCGTATGAAGCTAAAAGTGGAAATTAAAGAAAAGGTACAACCATAATACATACAGGGTATTTCGCTAATAGGGCAATGACCGAGTAACTAAAATCAAGGAAAGTTTAAGTTCTTGATGTTTTTACTCTTCTTTACCTTTTTAGTTTTAATATTTTTACTCTGCCGCGCGGATGTGATGGAATCAGTGAAAACAAAGAAACAAGAGAAGTAAAAAGTGTTTAGTGCTGATGTGAAAAAAAAAAATCAGGTAAAAAAAATTTATTAATAAAATAATTAATCAAATAGTTTAATCAAACTCAATTAAATGAATTAGATTGAAACCAGTGTTCAAAAAGAGTAAAAAGTATTAAAGGTCAAAACCAATAGTGAAAAGTGCAAGTTAATTTATAAAAAAAAAACCAATAAAAGTAGTGTTAACTTAATTAAGCGCCAAATTTTACTTTTCACTTCAACTTAATAACTGAAAAAAATTATTTTTACCCAATGAGAAAGATATCTCAAAAAAAAATAAAAATGTTCTTAAGTGAACTTAAGTGCTTTTGCACAAGCGTGACCGCAAATGAATATGCTTGTGCAAGTAGAAATGGCAAATGAAATAATAAGCAAATGACAAAAAAATAAAGTAACGAAATAAGAAAAATTCAAAGCAAATAATTTTTGCAAATTATATAAAAAAAAAAATGGTGAAATTACGACAAAATTCTTACTTATTGATCTTAACAAAATATGTGTAAATTACAACAAATTAAAAGTACATAAAATAAATCAAATAGGAATTTCATAAAAAAATTTTGTGGTTTTTCCAAGTGTACCTTAATAGTTCATATCAGTGTGGTGGAAATGTGTAGCCGTGAGCGTGAGCAAGCGACGGTGGCGACTCTCCCGGTCGCTCACTTAGTGGATGTTGCTAACGATCTCTTTCGTGGTGGATGCTTCTGGTGAGTGGTGTTGCGTGTATAAATTATTCTGTATGGTGGATGTTTAACTACTGAGGTTTCTTGTGGCATGTTGCCTACCGCCGTGTACGATGTTGCTAGATTGTGTGTGTTGCCAAAATTGTTTGCCAAAAATTTTGCCTTGTAGCGTGTGTGTGTATGTGTTCGTGGATAATGTGTGTAGTGTTAGTTTCGGTTTTTGTTTTACCTTGGTATATGTGCGTGTGTATTGGTGACTGCTCGTTGTATTCTTGTTCCGCCGAATATTGTTGTGTTTGCTGGTTATTGTATTTACTGCCCCAGGAGAAATACCTTTTTTTTTTGTTTTCCCTTGTGTGGGAGCAACAACACAATGATGCAGCTCCTCCAATTCCCAGCCCCTTAGGTCATTTGCTGTTATTGTTGTCGGATTTCGTGCCAGGTTATGTGGATCCTTTCGAGAATGTGAAACTGTGTTGTCATGAATTTGTGTTGTTACTCGTTGTGGTAATTGTTGTAGTTGTTGTTGACTTTTATTTTTATTCTTCTTTGTACTTGTCGCGGCCCATGGCTGCATCAGGTATCTGAAATATTAAAAATATGTTTCCCATCAAATATAAAGGAAAGCTACTAAAAAAAAGTTCTACAAATATGTACACTATTCACGTCGGCGTGTTCATCGGGTTATCTGGTTACGTGGTCATATCCATTTACTTTATTACAAAAACAAAAATAAAGCTGAATCTGACCTAACTGCATAGTCCTTAGCCAGATAACTCGATGAGCACGTCGACACGCTTAGGCCAACACATTCTTTTAATTTTATGGTAGGAAATGCGAGAACTATTCTTCTAAGAAGCCCCCATTCTCACATTTCCCACTACCAACCACCAATTCTTTAAAACATCTTCTTTTACTACAAAAAAAACACAGTGACTTACCTGATTTCAACTGACGACCAGTTCGTTTCTACGGTGCGCTCGTTGCGCCAGCAGGGTGACGGTAATCCTTTAGGGATAATTCCCAGGGATCTAGATTATGCACTGAATTTTATCGACGCGAAACTTTTCGAAAACCACGCACTTTAAAATAAAACTTTAAACTTTTTGTTGTACACAATCGAGTTTGAAATGCGCACTTTTAAATTGGCACTTTACACTTTAAACACTTTAACTTGGTGCAAGCAGCACAGACCGCGACTTTCCACTTTAATGCATAAAATGTGAAGCGGACCCCCTTTTATAGTCACTTTTACCTTGCGGCATTTTCCTGGTCACCGTTCAGCAAAGCCTTCCAGCCACGGCCAAACTTAATCGTGATCGGCGTCATAGCGGGTGCACCTATGCACGTATATGCATCCCACTAATCAATCACTAATACACGCGCGTTTTTGGCGAAGTGTGTGTAAGCTAAAAACTAAAAAGGGGAACAATTTTTGTATGCCGTTGCACAACACCTGTTCATATACCCGGTTGTGTGAAAAAAATAAAAAACGTTAGGGTTGACTGCAAACGCTGTCGTTACAGGCTCGCATCCGCCGATGGTGCCTGCATCATGGAGCGTGTGCGTAAAAGAAATTCATAACGCGGCCTTGAGGTTTGGTTTGCGTATTGTGGGCCCACGTGTGGCCTCGACCCACTCCCTAAGCCGGGCTTCTTTATCCTCTTCCTGCATTGTTGTTTTTTTTTTTTTTTGTTGCAACACACTTAACATTTAACACATTTTTAAACTACCACTGTCAATGGGCTAAACTGGGTTCTCACTTACTACGCTAATATCACAGATCTTCTATAACTACAATGCTAATATCACAGTTTATTGCTCCTACACCTATATCACAGATACTTATTACAAAAGGGTTATTTAGTCGATAAGGGTATAAAAGTTTGTATAATTACAAAAAAAATAAAATCAATAAAATAAATAAAAAAAAACTAATTAACAATTAATTACAAAAAAAATCCAATAGTCAAGTCTACTAAATGGTCAAGCATGCATTACTACATCGTAGGTCGTCGAAATAACCGTGCCCAATATACGCAATGACGAAATCACAACACTTATCATCTGAGACAAGGACTACACATAACATGCAGCTACGATGCGAACAAGTCCTTGGCGTGGTTATATCCCTATTTTCTTGCCACTGTCGTCACCGTCGTACATCGCGTTCCCTATCGCATTCAATACAATACATTTCACCTGCTTCGGTGCCAGTTTCGCGTTGAAATTATCAATTTTCGAGCTTTGCTTGAAGTTGCGCCGGTAAACAGTGTGACCAACTTTGAAAACCACATCCTTCGCTCGCGTATCGTAAACCTTTCGACTTTTCTCGTGTACCAACTTCAATTCTACCATAATCTTGTTTCTGAGCATCTGCAGTCTATCTCCCTTCGGCACTACTTCGTAATCTGCAGCTTTCAGCGCGCTCATTTTCCAGCTCAGTTCGTATGATGCTCCGTGTTGCATCATCGGTAAACGAAATACTGCCGCATATGGTGAAGTGTTTATCGCAGCATAGGCCACACTGCGTAGAGCAAAGGCAGCGTCGCTCACATACCTGCCCCAATTCTTTTGGTTTTCCTTTATGTATGACCGAACTATCTGCAACACGGAGCGGTTAACCCTTTCGGCCGCATTCGCTTGTGGTGAATAGAATGCCGTTCGAACGTTGTGCCATACTTCTCCAGGAAAGACGTGAACAGTTCCGACGTAAACTGCTTACCATTGTCCGAATGGACATATTCGGGAACTCCAAAAATGTGAAATACGTCTCTTTCTAAATATTTTACAACATCTGCTGACGTGGCTTTTCGCATCGGCTTAAGAAACACAAACTTAGAAAAATGATCGACACATACAAACGCATAAACATTGCCATCACGAGTACGTGGGTAAGGACCCATAAAATCGACGAACAAACGTTGAAAAGGGCGTTCAGTGATACGTTGGTTTCTCATTTTGGGCTTGTTGAAGGCATTTTGTGTCTTGTTGACTTTACATATTTCGCACGTTTTAAGATGCGTGAGTACGTCAGCCACCATACCTGGCCAATAATATTTGTCTCGTATACGTGATAGGGTCTTATGTATGCCTCCATGACCCGCAGACGGTGATGAATGACATGCTTCTATTAGACCCTTCCGCAGCTCAGTCGGAACCCAGAGTTTCCAGGCATGGTCTTTTTGCAACTCGTCTCCTTTGTTAAACTGTGAGCGTTTGTACACGTACCCGTCCGATTCATAAAGTTCAGGTAATCGGTCTTTATTGTCTATCACTGTCTTCCGCAGTTCGACGTATTCGTCAGATTCGAAGTAAGGTGACTTAAGGTCAATGTCTAACACTCTGTAATCAGTTATAATCTTATCCATGTTCATCCTTGATAACGCATCAGGCACTATGTTTTGGGTTCCTTTACGGTGTTGGATCGTGAAATTATACCTCCATCTCGCCAGTCGACCAGCCAGATCCTTCTGGTTCATAAGTAACTTCAGGGTTGCGTGATCCGTTATCACCGTAAAGGGTAGACCCTCCACATAGGCTCTGAACCGTTTTATACTGATTACATCCGCGTAACACTCTAGCTCAGTTATACTATAATTCCGCTGAGCTTTATTAAGTTTGGCTGAAACACAGGCAATTGGTGGTTCGTTACCTTCGTCGTCGAGTTGGAAAAGTACTCCCCCAACTCCTTCCGTTGATGCGTCACATTGTATGTAGAAATGTCTGTCAAATTCCGGATGCACTAGTACTGGTGCCGATATCAGTTTTTATGTCAAGGCCTCGAATGCCTTGCTGGCGTCTTCTGTCATCGTAAATTTCTTTATGTTGTCTTTCGTCAGTCGGTCGTGTAGGGGCTCTGCGATGGTGGCATAATCCTGAATGAAACGTCTATACCATCCTGTTATCCCTAGGAACCTTCTGAGCTGTTTCGGGATTCGTGGTTCGGGAAAGTCCCGCATTGCCGCCACCTTGCTATCGTCCGTGCGGATGCATCCATCCCCAACCACGTATCCGAGATAACACACTTCCTTAAAACAAAATTTGCTCTTTTCAACGTTTATCGTCAATTTTGCATCACGAAGACAAAAGTCAAAATCATCGGAATATACAAGTAAATCATCTAAGTAAACGAACACAGACTCTCGAAGGGAAGCAAGTATCACCTTATCCATCAGTCGGCACATTCACTGTGCAGCGTTGCACAGCCCGAATGGAATGACTTTGAAATGATACAAGGGTCTACCAGGTACAGTGAAAGCAGTTTTCTCCCTGGACTTTCTCTCTAATGGTATCTGCCCAAACGCGTCCTTCAAATCAATGGCAGATATGTACCTGGTATTCAGAAGACGACTAAGTATTCCATCGATGTTAGGGAGGGGGTAGGCATCTTTAATAATTCGTTCATTTAAATTTCTGGCATCCAAACACAATCGGTTCTTCGTTCCTTTAACTACAAGTGAGACGGGGGAATTCCAGCAGCTGTTGCTTTCTTCGATCACGCCCATTTCCAACATCCTGTCCAACTCGGCGTAGATCAACTTTTGTATAGCCGGAGAATCGGATAATGCCGCTGCTTAACCGGAAGGTTTTCATCCGTAACCTCGATGATATGCTGCTCGACATCCGTTTTACCTAACCCAAGGACTGCGAATGAGGGGAACTGCGCTTTAACTCGGTCTAAAACCGTTGTTTCATCAAAATTTAACACATGGTGCACCGCATCGAATGACAAGTCCCCTTAGGCGGATGCGAGCTCTGACACGACCAACCCACTAGACGTAACACTCGGACCTCTGCTGACTACGTTCAGCTGAAATGCTCCTTTCCTGCTAAGATCTTGTCGGAATTCTTCCCTAAGCAGCTTGCCCCGGCGCTAGCACTTCCTTTCCACCGATCTCCGTTTTCGCGAAAAATCTGTTGTCTCCCTTAATCGTCACAATAGTTGCAACAATTTTCCGTCGTATGCGTTGAAACCTTTTATGTTTTTAACCTCATTTTCTGTATTTTTTCAAAATTCTTTCCATTACTGTTCCTAGCCTTAATCCCTTCGCAAAATATTCGTCTACGTGCCTCATCATATTTCATTTTTCGCACATGTAGACTTTCACCTACAGGCTCACGTTTCTTTACAGTTGCATCACTCAAATTCACCTCTCTATCTCTCTTTAAAATTGTCAAATTCTTAGCTCCATCTAAACGTCCCCCGGGTGATTTGGAGTCTGGACAGAGTGCCCGGTCATCTCTGCCAACGCCCGGTTTCCCGCTTCAGGCTTAAAGACACAAAACGACGAGTCCCCGCCACACGCGAAACATTTCATGAAGTGGAAGGACGATTTACACTTAGTGTCTTTCGGTGCTTCTGTCGGGTTCTTGCTGTAAAAGTCCACCGGCATTCCACAGGAAAAACACAACATTAGGTGAAATGGGGAAGGACAAAACATCTGGTTTTGGATGGGGTTAACACATTTATTAGGGACTTTAAACGAAACACCTACACTAGGACGATTGGAAAGGGTTGGAACAGTGGGTTTTGGCGGGTCTCGCGTGCCTGGAGCAACTGATCGGTTCTTATCCTTGCTGAAGGCTTCCAGCTCTACCTCCTACTGTCACTCTGCCCATGGCTCCCCATTGACCCCTACCTCGCTCACTGGCCTTGCCCTTGACCTATTATCTTTCATTAACTTTTCAGCCCTCTTACATTCTAAGTTCAAATCGGCTAATGTGTCGGTCTTTGTGGCCAAAGTGAGGTTCGCCACATATGGTTTAAGATTACCCTTAATTATTTTCACCAACTCCTTCTCAGCTATCTTATTGCGGAGGCGAAACGTGAGATCGTGGACGTCAGCGTAGAACTCCTCGAAACTTTCCTGCGGCAGCTGCTTCCTCTCCATAATCTCCCGGACTACCTCGTAATCTGATTCTGCCGATTTGAATTGGGCCAACATCTCCCCCTTCAAACCGAAGTAATCAAAACCCTCGTCGCGGCATGGTCCTCCAGTATTTGCCAATACCACTTAAGAGCTGGGCCTGTCACTAGGCAATGAAAATCTGAGAAAATTTGTTCGAATGAAAGTTGATGTTGGACTCGCATACGCTCTAAGCGGAAGACAAAGCTCTCCACCGTCATACCCTTCGCCGATCCATAAAATTTGAGATGCTATTTGTCTAGGTCAACTTTCTTCCTTGGCGCGTAGTTATACGATCCTCCTTCTCTTTGGGAATGACTGTTGTTGGTATTACGATGGCTTGTCGTACTTTCCCTTGTCTGCCCTGGTGTCGAGGTCGCGGGTTGAGGGGGTGGTACAGCTTGATTGTGCATCGAATTTTCCACGCCAGCAACGCGATTGCTCAATATGGATACATCAGCTCTCATCTTACGCACCTCATTCATATGCGCTGTCATTTCTGCATTCTATTGCATCATCACCTCTATCACCAGGCCCAGCTGCTCAATCCTATCCGCCAGCGGTGCTGTACTGCTCCTAGTCCCGCCCGTAGTAGTCCCTGATGATGGCTGTAGTGGTGGTGGTGGTGGTGCTCCTCCAACTGCCCCTCTTCCGACTCAGGCATCCCTAAAATCCGTTCTAACTTACGCGAGAAATTTAGAGAAGTATCGGTAGTATCTATCGAGATCCTATCCGTAATACTGAACTCCTGTTTTTGACCGAAAACCCTAGCCGTGCACTGGCCCACGTTGGGCGCCATTGTTATGTAACTGCCTGGTGCGGGAGAGGAGGAGTGGCGGGCTGGCATGGTAATAGCCCGGCTGAGGCTCGTCGGCTTTGAGGCGCGGTTCTTACCACTTCTCCTTTCCCAACAGTTGCATAGCAAAATTTAGGTTCATGCCTGGGGAAAGAATTTAAACAAAGGAGGAAAAAGAAATATAGTAAAGCGGGAGGAATCCTGTCCGTGTCAGGTGGAGCCGTCCACCCCTCCTGTTCACATGATGTGAACAGCCTTCGAACTCTACTATGGCTCCGCTCCCAAGTAGAGTTCCCTTTTTCCTGACAAGCGTCCGTCACTAAGTCATCAGTCTATGTGCCTCACTCCCTCAACCGTGTCAACTCACCTTACATCTTGCCACAAGGCACCACCCACACCAACAAAGGAAAAGACTTTAGCCTGACATATTATTTATGTTTCGCCTAGAAAAAAAACTTCAACCCATAAAATATTAATAAATATGGAAATTTTCGCAAAAAAATTTACAATTTCTTTATTATTAAAAATTCATCAAAATTCTTACGATGGTAAATAATAATCTAAGGCAAATAATAATAATGCAAAATCTCACATAATTTACACTGTAATTATTACGACTATTGCAAGAAGCTAAGTTCAATTATCTCAAAAAAATTATTAAACAGACGACCTGCATCTATAAAAGTTATTTCAAATTATTATATTTAAAAGTAAAAGGCAAAATTGTGCTTACGGAATTAAGAATTTAAATCAAAAAATTTGTTTATTTATGTTTTCAAAAATCTGACCTAGCCTAATGTTCCTTTACCCAAGCATATGCACAATCTACTTCACTTAAATATGTATATACGTTTGTACCCTTGACTAACAAAAATTAAATATATGTAAATGTGGTATGTATATGTGTTTACCTTAGCGTGCGCTCACCTCGCTTTTGTCACCAGAGTTTGGTACCAAAGGCGGCGTATGAAACTGAAAGTGGAGATTAAAGAAAAGGTACAACAATAATACATACAGAGTATTCCGCTAATAGGGCAATGACCGAGTAACTAAAATCAAGGAAAGTTTAAGTTCTTGATGTTTTTACTCTTCTTTACCTTTTTAGTTTTAATATTTTTACTCGGCCGCGCGGATGTGATTGAATCAGTGAAAACAAAGAAATAATAGAAGTAAAAAGTAAAAAGTGTTTAGTGCTGATGTGAAAAAAAAATTAGGTAAAAAAAATTTATTAATAATATAATTTATCAAATAGTTTAATCAAACTCAATTAAATGAATTAGATTGAAACCAGTGTTCAAAAAGAGTAAAAAGTATTAAAGGTCAAAACCAATAGTGAAAAGTACAAGTTAATTTATAAAAAAAAACCAATAAAAGTAGTGTTAACTTAATTAAGCGCCAAATTTTACTTTTCACTTCAACTTAATAACTGAAAAAAATTATTTTTACCCAATGAGAAAGATATCTCAAAAAAATAAAAAGCTCGAAAAAAAAATAAAAATTTTCTTAAGTGAACTTAAGTGCTTTTGCACACGCGTGACCGCAAATGAATATGATTGTGCAAGTAGAAATGGCAAATGAAATAATAAGCAAATGACAAAAAAATAAAGTAACGAAATAAGAAAAATTCAAAGCAAATCATTTTTGTAAATTATATAAAAAAAAGAATGGTGAAATTACGACAAAATTCTTACTTATTGATCTTAACAAAATATGTGTAAATTACAACAAATTAAAAGTACATAAAATAAATCAAATAGGAATTTCATAAAAAAATTTTGTGGTTTTTCCAAGTGTACCTTAATAGTTCATATCAGTGTGGTGGAAATGTGTAGCCGTGAGCGTGAGCAAGCGACGATAGCGACTCTCCCTGTCGCTCACTTAGTGGATGTTGCTAACGATCTCTTTCGTGGTGGATGCTTCTGGTGAGTGGTGTTGCGTGTATAAATTACTCTGTATGGTGGATGTTTAACTACTGAGGTTTCTTGTGGCATGTTGCCTACCGCCGTGTACGATGTTGCTAGATTGTGTGTGTTGCCAAAATTGTTTGCCAAAAATTTTACCTTGTAGCGTGTGTGTGTATGTGTTCGTGGATAATGTGTGTAGTGTTAGTTTCGGTTTTTGTTTTACCTTGGTATATGTGCGTGTGTATTGGTGACTGCTCGTTGTATTCTTGTTCCGCCGAATATTGTTGTGTTTGCTGGTTATTGTATTTACTGCCCCAGGAGAAATACCTTTTTTTTTTGTTTTCCCTTGTGTGGGAGCAACAACACAATGATGCAGCTCCTCCAATTCCCAGCCCCTTAGGTCATTTGCTGTTATTGTTGTCGGATTTCGTGCCAGGTTATGTGGATCCTTTCGAGAATGTGAAACTGTGTTGTCGTGAATTTTTGTTGTTACTCGTTGTGGTAATTGTTGTAGTTGTTGTTGACTTTTATTTTTATTCTTCTTTGTACTTGTCGCGGCCCATGGCTGCATCGGGTATCTGAAATATTAAAAATATGTTTCTCATCAAATATAAAGGAAAGCTACTAAAAAAAAGTTCTACAAATATGTACACTATTCACGTCGGCGTGTTCATCGGGTTATCTGGTTACGTGGTCATATGCGTTTACTTTATTACAAAAACAAAACAAAGCTGAATATTACCTAACTACATAGTCCTTAGCCAGATAACTCCATGAGCACGTCGACACGCTTAGGCCAACACATTCTTTTTATTTTATGGTAGGAAATGCGAGAACTATTCTTCTAAGAAGCCCCCATTCTCACATTTTCCACAGTGACTTACCTGATTTCAACTGACAACCAGTTCGCTCCTTCGGTGCGCTCGTTGCGGCAGCAGGGTGGCGGTAATCCTTTAGGGAGAGTTCCCAGGGATTTAGATTATGCACTGAATTTTATCGACGCGAAACTTTTCGAAAACCACGCACTTTAAAATAAAACTTTAAACTTTTTGTTGTACACGATCGAGTTTGAAACGCGCACTTTTAACTTGGCACTTTACACTTTAAATAATTTAACTTGGTGCAAGCAGCACAGACCACGACTTTCGACTTTAGTGCCTAACTGTGAAGCGGACCCCCTTTTATAGTCACTTTTACCTTGCGGCATTTTCCTGGTCACCGTTCTGCAAAGCCTTCCAGGCACGGCCAAACTTAATCGTGATCGGCGTCATAGCGGGTGCACTAATCAATCACTAATACACGCGCGTATTTGGCGAAGTTTGTGTAAGCTAAAAACTAAAAAGGGGAACAAATTTTGTATGCCGTTGCACACCACCTGTTCATATACCCGGTTGTGTGAAAAAATAAAAAACTTTAGGGTTGACTGCAAAGGCTGTCGTTACAATGCAGCTCAAAACTCGCTCTGCAAGAAAAAGTGTTAAAGCTCATACAGGTCATCACTATACCTCTTTCGATTTTGTTGTAGCGATAAGGACACTCCCCGAAGGCCTTAGGGAGTGTTATCGATTTGATGGTTCTTTGCCGGATGCAGATCCGGTACGTTCCGGTACCAAGCCCGACAACCTCGGGAGCGATGTTATGACCACATGGGACCTTCTAGGCCATACGCCCCCCTACATCCATGAGGAGTTCGGGGTCGCCAGAGCCTCGGCTGTTAATGAAACAGGATTCGCCACGGATATGTGAGGTTGGCAATTGGGTTTGGAGAAGCTATATATTACGCTGGCAACCCCTTGAAAGGGTTGCGCTACAGAACCCCTTGAATCTATTTGGTATTTTAGTCGCCTCATACGACAGGCATACCTACCGTGGGTATATTCTAACCCCCTGACCCGCTGGATTATCCTTCGGTACTCGCCGTCGGCATCACGTGCCCGAACATAAATCTTCCGGAAAACTTCTCTCAACACTCCAAGAGCCATCTTCTCTCGACACCATCAATGATTCTCGAGCCATAGAATACAACAGCATGATGAGTGACTTGTACAGAGTGATTTTTGTTCGTCGGGATGGGACTTTACTTTTCAGTTGCCTACTCAGTTGAAAGTAGCACTTGTTTGCCTAAGGTATTTTCCGTTTGATTTCTAATGTGACATTGTTTTTTCTGTTAATGCTGGTTTCAAAATAGACGAAATCCTTCACAGTGTCGAAATTATACCCGTTAACAGTGACGTGGTTGTCAAGGTGCAAATGGCCCGATTCTTTCTTGAGTCACAGCAAGTACTTCGTATATAATATCTTTCAATAAAGCCGAACAGAAAAAGGCAATCATAGAATTAGAACTTTTAGCAATACATTTTGCTATTAAAAATTTCGGCCGAATGTTTACGGTACACATTTCACGGTAAAATCAGACCATAGACCATTAGTTTATCTATTTAATATGAAAGATCCTTCCTCGAAACTCTCTACAATCAGATTAGATTTATCAACTTTAAAATTGAATATATTAAAGGAAAATCGAATGTTGTGGCTGGTGCTCTTTCGCCTATTAGTTTAGACGAAATTAAAAATTCGACAAAAAACGTTTTAGACGTTAAACATCACAAACTAAAAAACAAGAATTACAAAACGAAAAATAAGTTTAACAGCCTCATTCTGTTTGGCGAACGATACGCTCAACGAACGATACCTTCTTGGACGATATCGTGTGCTTATGGTATTCTGAATCTTACGTTGCCGTTTATCGTGTAGCTTTACGTCGTTCGTCAACTACACGATAATCAAATGTCAAACTTGCAACTCTGTGCACATATGTTTTGTTTTTGTGCACGTCCATAAAGTTAACAAAATAAGTGAAATAAAAATAAAGTTGCTAGTGAAATAAATACAGTGATATAAATATAATACAAATGTATCAAGCTGTTGCTCTAGTAGTGTCCCAAGAAGAAGGATTAAAAATCCAAAGGCGGATGTTGAGAGACCGCTCGAACGTTCTTCACTTACCGGACGCTGAGTAAAATAACAAATTGCGCCTGTATTGACATTGTTTACAAAATAATTTTATTTGTAGATTTGTTCAAAATTTTCGCGTTAACAAAGAAATATTTCAACATATCTTTGACGAAATACAAATATATTCCAAAGATAAATTTCATAGCACGCATTTACCACTCCAACTAAAATTATCCACGTTCCTGCGTTTTATGGCAACAGGCAGTTATCAGAAATCAGTTTGAAATAAAAGCATTTCATCTATAGCCCAGCCTACGGTAGCGAAATTCATTGATGAATGCTTATCCATTTTTGGGAATCATTTCAGTCAAAAGTGGGTAAACTTTGAGAGGAGTGAGGAAGAAGAACGTGCAGCAAATTTGCACTTCTTTACCAAATTCGGCATACCGGGTGTTGCTGACTGCGTGGATGGCACTCACGTTCGGATCAAGTCACCTCCTGCAGATATGAAGCACCTATATTACAACCGGAAAGGTTTTTATAGCTTAAATGTGCTGATTGTAAGTATGTATACTGATAGGCTACGTTCACTATGGTGACAGCTTTTTTTGTTTCCTTCTATAGATATGTGACCACAATATGGTCATAACGTTTATGGATTCAAGGCATCCAGTGGCATACCACGACTCATTTATGTGGAAGCATAGTGAAGCAGAACGGCATATGAGAACACAATATCAAAATGGAAAAAGGAATTTTTGGCTACTAGGTAATTATAGTTTTTAATTTCTCTATGATTCAACAAAAAAGAAACAAACATTTTTTGGCAAGCGATTCCGGATAACCTCTGCAACCTTATTTAATAACGCCATTTAGGACCCCTTCAGAAGCGGTTCAAACTCGATACAATGAGGTACATTGTAAAGCTCGAAACCTTATCAAACGCTGCTTTGGAGTGGTGAAAAACCGATTTCGCTGTATCATAGGGTCGAGGGGACTTCATTATTCGGCTGAAAAAGCAATAAAAATAATAAATGTTTGCTGCACAATCCACAATATTTGCATTTCGTTTAAGCATGAACTGACTCTGAGTTTGAACAGCGGCAATCTCCCGATGATCTTCCCGATGAAGAAGCGTCGAGTGCAGCTTTGAATGTAAGAATGCAAATAGCTGAAAGCCTCATTTAAAAGAGATTCCGCGTATTTTCGTGTGTTTAAAGCAGCAGTCAAACAGTTTGGAAGATTATGCCAAGAAAACTAAAACGATTCTACAAAAATTTGCGGACTTGACCAATTCATTGATGGTGCGTGTCTATTGTTATGATGATTTCTTTGAACAAGCAGTAAGTTAAGGCCTGCCAAATCTGCAAAAATTCGACCACAGAAAAAATAAAGAACTATAACTATTACAGGAATTTGTGATGAAGGATATACCACATTCAGTAAATGTGCCAAACTACACAAGCTCCAACTGGATGCTGCAATACTACATTGATACAAGTGGCACAGTATCAAGTTTTGACTATTATTAAGCAGCCAATTCGTTCCAAAATTCAATTGGTGGTACAGGTACGCGACAAATTGCCAATAAACAATATTTTATATGTGTGTGTATGGGCGCTGGAATGTGCTCAATTAGGTGCTCACAAGTAAGATCCGATGCGTATTCATTTACATTAACTGGTGATGTGGGCGTTATAGATCCAGCGCTTTTGGGTACAGCATTGGTACAGGTTCAATATTGTACAACAGAACAGTGGTATTGATTTGTGTTTTATTCAAACTGGTATAAGCTTAATTGAACGTGTTGCAGGGAGTCTTTCTGATTCATCCGTGCTAAAACTAATTGATTATCGCTCAGCAAAAGTAACTGCAACACGCCCAAAATGGTTGCAAGTGCTTGACGATTTTGTTTGCCGTTTATATAAAATGTCTAAGACAAATGTGCTTAAAAGCCATCCAATCTTCAGATCATGGATTTACATCGCTTCAGCTATGAAGAAGAAATACTTGAGCGCGTTAGGTTATTTTTGTTTTTTTCTTAACTCCATATAAATGACTACATTCTTAAAAAGTTTAAAGATTGGGGCGTCAAACGCAATGTGCTGGCAGAATTCAAATATAATATTGATAGCTTGTATCAATTCATAAAATTCATTTCATAAAAGCAAGAGCATTTATATCGACGTTGATGATAAAACTTGCAAGATTTAACGTTAAATCTTTTAGAGTCCTAAATCTCGAATAAAGCCTTGGTGGAAATATGGTCTGAGTATGTGAATGAATAGTTATGATTGATAATGAATTTCTACAAATTTCATTGTTTTATTGTTTTACTTGCATAAGCTATTAAATCCATATTTGTAGTATTACTTATATCTAAATATTTATATCTATACTTTATATAAAATGAATATGTTGTGAGATCCATGTTTTATAGTAAATATTTACTATACAGTTGCGAACACAAAAATACCAGTGCCAATTTTTATCAAATTTCAGCAAGTTTCGCTTCAGTTAAAATATTTTTGCAATTTTTTTTTATAAAAATATAAGTCAATATATAATTAGACGAATATAAGTAGAATAAAATAGAACGAGCTACAAAACTGAATTCTCAGAAAATTTCTAAAAGTTCTTGGTAAAAAGTTGCAAATTTTCATGAGACCGCTGGATTTTCCCGATTTTTGAGTAAAGTTTTAAGCTCCAACTTATATTTGTCTAATTATACATTTACCTATTTTTTATAAAAAAAATTGCAAAAATATTTTAACTGAAGCGAAACTTGCTGAAATTTGATAAAAATTGGCACTGGAACCGAAACTTGCTAAAAGTGCCACTACTATTTTTGTGTTCACATCTGTATATCGAAATAGTTCAACCCTTTTCTTCATTTACTATCACAAAAAATAAATTAGTGGGAAAAAACTTTTTATCTAACTTATTAAGGTACTTATGCTTTCATAAAGCTTCATTTTAACTTTTTAGGTACTTCTGGTTGAATACTTATGCCTGGAAAGGCCGAACCATTGTTTCTAGGTCCCGAATCAGTTCCTCGACGTACGAGTAACAGAAGCATAAATAGAAGCAGCAACAAAAAGAGTATCAACACTAAAAGCGGAAGAAAAAAGAAAATTAGTCGAAGAAATCAATAGTGGATATTCCAAAGAAGTAAAAGTCGAAATTTCCAAATGAAGAGGGACAATAGTTTTAGTGAATGGCAAGGATCAGCTCAAAATATAATCTGAAACAGGGCGTTCTTCAAACAATGCATAGTTAAGTGTTTCTTGAAAAGTGCACTGAATTAGCAAAAATCCTCGCGATTCAGTAAAACTATTGCCCCTCTTCATTTGGAAATTTCGACTTTTACTTCTTTGGAATATCCACTATTGATTTCTTCGACTAATTTTCGTTTTTCTTCTGCTTTTAGTGTTGATACTCTTTTTTGTTGCTGCTTATTATTAAGCTTCTGTTACTCGTCGTTCGAGGAACCGCTCCGGTACCTAGAAACAATAAAGTTTACAACAATTAAGTTTAGGACTCACGTACAAACCCTGTAGCCATTTTTGCTACTATAACTACTAGTGTCTCAGACTGCCGAGAAAAAATAGCAACTAGCTGCTCTAACGTCTTGGCAATGGAATTTGCAGCATCTGCTTGTAGCATAGCTGCTTCAGCTAAATTTTCCATTGCCTTGGCCTGTGCCTCACCCACGTTAACTAGTGCTTTGGTTGCATCGGCTTGAATTTTCGCCGAATCGGCAATGCGGTATTGGAAGGTTTGAGTCTGAGTGGTTCTGCGCTGCGCTCTGCTCGGTGTCTCTGCGGAATTTGGCGTTGCATAAGCATATGGTGGCGTCGGGGACACTGGGCCTGCTATAGCACTCACTCCTGCGAATTCAACTAGCGCTGCAGCTGTGGAAGACGTTGGCCCCGATGGCCTTGACCTTGACACGCTTGGCGCTGCTCCTTTCGTCATCAGCAGCATTCTGTCTATAACCTCCTCCACTTCGTTGAGTGGAGACGACTGAAATGGTCCGCCACTTGTAGCACTCATATTTGCCGCGTTTTCCGCAATTTTTTTTTTTTGGTGCGGTCGGCAAAAATCTATAAAATAACATAAAATAATAATATTTGGATATACATATGTATGTACATATAATACCTTTCTCCAATCACTCGCTCTTCTTTGAGGTGGACCGTGGGCATTTATTTTTTGCGCAATTTTGGCCCATTGCTCATCAAATAAAATTTTATTTGCGCCATATACCGGTGCTCCTCTGGCCAGATCCACATTTTCTTCCACCTCATGAACAAGCACGGGAAATTGGCGCTTGTGGTCTTTTTTGAATCTTCTCATATAAATTCAAGTTTTTTTATACAATAATAACTAATTAATTAATAATACTCACTTTTTTGTTTGTGTCGCTCATTTAAAACCAAAACGATAGGTGAATACCTGTTGTTTGGTTTTGACACTTTGTTTTCGTATTGGTAGCAACTTTTCGTGATACAGAATACCAATCGACGAGCACTTTCGTTACGTAACAGTCAGCTGTTATCGTTTTGTCTATCGTATTGCAATTCATAATACGAACACATTAACACATTAACACAGACGATATCGCCAAACAGAATGAGGCTGTAAATGATGCGACTTCTAACGATAATAAAGTACAAGCTTATGACAAATTTTCATACGATTTTTCAAAAAAGATACTGCGAGTAAAATCAACGATGCAATATAATAAAAATAATGAGATCTCCAATATACAAATTTACGCGCATTTAAAACATAAAAAATATAATTTACTTAATGCAGTGACTGTTAACGAATTTAGATGAGTTACTTTCGAGGCTTGAAAAAAGCATCAATCACAACATTAAACAATTAGAATGGCCAAAAAATGATATATTTTTCAATTACGAATTTTAAAGTCCGCGGAAATGAAATTTTCAAATCATTACAAATAATTGTTTGCTGGGTTCGAGCTGTTTTGGTCGATACGTATAAAAAAAAGCAAGAGTTTTTACTTTTCTCTTCTATTACATTTATTATCACTTGGCAACAAATTCGCCTTACGAGTGTCAAGAAAAACATCTTAACCCATTGAAATAATCGCCGATTTGGAACAATGCCTACAAAATTTTGAGGACGAGAGAGAAAAAGATAATGTAAGAGTGACATTGCGGCAAAAATCAATACTTTTCTGCAAAAAATTAGAAACTGCACTAAGGACAAGTTCATACTGAAAACATCGACAGACACCAAAAGATTCCTTAACCAACACAGAAGCGAGATCATAATAACAAATGCAGACAAAGGCAAGAATACAGTTATGATGTACAAAAACGAATACGAACTAAAAATGAAAGAGTTGCTAAACGACAAAAACACATACAAAACAATTAGGAATGATTCCACACAAAAACTGATGAGAAAGAATAATACAATTATAAATAATATTTACAAACAAAGGAGACTCGACGCAAAACAAAAATTTCAGCTGACATCCGCGGCTGCTAATGCTCCAAGACTTTACGGACTTCCGAAAATTCACAAACCACACGCACCACTTATACCGATTTGCTCATCTATTAATGTACCATGTTACAAATTATCAAAATTTGTTGGAAGCATTTTAGAAAATATTATATCCGAATATCTTAATATAAAAAGTTCACTTCAACTTAAAGAAAAAATCAATAACTTCACAATTCAAGACGACGAAATTCTCATTTAATTCGACGTCGTATCTCTTTTTACGAATATACCCATACATTTAGAAATACGCACTATTATGCGAAAATGGGAAAAATTGGAGACACATACACAAATAGACAAAAAACATTTCCAGACGATACTCGATTTCTGCTTACGTGACAACAATTACTTTTCATATAACAACACCCTATACCAACAAATCTACGGAATGCCAATTGGCAACCATTGCAGATATTGTTCTGGACAAAATATTGGACGACAGCCTCGCTGAATTAAAAAGCAAAGACATATATGTCAAATACATAACCAAATATGTAGATGATATTCGCAATTGTTAAAGCTAAAGACGTGGAAGACATACTAACAGTATTTAATGCACAGCATACCAAGACACCATTTACTAAAGAATTAGAACAGAACAACAGAATTGCCTTCCTAGACGTAGAAATACACCGAAAGAACCAAAACTTAACGTTCAACTGGTATGCAAAGTCGATGGCATCAGGAAGAATTATCAATTATAACTCCAATCATCCATGGAACCAGAAAATAAACACAGCAACAATTCTAATAAGGAAAAGACACCTTCTAAGTGACGGCACTTCATAGAAGAAAACAAGAAGAAAATAAAAAATATTCTCTTTAAATATGGCTACCCGAATACACTAATAGAAAAGCTTATAATTAATACGGCACAAGAAATGGAACACCATAATTCATCAAATGGACAAACAGAAGCAAACACAAACAAAACTTATATTAGAGTTACCTACATACCCGGACAAACAAGTAATCAATCGCTCAGGAGAATTATGAAAAAAAGTCAACATAACATACAACATAACATTTGCTCACGAACCACACAATACACTTAATCGTTTCTTTACAAAAACAAAAGACAAAATAGACAAGGAACAACAATGCAATGTAGTGTATAAAATTCAATGCAGTGGTAGCAACAACAATGCCTGCAATAAATGTTACATTGGCACAACGAAAAGGGCATTGAGAACGAGAACACATGAACATGAAATGGACGCAAAAAACAGAAAAACAAATGCCGCGCTTTCTCAACACCTGACTGACAACGATCATACAGCTGATTTTAGGAACGCAAGAATTTTAGATGTTGAGATAAGATGCAAAAGGAGGATGACACTGGAAAGTCTCCGCATCCAACAACATATGACGAATGACATGAATTTTAAATAAGACATTGACAATACAAATAGCGCTTATACAGCAATAATAAAAAATGATAAAAACAAAAATAGAAAATAAGAAAAATAAATGTATCGATTTTCTGAACCTGTGATATTATTGTGTTTGTACAACTAATGAAATTATTGTGAGTTATTTTTTTAATGTTGAATTTGTAATGTTTATTGAAAATAATGATTCGTTTTATATTTTTCATATTGTTTGTTTGAAAATAAAATAGACTTCCTGATGATGACGCGGATGCGTCCAAATGCATAGAAGGGAAAAGTAAAGACTCTTGGTTATTTCTTTATACATATCGACCAAAACAGCTCCAACCAAGAAAACAATTTCATAAAGAATTTGGTCCAATCAACATATATATTTCACATAATATTGACAGACCATGTAGAAACTGTAATAGAAACGGAGCAAAAAAAACCGTATGACAATCTATCATGAGGATACTGATATTGAAAAAATATAACTCGTGACATAGCGAAATCTGTCAAAAATTGCAATAAATGATCTTTGAATAAAGTAAAAAAAGTAATTGTCGATACAATAGGTCCACTTTCGGAATCCATATATGGTAAAAAGTTCGCTGTTATTATGATTTGTGACTTTTCTCAATACCTGGTAACAGTATCCGTACCAGATAAATCAGCAAAAACTATTGTTTGTGCTATTTTTGAAAACTTTAAATTAACATATGATACAATGAAAGCTATTAGATCCGTTTTACGGATACCACGGACGGAAGTGGTATTAGTAAGCTCCAAATGGTCGGCGAACGAGTTAGTCTTAACTGTCGGGGCTCATCAAATCACCTCAAAGGATTCCTTAAAATACTTAGGAGTGCACATTGACTCTAAGTTAACTTTCAAAGAGCACTTCAGAGCGGTGGGGGAGAAAACTAACAAAGTTAATGGATCACTTATGCGAATAATGCCTAACATTGGTGGTCCGAGCGAAGCTACACGTCAGCTATTGTCCACAGTAACCAGCTCAATAATACTATACGCAGCACCAGTGTGGTATGGATCTAAACAGAACCATCAAAAATATATATTAGCAGCGTACCGACTTGCTTCTTTAAGAATAGCAAGTGCTTATCGGACGGTGTCCGACGACGCGATCCTGGTTCTAACCCGGAAAATCCCAGTGGACTTACTGGCAAGCGAAATGGCCGATCTGTATAGCACTAATATCGAGCGACCATCTGAAGAAGACAAGAAAAGAGCAAGGACACAAACATTAGCTAAGTGGCAAGAACGGTGGGAGGCCTCGAATAAAGGGCGTTGGACTTTCACACTAGTTTAGAACGTAGCTCAATGGAATGAGCGGAAGCACGACGAGCTGAACTACCATCTCGCGCAGATAATGAGTGGACATGGCGGTTTCAAAGAGTATTTATGGAAGCGTAGGATAAAGGAAGATCCTCATTGCCCAATGTGTACCACGGAGTTAGAAAACGCAGAACACGTCATGTCTCCAAATGAGACATATGGAACGCCACCCTGAAGTAATGCGAAAGTGGTGCCGGGGTGGGCGATGGTTCCAGAACGGGGCTGTTTTTTAATCTACGGGCACACGGTTGCTGCGACGGCAGCAATTATGGTGCATTAGGCATTTTTCAGCCTCGCCGCACAAAACAAAAAAAAAAGATCCGTTTTACCTTTTCTGGATCTACTCGTATGCCGTCTAACGTTCAGATGTGCCCTAGGTACTTAACTTCGCGGCAGGCAAACCGGAATTTCCTTTTTTTGACATTAAGGCCAAATTGTTTCATTCGATCGAAAAGCGTATTGAGCGCTCTAAGATGCTCCTCAAAACCGATCTAGCATAGAATTATATCGTCCAAGTTTTCAAATATAGTTGCGTTGCTTAAAGAAGTTTTAAGTCGATCAATCAACCGCTGAAACATTGCTGGCGCATTTCGTAAACCAAAAGGCATTGGTGTGAATCTGTACATACCAAACGGCGTAACGCCAGCCTGTAGATCCAACGCTGACATGAAATTAGTAGCTTTTGCTTCATGGAGCAAGTCGTTAACCCGTGGAAGAGGATACCGATCCGGCTTGGTAATGGCGTTTCACTTTCGGTAATCGATGCAACTACGTATGTCACTTGATTTCTTGTGTACGATAACCACAGGTGCTGCCCATGGCGATCCGCGCTCGAGATAACACCAACCCTCAGCAATTCAGTTATTTTTTCTTTAACAGGGCCTTTCGCTGCGGTGCCAATCGATATGATGACCATCCGGTAGCGCTTCAGCTAGTCAGGCATACTAGTGCTGCAGAAAAATTGACATTTAAGTTGCTTGGTACTCACATTTTGGTACCGAACCGGGTAGAGAGTGTATAATGTGGGATCTTTGGAGTCAATGTTATTTGTATTGTTGGTGCTAAAAAACCGACAACTTTCCTGCCCGCCACAAAAAAAATGTTTGAACAGCAAATTGTGTGCTATGAAAAGAAAAAATAATTAAAAAAATAAATCTTCGTTTTGGACGAAGAGAAAAATTTGTAGAATGAATCATTTTTTTTTTTTTATTCACAAGAAAGCTGATTCTGGTTGTGTTTTTATGCACCACATTGTTAAAGTAAAAAAAAAGCAAAAGTCTCATTTGTCGAAAAAAAAGTAAAGTTGTTCGGGTCCTAACACTCTAGTTTGTTGGATCCCGCGGATACGCTTTGTGATCCCATGGGGTCGCTCGCAATGTGTTCACGGCATAAGGAAAGACACAAGCAAATGTCATCGAGTGGCAACCTTGATTCGTTCATTCAAAAATGTCATTCATTCTTGGAAATGAGTATACCGACATTTTTGAATGAATTTTCTTTATGAAGAAAAAATGTGCTGGGTAAGTATACTAGTATCGTTCCCTTTTTATACTTTATAAATTTTCCTAATTTTCTATTCTTTTATTTCATTTCAGGTTCACAGCTACAAATTGGGTGGTTCGCTGGCAAAATGCAAGCGATCCAAAGTTAATTGTACGTGATTCGTGTGTTAAAAGGCTACGTGAAATCCGGGCAGTAGTTGAATTGTAGTAAAAATGTTAAATTTAAAAGATAGTTCTCTTATGGTAAAAGATAAATCAAAAAAGCACAGATCTAAATCATCCTCGCTTTATGCAGGTGTACATGGTCCGAAAACTAGCTTCATTTCAATACCGAATACCATTAAGCTAAGTATGTTGAACAGTGGTTTGCTTTCTTTTGAAAAAATAAGACTTGAGGCCAGGAATGAAAGTAACTCATTATCTAAAATCATACCGCATGTTCCTATATGCACAGCACATTTTTTTTTTTAAGTTGTGTGATTTACGCCGCAAATTCCCTGTCCTCTATAAGCTAGAGTTCCGAACCGCTGCTAGAGTTGAGACGAATTTATGCAGACACGCTCTAAGAAAAAACCAATCTAGAAAAAAAAACCAAAATTCTAAATGCATTCCCTATGACTATAACCGCGTCGTTCTCAAAAAGGCGGCTGGCGTTCCAGATTCAGATTATATCAATGCATCGTATGTGGATAGTCTTCTCAAGCCAAACGCTTATGTAGTTTCACAAGGTCCGGTAGAAGAAACTGTAAATTCATTTTGGCAAATGGTATGGCAAGAAAATATTATTGCTATAATAATGCTCACTAAAACGTTTGACTTCGCTAAAGTTATGTGTGTACACTACTGGCCCCCAAACATGGAAAGACACGAAACGTATAGATATATTCACATAAATATAGTACGGGAAGAACAATTGGCTAATTTCCACATCAGAACATTTCATTTATATAAAATTAATTAAGATCGTATAGTTTTTGATGAGCGTATGATATTACAATTTCACTACACAGAATGGTACTCACACTCCTGCCCTTTTTCAAATGCACTTCTGGAGTTTCGTCGGCGAGTGCGTCTAGTTGTTGGTAAGATAATAAAGATATTAAAGGGCCAACGCTGGTGCATTGCAGTGGCGGAGGAGGTAGATCCGCGGTTTATTTGTCATTGATGCCAATCTCGAATTGGCCGAAGAGGAGGAATGTTTTAATGTGTTCGGATATTTGAAAAAGTTGCGGCAATCTAGAAAAGGCCTTGTAGAAAACGTTGACCGATGCAAATTTATATATGATACACTTGAAGAACATGTGTTATGTGGAAAAACTTGGTTTCCCGTATCTGAACTTTCAGACAGACTCAAAGTCAAGGCGTCAACGACGTTACAAAGGTGAACAAATTACAACAGCGGGTCTGTTGGTGGGGCCAATTTGCAGAACGATACAAAGGTGATCGTAAAATCTACGTCCAACAGTGAGAATCAGAAATTAAAAACTATCTTTCCAGCAGGTACCGCCAACTCGGGATCAACTTTAGTGACTTCACCATCAGGCACTCCCGCCCAAGCCACCTACTATCCGATGTATCATAATGGATTCCAATTGAGTATTCCACCAAATACAGTGCCGCCGCCGTTTACACCTGTGCATTTTACCAATACAACCAATTCTGGTACATCGCCGTCGACAGGGCAAGTAGTACAATCTGTTGGAGGTGCATATAATTTGCTTACGAATACATCAATGACTGCTGCAGTGGCAGCTGTTGCTTCACCGGCAACTCAACAACAAGTCATACAGGATTTTCCAAAACCGGCCCGCGGTCGCCCTAGAAAAATTATATTTTCGCGCACTGGTACGGGGAACACAACAACAACAGTCCCTAGTACTAGCAATGAGGTAGACTCGAAAGACGGCATTTATCTGTTGCCTACAACAGTGACCTCGGAATCAACAGAGGATGCTTTACGGCAACAAAAAGTAAGCGCATTGCATCATCAACAACAATCACACGTCAATAGGCATTATTTTTTTTTACTTATTTTAGGAAGAGCGCATTGAAATTCCTGTCATTTTCTTAAAAAAAATTCACACGACATTTACGATTTGCTACGAAATACCATTCAAAACGAGACAACTTCATAGATTCAACAAAAATTTTAATAAAACGAGTGAGGCGATAGAGACAGCGGTGCAAGGGATGAAGATCAAAGTTCGAATTAGGCGTAGTGAAAATCTGGTTAATGAAGAATAAAGGAAAAGTAAGTCTGTAAAGGCCGTGTCTTGCCTATATTGAAAGATGTATTTGGTGTGTTTAGGTTAATGACTGATACAATTGTTGAAGCACAAGAGCTGTTGCAAGTGCGTCCGGTCTTTAAGAAACAACAAGAAAACTTTGATCGCATATTAAAATATGTGGCTCATTTGATATTTTTATTAAATAGTACAGCAACAACGCATGAACAGAAAAAATTGGTATTTTGTTCTGTGCGAGATTTAGTACGCGCAAATGTGCGTAGTGCTTTCACTTGCGATACATTGTTACAGCGCGTAAAACTGAAAATATGTCTTTCAACGATTGGTTAACCAATAATGAAGGCAAGAAGACACGTACTATTAATTTAACTGTGCAATTATTGGCTTCCGTGGGACCCAAAGTGTCTAAGATTACTGAAAACCAAGAGATGCGTGAAACGGGTGAATTGTATTCCATAGATGTAACTAGTGTTAATGCTGGCATTCCATATGCCGATAGTTTCAATGTCTTAATGCACTATTGCCTTGTAAGAACTGTTGATGATCATACAATGCTGTCAGTGCACGCTCAAGTCAAATGTAGAAAGTCAATATGGGGTGTTGTTAAAGGTTTTATTGAAAGGAATACATGGGCTGGTTTAGAAGAATACTGAATACTATTTTCTGACGCTGGGATTGCGTTAGGTAGGGAAAACGTTGCGTCAGTCTGCTACTTCCCCCCACCAGTGGTAAGGGGTGGCAGATACTGCGTGATGTATTTGGTTTTGTTAGTTAAGGCCTCGCTCAAGTCTGACACTTCCCCCCACCAGTGGTAAGGGGTATCAGATACTGTTCGAGGTAAGGGGAGTATCCACCTGGTGGGATGCCCTCCCGCTTTCAACGACCTTTTGTAAGTCTGGAACTTCCCCCCACCAGTGGTAAGGGGAGCCGGATACTGCTCAAGGTTAGGGAACTTTTCCCACTTCCAAAAATTTTTCTTTTTGACTTATGTGAAATTACGAAACGATTCCTTTTTTGATTGGGGTTTTTGAAATTCCCATTCGTAATCCAGTAAGTGGGAAGAATCTAGTAGTCTAGTAGTAGTGATAATGGTTTTGCAAGTCCCAATATGTTGTGGGGGAAATGATTCGGTTTCTACTGAACATCTCGTGATTGATAAGGTCATGTTGGGTTGGTCACTCTTTCAGAAATTGTTTAGAAAATGCCGCACGTTGGACTTTTATTCAAAAAATGCATTATGTTGCCAATTCGTCTTAGAACTTTAGATTCCTACCTTGACTTTAACAGAAGAGTCAAGCTTTTGTGCTGTACTGCTACACAGGGTATATTCACCCTTTTAATCTGAAATTTCGGAAAGTTCTTGTCCGTCAAGTATTCATGGAAGCGTTCGAGAGGTTAGTGTTCCGGCTCGAGAATGTGCAAACCCACATGACTTTTTATCGATTCACAAAACATTTACCAGAAAATTAAGACTCTCTTCCTAAACCTGTTGGCATTTATAAGTTTATTATTATTATCATATTTTGTAAAGGGATATGAATACATATTTAAATATGGCTTTCCCTATTCCTTGGACAAAAACTTTTGTTGGCCTCATGCCTTTGGCTGAGTGCATCTGCTTTCTGGGGCAGACCGTGGGTCTGTATTAGGGTTCTGGTATCCTCGCTGGGGGAAGCGAGTGACTGTCGGAAATTTAAAATATACAAAAGGCCGAAAGCCCTTAGATTCTGTGGCAGATCGGTTCGCCCTTCTGCGGTAGGCTTTTATGATGTCCTCGTTATGGGATAACGAGTGAATGGGGTGGTTTCTGGTGCCCTCGCTCGGGGCGAGCGAGTGAATTTGGGTATTTTCTTGTTCAGGGGGAAATATAATTTTTGCCGGGGGTTGGTTTGAAAATTGTAAATAAAATAGGGCGAAGGCCTATATGTTCTTTGGCAGATAGCGGGTCTGCTTTAGGGCTTCTGGTTGGCCTCGTTCCGGGTGAACGAGGGCTGGGGTTGATTTTTGGAAAATATAAAGATTTTTTTGATTTTTTTTGAAAGGAGGTATGAATCGGAACGGAAGGATTGTTAAGAGGAACTCGTGGTCCTCTCACAAATGATCTCCGTAGGAAGAAGGATCAGTTTGACCAAAGGTCGTCTGACTTGACCCTTCTCGGTTATGAGGTCGGCTACACGTACCTGGTTATCTTCGCCGGGGTGTACGTTGACGACTCTACCTAACCTCCATTCGTTGTGAGATAAATTGTCCTCTTTGAGGACAGCGAGATCTCCCACTTTTATATTTTCCTTGGGATGCTTCCACTTCACTCGTTTTTGGAGTTCGGATAAATATTCGGTTTTCCATCGCCGGCAGAAGGTTTGATGGAGGGCCTTGAGCTTCTGCCATCTATTTAGCATGGAGGCAGGGCTTTCGTTCGCATCCGGTTCTGGCGGCGCCAGAAGATGGCTGCCCGTGAGGAAATGTCCTGGGGTTAGTGGCTCCAGGTCCGTTGGGTCATTGGACGCCGGGCTGAGAGGCCGTGAATTTAGGCATGCCTCGATCCGGCACAAAAGGGTTTGGAACTCCTCCATGGTATATTTATGGAGAGAAGCGACCTTTTTGAAGTGGCTTTTGAAGCTCTTCACTCCCGCTTCCCACAGGCCGCCCATATGCGGAGCGCCGGCGGGAATAAAATGCCAAGTTAATGCTTGATGGCTATGCTTGGAGACTGTTTTGTCTCGGCTTTCTGCCAGGAAGGCTTTGAATTCCGATCGTAGAGATCGGGAAGCTCCGACAAAGTTCGTACCATTGTCGGAGTAGATGTTTTTTGGAGATCCTCTTCTCGCGATAAAACGCGAAAAGGCTGCGAGGAAGCATGGTATGCTCAGGTCACTAGTGGCCTCTAGGTGGATGGCCTTAGTGGAGAAACAAACAAATAGGCATACGTAGCCTTTGGACAGTCGACATCCCCTACCGCGGTAGCTTTTTATGTCGAAAGGCCCTGCGAAATCTACCCCGATATTGGTGAACGCGCGAGTAAAAGTAGTACGTTCGCAGAGAAGGGTACCCATAAGTTGGGACTGCGCCCGCTTCCTGTGAATAATGCAGGTTTTGCAATTGTGGATGATGGCTCTGATCATTGTCTTGATCTTCGGAATCCAATACTGGGTTCGAATAAGGCGGAGCATAAGTTGGTTCTCGCCATGAAGGGAATCATGATGAATCATCATGACTGCAAGGCGAGACAGCCTGCAATTGTAAGCAAGATGATTGGATGACGCTCGTTGTACGACATGTCTTTTGAGGCCCCTAGACGCCCCCCTGTTCTGATAATATCATCTTTGTCGATGTATGGGTTGAGTGACAGGATTTCACTTTTCCGATCAATAGGTTCCCTATTTTTTAATTGGAAGTATTCTGTACCGTAGGATATTTTCTGACATACTTTTATTAGTGCTTGAGTCGTTGCCTTAATCTCATCGGCTGAGATTGTGCTCGACTTTTCGTGGCATACCGTTTTTGTTTTAGGATGCGTTTTTTTATAAATCTCCTAACGTAGGATAGGACTCTTAGAGCTCGTGGCAAGTCTGAAAAACGATCGAGTATATCTTCTTGTTCAGCCTGTGTGACGGCATACGACTGTGCTGTTTCCTGTACTGGCCACTGGATCTTGTCCTCTTGTAACCAAGATGGTCCCTGCCACCACAACGAGTTGTTGACTAATTCACCCGCTGGTAGGCCTCTGCTTCCTAAATCCGCTGGATTTGATTCTGAATCCACATGTAGCCAGTCCTTGCTTCCGACCATGTCGATGATCTTCGTCCTGCGGTGTGCGACGAAGGTTGACCAGGAACAAGGCGGTTTCCGTAGCCATGCGAGGACAATGCTGGAATCAGTCCATAGATGAATGGTGATGGGTCCTAATTTGACGCTCCTACAGATTGAGTCAATCATCTCTGCGAGCAATTCTGCACCGCAAAGTTCCAGACGTGGGAGGGAGATTGTCTTCACTGGTGCGACTCTGGTTTTTGCCATAAGTAGGTGTGTATAAACATTATTCTCCTTTTTGACGCGCATGTACACGGCTGCTGCATATGCTTTCTCCGACGCGTCACAGAAGCCGTGGATTTCAACCTCGTCTTCTGGTGAGAATTGTACCCAACGTGGTATTGGAGTCCTATCTATTTCCGGGTAATCTTGGGTGAAGGTTTTCCACCGCTCTAATGTCGTTGGTGAGACTGGCTCGTCCCACCCTGTACCTTCTAACCAAATGTTTTGCATAATTATTTTTGCCACTATGACCATTGGGGCAAGCCACCCTAACGGGTCAAAGAGTTTGGCAATAACTGACAGGATCTCTCTTTTTGTTGGCATGTTAGGGTTGTCTAGTGATCCCGCTTTGAAATAAAATAAGTCAGCATGTGCGTTCCACTGTACTGGTGTCTTCAAAGGCTAAGAAGTCCTCGCTGAGCAGATCCGATTTCGGGATGTCTTTGAGAACCTCCTCCGAGTTTGATGTCCACTTTCGTAATGGGAACCCTGCCGAATGTAAAACCTGTCGAATTTCGTCTCTTGCCATAATGGTGGAGGTGAGATTGTGTCCTCCTGCGAGGACTTCATCTACATACATACATTCCCGGAGTATGTTTGATGCTGTGGGATGGGAACTTTGTACATCGTCAGCCAACTGTAACAGCGTTCTTATAGCAAGATAAGGGGCACAATTAACTCCGAAAGTTACCGTTTTTAATTCGTAGAGTCCTATTGGTTCGTTCATGTCTTTTCGAAAAATAATTCGTTGAAATTTGGTATGATTATCGTTCATCCAAATCTGCCTATACATTTTCTCTATATCACTGTTCAAGACGTACCGATAAAGTCTTCAACGAATGATGAGAGTCGGGAGATCTGCTTGGAGTACCGGGCCTGGAAGCAAAACGTCGTTCAAACTTGTACCATTAGCAGTCGGACTTGAAGCGTTGAAAACGACCCGGACTTTAGTGGTTGTGCTTTCCGCCTTTACCACGGCGTGATGGGGCAGGAAATAATTATCAGGGTCATCTGCTGCGACTGTGCCCTTAATTTGGTGCATATGTCCGCGGAACAGCATACCACTTTTGATAACGTAGTTGTGGCTGATCGCAAACGTTTGTCTAATTTTCTTCACTCCAGCAACAGAAAGAGAACAGTGGAAGGAAAGTGAATCGCAAACGGAGGAAAATCCAACTGCTTCTCGTGAAGCCATTGCAGTTACACCGAACTCGCCGTCTAATCTACGCCCGCTGGCAAGAAGAGCAACAACGTCAACATTTCTGCTGGCAGCAACTCAAAAAATAGCAACGTTAATGGTAGCAGTGCAACAGCTGCCTTATTCCTAGAGCTCACTGAGTAAGTAGAACTTGTAGTCGAGTTTCGTCAGTAGCGTAGAGTATATGCTTTGGTCTTTGAAACCTGAGAACTCTTCCTCCGACTGTCCAAAAGACAGCATGTTCCCGAATATGATCGGCGATTGGCTGTCCACCCATTAAAGTTTAATTTCATAATGATATACATTATGACATAAAGCGTTTGGAAATATGGATCGTCAATGATTATTCAAAAAAAATCCTCACATTTACGGTCCATTTTTTTTTGACGACGCATTAATTTGCGAGTTGAAGACACTTTTACATATGAACATTTTAATCAATTTGAAGCGTGACGTTTAAAAATATTTTCTTTGCGGTCAAAATTAATGAGCTATGAAGTCGACTGCTTAGAGTTTTTAAAATTATTTGAAGTTTGTGGGGTTTTCATTCGAATTTTTTGAGTAGTCAAGTGCTGAGATATTCGGATTGACTTCATTAAAATTCCTAAAAGTATAAGGAATTTAACCCTGCTAATATCTGGGGCGGATGAGTTTGCTCATCATTAATTTAACTGTGCAATTATTGGCTTCCGTGGGGCCCAAAGTGTCTAAGGTTACTGAAAACCAAGAGATGCGTGAAACGGGTGAATTGTATTCCATAGATGTAACTAGTGTTAATGCTGGCATTCCATATGCCGATAGTTTCAATGTCTTAATGCACTATTGCCTTGTAAGAACTGTTGATGATCATACAATGCTGTCAGTGCACGCTCAAGTCAAATGTAGAAAGTCAATATGGGGGGTTGTTAAAGGTTTTATTGAAAGGAATACATGGGCTGGTTTAGAAGAATACTGAATACTATTTTCTGACGTTGGGGTTGCGTTAGGTAGGGAAACCGTTGCGTCAGTCTGCTACTTCCCCCCACCAGCGGTAAGGGGTGGCAGATACTGCGTGATGTATTTGGTTTTGTTAGTTAAGACCTCGCTCAAGTCTGACACTTCCCCCCACCAGTGGTAAGGGGTATCAGATACTGTTCGAGGTAAGGGGAGTATCCACCCGGTGGGATGCCCTCCCGCTTTCAACGACCTTTTGTAAGTCTGGCACTTCCCCCCACTAGTGGTAAGGGGTGCCGGATACTGCTCAAGGTTAGGGGTTAGGTTATTTACATAGATGTATGTATGTATGTACGTTCGTCGTCGGGAAAACAACTATGCCATTTTGGGATGATCATCTGTTTGCTGTCTTATGTATGGTTCTTTTTTATGAATTTTGTTTACGATTACTGTTCTTTTGTTTGTTTACTTTTTGGTCTATACCAATTGTATCGAGGATCCATTTTAGGGATCTTATAAAATGTCTGGCGCGCACACTTGGCTAGCCAGGCGCACACTCTCACCTTCAAATTCCTTCTTCTTCCAAATTAATAAAAACTGTTTTTATTTTATTTATATTTCTCCGTTTAAACTTTATTTAAAATTGTACACTTAGTTCTTTCTTTACAATGATATTTAACACTTCCTTTCTAGTACCTTACACAGCTTTTTCTAATACTTTAAGTCTCCGTAACACCTTACACAGCTTTTCTAATACTTAGTCTCTTTAACACCGTATAATTTATCTACGTATAAATTATCGTACTTATGCAGCTGCCGGTTCACTTTAAACTAAAAACTGCCGCTAACGCAACTCTGTAGCTCAGCAGTTTTTCTTTACGTTGCTTAGCAACGAAATTAATGATGGCGTCAAAAATAAAATCATGGCGTCGAACAACGGCAGTTTCAACCAATCAGAAACTCTCCACATTGCTCGACTCTAACAATTTTAGTGATGCCAAGTGCATCTGATGTATGGTTGCATCTTGCACATTTCTAAAGAGGGTTGCCATCTACAATTTATTTTAATGTATTTTACTTTGGTACTACATCTTCCCCCTTTAGAAAAGAAGAATTTGGTAAGATTATAGTAATTAATCTTGCCACATTCTTCTTTAGGCTTTAATATGTTGTTGTAATGTTATGAACGAAGGAGTTTGCTAGCATTAGGGTGCTCTAACCCGGGACTCATTCGTTCATCGCAGTGCAACTTCTAAAAAGATGATTAAAAATGAAAAGAAAATTTTGAGTAAAGTGAAATATATAAAAGTTAGTTTTGAAATTGAATTTAATGTTTGAAGTAAACCGGTTTTTTTCCTCTTATTGTAAAATCTACCCAATTAAATGTATATTTGTTTTTTACATTTTTTTTTTTTTAGCCTTCATTGGCGGTTTTAAAATATATTTATATGATTAATAATAGATTATTAGATTAATTAATTTTTTGTACTCGATTTTTGTGTACAATTTTTTCGTTTTCTTTACTTTCTCACAAATAGTTACATTTGGCCCATCAATATTCTTAACTATGTAGGGACCTTGGTATATATTTTTATGTTATGTTCTGTTTCTACTAAAACTCTATCATTAATTTTAATTTCTAAAGGCTTAGCAGTTTTATCGTATAAATCTTTATTTCTAATCTTATGCTTATTAATCAAATTTTTTGCCATTTTATGCGATTTTTGCATTCTAAACTTAAGCTCTTTTGCGTAATTTTCTACGTTATAGATCGGATCAATTTGCTCTTTTTGCAATTCATGTGGCATTGTAGTTTTTCTGCCAAATATTAATTCAAAGGGAGTAAATTTATTATCAAAAACCGAACTACTTGTAGTATTGTGTAAAAATGTAAAGTATTTTAAATATGTATACCAATCTGAATACGTTTCGTTTAGATATGCACGCAAGTATTCGTTAAAGACTCTATGATTTCTTTCAACAGTACCAACAGTTTCGTGGTGGTAAGCTGTTGAGAAATCATGATCAATCTTTAAAAGTTTTGTCAATTCAGAGAATAAATCGTTTTTGTATTCCGTTCCTAAATCGGATCTAATAGCTTTCATTGTACCATATGTTAATATGAAGGTTTCAAAAATAGCGCAAGCAATAGTTTTTGCTGATTTATCTGGTACAGCTACTGTTACCAGGTATTTAGAAAAGTCACAAATCATAGTAACAGCGAACTTGCTACCATATTTGGATTCCGGAAGTGGACCTATTGTATCGAGAATTATTATGTCAAAGGGTTTGCATGGGGTTGGAGTCAAAACAAGGTTTTCCTTTGTTTTGGGTTTTGCTTTATTTAAAAGGCATTTATTGCAATTTTTGACAAATTTCGCAATGTCTCTTGTCATATTTTTCCAATAGTATTTTGTTCTTAATTTGGAATATAATCGTTTTGTACCGCAATGACCGCCTAACAAAGGGTCCTCATGATAAATTGTCATAAGTTTTTGTTTTTGCTCTGTTTCTGTTACAGTTTCTACAGGGTCTGTTAGTATTATTTGCAATGATTTTAAAATTTTATTACCGCTGATTTTAAAATTTGTAATCGAAAATTCTTTGAAAAATATATCATTCTTTGGCCATTCTAACTGCTTAATATTGTGACTGCCGGCTGCTTTTTCAAGCCTCGAAAATAACTCATCTAAATTTGTTTTTCCGTTAGCATTCACAAAATTAAGTAAATTTAGTTTTTTATGTTTTATATGCGCATAAATTTGTATATTAGAGATCTCATTATTTTTATTAAATTGTATAGTCGACTTTATTCGCGGTATCTTTTCTGAAAAATTGTATGAAAATTTGTCATAAACTTGTACTTTAGGCGTTTTGCAAAAAGTATCAGTAAAATTATCGCCCTTGTTTTGTAATTCCTTTTGTTTGGTTTGTGATCGCGTTTGGACTGCTAAAACATGCTTTGTAGATTCTTTTATTTCGTCTATACTAATGTGTGAAAGAGCATCAGCCACAACGTTAGATTTTCCTTTTATATATTCAATCGTAAATTTATATTCTGATAGTTCTAATCGAATTCTAGAAAGTTTAGACGAAGGGTCTTTCATTTTAAAAAGATAAACTAGTGGTCTATGATCGGATTTTACTGTGAAATTTGTACCGTAGACATATGGACGAAAATGCTTTATAGCGAAATGTATTGCTAGGAGTTCTAATTCGATAATTGCTTTTTTCTGCTCTGCTTTATTAAAAGATTTTGACGCGAAACAAATTGGTAAATCGTTATCACCGTGCTTTTGGCTTAATATAGCGCCACACCCACTCTTAGAAGCATCTACTGTAATTATAAATTCTTTTGTGAAGTCAGGGTATTGTAGTAGTTGAGGAGGCATTAACGCTAATTTTAGTTTTTCGAAAGCGTTTTCGCACGCTTCGTCCCAAACAAATTCAACTTTTTGTTGTTATATCGGCCTACTGATTTTTAAGATCGCGGGTTCGAATCGAGCTCAAGGCCTAACAATAATTTTTTTTTTTTTTTTTTTTATCATTATTATTGTTATGATAAATTTTTTCTTAATTGAAAAAATTGTTTACATTAGAATAGAAGAAAGAAAAAATTCAGACAACTGCCAAAGCTCGTTGTATAGATCCATTTCGGGAACTGCTAAATTCCTTCATCGGCAACGTTTAGGCGCCGCTGCTATAACCATTCAGCCATCTGTACCGATGTACTAATAACCAAAACAATTATTTTTATAGTAAACTTAAAATATATGTACACATTTACGTATTTAGAACTCCCAGACCATTTTAGAGTAATAAATATTTAAGGCTATTCCTAACATTCTAAATGCACCAACAAATGACTCAGTAGCATCTTCTGTACAAAATGGTCCAAAAATACCGAGCGAACCCAACGAAAGAAATAATCGAACATATCGATTTCTCCTTTATGTCATTGTGACATGTGAAAAGGGGAAAGAAAGGGGATCGAGGACGGCACTTCCGGAAAGGTATCGCTCTCTTTTGATATCCAGACTTCAAGCTGTACACATCAGTCGGTAAAGTTATAAATATAATTAATACTTGGTTAGTTCATCATAAGCATCAGCCATCCACGGGGCAATCGACTTAACAAAGGAATTATAAGTGGAAGTACCCGTACGTCGAAAGAAAAAGTATATGGTAACTGCATTGTTATAGCTGTGCGCTGAAGAGTACGAACATTATATTCACCTGACGATATAAGTTTTCCAACTGCTGTATTTTCGAACACGTGGGGTAGAAGATTTAGAAGTGAAGTTACTAAAGCGTCAAAGTAAATCCTTTTTGGTTCCCGTCTTCGGACAACACGCATTCTTATTAGACTATTATCACTCTTTAAGAGTTTAAGAGAAAACAAAAATGTAATATCTGAGATGTTAAAAAGTTTCATTGTATACCTTGATACATACTGAGAGCCAACTACGAAGCAAATGGGAAGAATAGCTAGGAAGGAGTAGTTACTTTACTTACGCGGTGATCACTTTCCACAGCCTCGCGTACAAACGTAGTAAAGTTTCGCACTGGTAATCAGCACCAAATGCTCAAACATAAAAAAAAAACCTAACATATATAAAAACAAAAGATCATTTTAAAAGTAGGCCTTAATATATTTAGTTACTAAATGGTGTAATTATCGTTCTTAGTAACGAAAAAGTTTTGTTTAAGACAAAAAAAAAATATGAAGGAATAGAGAAAAAAAAACTATGCAAATATAGTGGCAAAACCACAACAAAGAAAAAAATAACGTTAGTTAGAAAAATATGTGAAAGGAAAAGCATGAGAAATTGAGAAAAGAGGTGCGCAGAATCCCTGAGTTGAAAGCACAGAAAAAAAAAATTAGTCCAAAGTGATAAAATAAATACCTAGAATTAATTCGTAAAACTTTAATATACATATTGAAGCAGGGAGGAACTTGTAAATTTGGGAAACGGGAAAAAAAAAACTTGTTCACAACAACGATAAGCAGCGACTTGGAAGGCCTTCGAAGCAGCGCTCTACAACAACAAGCAAGTAAGTGACTCTTCTTCTTCACAATATGTTTTTTTTTGGATTTATAATCATACTACTGGTATTAATATTGCGATAGAAATTTAGTTACACATTTTTTTGTCCACGAAATTCCTTTCGTTCTTATTCCGCCTCTTGGTTCTGTTTTCATACTTCTTCTTATTAATTTAGTTATTATATAAGATCACAAAAGAAAAACAAGTGGGTAAAACAAAGAATAAAAAATTATAAATATATAGTATGTAGTTATTAAAATTATGAATATTTTTGAAGTAGCCTTGGCAGGAAATTCTGCAACAACCAGATCACATTATAAATTTTAATTACGTTGGACATAATTTCGTTAGCACCCCAGCATAACACATATATATATGTACATACAAAAAATATATATGTATAATATACATTAGATACATATATACATTGAATATGTATATAGGTTGTCCTGTATGGAGAAGAATGTGAATAAACCTGAATAATTTAATCTAGTATGGTTTAGTAAACTTTGAAAAGTGGTCTGAAATTATTTGGTTTTGGGCGGGTTGATGGGGTTTCAATAAAACATCATGAGACCATGGAAGGGTGGGCGAGAATGGCAGCTTTAAATAATTGCGAAAGCTGCTAAGCATGGAAGTTTACGCCAAATGGAATTTAGGCGGTACTGGTCTGTTGTTTTGCGAGTACGATAGTCTCATCAGTGTGCAATTTCTTTCTCTGTATGAACCTTCCCTTTACGGTATTCCTCGCTGTCCCTGAAGCTCCGAACTATCCGAATCCACCCTACTGAAGCTGCTGGTTACTGCGAGTGCACACTATAGGGCCAAAGGGTCATTCCACTGGCAGGAATATGAATCAATGTAAACGCCGTAGGCACGTTTATATACGTGGTGAGGGTTTCATAACAGAAATGGCGTCCAAGTGTGGGGCCACGCGAAGTTATAGTGGGTTTCCATCTTTAGATTCACTCTTGGAATCTGTTTTTGTCAGTCTGTAATTTTTTTTTGTGCTTTTAAATATGAAGTTTGTAATTGGATATTCGCGATAATTGAGTTAAATACTCCTTTTACCAACCAATTGCAATTAACTAAAATGAAAATAAGCTGTTATTCCATTTTGTCAAATAACTTATAGGATATTTATTCGCAAAGGCTACATGTCTAGCTATAAACCCTAAGAAATTTGCAATTTGGTTCCGTAGGCTTTTAGACTATGTTCGCTTCCTGGGTTGTTCTGTGGACTCTGGGTTAAACTAGCTAAATGCTAGGTTAGCCAGCCCTTCATCCAGAGGGAAGTAACATATTCTGATTTTATTTCGTCGAGAAGTTAAACGGTCCCCTTCAGTTTAATAACTCTTTCATACTTTTAGTGAATGCTTTAAAATAACAGATTAATAGATTTATTTTGAGTGGTCTCTCCCAGAACCTCCTCACCATTTGGCTTGGACTAAAATGCTGTTTTTACCGCCATCAAAACCATTTAAGAGTAAGACCATACGTAAAATTGTAAAAGTATAGTTTATTCAATATTTTTGTTGAAATTTTTCATCCGAAATTATTTTTTTTTTGATAAAGTATTTTCTCGTTGGCTAACTTTGCTTTGAATTTGGAAGGGCTTATCATCTATTTACTTGTAGAACAATGTCAGTTAGACACAGTAATGATAATTTGCCAGATCAGGCAAGCACTTGTAAGATTTGTCGTAGAGTTTACGGTGAGAATGATGATATACTTCACACTGCATGCTCACACCAATTTCATAGGAGCTGCTTAATTTCGTGGCTTAAACGAAACTCGTCATGTCCCGAATGTCATACGGCTTGCATTAGCCGTAATTTGCCTTCCACCTCTAATATTAGCGGGCGTACTAGGTCACAGACGACTGGACAGAATACTACATCTAAAAATATTACCCCAAAAACAGGGTTAGCTAAAGAAAGTATGCAACCGTCCGTTGTGGAAAGACTACCTAAAGTGTCCGCAAACGCTGGAGCACCTATCTCTCAACAAACAGAATCTACACTCGTAGAAGAATCGCGTATTCGCAGTATGGTTAACGCAGTCATTTCCGCTAGGCAAGCAAATCTTGTTAACGATATGGAGTTAAGGGTAGGACAGATGATTGAACAAAAGATAGAAGATGTCTTAGGTAATGTTCTGGGCCGCTTAAATCTAAACGCAGGCCAACCCCCTATATCCGATTGCTCACAGGGTAGGAACACCTCTCCACCATCTAGAAATGTTTCAACCCCCGTGTTGCCCCAAGAAATGCCTTACCTCGGAACTCACTCCACTCAACATAATTTTAATAGACAAATTGATCATATACGATTCAGCGACACTTCCTCTACGGTCCATAATACAAAGATTGCCCAACTTATCGCAAGCTGGGATATAAAGTTCGATGGAACATCCCGCTTAACCGTGGACAGCTTTATCTATCGGATTGAGTCCCAGGTTCTCGATACACTAAATGGGAATTTCAATTTACTGTGTGAAAATGTGCAGAGTCTATTCAATGGCGAAGCCAAAAATTGGTATTGGCGCTATCGCCGAACAGTAGATCGGGTAACATGGCCGTCTCTTTGTCAATCGTTACGAACGCACTTTGACGAACACAAATCTGATACAGAAATCAAGGAAATTATTCGTTCTCGAAACAAGGCATGACGGAAACATTTGATGAATTTCGAAATGCAATTTTGAAACAGCCGAAGGATTACACACTCCGTTGCACGAGGAGGAATTGATTGAAATTCTACAAAGAAATCTTCCACCGCGCATACGTCAACAACTTTTGTATGTCCCTATAAATTCGATGGCAGAACTTCGCAGACTTTGTCTGAAAGGAGAAAGGTTACTGAATGAAATAAGTAATAACCAGCGTATGATTCCACGCCGCCAGGTAAATGAGCTCGAGTTGGAAGAGGACGTTTTATCTGATATCCCTGTCACTGAAGTAGACGAATTAGGACAGAAAGTAAAAGGTTCAAAACTAGCTTGTTGGAACTGCAGAAAAGATGGGCATAGGTATTTTGACTGTTTGGAAGAAAGATCTATATTTTGTTACGGCTGCGGAGCATCTGGAATCTATAAGCCCAAATGCCCCACGTGCCATCCGGGAAACGGGAAATCGAGCGAGGTCCCGAAAAAGGCTCCTCGCTACGACCCGAACCTGTTCAAGTAAAATCACTCCTACCCCCTCTTGTCACAAAAACTAACTGTACGAAACTAAAATCCATTGTCCCTTATGACGTCCGGTTGCGGAAATACCAACAAGCTAAAAGAAAGATATTTGAAAATTTTCCACAACCTTCCGCCACACCTAGCCGTTCTGCAAAGCGTATGAATAGCTTTTGGAGGAAGATTAAAGGCCAACATAAAAACGTTGCGGACATAATTTGTTCAGTAACCAACAAAGGATCCGACTTAAGGCCATACGCTCAAATTTTGTTATTAGGACGAGAGGTTTTGACTCTTCTGGATAGTGGAGCGCAAGTATCTTGCGTAGGCGGCTCACTAGCTAAAGAAATTTCTGATATTTATAAGCTAAAGCACCACAAAACTGATGTCTGCACCGCAGACGGACGTAAGCAAGTGGTTTTTGGAACGATAGCCCTAAATGTAAATTTTAAAAAATGTTCGCATGACATTAACTTTTTTGTCATACCCGGAATGTCTCAAAACGTTATTTTAGGTATAGATTTTTGGAGAAAGTTCCAAATAGCCCCACATATAATCTCAGAAATCGATATCGATGATTGCAACACCATTGGAGATTCCAATAAGATTCTCCTAACCCTAGAACAACAAAATGTTTTAAGGACAATTCAAAGCAGATTCCCTAACTGTGAGAAAGAAGGGTTAGGTAAAACCGATCTAATGGAACACATAATTGAAGTGGATCCGCATGTCCGTCCAATAAAACAACGTTATTTTCCTATATCTCCCGCCACCGAGAAAATGATTCATACCGAAATAGATGAAATGCTCAAATTAGGTGTTATTGAAGAATCGCCTAACAGTCCGTGGTCCAGTCCGATAGTTTTAGTCCGGAAGTCCGACAAAGTCCGTCTGTGTTTAGATTCTAGGAAAATAAATCAAATTACCGTGAAGGATGCGTATCCTCTCCCGCATATAGAAGGAATTTTGAGTAGGTTACCAAAAGCAGAGTTCATTTCCTCCCTTGATCTCCGTAGGGCATTCTGGCAGATCCCGTTAGCGGAGAGCTCCCGGGACTACACGTGTTTCACGGTACCAAACCGCCCGCTATATCGATTCCGCGTGATGCCCTTTGGCCTTTGTAACGCCCCCAGGCCTTATGCCGTTTAATGGACCGCGTGATACCACCACAGTTTAAAAACCAAGTGTTTGTTTATCTCGACGACCTTCTTATTGTTTCACCTGATTTTGACACTCATATGATGGTTTTGCAGAAATTGCAAAACAGCTAAGGAAGGCAGGTCTCACTATCAATTTATCCAAAAGCAATTTTTGCATAAAGGAAGTGAAGTACCTCGGATATATTGTTGGTAATGGTACCCTGCGAACCGATCCAGACAAGGTTTCATCTGTAACAAATTATCCAAGGCCAACCAACTTCAAACAATTGCGTAGGTTCCTGGGTATGGCGGGTTGGTACCGCCGATTTCTTGTCAATTTTGCAGCAATAACTTCACCTCTTACTAATCTTCTTAAGAAGAGCAATAAATTTAGTTGGACGACAGAAGCGCAACAAGCTTTTGATGCACTTAAGGAAAAGCTTTGCACAGCCCCTGTTCTTACCAATCCCAACTACAACAAACCATTTATAATACAATGTGACGCTAGCAAGCTAGGTGTAGGTGCAGTTTTGGCTCAACTGAATGACAAAGGAATAGAAATGCCAGTAGCGTATTTCTCCCAAAAGCTCAATAAAGCTCAAGGTAATTATAGCGTAACTGAGCTAGAGTGCCTTGCTGCTATACTGAGCTTAAAGAAATTCCGTGCATATGTTGAAGGTCAAGACTTTAAAATTATAACTGATCACGCTAGTCTACAATGGCTCATGAGGCAATCAGACTTGTCAGGACGGTTAGCTCGTTGGTCTTTAAAACTTCAGCAATTTCGATTCAACATTGAACATAGGAAAGGGGTTCAAAATGTTGTCGCGGACAGTTTATCTCGGCAAAATTTTGAGGAAATGTCTTCTGAAACAAATAAAGTTGACGAGCTCGACATCCGGCCGCTCATAAATCTGAATTCATCAGAATTCAAGTCCGAAGAATACGAGACACTCAAAAGCAAAATTCGAAGTAATATATCTCGTTTACCGGACTTACATATTCTCGATGACCACGTCTATAAGCGGATAGAAATGGCCGATGGAGATCCCGAAAACGAGGCATTTAATTGGAAACTATGGGTACCTAAAGCATTAGTTCCAGAAGCAATCGAAAACGCACATGCACCTCCAAATAAATGTCACGGTGGAATAGGTAAAACACTGGAACGTCTTCGAAAGAATCTTTACTGGCCAAACATGACCGTTGATGTAAAAGCCCATGTCGCAAAATGTGAAACTTGTCACAAAAACAAAGCCCCAAACATGACCCTTCGACCACCCATGACAACACAATATGTAGTGCAAAAACCTTTCCAGAAACTTTATATTGACCTTTTGGGACCATATCCGAGGTCTAAGCAAGGCCATATCGGAATATTAATAGTTCTGGATCACCTTATTAAATTCCCCTTGTTAAAAGCCATCAAGAAATTTCATACTTCAGTGATATGCGAATTTTTGCACGACCAAGTATTCGGCATATTTGGTACACCGGAGGTGATAGTAAGTGATAATGGAAAGCAATTTAAATCGACCCAATTTAACCAATTGCTTAGCCAAAGAGGTATACGACATGTGTATACTGCCTTATATTGCCCTCAGACAAACGCAAGCGAGCGTGTTAATAGATCTATAATAACTGGAATCAGATCTTATCTAGCGAATGATCAATCTGTTTGGGATAGGCATATATCAGAAATAGGAGAAGCATTGAGAAGTGCATACCACCAAACCATAGACTTTACACCCTATTACGCTCTTTTCGGCCAGCAAATGGTTACTCACGCTCAAGACTACCAGCTACTACGTCAGCTGCATTCAATAAATACAAGTTTGTTAGACAGGTCAGATAAACTTCAATTGATCCGCAAAACTATTGGCGAAAATATTAAGACTGCTTTTGAAAACTCCGCAAAGCGCTACAACTTACGCAGTACCACAAAATCGTTTAAAGTCGGGGATATCGTCTTTCGACGAAACTTTGTTTTGAGTGATGCCAGCAAACGATTTTGCGCAAAATTCGCTCCAAAGTTCGTGAAAGCTAAGGTCGTTGGACTCAAAGGAAATTGCATATATCAACTGGAAGATACGAATACAAAGAAACGCGAGTACTACCATCGAAAAGATATCCGCGACTATAGAGCAACAGAAGAGTAAACGTACCATGAATTTAAGTGGGGGAGTGTGTACCGATGTACTAATAACCAACACAATTATTTTTATAGTAAACTTAAAATATATGTACACATTTACGTATTTAGAACTCCCAGACCATTTTAGAGTAATAAATCTTTAAGGCTATTCCTAACATTCTAAATGCACCAACAAATGACTCAGTGGCATCTTCTGTACAAAATGGTCCAAAAATACCGAGCGAACCCAACGAAAGAAATAATCGAACATATCGATTTCTCCTTTATGTCATTGTGACATGTGAAAAGGGGAAAGAAAGGGGATCGAGGACGGCACTTCCGGAAAGGTATCGCTCTCTTTTGATATCCAGACTTCAAGCTGTACACATCAGTCGGTAAAGTTATAAATATAATTAATACTTGGTTAGTTCATCATACGCATCAGCCATCCACGGGGCAATCGACTTAACAAAGGAATTATAAGTGGAAGTACCCGTACGTCGAAACAAAAAGTATATGGTAACTGCATTGTTATAGCTGTGCGCTGAAGAGTACGAACATTATATTCACCTGACGATATAAGTTTTCCAACTGCTGTATTTTCGAACACGTGGGGTAGAAGATTTAGAAGTGAAGTTACTAAAGCGTCAAAGTAAATCCTTTTTGGTTCCCGTCTTCGGACAACACGCATTCTTATTAGACTATTATCACTCTTTAAGAGTTTAAGAGAAAACAAAAATGTAATATCTGAGATGTTAAAAAGTTTCATTGTATACCTTGATACATACTGAGAGCCAACTACGAAGCAAATGGGAAGAATAGCTAGGAAGGAGTAGTTACTTTACTTACGCGGTGATCAGTTTCCACAGCCTCGCGTACAAACGTAGTAAAGTTTCGCACTGGTAATCAGCACCAAATGCTCAAACATAAAAAAAAAACCTAACATATATAAAAACAAAAGATCATTTTAAAAGTAGTCCTTAATATATTTAGCAGGCATGCTTAACGAACGAAACGATATCATTTCGTTACGATAATCAACGCTAATAAACGAAACGAAGTCACTTCGTTTCGATTATTAACGTTAAGATCGTCAAATTAACGTTAATTTGACGTTCTTAACGTTAATAAACGAAACGAAATGACTTCGTTTCGTTTATTAACGTTGATTATCGTAACGAAATGATATCGTTTCGTTCGTTAAGCATGCTTGATATTTAGTTACTAAATGGTGTAATTATCGTTCTTAGTAACGAAAAAGTTTTGTTTAAGACAAAAAAAAAATATGAAGGAATAGAGAACAAAAAACTATGCAAATATAGTGGCAAAACCACAACAAAGAAAAAAATAACGTTAGTTAGAAAAATATGTGAAAGGAAAAGCATGAGAAATTGAGAAAAGAGGTGCGCAGAATCCCTGAGTTGAAAGCACAGAAAAAAAAAATTAGTCCAAAGTGATAAAATAAATACCTAGAATTAATTCGTAAAACTTTAATATACATATTGAAGCAGGGAGGAACTTGTAAATTTGGGAAACGGGAAAAAAAAAACTTGTTCACAACAACGATAAGCAGCGACTTGGAAGGCCTTCGAAGCAGCGCTCTACAACAACAAGCAAGTAAGTGACTCTTCTTCTTCACAATATGTTTTTTTTGGATTTATAATCATACTACTGGTATTAATATTGCGATAGAAATTTAGTTACATATTTTTTTTGTCAACGAAATTCCTTTCGTTCTTATTCCGCCTCTTGGTTCTGTTTTCATACTTCTTCTTATTAATTTAGTTATTATATAAGATCACAAAAGAAAAACAAGTGGGTAAAACAAAGAATAAAAAAATTATAAATATATAGTATGTAGTTATTAAAATTATGAATATTTTTGAAGTAGCCTTGGCAGGAAATTCTGCAACAACCAGATCACATTATAAATTTTAATTACGTTGGACATAATTTCGTTAGCACCCCAGCATAACACATATATATATGTACATACAAAAAATATATATGTATAATATACATTAGATACATATATACATTGAATATGTATATAGGTTGTCCTGTATGGAGAAGAATGTGAATAAACCTGAATAATTTAATCTAGTATGGTTTAGTAAACTTTGAAAAGTGGTCTGAAATTATTTGGTTTTGGGCGGGTTGATGGGGTTTCAATAAAACATCATGAGACCATGGAAGGGTGGGCGAGAATGGCAGCTTTAAATAATTGCGAAAGCTGCTAAGCATGGAAGTTTACGCCAAATGGAATTTAGGCGGTACTGGTCTGTTGTTTTGCGAGTACGATAGTCTCATCAGTGTGCAATTTCTTTCTCTGTATGAACCTTCCCTTTACGGTATTCCTCGCTGTCCCTGAAGCTCCGAACTATCCGAATCCACCCTACTGAAGCTGCTGGTTACTGCGAGTGCACACTATAGGGCCAAAGGGTCATTCCACTGGCAGGAATATGAATCAATGTAAACGCCGTAGGCACGTTTATATACGTGGTGAAGGTTTCATAACACATCACAGCGGTTTTTTGTTTGTCTTCATTAATCCTACTTCTATTCTGGTTCGTACCAATTGATATTCACAACACTGCGACATCTGTTGCAGAATGGATGTGAAAATTGGACTTGTTTGATGGCAATGCTACCATAGTGTCACATTTTATTGACACTTTTTTTCCCCGTGCTCTGGGATGTATTAACAATTTTTGTTGTTATATCGGCCTACTGATTTTTAAGATCGCGGGTTCGAATCGAGCTCAAGGCCTAACAATAATTTTTTTTTATCATTATTATTGTTATGATAAATTTTTTCTTAATTGAAAAAAGTGTCAATAAAATATGACACTATGGTAGCATTTCTGGCGGCCACCGTGGTGTGATGGTAGCGTGCTCCGCCTATCACACCGTATGCCCTGGGTTCAACTCCCGGGCAAAGCAACATCAAAATTTTAGAAATAAGATTTTTCAATTTGAAGAAAATTTTTCTAAGCGGGGTCGCCCCTCGGCAGTGTCTGGCAAGCGCTCCGATTGTATTTCTGCCATGAAAAGCTCTCAGTGAAAACTCATCTGCCTTGCAGATGCCGTTCGGAGTCGGCATAAAACATGTAGGTCCCGTCCGGCCAATTTGTAGGGAAAAATCAAGAGGAGCACGACGCAAATTGGAAGAGAAGCTCGGCCTTAGATCTCTTCGGAGGTTATCGCGCCTTACATTTATTTTTTTTATTTTTATGGTAGCATTGCCATCAAACAAGTCCAATTTTCACATCGATTCTGCAACAGATGTCGCAGTGTTGTGAATATCAATTGGCACGAACCAGAATAGAAGTAGGATTAATGAAGACAAACAAAAAACCGCTCTGATGGCTGAATGGTTATAGCAGCGGCGCCTAAACGTTGCCGATGAAGGAATTTAGCAGTTCCCGAAATGGATCTATACAACGAGCTTTGGCAGTTGTCTGAATTTTTTCTTTCTTCTATTCTAATTTAAAAAATTGTTTCAATTAAGAAAAAATTTATCATAACAATAATAATGATAAAAAAAAAAAAAAAATTATTGTTAGGCCTTGAGCTCGATTCGAACCCGCGATCTTAAAAATAAGTAGGCCGATATAACAACAAAAATTGTTAATACATCCCAGAGCACGGGGAAAAAAAGTGTCAATAAAATATGACACTATGGTAGCATTGCCATTAAACAAGTCCAATTTTCACATCCATTCTGCAACAGATGTCTCAGTGTTGTGAATATCAATTGGCACGAACCAGAATAGAAGTAGGATTAATGAAGACAAACAAAAAACCGCTGTGATGGCTGAATGGTTATAGCAGCGGCGCCTAAACGTTGCCGATGAAGGAATTTAGCAGTTCCCGAAATGGATCTATACAACGAGCTTTGGCAGTTGTCTGAATTTTTTCTTTCTTCTATTCTAATTTAAAAAATGTTTTCAATTAAGAAAAAATTTATCATAACAATAATAATGATAAAAAAAAAAAATTATTGTTAGGCCTTGAGCTCGATTCGAACCCGCGATCTTTTTTCCTATTTAAACGATTTAAAGGCGCTGCCAGTGACTCAAAATTCGGTATAAATCGCCTGTAATAATTTGCAAAAGCGACAAATCGCCTAACCGCATCTTTGTCTTTTGGCTTAGTATACCTTTTAATAGCGTCTATTTTTGAATCGTCTGGCAGCAAACCTTTTGACGTACATTTATGGCCTAGAAAAGTTACTTCAGAACGAAGGAAATTGCATTTGATTGGGTTCAGCTTTAAATTAAACTTTCTACAGGTTTCGAAAACTTTTTCCAAATTGTTAAGGTGGTGTGTCTCACTACAACCAATGACGATAACGTCATACATAAATACATATACATAAAAGCCTGATTTGGCGAAATGCCTGAAAATGCTATTGACATCATACGAGAAAATGAGTTTGGTGCAATGTTTAACCCGAAAGGTAAAACTGTACTGAAAGAAGTTACGTCTCTAGATTTAGGGTGAAGGGGTATTTGGTGAAAACCAGAAAAAAGATCTAAAGTTGAAAAGTATTTGGCTCTGCCAAGATTATCGAGTATGTCATCAACGCGTGCTAGTGGAAATTTGTCGGCTATGAGCTTTTTATTGACTGCTCTGAAATCTACGCATATACGATACGACTTTTTGCCTGTTGGGTTTTTTTCGGTACCAGAATTAAAGGACTGTTATAATTTGAAAAACTAGGTTCGATTAAATCATTCTGTAGTAGGTTTTCGACTTGTTTATTGATTTCTTCGCGTTTTGTGTATGGCAAACGGTAATTTTTAATATAGACAGGGGTTTTGACAGTTAATCTAAGTTTTTGTTCGTAGAAATTATTAAGCGTCATTAAGTCGGTTTTTAACGCAAAAATATCAGAATATTTCAAACATAAATCAAGTAATTTCTTTTTAGCGTAAGAAGGCATTTGTTTTGCCAAAATTGATTTAAGCTCTTCTATACGTTTTGAGTCGATAGGTGTATCATTTATGCGATAGACATTGAAGTTTTTAATGTCTTCAGTTTGAATATTGAAATCTTTTACGTACTTGACCTCGTCGGTGGTGTTGATAACTTTTATTATTGGGTTTTTTGTATCAACGATACATTTTGCTGTGAAAACACCGTTACTAAGTTCCTGAGAATCAACAAAAACTGGACTTGTCGAATTTTCCAAACTAAAAACACGAAAAACTTCGCATCTTGGTGGAATTACAAGAGTATTTGTTGAAGTGCTATGCAAAATTGAAACATTTACCTTTTCTGTCCCTTGTCCGAATGTAATTGTGTCATTAGCATAATTGATTATGCATTTGTTCGTTTTTAGAAAACCTTTCCCTATTATACCGTCCGAAGGAATATTAAAGTTGTCATTGACAACATGAAGAGTCAGAGGAAAAAATTTATTTGATGCGATTATACTTGTATTAACTGTTCCTATTGTCGTTACCGTGTCTGTTGTTACGCCTGTTATATTTATTACGTTACTATCGTCTACTTCTACATCGTTTGCCAAACTGGAAATTTTTATCAATGAAATGTCTGCCTGTGAATCTACTAGAAAAGAACATATTTTATGTGAATCGCTACAAGCGACTTCGACGAAATCGGAAAAATTTAAATTTAGACAATATATTGACTGAGAAGTATTTAGTCGAATTGCTCCTGCTCCCTCAGTGTTCGCGCCTGAGGGGCTTCGGCATTTAAAAAACGAACATTGGCTGAATTTCTAGAATTTGAACCCTGATTATTGGAATTTCTGTTATTTCCGGACCGATTATTATTGTTATGGTTGGAATTGCTATTGCCTCTATTGTAATTGCGATTATTGCCTCTGTTATAATTGTTATTTCGGAAATTTGTATTATTGTGTTGCCTATTTGCGTTATTGTTAAATCGAAAATTACTATTATTGTTATATCTGAAATTACTGTTGCCTCTATAATTCCCACGGAAATTATTATATCTTATTGGACGTGACCGAAACGCTAACACTTGCCGCTCTTTAACTTCCTGATCTCGCTCTATAATCATTTTTGCTACTACGTCCTTTGAGTCTTTTAAGGTTGTTGACGCAAGGATTGATGTCACCATATCTGACCTACTATTTAATATACAAACGCTAATGGTTTGTTCAACTGCCATCTGCTTTTGCCTTCGTCATACCTTCAATGATTAGACATCGCTCTAACGAGTCAGAAAGCTCTTCTACCTGCTTTGAAAATTCTGAAAAGTTGTTATTGGTTACTCTTAAGGCTGCAATTTTTCCCGCGACAACTTTCGAGTTGTCTGGCCTAATTTCACTACATAGCGCTTCTTTAATTTGGTTGACAGATTCTATATGCGTTGGTAGGGCTTCGCGAGCTTTGCCTTCGAGCTTGGATTTTAAAAATGCAATAAAAGTAGGAGTTAAGTTTTCGTTAGAGAATACTTCCATTAATTCAACTTTATTTATAAACGAGCCAAGTGCTAACGGGTCTCCACTGTAGTTGTCTCGCATAATCGAGGCGCAAGTATTAATAAACGATTTTTTCTCCTCGATTGTGGCCATGGTTGTAACGTTAAGAACCGGAGTTAGAATAGAAAAACTAGAATTTGGAATTACAGGTTGATCAGCAAATCCTAAAAAATCTGCACTCAGGGATAGTTTATAATTATTTTCACTTGTTAAGATATCGGTTGACGATGCACTTGAAGATGAATCGGAATCTGAATTATTGGAATCTATATCTTGCTCTGGGTTTTCGGAATCTAAATTTTGCTCTGAATTTTTGGAACTTGAACTCGGATAGGAATCTTTAGAAACAACCTTCCCGCTTCTTAGGTCCATACGCGTTGAAACGAATAGACAAAATATTAAAATTTTTTTGCAAGATATTTGGAATTTGTTTATGAAGATTGAATAGAAATTGAATTTAAAGAAATTAAATTGGAACGGGTTGAGTTGAGCACAAAAGAAAATTATGAAAGTATTCTTAAAGGGAATTTATGAAAATATTTTAAAAGAAATTTGTGAAAGTATGTAGTTTTGAAAGCTTTTAGATTTTAGTTATAATTATACAATTGGTTAGCGAATACTTATGGCAAAAAAACTTTAGTTAGTGAATTTTATTGAAATACTAAAGTTAGTGATTAGTTAATGAAAAGAAAGATTAAAGAAATACTTTACGCTTTTGTTGTCCGCAAATCCAAATCCAATGATTGGAATTAGCTGAAAATTTTTCATGTAAAACAGGAATGGGAATTGGGATTCACATGCAATTTAAAAGATGTTGATTGTTTACGAATATATTTATTGAAATGTACGAATTTTTAATTGTACAGAATGTGAAAAAAAAATTTTTGAATCAGAAATGTATGGCAAAGTTATAATTTTATTTGAATTTAAATGCAAAGATTATAGAATGGCAAATATTTTTGTACAGGCTTTAAACGGACGCACCGCTTTTATCAAAATTGTCTTGTTTTTATTTTTATAGATACGGGCGCACCGCATCTTTCCAAAATTGTATTATAAATGTCCTCGGACGCACCGGGGTTTGAAAAAAAATTTATGTCATATTTTTACGCGGACGCACCGCTTACGAAAAGAAAAAATTTTTTTGTATTTTTGTGTTGATGGAGCCCACTGTAGGGCAGAGTGGGACTAAAACCAATAATTTTTATGGTTAATTTTTAATTATTGCAAATTTTGAAAAGACCAAATAAAGCTTTAAAATTTTCCGTTTTTGTCCGACCCTGTCCCACAGTTGACTTTGAATGTAATGAAACAAATTTTGTGATTAGTATGGTAAAAAAAAAATTTTTTTGAAAGTTGGAAAAATTTATATAATTTCAAAAAGCTTTCTTTTTTTTATATATATATGATTTAGTAATTTAGTTATAAATTGATAAAAATTGAAAAGTATCAAATGTACGTATGTAATGAAGAAAAAATGTTTGGCATACCACTGCCGCTGTACCTCCTACCGCTTGCTGTTTTGCTGCTGCTGGTCTGCCGCTGCGCGTATTGTTCTGCTGCCGCTGGATGGCGGACTTCGGATCCGAAGATTGCAGGTTCGAGTCCTGTCACGGTCGCCATATCGAGGATCCATTTTAGGGATCTTATAAAATGTCTGGCGCGCACACTTGGCTGGCCAGGCGCACACTCTCACCTTCAAATTCCTTCTTCTTCCAAATTAATAAAAACTGTTTTTATTTTCTTTATATTTCTCCGTTTAAACTTTATTTAAAATTGTACACTTAGTTCTTTCTTTACAATGATATTTAACACTTCCTTTCTAGTACCTTACACAGCTTTTTCTAATATTTTAAGTCTCCATAACACCTTACACAGCTTTTCTAATACTTAGTCTCTTTAACACCGTATAATTTATCTACGTATAAATTATCGTACTTATGCAGCTGCCGGTTCACTTAAACTAAAAACTGCCGCTAACGCAACTCTGTAGCTCAGCAGTTTTTCTTTACGTTGCTTAGCAACGAAATTAATGATGGCGTCAAAAATAAAATCATGGCGTCGAACAACGGCAGTTTCAACCAATCAGAAACTCTCCACATTGCTCGACTCTAACAATTTTAGTGATGCCAAGTGCATCTGATGTATGGTTGCATCTTGCACATTTCTAAAGAGGGTTGCCATCTACAATTTATTTTAATGTATTTTACTTTGGCACTACAATTGTACGCTTGTTACATATAACTATTATAGAGCTTTTTTAGTCTTCAAAGCGTAGCTTAAGATGTAAGTAATGAATGTTTGTTGATGCCTTTTTTTTGGTTTTAATAATTATGTTTTATGTTATTTCCAGTCCTGAGGATGACTTCAGACTGAAGTCGAAATATTGAAAAATAAAAACAAAATAAAATACACATCCAAGTGTTTTATTTAAGAAACCCCTGCCTTGAGCTTAACGAAAAATTTCAGTTTTTCTAAACACTAACGGCCAATAACGAGACAAATTATATAAAATAAATTCAATTGAAGGCTTCTCAGATCAAAATTTAAATAGCACTTTTATAGCATTTTTGAAATCCAAACTTGAGGGAAAAGCACTCGAAGGATTGCCAACCGTGTTAAATTCAGTTTGACATAAAAACTGCCTTGAGAAATAGAATAAAACCGGACAACTCGAAAGTTTTTTCTGGTAAAATCGCGTCCTTACATTTCATCAATAATAACTACTCGGACTTTGCTAAGCGCGTTGAAGAATTATCCGATGCATTGGAACCTTCTTTGATTATTGAAGGTAAGACACAAGCCAAGGCACATGAAATGGCCGTAGAGCAAACAGTGAATGTGTGCAGGTTGAACACTCGTTCAGAATTAGTCAAATCCATCTTGGCTTCAACTACCTTCAGTGATACAAAAGGCGTAGTTGCAAAAATTATAGTTTAACGTAATAATGAATTTAAATAAAGACAAATACTAGCATTTCGTTCTCGTGGTAATTGACAAAGCAGTTCTCGAGGAAATATTAGAGGTAATAATTTCAATAATATGTACAACAATCCAAACGTAAAATTTAGCAATAACAATAGAAACAACTACAATAATAATAGCAGTTTAGCTACTTATAGTCTAGTCAATCATTGTAGTTAAATGTCCTTGCCACAATTCTTGTTAACCTTATATATTACCACTGTTATTAAATATGTTATCACAATTCTTGTTAACCTTATATATTACCACTGTTATTACTTTATTCTCACATGCTTACTTGTTTTTTAAAATTGTACATGGAATAATATATACATTTTTTAGTTTTAAGTTTTAAAAATTATACCAATTAATATGTAACCATTGTTGCACTATAACATACACACATATATACAGGATTTTATTGTGCTAATACTGTCAATAAATGAAATGAAATACCAAAAAAAAATGGAATGAAATGAAAATAATAATTACAAGTACAATAATTACAATAGAAGTATTAATTCCAGACATGGTACTTATAGAAACAATCAGCCAAGTAGTAGTAACAATAATGCTACTAATAATAATAATAATTTCATTTCATTTATTTATTACGGCAAAAAGCCTAATTCATAAATTAAATTATAATACAGTTTACTATCTTATTGCTAAGGTTTTACAATATTCATAAAGTTTTGCTTTAAAAGCTACGATTTCATTACAACTTTTTATATCTATAGGCAGTTCATTGAAACTTTTTAGACCTTTATAAAAAATATTTTGCTGATCTATTTCAGTTCTGAATAAAGGCAGTTTGAAATTGTGTTTATTTCTTGTATTAATTTTATGTGTTTGCTTAACTAATACTACGTTTTTACTTAGATATTCAGGTACATTTTCACTTTTAATATTAAATATAAAATTCATAGCGTGAAAAAAAATCTTTTGCTTGACACTTAACCAATTCAAACTTCTCAGCATATCAGCCGTCCGAGTATCTCTAGGTTTTTTAAGAATAAATCTCATACATCTGTTTTGCATCTTTTGAAGTTTATCTATTTCTTTGTCTGACACAATGAATAGAATAGATGGGCAGTTTACAAAGTGCGGTTCTATAATGGACTTATATATAATTATTTTGTACTTTTTTTTAATATATTTGGATGTTCTCTGCATAACCCCAATTTTTTTCGCAACTTTTTGGACTGTGTAGTTTATATGTTCTTCAAACTTGAGTTTGTTATAAATTATAATTCCCAAATATTTTATACTGTCAACTTTTTGTATGCTTTCATCATTTATTTTTAAACCAATTATATCCTCAATAACGTTCCTCCTTGTTATTATCATAAATTTCGTTTTATTTATATTAAGTTTCAGTCTATTTCCGCACAACCATTTATACAGATTATTCAGTTCATGTTTTATTTTAGAAAGTGCAGAATTAATATTATTCTCACTAATCATTATTAATGCATCATCAGCGAATAGTTTAATTTCACAACCTTCAATAGCGTTAACTATATCATTAATATAAATTAAGAACAGTATCGGTGCCAAAACTGAGCCTTGTGGTAACCCTATGGGTACTTCCAATTCATCAGACATCACGGTATTTATAACCGTTTTCTGTCTCCTCTGCTTCAAATAGCTGCGAAACCAGTCAAGTTCTATACCAGTTATACCAATACGTTGCATTTTTTTGAATAAGGTCTCCCTATCCACTGTTTCAAAAGCTCGTTTGAGGTCTAGGAAGACTGAAACAACCACTTTTTTATTATTTAACTATTCTTTCCAGTCATGTATCACCAAATTAAGAGCTGTCTCACATGAATGTTTCTTTCTAAAGCCTGACTGTTGGTGGGCTAGTATATTATTATCTTCAAGGTATTTCGTTAACTGGTTTTTAACATAAGCTTCAAGTATTTTACAATCACTAGGCAGGGTGTTTATGGGTCTAAGTTCTTCAGGTTTTACTGTCTTTTTAACTTTTTCCACTGGTATCACCGTTGACGTTTTCCACTTTTCTGGTACAAGACCCTCTTCTAGGCTGTTATTGATTATTTGTGCGTAGAAATATCCTGTATACGATATACAGTCTTTAAGTACTCCATCAGATAAAAGTTTTCTGCCGCCTATTTTATATTTGAACTCTTTCAGAATATTAATAACTTCATCTGTTGATATTTTGGCAAACTTTAATCTAGAACTGACTTGTACATCACTTAGTGCTACACGGCAAGGTTATATGATGTTATTAATTTCTATTACGCTATTTATAAAGAACCTATTTAGACCATTTGCCAGCTCAGTTTCATTTTCTACCATCATACCATCTATAATACGCCTTTTTAATCCCTTCGTTATCTCTCGTTAAGCAAACCGCTTGCTTAAGATGTTTCCACATTTCTTTGGCGTTATTTTCATTCATTTCGACTTATATTTAACGTTCTTTATTTTTACTAGCTTTTTATAGATACGATTTATATTTTTATATTCGTTCCAATCACCTGTTTGTATCGCAAGCTTATAATTATTATATTTGCATTTATTCATTTGCGCCAATTCTCTGTCGTTTATTCATTAGCTTGATATGAACTTCTTTTTCATACGTTAAACTTTCCATAGCTTGCATTATTATGTTGTTCACTAATTCGACTTTCTCATCAATTAGTAGGTTTTCATTTATGTTGAAGTTACATGATCTCAGGATGCTTATTAAGATTTCACTATTATATTTATCCCAAGCTGTGATTTTCTTGGTCATTCTCATCTGGTATGATTTAGACGTTTTAATATAGACCATTATTGTTTCGTGATCATTCAAATTCGCGAAGTAATGCCAATGTACGCTCTTTAACCGTGAACGACCCTCAGGAGCGAACACTAGGGGATCGAGATCACAATTTAGACAATAAATCGAATCTCCTTCAAAAATATCAAAATCCATCTACAGCGTGAACCTTAATTATTCAGATTTCATTAAACTTCATTGTAGCAATTCCTACAAACTTTGTACTTTTCAAGCAGATATTTCTTTAATCAAAATTTCCAGTTATCTCAAAATTGTAACTTTAATAATAACGAAATAATTAATATAAAAAGCGTAACAACTGAAATAATTTCAACCTTAGGAACCTTAAAAACCTACTTAATTGCATATAATTTTTTAATACCGCATACTTTACATGTGGTTAACGACGATTTCAATATACCTTCTGACGGAATACTCGGCAAAGACTTTTTAAAATTAAATAAATGCATTATTAATTACGCAAGCGATGGCATAACTATCAATACAGGCTTAGAAAATCTAAATATACCAAGTTTGCACGGCACAAGAACCGATTCTTTAGTTATTCCTCCAATATGTGAAGTTTATCGTTTATTTAAATTACCAAAATGCGACAATCCTGTTTTTGTAGACTCACAAGAAATCTGTAGTGGTGTTTTTACGGCAAAGTGCATTGTGGATACAAATAATCCAGTTATAAAAATTTTAAATGTTACTGACGAAGTAAAACATGTCAACAATTGCAATATCGTAACAGAAGATATCACCAACTACAATGTCTACAAAATCAATGAAACTTCATCAGATCGAAAACGCTTAGAGGAATTAACGAAAATTTTGAAAAATCAAATACCGGGTTATGCTCAGAAACAATTGCTAGATTTATGCTTGAAATATGCCGACGTATTCGCTTTATAAACTGATCGCATGACTTTAAATAACTTTTACCAGCAAAAACTACGTTTAACTCATAAAAATCCACTTTATATAAAAAATTATCGTTTACCGTATGCACAACGCGAAGAAATTAATAAACAAGTCCTAAATTTAATGCGAAATGGTTTAATAGATCCCAGCTTTTCTAATTACAACAGCCCTTTAATTTTGTACCGAAAAAAGATCCTACAAGCCAAAAGTCTTATCGTATGTGCGTTGACTCCAGAGCAGTCAACAAAAAGCTTATCGCAGACAAATTTCCGTTGGCACGTGTGGACGATATACGTGACAATCTCGGCAGAGCCAAATAATTTTCAACTTTAGATCTTTTTTCTGGTTTTCGCCAAATACCACTTCATGTCAATTCTAGAGACGTAACATCTTTCAGTACAGATCGCGGAGCTTTTCGTTGGAAAGTTTTACCTTTCGGTTTAAATATAGCAACAAACTCTTTTTTACGTATGATGTCATTAGCATTTTCGCCAAATCAAACTTTTATGTACATTGACGATGTTATCTTCATCGGTTGTAGCGAGACACATCACCTCAAAAATTTAGAAAAAGTTTTCGAAACATGTAGGAAATTCAATTTAAAGTTAAATCCCAACAAATGCAGTTTTCTTCGTTCCGAAGTAATTTTTTTAGGACATAAATGTACCTGAAAAGGCCTGCTGCCAGATGACCCAAAAATAGACGCAATTAAAAAATACACTAAGCCTAAAGATGAAGATGCTGTAAGGCGATTCGTTGCATTTGCAAATTGTTATAGACACTTTATACATAATTTCGCGTCCCTAGCAGCCCCTTTAAATTGTTTAAATCTGGAAAAAGTTGAATTTGTTTCGGATGATGCTTGCAAATATGCTTTCCAAAAACTAAGATTTTCATTAATGTCTCCTCAACTGTTACAATACACCGATTTTTCAAAAGAATTTATTATCACTGTAGATGCTTCTAAGAGTGGTTGGGGCGCTATATTAAGCCAAAAACATGAAGATAATGATTTACCGATCAAAATCTTTCAATAAAGCCGAACAGAAAAAAAAGCAATCATAGAATTAGAACTTTTAGCAATACATTTTTCTATTAAATATTTTCGGGCGTATGTTTACGGTACACATTTCACGGTAAAATCAGACCAGAGACCATTAGTTTATCTATTTATAATGAAAGATCCTTCCTCGAAACTCTTTAGAATCAGATTATATTTATCAGAATATAACTTTACAATTGAATATACTAAAGGAAAATCGAATGTTGTGGCTGATGCTCTTTCGCGTTAGTTTAGACGAAATTAAAGATTCGACGTTTTAGCCGTTAAAACGCGATCACAAATTAAAAAACAAGAATTAAAAAACGAAAAAATAAATTTAAATGATACGACTGCTAACGATAATAAAGTACAAGTTTATGACAAATTTTCACACGATTTTTCAAAAAAGATACCGCAAGTAAAATCAACGATACAATATAATAAAAATAATGAAATCTACAATATACAAATTGATGCACATTTAAAACATACAAAATATAATTTACTTAATCCAGTGACTGTTAACGAAATAACGAATTTAGATGAGTTACTTTCGAGGCATGAAAAAGCATCCGACAATCACAATATTAAACAATTAGAATGGCCAAAAAATGATATATTTTTCAATTACGAATTTTAAAGTCCGCGAAAATAAAATTTTCAAACCCTTACAAATAATATTGACAGACCCTGTAGAAGCTGTAATAGAAACAGAGCAAACAAAAAACGTATGACAATCTATCATGAGGATCCTTTGTTAGGCGGTCATTGCGATACAAAACAGTTATATGCCAAATTAAGGACAAAATACTATTGGAAAAATATAACTCGTGACATAGCGAAATTTGTCAAAAATTGCAATGAATGCCTTTTGAATAAAGTAAAACCAAAAACAAAGGAAAATCTTGTCTTGACTCCAACGTCCTGCACTAGGTCCACTTGCGGAATCCAAATATGGTAAAAAGTTCGCTGTTACTATGATTTGTGACTTTTCTAAATACCTGGTAACAGTAGCCGTACCAGATAAATCAGCAAAAACTATTGCTTGTGCTATTTTTTAAAACTTTTAATTAACATGTGGTACAATGAAAGCTATTAGATCCGATTCAGGAACGGAATATAAAAACGAATTATTCTCTGAATTAACAAAACATTTGTTAATAAAAATCTAGTACAAAAAATTAATTAAATTGTTAAGTCAGTACTTTCACTTCTTATAAATTTAACTAAACAATCTTTAGATATAAATAAATTTTGAAAATCCGCCAATGAGAACTAAACAAAGAAATTTTATAATAAATATAAATATCAATTCAATTACTCAGATAGGAATAGAAACAACCGGTTCACTTCAAACGAATAGTTCTGTAAATCAAATATACTAACTTTCTATATATTTCATTTTCTTTCTTAATTCGCTTTTTAGAAGTTGAACTGTGGTGATTGAATGAGTCCTGGGTTAGAACACCCTAATGCTAGCTAACTCATTCATTCATAATATTACAACCAATTACTAAAGCCCAAACAAGAATGTGGCAAGAATAATAACTTGCCAAATTCTTATTTTCCAAAGGGGGATGATGTAGGGTAATATTAATAGTAGCTGGCAACTCCCCCTCTGGAAAAGTGCAAGATACAACATGCACTTGGCATCACTGAAAGTGCTGGATTCAACCAATCGGGTTGCTGAGTTGACAGCTTGTCGGTTGAAGTTTAGTTAAAAAGTGAACCGGCACCTGCATCTGCACGGGCAAATTATAAAACCGAAAAAACTTACAATTGAATTACAAAAGGAACTAAGTGGTGGATGAACGTTTAGAACAGAAAAGTAAAAGACTAAGTAACTAAGTTGAAATTAAAAGACTAATTATATTTTATTGCTTAAAATAAAGAAAGTAAAAGCCTAAGTTTGTAAATTAAAAGGATAAATGAAATTATTGTAAAAACAGAAACTAAAGTTACTCTTAAATAAAAAACTAACTAAATTGAAAATAGTGCTGAGTGTTATTTTGTTGAGCGTGCGTGGGGGCTAAATCAGAATGTGTGGCATTAAAATAACTATACTAGAGTTGTACCTTTATTTACTAACAGCTTAGTGATGCTAAAATCCGCCACACTGCCCTCCACCTAAGTCGAATCGGCCTGATCAGACAAATTTTATGATCTAAACACCGCCAGCCTTTCCAAATGAACGACTTTAATTTTTTTTCGTGGTTTGCCAATGGTTTGTATGCGGTAAACTACATCGTTGATCCGCTTTACGACTTCGTATCTTTCCAATTACACTTCAATTTCGGGGACTTTTCCGTTTTGGGTTGTGTAACAGCACCAAATTTCCTTCCCGAAAACCTTCCCAATTAATTGTTTATCGTATCTGGCTTTCATCTTGTAACTAACAATCTTTGTTCGTTGCTTAAAAGATCGTGTATTTCTCTCATCTCTTCCTCCAAGACACCAGTGGATTTCTTGGCATTTCTCTCCGCATCGGCATTTATCCCAAACTTCAATTCAGCTGACAGTCAAAGGAAATTGCCAAAAATTACCTTTGCGGGCGTTTGGCCTGTTGTCTCATGCACTGCCGATCGGTGGATAATAGATAATTAATTGAGGATCGCACTGCGACCATTGGTCTATTGTGCCCTCAGCTGCTTCACAGCCCCTCATCCAAGCCGACATCTTTGATAAAACCTAGCAGTTCACCTGGCTTGAAGGATTTGATATGAGAAAGCTCTGGCCATGGTGAGCCCATAAACATTTCCCTACGTCTTGAGATTGCGTCACAATCCAAGAGTACATGGTCCGCCGTCTCCGCTGATCGTTCACAAAGTCGGCATGTGTTGCTCCATATTATACCCAGCTTGTTCATGTGACTGTTCAGTCTGCAGTGTCCTGTAAGAATAGCTGTTAGGATTCTTTGGTTATCTTTCTAAAGACCTATTATTGCCCTATATCGAGTTGTATTGTAACCCCCTAACAGTAACTTAGATTCTCTCAGGCCGGGCATATTACGCCAGTGTTTTTCCCTCTTTTCCCTCTCTTCTACTAATAGATGCCCTCTAATTTCCTGCGGGCCTACTAGCAGGAACGGCTCAGGACCAATAGGTCGTGTCGTTGCTGCCTCTCTGGTCAGGCTGTCCGCCTGCTCATTACCCTCAACTCCCCTGTGGCCAGGAACCCAGGCCAACAGTAGTTCATTGTGTGCTCCTAGTTGATTTAACTTTTCAACGCACTCAAGGACCAGTGCTGATTTTATTTCAGACGCCGATATCGCCTTGAGGGCGGCCTGACTGCCACTGAGTATGGCAATTTTTTTATTGGAGTATTCGCGCTGATGTTTCAGGTGAGCACACTGGCTTATGGCGAATACTTCTGCTTGAAAAATGAGCGGGTATGTTCCCAGGGGAGTTGATATCTTGGCTCTGGGTCCAACGACTCCAGATGCAATCCCCTCTGGCGTCTTCGAGCCATCGGTATACCATACTATTCTATTTAGCTGATGAATGTTCTCAATTCTGCTTTCCTCCCACGTACACTTGTCACCCAGTTTCACTTTGTACCTTTTCTCATAAATTAGTTGCCTGAGTATATCATCGCTCGGGAGTTGAGAGATTGGGATCCTCTCTCTCAATTCCTCTATGTTCCGGGACGGTATGACTTTACCTTTGCCCGAACCCTCCTTGATATTCAGGAGGGTTCGCTTGGCTGTCCGCTCTATTGATATATGCAGCGGGGTTAGATCGAGGATAGCCTCCAGCGCTATGGCATGTGCGCATAGCTCCAGTGATGCATACACATGCCAGTCGCTGAAGTTTTAATAGTGCTTGCCTCGTCGTCGCCCAAGTTGTTCTCGATGCCCAGGCTATCGAGCCATATGTTATCATAGGTTTTACTATCTTGGTATACATCCATATTAGCACATGTGGGCTACAGCCCCATGATTTGCCTGCTAGACGTTTGCATACCATTATGGGCCTCGTGGCCCTAGCTCTCATAGAGTCGAAGTGTTCTTTCCATAGGAGCTCGGTTTCAAAAGTGCCCCAAGTATTTCACAGCGGTTCCATATTCTAGAGCCACGCCATCTATTGTTATTGCTCTCAGGGCTGGTAGGATCCTTCTTCTGGTGAAGGGGATGATGTTTGTCTTAGATGGGTTGATGTTAAGCCCCACACTGGCGCACCATCCTCTGTGATATTCAATGCTCTTTGTATTATGTCACAGATGCGTACTTTCGAATTTACCTCTTGCAATTATTACATCTTATGCCACTGTTTGATAGCTTTTGCAGGAGTTCATCCAATACTAGGCTCCACATAAGGGGTGACAGATCACCTCCTTGGGGGCACCCCCTCGTGGTATTAACCTTAACTGCGCTGTTACCTACATGGACTTCAGCGATTCTTGTGCGGAGTAGATTGTCAATCCATCTCTGGATAGGCATTTGAATTCCTCTTCTCTGTAGTGCTATGTTTACGCTTTCGTGAGATGTGTTGTCAAAGGCACCCTCGATATCAAGGAAAACGCAAAGCACTGTTTCCTCTGTTTCGAACGCCCTCTGTATTTCAGATGTTAATTGGTACAGAGCTGTGTTCGTTGACCTACCCACTCTGTACGCATGCTGGCTATGATGTAGGGGCCAGCTCTTGAGGGCATTCGACCTAATTTCTTGGTCTATTATTTTTCCATTGCCTTCAAGACAAAGGAGGTTAGAGTTATTGGTCTGAAGGACTTTGCTTGTGAATAGTTCTTTTTTCCTACTTTTGGAATGAAAACCACTTTTACTCTTCTCCACATCATGGGTATGTATCCCAGTGCCAGGCTATCTCTCATGATCCTGGCGAGATGTGGGATAATCTGTGTTCCTTGCTGCACTAGCGCCGGGTAGATGCCATCCACCCCCGGATATTTGTATTTCTCAAAAGATTCCACTGCCCATCTGACTCTGACCTCACAGAAGAGGGAGTTGGCTAATTGTCAGTCTGATGGAATTGGTTTCACTCTGGTTCCGGTACTTGCGGAGAGGCACCAAGAAAATGCACTTGTAGTAGGGCCTTTGATCGCCCCTCCACTGTTCCGGTATAGGTACCGTCCGGGAGCCTAGTTGCTAGGTTAATCTCCCTCTGGTCTTTGGCTAAGGCCTTGTGGAGCTTTGCCGCTGCAGGTGTTCTGGAAATTCACAGAAATTCCTGAAACTTTCCCTTTTAGCTTTCCTTATCTCTTTATTGTATTTTGTCAGATTTTGAGTGTATTCCTCCCAGTTGCTGGTCCTCCTTGCCACGTTAAAAAGTCTCCTGACTTTCCTCCTTAGTAACGTTAGATCATGCGACCACCAGGGGGTTGTCTTTTTACCCTTAACTAAGGAGGCTCGGTAACTGGAGTTGTAGGCAACTATCATTATCTGATTTGCCCTGTCCACTCTGCTCTCTAACTTGGTACAATTGGTGCTTCTGCACTTGTTCTTGAGGCTATCTACGTTAGCCTCTATAATTCCTTTGTAGCTGCCCCAGTCTGTTTTCCTGGGATTTCTTTTAGGGTTGGCTTGCCTCGATACAGCACCCAGCTCAAACCTTATGATCCTGTGATCCGAAAGGGAGGGTTCTTCCGAGACCCTCCATTTCGAGATCATATTCTCAGTTAGGTTGTTGCCGAGTGACAAGGACTTCTTCCCTGGCTCTTGTAACAAACGTCGGTTTACTCCCGACGTTGTATATAGTTAAATCATTACTGGCTATATATTCTAGCAAATACTCACCCCTTTGGTTGGTATCACAGCTACCCCACTCCGTGTTGTGGGAGCTAGCATCGGTTCCTATAACTAGCGGAAGTTTGGCTCTCCTGCAGTATGCTACCAGCTTCTGGACGTTATCTGGAGGGATTGTATTTTCGTCCCCCGGGAAATAGGCTGCGGCTAGCACAATGCTAGAGTCGTGTCCATTGATCTTTGCATCATTTGCACCGCCACCAAATCTCGAATTAAAAACTATGTAATTCAAAAGTAGTTAATATGTGTTTTAAGACACATGCTCTAGGTCCCTCCTGAGAGAGATCCCAAATTACTCTGTTATTACTCACATTAAGGCCCCTCACCTGTCCCTTGTATACCCAAGGTTCCTGTATGAGGGCAATGCCCAGATCATCCGAGGCAAACTTCCTCGCCAGTACCACCGAGGAAGCAATGGCGTGATGGAGATTGATCTAGGCTATCTGAATACGTATGCCGACCATTTTGGCCCGCCCGCCCTCATCGGATCGTTGTAATCTGACAACCCGCTCTCGCTGTCGTCCTGCTTGTTCAGTGCCAGCTCCTGGAGGTTCAAGCCCTCGATGAGCTCCTGTATTGCAGGGATTTCCTCATCCCTTATCTGTGCGATTGCATCGCTTCCGCTTGCTGTGGTGGGAGGGTTTGTAGACTCACAAGCTCGGATGGTGGCGGTGCTTGCGTCCGATATGTCCTCGTCCGACATCTCGTGTTTGTCGACGCCCTCTGCCTCCGTCCTTTCTTCCGGCTGCTCACTGTTCCCTGCCACTCGGATACCCTAAGGGCGTCCGATTAGCTCTGCTGACTTGGTGTTGACTCAGCGGGTATCCCGGCCGCCCTGGCCAAATTCTCCCGGCGCATGGTTGCCGTGTTCTGCCGACCATAGGCCCTTTGCCTCTTCGAACTGGGAGTTTCCTCCGGCGTGATATGCCCGAGCGGGTGTATGCTGGGCAGCTGCCGCTGACTGTTTTCTATTTCCGCCCCTGTTCCTCCGTTCGGCGGTCGCTGTTTTCTGCTCGTGGGCTGGTTTATGCCTGTGCTCGTCTGCCTTGGCTCTCGCTTCCCTGGGCGACAAGCCCTGCTCAAGGTATCGGAGATACCATTTACACCAGACCCACTTACTCCCAGGCGCCATTTATGTGTAAGCAATCCTGGTCTGCCCGGTGGTGGTAGTGCAGGTTGCCTGCCTCTATTATGCCTTCTGTTGGGCCCCGTCCACTCTTCCCGGTTTCGCTCAGTGTCGTTCTGGGACCTATAGCAGCTGCCTTGTGAGCTGCATCCAGAATCATGCTCCGACGGTGAGCGCCCATGTTTTCTCGGCTCTCTAGACGGCCTGCTAGGATGGTTGTTGTTACCTTCGCTCATTAGTGTAGACGTACCGTCGGAGCTAAGCTTAGTTGCTGTACCTCTTTCCTCGGGGGCCCGCGATGCACTATGGTGGTACTGGGCCCTCCATGGTTCGCGGGTTTATTGCTCGACTCCTGCTCCCCTTTCTTGATTTGCCCGCGCTGCTCACCAGTGGCCGAGATGCCACTGGGGATCGCGGGTTTCGTCGCTTTTTGCTTGTTATTCTCTTCTGGTCCGCGCTGCTTTACTTCGATATTTGTGTTGCCCTTTGGGTTTGCGAGTTTAAGAGCCGGTTCTCTGCGCACTCTAGCGCTTGTGGAGGGAGATTCATCGTCCCTCATATGATCTAAGAAGAGCATTGCCTCCTCTCTCGTGAGGCTCTCCAGGAATTTCCTGGAGTATTTGCGTGGCCTCCTGCTGCTTTTCCCGCTGCTCTTCTTGGCGCCGTTTTCTTTGTTGCGTTGCTGTTGTTGTTTAGTTTTTTGTTGTTTTGGTTATTGTTGTTTTTACTCATTTTTGTCTTACGACAATGTGCTTGACGTGGCAGGCGTATTTGTCAATTATTTACATGGGGAACTGGGTTGGTCCGCCGCGGCAGAGCCTCCCCAAGTTGGCCGAGTGTTGTGGAGGCACCGTTATAATACAGCCGGTGTTGTGGACCTCCTGGCTGCAAACCAATCTAATGGGCAAGGTGACGCATAACACCCTGGATTGGGAGGTGACAGTTCCTGGTTACCGATTGCATTCGACCACATTTGTCAGGTGAGCACGGTTGCACCGCTCCCATCTCGCCAATTAGTATCAAATGCGATCGGCATAAACCCCCGCACCGCTACAAGGTGACCACCTTCGCAGAGGTGCCGATCGGTAAGCCATCAATAATAATGATATTTGTGTATCCCACTCCCTATGGGACTTGTCTACTACTTTCCTTAAGTGCTCCTCCAAGATTCTATTAATTCGTACCACCATACCATCGGATTGAGGATGCAATGCAGTTGTCCGTGTTTTTTGAATGCCCAACTTCTTACACATTTCTTGGAACACAGCTGTTTCAAAATTCCTGCCTTCGTCAGAATGTAACTCCATTGGTACACCATACCTTGCAACCCAAATGTTTATAAACACTAGCTAGTAGGAAATGGATCTACGACATCCATAGCGATCCATTCAAATGGTGCACCTGAACTTCGTGTTTTGGGCCCTTTCGCTCTGCTACAAACCTCGCAGTTGGCAATCCAGTCAGTGGCCGACTGACGGCACCCAACCCAATAGAATCTCTGCTTAATCTGCTGGAGCGTCTTCGTAATTCCAGGATGACCTCCACTTGGACCGTTATGTAGCTCACTGAGAACGTCAGGAATCATTTTCCTTGGAACAACTATCAGTTTCCTCTTACTTTGACTATCCTCACTCTCCCACGCTCGATGCAAGCAACCGGATATTAATTCTAAACTGCTACACTGTGCCCAATATGACTTCGCAATAGGAATCTCTGCCGAGATCTCTTCTTTACTTGGTTTTTCATTTCGTTCGAGCCTTCGAATAACATGTGACAGATCTGTATCTTCTATGTGACACTTCCTTAGTTGTTCCTTCTCCCATTCATCCGTACACGTTATAGTCATTAGCCGGACATCTATAATGTCTTCTTTAGTCTGAGCTTTTGAACAGTGCTTGCATTCCAAATTACATGGTCTTCGTGACATTGCATCAGCATTTCCGTGGGTACTACCTTTTCGATACTCACTGGAAAAGTCATAGCTTTGTAGCCGCTCGATCCACCGTTCCAATTGCCCTTCTGGAAACGTTGCTCCTGGAATCGGATACGCCAACATTGGGGCAGTGCACAAACGCTCTTTCAATGTTTGGAAAGCCACTTCTTGCTCCTTCTCCCATTCAAACGCTGCGTGATCTGTCCTGATGCGGAAGAGCTGCCCGTAGAGGTCGTTGAGAAAATGTTTAATGCACTCTACCAATGCCAACAGCTCTCTCCGTGTAACGCAAGAGTTCCTTTCTAGTTTTTCAATTGAACCTTCTTCTGTCCATCGACCAGTTGTGAAAAAACGCCTCCTATAGCATATACGCTTGCATCTGTATCTAGAATAAACGTTCCCCTGGAATCGGATATGCTAACATTGGGGCAGTGCGCAAACGCTCTTTCAATGTTTGGAAAGCCACTTCTTGCTCCTTCTTCCATTCAAAAGCTTTATTTTTTCTTGTAAGCTCGTGGAGGCTATGGGCTACGCTGACAAAGTTTGGTACAAACCGGAGGTAATGTGTGCATATTCCAAGGAAACTTCTTAATTTATGGAAGTTGTGTGGTCTTGACCAACCCTTTACAGCTTCTATATTTTCAATCGCAGTACATATGCCCCCTTTCGTTTCCCACACACCCAAATAATTTACTTCCTTTTTAAACAGCGAACAATTTTTTTGGGACTTAGTTTCCAACCAGCGCCAGCTATTCTCTGGAAAACTTCCTCTAAGTTTTTAAGATGTTCATCAAAGTTCTTGCCCAATACAATGATGTCGTCCAGGTATACCAAGCATGTTTTCCAATGTAGTCCTTTCTATGAGTCTCTCGAAAGTAGCTGGTGCATTACAAATTCCAAAAGGCATCACTGTAAATTCCCAAAGACCATTACCGTCTCTTTGACTTACTCCTTCACCTCCACTTACCAGTAGCCGTTTTTCAAGTCCAGCGTGGAAAACTATTTCGTACCAGATAGCGAGTCCAGAATATCGTCAATTCTTAGGAATCGGTAGCTATACTTTTTCGTAACGTAGTTCAACTTGCAGTAGTCCACGCAAAACCACACTTTTCCATACTTTTTCTTCACAAGTACCACCGGTGAGCTCCATGGACTAGCTGATGGTTCCATGACGCCGCCGTCGCTCATGTCTTGCACGATTTGACTCACAACTTCCCGCTTCTCCAGTGGAACACTACAAGGAGCTTGACGGATCGGCCTCACATCTCCAGTGTCAATTTGATGTTTCACAACGTTGGTGCGGCCTGGTTTGGAACCATCTTGTCAAATATATTTGCGTATTTTAGGAGGAATTGTTTTGCCTTCCTTGGATAGTCTTCTTCTAGTCCCTCCGTCCATGCCGTGATGTCATTTGAAAGATTAATGTTACCAGTTGAAACTTCACAATTATACTTCACTTCGCAACTAATAGCGTGTTTAAATCAAACTGATCAGTCATGCCCCAAGTTGCGCTGCTTTTATACTCTCTGTTGCTCGTCTGCATATTTCTACTAAGGTCTAGACGTTTCGATTTTTAGAATAGTTGTATCTCCTACTTGGTAATTTCTATATACATGTGTATTTGTAGTTTATGTTTATCTTATAGCCATATGCGTGTGCATGTGTATGTAACTACTTCGGCTGATGATTACATGTGTTTTTGAGTATCTCTTCGTTGCCTTGTATGTATGGGTGTAAATGATGATTGATTTGTTTATGTACAAAAGAGTGGCAGCTTGCTTTTTGTTGTTGTGCCAATATGACCTCAGCCAAGACATCTTGGAAAATACACCCCTTGCTCGATAATAACTTCGAACAATTTTTTGGGAAGTTTCAGACCAGCGCCAGCTCTTCTCTGGAAAACTTCCTCTAAGTTTTTAAGATGTTCATCAAAGTTCTTGTACCAATACGATGAAGTCTTCCAGGTATACCAATCATGTTTTCAATTGTAGTCCTTTCCATGAGTCTCTCGAAAGTATATGGTGCATTACAAAGTCCAAAATGCATCATTGTAAATTCCCAAAACCATCAACGTCTCTTTGTCTTTCCCCTTCACCTCCACTTGCCAGTAGCCGCTTTTCAATTCAAGTGTGGAAAAACATTTCGTACCACATGGCGAGTCCAGAGTATGTTCCATTCTTGGCAATGGGAAGCTATCCTTTTTCGTAACGTCGTTCAACGTCCGGTAGTCCACACAAAACCAAATTTTTCCATCCTTCTTCTTCACAAGTACCACCGGTGAGCTCCATAAAATAGCTAATTGTTCGATGACGCCGCTGTCGCTCATTTCTTCCACGATTTCACTTACAACTTCCCGCTTCGCCAGTGGAACACTAACAGGAGCTTGATGGATTGGCCTCGCATCTCCAGTGTCAATTTGATGCTTCACAACGTTGGTGCGGCCTGGTTTGGAACCATCTTGGTCAAATATATTTGCGTATTTTAGGAGCAATTGTTTTGCCTCCCTTTGATAGTCTTCATCTAATCCCTCCGTCCATGCCGTGATGTCACTTGAGAGATTAGTCTTGCTAGTTGAAACATTTGGAGCTGTTGACAGTTAATAACTATTTCAGCCTTTTGGCAGCTTCCCAATATAGCTCCTTGCGTCAGTTTGGGTGGTGACTTGAACTCATTGAGTACTCTTACCGGAACACGTCCATCTTGTTTTGTCATAGCCAGGGTTCCCCTACAAGTACGTTCGGTGTTGATCTGTTCGCTGCTTAGACAACCCACAATCTCCACCAACCTTCGCCCAGATGACTGCTTCTGATTATAGTGGTATTTGCTGACTCTCTTCCACCAGCACTCGCTTACTGCTAAAGCCTCTCTCGTAGCCGAAATTAAGTGACACATCCAGGTTCTTATATCGCATCGTCTTGCTTTGCTTATCGACCTTGATGACTTGGTCGATTAAGAAGTCCACTCCATTTATGATTTTATCAACAATCTCTGCCACTATAAAATTGTGTAGTACCGTGACGTTCCCAATTGCTACTTCACATGCTACTTCTCCAATTACCTGAATGTCCTCTCCTATACGTAATCTTGCTCAAAGCAATGGTCTTATCTTCTTGGGGCAATCAACTGCGGGAGCCAGCTGTCGCCCCTTGCTTCTGGCTTGCTTTGGTTTAACGATGGAGTGGATTTGGAGATTTCCCATCTCCTTCAGCTCTGCGTTTACGACCACCCACATTGTTGGAACTATTGGGGTTGCTGCTGCAATAACGTGCAATATGCCGTGACTTCCCACACTTAAAGCATTTGATTGCATAAGTATTCTTCTGTTGCGTTCCCTTTAAAGCTTCCAAAATTGCGTCTGCCTACTCTGGTCTTTCTACTTCCACACGATGAGCTTTGTATTCTGGTTTACTCAATAGTGAGGCAGTCTCCTAAGTCAATGCATGTGATACCGTTTCTGTAAATGTTGGTTTTGGGTTTACGTATGTAGCTCGCTTTGTTTCGACGTCCCGTATGCCATTTATAAAGCTCTGAATCTTTACCCTTTCGGTGTATTCCACTGGTGCGTCCGCATTTGCCAAATGAGCCAACCTTTCAACATCCGAAGCAAACTCCTGCAATATCTCATTCGCTTTTTGGTAACGGTTTTGCAACTCAATTTAGTATATCTATTTTCTATGCTCGCTTCCATAACGTCACTTGACAGTGGCCATCAATGCTTCATAACTGTTCCGTTCGTACTCTGGAATAGTCTGCAAGATTTTCGCTGCAGGCCCTTTCAATGCCACGAGCAGTGCAGCAACTTTATCTTCCGCATTCCAGTTGTTCACTGCTGACGTCTTCTCAAATTCAAACTTAAATACCTGGAAAGGAACAGAGCGGTCATAGCATCTTTGATAAAACCTAGCAGTTCACCTGGCTTGAAGGATTTGATATGAGAAAGCTCTGGCCATGGTGAGCCCATAAACATTTCCCTACGTCTTGAGATTGCGTCACAATCCAAGAGTACATGGTCCGCCGTCTCCGCTGATCGTTCACAAAGTCGGCATGTGTTGCTCCATATTATACCCAGCTTGTTCATGTGACTGTTCAGTCTGCAGTGTCCTGTAAGAATAGCTGTTAGGATTCTTTGGTTATCTTTCTAAAGACCTATTATTGCCCTATATCGAGTTGTATTGTAACCCCCTAACAGTAACTTAGATTCTCTCAGGCCGGGCATATTACGCCAGTGTTTTTCCCTCTTTTCCCTCTCTTCTACTAATAGATGCCCTCTAATTTCCTGCGGGCCTACTAGCAGGAACGGCTCAGGACCAATAGGTCGTGTCGTTGCTGCCTCTCTGGTCAGGCTGTCCGCCTGCTCATTACCCTCAACTCCCCTGTGGCCAGGAACCCAGGCCAACAGTAGTTCATTGTGTGCTCCTAGTTGATTTAACTTTTCAACGCACTCAAGGACCAGTGCTGATTTTATTTCAGACGCCGATATCGCCTTGAGGGCGGCCTGACTGCCACTGAGTATGGCAATTTTTTTATTGGAGTATTCGCGCTGATGTTTCAGGTGAGCACACTGGCTTATGGCGAATACTTCTGCTTGAAAAATGAGCGGGTATGTTCCCAGGGGAGTTGATATCTTGGCTCTGGGTCCAACGACTCCAGATGCAATCCCCTCTGGCGTCTTCGAGCCATCGGTATACCATACTATTCTATTTAGCTGATGAATGTTCTCAATTCTGCTTTCCTCCCACGTACACTTGTCACCCAGTTTCACTTTGTACCTTTTCTCATAAATTAGTTGCCTGATTATATCATCGCTCGGGAGTTGAGAGATTGGGATCCTCTCTCTCAATTCCTCTATGTTCCGGGACGGTATGACTTTACCTTTGCCCGAACCCTCCTTGATATTCAGGAGGGTTCGCTTGGCTGTCCGCTCTGTTGATATATGCAGCGGGGTTAGATCGAGGATAGCCTCCAGCGCTATGGCATGTGCGCATAGCTCCAGTGATGCATACACATGCCAGTCGCTGAAGTTTTAATAGTGCTTGCCTCGTCGTCGCCCAAGTTGTTCTCGATGCCCAGGCTATCGAGCCATATGTTATCATAGGTTTTACTATCTTGGTATACATCCATATTAGCACATGTGGGCTACAGCCCCATGATTTGCCTGCTAGACGTTTGCATACCATTATGGGCCTCGTGGCCCTAGCTCTCATAGAGTCGCAGTGTTCTTTCCATAGGAGCTCGGTTTCAAAAGTGCCCCAAGTATTTCACAGCGGTTCCATATTCTAGAGCCACGCCATCTATTGTTATTGCTCTCAGGGCTGGTAGGATCCTTCTTCTGGTGAAGGGGATGATGTTTGTCTTAGATGGGTTGATGTTAAGCCCCACACTGGCGCACCATCCTCTGTGATATTCAATGCTCTTTGTATTATGTCACAGATGCGTACTTTCGAATTTACCTCTTGCAATTATGACATCTTATGCCACTGTTTGATAGCTTTTGCAGGAGTTCATCCAATACTAGGCTCCACATAAGGGGTGACAGATCACCTCCTTGGGGGCACCCCCTCGTGGTATTAACCTTAACTGCGCTGTTACCTACATGGACTTCAGCGATTCTTGTGCGGAGTAGATTGTCAATCCATCTCTGGATAGGCATTTGAATTCCTCTTCTCTGTAGTGCTATGTTTACGCTTTCGTGAGATGTGTTGTCAAAGGCACCCTCGATATCAAGGAAAACGCAAAGCACTGTTTCCTCTGTTTCGAACGCCCTCTGTATTTCAGATGTTAATTGGTACAGAGCTGTGTTCGTTGACCTACCCACTCTGTACGCATGCTGGCTATGATGTAGGGGCCAGCTCTTGAGGGCATTCGACCTAATTTCTTGGTCTATTATTTTTCCATTGCCTTCAAGACAAAGGAGGTTAGAGTTATTGGTCTGAAGGACTTTGCTTGTGAATAGTTCTTTTTTCCTACTTTTGGAATGAAAACCACTTTTACTCTTCTCCACATCATGGGTATGTATCCCAGTGCCAGGCTATCTCTCATGATCCTGGCGAGATGTGGGATAATCTGTGTTCCTTGCTGCACTAGCGCCGGGTAGATGCCATCCACCCCCGGATATTTGTATTTCTCAAAAGATTCCACTGCCCATCTGACTCTGACCTCACAGAAGAGGGAGTTGGCTAATTGTCAGTCTGATGGAATTGGTTTCACTCTGGTTCCGGTACTTGCGGAGAGGCACCAAGAAAATGCACTTGTAGTAGGGCCTTTGATCGCCCCTCCACTCTTCCGTATAGGTACCGTCCGGGAGCCTAGTTGCTAGGTTAATCTCCCTCTGGTCTTTGGCTAAGGCCTTGTGGAGCTTTGCCGCTGCAGGTGTTCTGGAAATTCACAGAAATTCCTGAAACTTTCCCTTTTAGCTTTCCTTATCTCTTTATTGTATTTTGTCAGATTTTGAGTGTATTCCTCCCAGTTGCTGGTCCTCCTTGCCACGTTAAAAAGTCTCCTGACTTTCCTCCTTAGTAACGTTAGATCATGCGACCACCAGGGGGTTGTCTTTTTACCCTTAACTAAGGAGGCTCGGTAACTGGAGTTGTAGGCAACTATCATTATCTGATTTGCCCTGTCCACTCTGCTCTCTAACTTGGTACAATTGGTGCTTCTGCACTTGTTCTTGAGGCTATCTACGTTAGCCTCTATAATTCCTTTGTAGCTGCCCCAGTCTGTTTTCCTGGGATTTCTTTTAGGGTTGGCTTGCCTCGATACAGCACCCAGCTCAAACCTTATGATCCTGTGATCCGAAAGGGAGGGTTCTTCCGAGACCCTCCATTTCGAGATCATATTCTCAGTTAGGTTGTTGCCGAGTGACAAGGACTTCTTCCCTGGCTCTTGTAACAAACGTCGGTTTACTCCCGACGTTGTATATAGTTAAATCATTACTGGCTATATATTCTAGCAAATACTCACCCCTTTGGTTGGTATCACAGCTACCCCACTCCGTGTTGTGGGAGCTAGCATCGGTTCCTATAACTAGCGGAAGTTTGGCTCTCCTGCAGTATGCTACCAGCTTCTGGACGTTATCTGGAGGGATTGTATTTTCGTCCCCCGGGAAATAGGCTGCGGCTAGCGCAATGCTAGAGTCGTGTCCATTGATCTTTGCATCATTTGCACCGCCACCAAATCTCGAATTAAAAACTATGTAATTCAAAAGTAGTTAATATGTGTTTTAAGACACATGCTCTAGGTCCCTCCTGAGAGAGATCCCAAATTACTCTGTTATTACTCACATTAAGGCCCCTCACCTGTCCCTTGTATACCCAAGGTTCCTGTATGAGGGCAATGCCCAGATCATCCGAGGCAAACTTCCTCGCCAGTACCACCGAGGAAGCAATGGCGTGATGGAGATTGATCTAGGCTATCTGAATACGTATGCCGACCATTTTGGCCCGCCCGCCCTCATCGGATCGTTGTAATCTGACAACCCGCTCTCGCTGTCGTCCTGCTTGTTCAGTGCCAGCTCCTGGAGGTTCAAGCCCTCGATGAGCTCCTGTATTGCAGGGATTTCCTCATCCCTTATCTGTGCGATTGCATCGCTTCCGCTTGCTGTGGTGGGAGGGTTTGTAGACTCACAAGCTCGGATGGTGGCGGTGCTTGCGTCCGATATGTCCTCGTCCGACATCTCGTGTTTGTCGACGCCCTCTGCCTCCGTCCTTTCTTCCGGCTGCTCACTGTTCCCTGCCACTCGGATACCCTAAGGGCATCCGATTAGCTCTGCTGACTTGGTGTTGACTCAGCGGGTATCCCGGTCGCCCTGGCCAAATTCTCCCGGCGCATGGTTGCCGTGTTCTGCCGACCATAGGCCCTTTGCCTCTTCGAACTGGGAGTTTCCTCCGGCGTGATATGCCCGAGCGGGTGTATGCTGGGCAGCTGCCGCTGACTGTTTTCTATTTCCGCCCCTGTTCCTCCGTTCGGCGGTCGCTGTTTTCTGCTCGTGGGCTGGTTTATGCCTGTGCTCGTCTGCCTTGGCTCTCGCTTCCCTGGGCGACAAGCCCTGCTCAAGGTATCGGAGATACCATTTACACCAGACCCACTTACTCCCAGGCGCCATTTATGTGTAAGCAATCCTGGTCTGCCCGGTGGTGGTAGTGCAGGTTGCCTGCCTCTATTATGCCTTCTGTTGGGCCCCGTCCACTCTTCCCGGTTTCGCTCAGTGTCGTTCTGGGACCTATAGCAGCTGCCTTGTGAGCTGCATCCAGAATCATGCTCCGACGGTGAGCGCCCATGTTTTCTCGGCTCTCTAGACGGCCTGCTAGGATGGTTGTTGTTACCTTCGCTCATTAGTGTAGACGTACCGTCGGAGCTAAGCTTAGTTGCTGTACCTCTTTCCTCGGGGGCCCGCGATGCACTATGGTGGTACTGGGCCCTCCATGGTTCGCGGGTTTATTGCTCGACTCCTGCTCCCCTTTCTTGATTTGCCCGCGCTGCTCACCAGTGGCCGAGATGCCACTGGGGATCGCGGGTTTCGTCGCTTTTTGCTTGTTATTCTCTTCTGGTCCGCGCTGCTTTACTTCGATATTTGTGTTGCCCTTTGGGTTTGCGAGTTTAAGAGCCGGTTCTCTGCGCACTCTAGCGCTTGTGGAGGGAGATTCATCGTCCCTCATATGATCTAAGAAGAGCATTGCCTCCTCTCTCGTGAGGCTCTCCAGGAATTTCCTGGAGTATTTGCGTGGCCTCCTGCTGCTTTTCCCGCTGCTCTTCTTGGCGCCGTTTTCTTTGTTGCGTTGCTGTTGTTGTTTAGTTTTTTGTTGTTTTGGTTATTGTTGTTTTTACTCATTTTTGTCTTACGACAATGTGCTTGACGTGGCAGGCGTATTTGTCAATTATTTACATGGGGAACTGGGTTGGTCCGCCGCGGCAGAGCCTCCCCAAGTTGGCCGAGTGTTGTGGAGGCACCGTTATAATACAGCCGGTGTTGTGGACCTCCTGGCTGCAAACCAATCTAATGGGCAAGGTGACGCATAACACCCTGGATTGGGAGGTGACAGTTCCTGGTTACCGATTGCATTCGACCACATTTGTCAGGTGAGCACGGTTGCACCGCTCCCATCTCGCCAATTAGTATCAAATGCGATCGGCATAAACCCCCGCACCGCTACAAGGTGACCACCTTCGCAGAGGTGCCGATCGGTAAGCCATCAATAATAATGATATTTGTGTATCCCACTCCCTATGGGACTTGTCTACTACTTTCCTTAAGTGCTCCTCCAAGATTCTATTAATTCGTACCACCATACCATCGGATTGAGGATGCAATGCAGTTGTCCGTGTTTTTTGAATGCCCAACTTCTTACACATTTCTTGGAACACAGCTGTTTCAAAATTCCTGCCTTCGTCAGAATGTAACTCCATTGGTACACCATACCTTGCAACCCAAATGTTTATAAACACTAGCTAGTAGGAAATGGATCTACGACATCCATAGCGATCCATTCAAATGGTGCACCTGAACTTCGTGTTTTGGGCCCTTTCGCTCTGCTACAAACCTCGCAGTTGGCAATCCAGTCAGTGGCCGACTGACGGCACCCAACCCAATAGAATCTCTGCTTAATCTGCTGGAGCGTCTTCGTAATTCCAGGATGACCTCCACTTGGACCGTTATGTAGCTCACTGAGAACGTCAGGAATCATTTTCCTTGGAACAACTATCAGTTTCCTCTTACTTTGACTATCCTCACTCTCCCACGCTCGATGCAAGCAACCGGATATTAATTCTAAACTGCTACACTGTGCCCAATATGACTTCACAATAGGAATCTCTGCCGAGATCTCTTCTTTACTTGGTTTTTCATTTCGTTCGAGCCTTCGAATAACATGTGACAGATCTGTATCTTCTATGTGACACTTCCTTAGTTGTTCCTTCTCCCATTCATCCGTACACGTTATAGTCATTAGCCGGACATCTCTCTCTTCTTTAGTCTGAGCTTTTGAACAGTGCTTGCATTCCAAATTACATGGTCTTCGTGACATTGCATCAGCATTTCCGTGGGTACTACCTTTTCGATACTCACTGGAAAAGTCATAGCTTTGTAGCCGCTCGATCCACCGTTCCAATTGCCCTTCTGGAAACGTTGCTCCTGGAATCGGATACGCCAACATTGGGGCAGTGCACAAACGCTCTTTCAATGTTTGGAAAGCCACTTCTTGCTCCTTCTCCCATTCAAACGCTGCGTGATCTGTCCTGATGCGGAAGAGCTGCCCGTAGACGTCGTTGAGAAAATGTTTAATGCACTCTACCAATGCCAACAGCTCTCTCCGTGTAACGCAAGAGTTCCTTTCTAGTTTTTCAATTGAACCTTCTTCTGTCCATCGACCAGTTGTGAAAAAACGCCTCCTATAGCATATACGCTTGCATCTGTATCTAGAATAAACGTTCCCCTGGAATCGGATATGCTAACATTGGGGCAGTGCGCAAACGCTCTTTCAATGTTTGGAAAGCCACTTCTTGCTCCTTCTTCCATTCAAAAGCTTTATTTTTTCTTGTAAGCTCGTGGAGGCTATGGGCTACGCTGACAAAGTTTGGTACAAACCGGAGGTAATGTGTGCATATTCCAAGGAAACTTCTTAATTTATGGAAGTTGTGTGGTCTTGACCAACCCTTTACAGCTTCTATATTTTCAATCGCAGTACATATGCCCCCTTTCGTTTCCCACACACCCAAATAATTTACTTCCTTTTTAAACAGCGAACAATTTTTTTGGGACTTAGTTTCCAACCAGCGCCAGCTATTCTCTGGAAAACTTCCTCTAAGTTTTTAAGATGTTCATCAAAGTTCTTGCCCAATACAATGATGTCGTCCAGGTATACCAAGCATGTTTTCCAATGTAGTCCTTTCTATGAGTCTCTCGAAAGTAGCTGGTGCATTACAAAGTCCAAAAGGCATCACTGTAAATTCCCAAAGACCATTACCGTCTCTTTGACTTACTCCTTCACCTCCACTTACCAGTAGCCGTTTTTCAAGTCCAGCGTGGAAAACTATTTCGTACCAGATAGCGAGTCCAGAATATCGTCAATTCTTAGGAATCGGTAGCTATACTTTTTCGTAACGTAGTTCAACTTGCAGTAGTCCACGCAAAACCACACTTTTCCATACTTTTTCTTCACAAGTACCACCGGTGAGCTCCATGGACTAGCTGATGGTTCCATGACGCCGCCGTCGCTCATGTCTTGCACGATTTGACTCACAACTTCCCGCTTCTCCAGTGGAACACTACAAGGAGCTTGACGGATCGGCCTCACATCTCCAGTGTCAATTTGATGTTTCACAACGTTGGTGCGGCCTGGTTTGGAACCATCTTGTCAAATATATTTGCGTATTTTAGGAGGAATTGTTTTGCCTTCCTTGGATAGTCTTCTTCTAGTCCCTCCGTCCATGCCGTGATGTCATTTGAAAGATTAATGTTACCAGTTGAAACTTCACAATTATACTTCACTTCGCAACTAATAGCGTGTTTAAATCAAACTGATCAGTCATGCCCCAAGTTGCGCTGCTTTTATACTCTCTGTTGCTCGTCTGCATATTTCTACTAAGGTCTAGACGTTTCGATTTTTAGAATAGTTGTATCTCCTACTTGGTAATTTCTATATACATGTGTATTTGTAGTTTATGTTTATCTTATAGCCATATGCGTGTGCATGTGTATGTAACTACTTCGGCTGATGATTACATGTGTTTTTGAGTATCTCTTCGTTGCCTTGTATGTATGGGTGTAAATGATGATTGATTTGTTTATGTACAAAAGAGTGGCAGCTTGCTTTTTGTTGTTGTGCCAATATGACCTCAGCCAAGACATCTTGGAAAATACACCCCTTGCTCGATAATAACTTCGAACAATTTTTTGGGAAGTTTCAGACCAGCGCCAGCTCTTCTCTGGAAAACTTCCTCTAAGTTTTTAAGATGTTCATCAAAGTTCTTGTACCAATACGATGAAGTCTTCCAGGTATACCAATCATGTTTTCAATTGTAGTCCTTTCCATGAGTCTCTCGAAAGTATATGGTGCATTACAAAGTCCAAAATGCATCATTGTAAATTCCCAAAACCATCAACGTCTCTTTGTCTTTCCCCTTCACCTCCACTTGCCAGTAGCCGCTTTTCAATTCAAGTGTGGAAAAACATTTCGTACCACATGGCGAGTCCAGAGTATGTTCCATTCTTGGCAATGGGAAGCTATCCTTTTTCGTAACGTCGTTCAACGTCCGGTAGTCCACACAAAACCAAATTTTTCCATCCTTCTTCTTCACAAGTACCACCGGTGAGCTCCATAAAATAGCTAATTGTTCGATGACGCCGCTGTCGCTCATTTCTTCCACGATTTCACTTACAACTTCCCGCTTCGCCAGTGGAACACTAACAGGAGCTTGATGGATTGGCCTCGCATCTCCAGTGTCAATTTGATGCTTCACAACGTTGGTGCGGCCTGGTTTGGAACCATCTTGGTCAAATATATTTGCGTATTTTAGGAGCAATTGTTTTGCCTCCCTTTGATAGTCTTCATCTAATCCCTCCGTCCATGCCGTGATGTCACTTGAGAGATTAGTCTTGCTAGTTGAAACATTTGGAGCTGTTGACAGTTAATAACTATTTCAGCCTTTTGGCAGCTTCCCAATATAGCTCCTTGCGTCAGTTTGGGTGGTGACTTGAACTCATTGAGTACTCTTACCGGAACACGTCCATCTTGTTTTGTCATAGCCAGGGTTCCCCTACAAGTACGTTCGGTGTTGATCTGTTCGCTGCTTAGACAACCCACAATCTCCACCAACCTTCGCCCAGATGACTGCTTCTGATTATAGTGGTATTTGCTGACTCTCTTCCACCAGCACTCGCTTACTGCTAAAGCCTCTCTCGTAGCCGAAATTAAGTGACACATCCAGGTTCTTATATCGCATCGTCTTGCTTTGCTTATCGACCTTGATGACTTGGTCGATTAAGAAGTCCACTCCATTTATGATTTTATCAACAATCTCTGCCACTATAAAATTGTGTAGTACCGTGACGTTCCCAATTGCTACTTCACATGCTACTTCTCCAATTACCTGAATGTCCTCTCCTATACGTAATCTTGCTCAAAGCAATGGTCTTATCTTCTTGGGGCAATCAACTGCGGGAGCCAGCTGTCGCCCCTTGCTTCTGGCTTGCTTTGGTTTAACGATGGAGTGGATTTGGAGATTTCCCATCTCCTTCAGCTCTGCGTTTACGACCACCCACATTGTTGGAACTATTGGGGTTGCTGCTGCAATAACGTGCAATATGCCGTGACTTCCCACACTTAAAGCATTTGATTGCATAAGTATTCTTCTGTTGCGTTCCCTTTAAAGCTTCCAAAATTGCGTCTGCCTACTCTGGTCTTTCTACTTCCACACGATGAGCTTTGTATTCTGGTTTACTCAATAGTGAGGCAGTCTCCTAAGTCAATGCATGTGATACCGTTTCTGTAAATGTTGGTTTTGGGTTTACGTATGTAGCTCGCTTTGTTTCGACGTCCCGTATGCCATTTATAAAGCTCTGAATCTTTACCCTTTCGGTGTATTCCACTGGTGCGTCCGCATTTGCCAAATGAGCCAACCTTTCAACATCCGAAGCAAACTCCTGCAATATCTCATTCGCTTTTTGGTAACGGTTTTGCAACTCAATTTAGTATATCTATTTTCTATGCTCGCTTCCATAACGTCACTTGACAGTGGCCATCAATGCTTCATAACTGTTCCGTTCGTACTCTGTAATAGTCTGCAAGATTTTCGCTGCAGGCCCTTTCAATGCCACGAGCAGTGCAGCAACTTTATCTTCCGCATTCCAGTTGTTCACTGCTGACGTCTTCTCAAATTCAAACTTAAATACCTGGAAAGGAACAGAGCGGTCATAGCATCGGAAATTGGTGGACAGCAAGCATTCGTAGCTCGTGAAAATGTCAATAAGAGAACGCAGCAGAAGTTTAATGGTAAATGTTTTGTATGCGGTAAGAAAGGTCATTATGCAAGTAAGTGCAACAACAAAGAAAAGAAAAATGTTAGCGAAGCTGCTATGAATGTTATTGCAATGACAAAAACGCCCAGAACATTCGACGAAACATGTTGGTATATAGACAGCGGGGCAACATCTCACATGTGTAACAACAAGGCAATGTTCGTGAATTATGAAAAGGTAAGAGAGAATATTTGGCTAGCATCAAACACATCAATAGTAGCATTTGGAAAAGGTGATGTATTGTTGAAAACAAAACAACGAAATGTTCGGTTGCACAATGTATTGTACTCGCCGAATTTGAAGGCGAATTTCATTTCTATAAGCAAAGCAGTAGAGCGCGGTATGACAGTCAAGTTTAAAGACGAGCATGCATATATAAACGACAAGTATGGTGAAGTTGTATTGAGAGCGATCAAACAGCACAACCTGTATGTAGTAGAATTGAATCGAGAAGGCTTGTTTACTATGATTAGTAATGAAGTTTGGCACAACAGGTATGGCCATCTTAATTATCAAAGCCTACGTGATTTAAATAAAAATGATATGGTGCGAGGCAAGAATTTACAGCAGAAAGAAGATAAAATATGTTGTAATACTTGTATGATAAGTAAAATACATACGTTACCATTCCCTAAGCAATCTGAGAGAAAATCAGAAATGTTATTAGAACTAATACATTCAGATGTATGTGGCCCGATAAATATACAATCAGTAGGGGGTTCGCGTTATTTTTTGACACTAATTGATGATAAAACAAGGTTTATTAGTATTTATTTTCTAAAAACGAAGAACGAAGTTTTAGATAAATTTAAAACATACAAGGCGTATGTAGAACGTGAAACAAACTGCAAAATAAAAGCATTAAGAAGCTACAATGGCAAAGAATATGTCAATAGTGAGTTCGATTCGTTTTTGAAAAAACATGGTATACGTCACGAATTAACTGTGCCTTATACACCACAACAGAATGGTGTAGTAGAAAGGGCGAATCGCACACTTGTGGAAATGGCACGATGTATGCTTTTACATGCTAAGGTTCAGAAAAATTTATGGGCTGAAGCTATATCAACGGCAGCTTATTTGAGAAATAGGTGTCCAACAAAATGTCTTGTTAACAAAACCCCGTATGAAATGTAGTTTAATAAAAAACCAATAGTCGCACACTTAAAAACGTTTGGCGCTATAGCAGTAGGGCTAGATAAAACACAGCACGGCAAATTCGAAGCTAAGGGAAAACAATTTATAATGGTTGGATACTCACTTGAAAGCAAAGCATATCGTTTGTACGACAAAGAATGTAATCAGATTATTATAAAAAGAGATGTTGTTTTCAATGAGGCAAATGTTGGTGACAACTTTGCGTATAGTGACAGCATAACAAATGTAGATACAGTAGATTTACAATTCATTGTCGAGGAGGAGAGTAATAGAAATATTGTTTTGCCAACAGCTGACACAGAGGAAATTCATAGCGATAGTTCAGTGTATGATAGTGCGGATGAGCCGAGTTCAAGTTCAAGCTATTCTGAGGAAAATAGCAACCAGGAGGAGACTAGTGAGAACGTTAATAAAATTGGTAGGGGTAGACCCAGGTTGGTGCGAACAGGATTGCGTGGACGTCCTAAAAAGCAGTACCATGTTATCAATAATGTAACAAGTGTGAGCATTCCACTTACTGTCACTGAAGCGCTATCGAGTGAGAGTCACGAATACTGGAAGAAAGCAATGCAAGATGAATTCGATGCATTGATGAAAAATGAAACTTGGATTTATGTAGATTTACCACCGGGTAAAAGGGCTATTAAAAATAAATGGGTTTTTACATTGAAACGTAATAGCAGTGGTGAAATTGAGCGATACAAGGCAAGGCTTGTAGCTAAAGGATGTGAGCAGCGTTTTGGTATAGATTACAGTGAAACGTTTTCTCCTGTTGTTCGCTACGCTACCATTCGCATGTTATTGGCAATAGCTGTAGAAAACAAAATGCATTTACATCAGTTAGACGTTAGTACTGCATACTTAAATGGCGATTTGATAGACGAAATATACATGCAGCAACCTGAATATTTTATTTGCAAGAAAGAACCCAAAAAAGTTCTTAAGTTGAAGAAATCACTTTATGGGTTGGAACAATCTGGCAGGCAATGGAATGTTAAGTTAGATGAAGTACTTAAGCAAATTGGGTTTGACGCTTGTGAGAATGAGCCATGTTTATATAAAATGAAGTTCGAGAACGAGTTTGTTCTTATCGCAGTATATGTAGATGACATGATCATAGCATGCAAATGTAAATCGAAATTTCTAACAATTAAAGCACTGATATCTAAAAAATTCGAAGTAGTAGATAAAGGTGAACTCCAACATTTTCTTGGAATACAAATCCATCGAAAAGACGAGGTGGGTCATATTACTTTGAGTCACGAACAATATATTAAAGATTTGTTAAATGAGTATGGCATGAATGAATCTAAACCAACGGCTGTTCCATTAGAAGCTGGATATCAAGTTGCATGTAACGAAAACTGTAACAAAGCAGATATTAAGCAACATCAATCGTTGATAGGGGCTCTTATGCATTTGGGCATAACAACCCGACCAGATATTTTACACTCTGTTTCAAAATTATCGCAGAGAAACAATGATCCACATGTTGAGCATATGACTGCTGCGAAACATATTTTGAGGTATTTGAAAGCTACCATTGACTTAAAACTTACGTACAAGGCGGGTAGTAAACATGTTGAAGGTTTTGTCGATGCTGATTGGGGAAGTGATTCCCATGACCGAAAATCATATACGGGATTCGTATTCTTTTACGGAAACAGCGCTATATCTTGGGAGTCCAAGAAGCAAGCCACCATAGCGTTAAGCAGCACAGAAGCTGAATATATGGCAGCATCAAATGCCGCCAAAGAAGCAGTTTACTTACAACGTTTACTAACAGAGATAGGTTTCTGGAATGGTGATCCGATCACTCTAAACATCGATAATCAAGGTGCACAAAAGCTGGCAAGTAATCCTGTGTACCATAATAGAACCAAGCACATCGACGTTCGATATCACCATATACGCGAACTGGTAAATGCTAAAAAGATCGTTTTATCGTATTGTCCAACGGACCAGATGACAGCTGATGTATTCACGAAAAGCCTTCCGAAAGTCAAACATATGAAATTTACAAATGATATGAATATTTTGTAATTATTTTTTAATGTAAAACAGCATTCACGTTGAGAAGGAGTGTTGAACATTGAAACTCTGTACTTTGAATCTTTGAACATCGTGAACCCTGTTTTAAATGTCATTCAAAATATGTAAAATGAAACTATTTTCTTACTTCTTAATAAACCACTGAATTGAACGGTATTATAAATTTGCGCAGTTTTCATTAATAATAAATAAATAATAATAATAATAATATGTCTACTTCCATGCCATCATCCTACGGTTATTCAGGCTTTTTCTATACACCTGATTCACCTTCCCCGTTTTCCTTCATCTGTGCCACAAAAAAAATGTTCCATTGGGAGAAACTCTTCAGAGGTAATTGACTGGCTCCATCGGACTACACTTTTTTACAGCTGATATTTGACGGAATATAAATATAAGACCCGAGTGGTTGAGAATAGTCTATCTGCCTATTTGCACGGCATTGGTAAAAGATTGAAATTGTTTTGGTTGAATTCTATCTTACTTCAGCAGATTTGTATTCAAAGTTAATTTCCTTGCTATCAAAAAAGCTAAAACTACCTATAGAGCCTACTTTAAATGGCTGTAATTACAAATTATTGTTTTTGGAAGAATATTTTTTTCTTAGAAAATAGGATATTGCCATTGCAATTTGCAAACTCACAAACCAGTATAGATACAGTATTTGGCCATATACCGATAGGAAGAATATATGGAGGAACTTAAGAGCCTTTATAATGTATTGCCTTTTCTTCAATTGTTTAATAACCAATTGAGGACGTGAAAATGTAAGCTAGTACTTTTTAATGCAAGCCATTTATATGGCACATTGGCAACACTCATATAGAACGATGACAATTTTCGGAACAGAGATGTTGAAATATTTGTAATTGGCTTTTTTTATTATTAACTCTTTAGGAAAATTTCAATAGGAATACTTTTCTAGTTAACTTCTTCGTACTTTGTTGTCATTTAAATATGGAAAAAACTGGTCATCACGGAAAATAATTAAATTTTTGTGTTGATATTTTGAAGTGGCTTTAATTAAATGCAACCATGTGATATTTGAGCAGGTTTTGTGCATATACGACATTTTTCACAATTGTTTGGTACTAGAAAAGTATGTGCACACTCAGCAAAGGCTGCATTCATTTGAATGCTTATTCTGTGTTGACAAATGTTTGTGTTTCATTCAATTACTACATTCTTTCTTCGAATGAGTTAAGGAGTGCATTCTTTTTTCCACTACTGAATGAAGAATGGGTTAACTTTTAAGCCACATTCCTTATCAAGGAATGAATGAATGAAGAGAAACCATTCTTAAATCAATGATTTAAAATTTTAAATGATTGCACAGTTTTACGGCTCTGATAAGTACATATGTATGTACATATGTACTCATTTGTCCGATTTTTGTTTTAAATTCAAAGAAAATGGAAACATTTTGTATCAAATGTGCGTACGCAAATATAAATATAATTATAATATTGCAATATGGTGAAAATTTTTGAAGAAAAGGTTGAAATAAAGTTCTGGAAACCGACGCCAATGTGGTTTAACAAACGGTGCAGTGCCGTTATTTTCGCTAGAGCATATACAAACGCTTGTGTGAATATGTAAGTTACACGCTGGCGGCTCCCCAACATGTTGGATTCCCACAAGCTGAAGTTTACACATCATTCTTCCCACAATCCCATAGCCACCTGCCGCTGTGTCAGCATAACCATTCTTCCCACAGTCCCATGGGCCAACTTCAGCTGTGTCAGCATAATTATGCGCTAGCATAATTATTGTAAGCAGCATAATTGAAACCCAACACCCGTTTCAAGGGCAAGTGCATTTCATCATATCCCGCAATGACAATATTGCGCAACGTTATCAAATCTATGGGAACCAAGTCAGTACCTATGCACATTGCAGCGGACTCGGCAAATTTCTATTTCACAATGTTGTGAGACTTTTGCATTGCACATGCCAGCCAAGTAAGACACCTGCGGGAAGTCAATGCCACAATCACACCCAGACGTCGCATATATCTAGCTACAGAATGTAGCTGCACGAAATGTTATAAAAGGAAGCAGCAGTCCACGCAGAGGGCAGTTGCGTAGGGGCTTTCATACTAAAGTGTTAAATCTTAAATCTAATAAAGCTTCTTTTCTTATTTAATGTCCAGGGCAAGTTGGCCCTGTATTTTTTTTTAGTGTAAGGATCACAGATCCTTTAAATGGCGCCCGAGCAGGGACCAGTGAAGCTAAGTGCACAATAAAGTGAAAAGAGGCTGATAGCCCAAGAAATTGAAAAAAAGGGAAAAACCCTGCTATATAGAGTGAAAAGAGGCTGATAGCCCGAGAAATTGGAAAAAATGGAAAAACCCTGCTGTATAAAGTGAAAAGAGGCTGATAGCCCAAAAGAATTATAAAAACAGTGTGCTAATGCTAAACCTATACGTGATAGGGGCGTAACTAGAATATATAAAAAAAAATCTTAATATTTTCTTGCAGAATAATGGAAACGCTGCAGACAACCGTTACAAATTTGACAGGTGCGGTTAACGCACTCTTGGAAAAGGTCAACAGCGTAGATAGGCGGGTATCTGCCTTGGATAATCTGCGATCCCGGCTCGACGTTTTAGAAGGAACAAGCCAATCATCCGTACCGGAAACAGAACCGCGAGCTCCTGCAACGGAGGCGGATCTTAAGGACATCTCCAGGTTACCCGACTGTGTGAAATAATTGCAAACCTTTGACGGCAATCCCGTCCAGTACATTTCATGGGTGCACTCTGTTGAGAGCATCCTGTCTAATTTCAAGGTGGTAAGAAACAAACCCATATACCGTGCTATTTTACAGCACATTCGCCAAAAGGTACGGGGATCAGCTGACACTGCCCTAATATCGTACAATATATTCGACACTAACTGGAGTGCCATTAAGGAGTGCCTATCACTCCATTATGCGGATAAACGCGACATCCGCACTTTGGAGTATCAACTCCATCAATTGTCCCAAAAAAATTCACGGCTTGATGAATTCTACGCTGCCGTGAATCACCAATTCTCCTTAATTGTAAACAAGATCAAAACAGAGACGTACTCTGAGGAGACGACAAAAGTCATCATAGACACTTATAGGAATCGCGCCTTGGATGTTTTCAACCGCGGCCTGAACGGAGAGCTTGCTAAAATGCTCCTCATACAACGTCCCAAAACCCTACCTGAGGCATATTCTGCATGCCTCGAAATACAAAACACTAATTTCCCAAACTACACTATTCACAGCGCACGCCACGACAATCGCGTTGTTGCGCCAATGAACGCGATACTGGATCACATGCATGGTTTAGGTGCCACCAGGGCACCACCAATACCTCCAAGGACAACGTGGCGTCCCCAGGAGCGAATATTACCTTTCGAAAAGCGAAATTCAAATCAACAGAATCCCCAAAGCTAGGCCAACCAACTTCCTCTCAACCACCCATTGAAAAGATGGACGTGGACCAGTCCATTCAGAGTAGGCGCGTAAACTACATAAACCGGCCAAACCCCTTCAAACGTGATGCTAGTTCGGAAAACACAAAGCAACAGCGACTTTATCATGTGACCACAGAAGACGAGGAGAAAGAACCTGAACCAGTCCAGGAAGAGGATTCTCTACCGAACTGCCGTCTAGCGTACGATATATAGAATACAAACTTTCCGACGGCCGCACGCTAGACTTTCTGGTCGATACGGGTGCGAATAAAAATTTTATTAGACCAACTGTGGCCAAACAGAAATTATTTAGCGCTCCATCAGCGGGGGCTGCGCAGATATAAACGAAAAAATAACTTAGAAATTTTTTACAGACTTGGGCTTTAATTCCGAGATAACTTTCTTTATCCTTCCCGGTCTTAACACATTCGATGGGATTATTGGCGACGATACCCTTAAGGATATCGGAGCAGTGGTAGACAGGAAGAATAATGTTTTAAAATTTGAGGAATATAAAATACCCCTTAAGGCACGAATATCCAGTGAAGTAAATTATACAATGTCCAAGGACCTTCCTTTAGAAGCGAGAAGAAGGATAAGCGAAAAAATTTAAAAATATGGTGAATTATTTCAACCGATTAAGCTGTTAGTTCTGCTTACTCCAAGCTGGAAAAAGAAGCGGTAAAGATGGGTTTGATGGTGAATGAGGACAAAACGAAGTACCTGCTGTCATCGAGCAAAGAGTCAGCGCATATGCGCCTTGGCAACCACGCTACTGTTGGCAGCCATAATTTCGAAATAGTAAAAGACTTCGTTTATTTGGGAACCAGCATCAACATTAGCAACAACATCAGCACTTAAATCCAGCGAAGAATCAATCTTGCCAATAAATGCTACTTTGGACTAGGTAGGCAATTGAAAAGTAAAGTCCTCTCTCGGCGAACGAAAATCATACTCTACAAGTCACTTAACGTACCCGTCCTGCTATATGGGGCAGAAGCATGGACCATGACAACAGCAGATGAAGCGGCTTTGGGAGTGTTCGAGAGAAAAGTTCTTCGAAAGATTTATGGACCTCTACGCGTTGGCGATGGCGAGTACCGAAGAAGATTTAATGATGAGCTGTACGAGCTATACGCAGACATCAACATAGTCCAGCGAATTAAAGCGCAGCGGCTGCGCTGGCTAGGCCATGTTATGCGAATGAAAGGTGATGCTCCGGCCAAGAAAGTGTTTCTATCGGAACCCGCCTATGGAAGCAGAGGTAGAGGGCGGCCCCCACTCCGTTGGAAGGACCAGGTGGAAAACGATTTAAACTCCCTTGGTGTGACCAATTGGCGCCGGTTGGCGGAGCGAAGGAGCGACTGGCGCGCCTTGTTGGACGGCCATAACCGTTTAGACGGTTAAGCGCCAATTAAGTAAGTAAGTAAGTAATGGAAACGAATTGGTAGGCACTAGGCTATCCTTGTGAGATTCTGCAAATAGAGATCTTCGAGATTGAAAAACAAAAATACCTTAGCGCAATAGATAAATTTTCAAATTTCGCTGAGCTATTTGCGATAAAGAACAAGTCTTCAATTCACATTCGAAAAAAGCTGACTGATCTCCTGCACTACTTCTCAGTACCAAAAATATTGGTCATGGACAACGAAATAGGTTTTCTAACTCCTCTTGTCTTAAACTATGTCCGCTCACTAGGTATAGAAGTCTACCAAATCCCCACACAACGAAGTGAAAGCAACGATCAGGTTGAGCGCTTGCACTCGACCTTGATTAAAATATACTGCTGCATTTCAGTTGAATTTAATAGGTTAACCCTGAAAGAACGCGTCTCAATAAAAGTGGACCGGTACAACAATACCGTTCACTCTGTTACTAAACGAAAGCCAGCAGACGTATTCCTTAACAGGACTTCTAGAATCAATTACCAGGGATTGGTGGACTTCAGAGAGAAAACGTATGAAGACGTTAAAGCATTATTGGAAGGGGAGCAGGAGGTCAGGAACGCTAGGTTGAACAATAAATGTTCTACCCCACGCACCTTCAGTGCAGAAGACAAATTATTTATTGCAAATAAACAGATAAAGGCTAAACAAAATCCACTGTACAAAGAAGAAACTGTTGCTGAAAACAGAAACGTAACTATTGTTATTGAAAGTGGAAAAGAATTCCACATGACCGACGTAAAAAACGTCTGAGATAACATTGGTCACAAGGCAAATCTCATGCTCAGATCCTTTAGTCCCAGGGCTTTGGGTGCAAATTATTTTGTAGCCGATCCAGTCAGAGGTTGGTTCAATTCCAAATAACTCGTTTGTTCGAATGATGACGATTGGTGTGGTTCAACTCCACCATAAGGTGTTGCTTTAATTGACGTGAAGCTACTCGTGCCCCGAGTAGGCCATTTGCAATCATCAACGCTTATGGTTAAAAAGGATCACCACGACCCTTTCGTCAGCTGAGAAATCGCCTATATTCCGATGCAAAATACATTTTTTTTTTAATACAATTCACGCACTGCTCAAAATAAAAACGAAAAAAAAAATAATAATAATAATAATAATAAAAAACAATCTTACAGTCATTGGGCTGGTAAATAAACCCGCATAAAGCGGCAATACGTAAAACGCATAAAAGCGTTCATTAAAATAAAAGAATAAATAAAAAAAGGGGGAATGGCACCTCACTAAAGGAAAAAGAAAAAAAGAAACAACTAAACTTGCACTAGAATACTAACATACTAATAACTAACACCAAAGAAAGAGCGAAGTCATTTCGTTACACTGCTTCACGACTCCCAAAAAACAAAAAAAACTTTTAAAAATCATTTAAAAATTAAATCAAAATGTAATTGTTCTTTCGAATTACTAATACTTACTTTCCTTTCCAACCCACGCAACTCAACTAGTATAAAAATTCTAGAATAATGATAGTTATAATTTTACATAGCTTTACTCGATTCACTGTAGGAATGAATGAATGTGTAAAATCCTAGATTAGAAAATTAATATTAGAATTAAAATATACGTATGGGGTAAAAGTATGGGAAATTAACTCAATAAAATTACATTAATGTCTTTATTTTATTAATAGCCTCTGCCTCTGCGCAACTGTACACTCGTACGATATATTCGAGACAGACTCACCACTAGCTACCATACGAGATGGATACGCATGGATCATTGATGGGCACTTCAAACTTATTCATACCATTGACCTGCAGCGATATGACTTGGCAACAACAAAGCGCAAACACTAGAATCGCTTAATGAAACCACATCATCGACAGAGGTACTATCATTCCAATTAAACAGAATCCGCAAACAGCTAAGCGAACTAAGAGGACATAAATCCGATCAGTTAACTGGATTGGGGTGCCTGGAAGTGGATCGCTGGCTCACCTGATGCCACCGACTGGGACGAAGCCCTCCGTAACGAAAATGTCCTCAAAGAAAATACTGAACAGCAATACAAGGTAAACAATGCCATTTTCAAAAAGACTAATGAATTATTGCAGAAGCTAAATGGAATAGTGACCATCACGAACAAAGTCCGTGATCGAAGGCACCTGGAAAAATTAGAACAAGAAATCCAGCACGGAATAACCATTTTAAAGAAGGACGTTAACGAGCTAATCCGTGCCTGCCAGATGGCTAAGCTGGCATTATTAACAGCAAACTTTTGAGCAAAGAAGAAGTCAACCAACTTGTTAGTGAAATCGACGTCCTCCCATACAGCAACGCTATCGAAGCCATTGAGTATGGCAAGCCATCGATTTACACCAACAGCACGCTTCTGTATGTGCTATCCTTGCCCAAGGTCACTGATGCCAGATTTAATCACTTAATCACAAGGGCAAACATCCAAGGTGGTCACCGTATACATTTGCGATACAGGTCAATCCTGACCAACACATTCGAGACTTATGGGATAAGGGAAAATTGCTTGCAATTATCTTCTGATATGGTCTGCGACCGAAAATCTCTTCACTTATTACCGGAAACTGGTTGTCTGGCACGCCTTCTCAAAGACAGACACACAAGTTTTACCTACTCTACATACAACGAATCCACGGTAGAAGTTATCAAAGAGGGCACGATATTCCTTGATAACTTTATAGGCACAGTAGGATCAGGTAAAAGTTTAATTTATCTAAACGGTTCTTATATTCTTCAGATGGACAACGAGACCATTGTCATTAACAACGAAACATACTCAAGCACTAGTAGTTCTGGAGCACAGGTTCTTCCACCAGTTTTGATCAGCATTACAAACCACAGCATGGCAATAAACCTCAACCTGGTACACGGAATAACAATGGAAAACATCAAACTTCTGAAATACCTAAGGGAAAAGACCAATTGGTTCGCACTTTCTGAAGGATCAGGGTTATTGCTACTTATGCCATTCATTTGGTGCATTTGGAGGAAGATCACAGCAAGGATAATCTTACCTGAAATAAACATTACAAATCGGCTAAGTCGAAGAGGCGAAATTCCCACAAGCTGAAGTTTACACGTGCAGCTGTGTCAGCATAATCATTCTTCCCACAATCCCATAGCCACCTGCCGCTGTGTCAGCATAATCATTCTTCCCACGTTTGATGGGCCACCTGCAGCTGCGCTAGCATAATTATTGTAAGCATCATAATTGAAACCCAACACCCGCTTCAAGGGCAAGTGCATTTCATAATATCTCGCAATGACAATATTGCGCAACGTTATCAAATCTATGGGAACCAAGTCAGTACCTATGCACATTGCAGCGGACTCAGCATATTTCTATTTCACAATGTTGTGAGACTTTTGCATTGCACATGCCAGCCAAGTAAGACACCTGCGGGAAGTCAAGGCCGCACTCACACCCAGACGTCGCATATATCTAGCTACAGAATGTAACTGCACGAAATGTTATAAAAGGAAGCAGCAGTCCACGCAGAGGGCAGTTGCGTCGGGGCTTTCATACTAACCGCTATCATACTTAGTTATAGAATACTGAATAAAGTGTTAAATCTTAAATCTAATAAAGCTTCTTTTCTTATTTAATGTCCAGGGCAAGTTGGCCCTTTAATTTTAGTAAGCATGCGTATTTATGTATTCACATATTTACGTATATATATGGCAACATACCTTCGTACAAAGCTGTCGATGGTAATTCGGAACAAATTTTGTTTATTTGAATTCAGATTTAAGTTATTAATATTTTAATTAATATTACTAAATATAGCAATAAAATCATTAGGAATGAAATGTACTTATGTGTAATTTATACAAATAAAAAAAATACGTAAGTTTAAATACATATATATTTATCCGGCTTTTATTTTTTCCACAGGTATTAATGTCATATGAACAGAGAGCTCTGTTGATGTAAAGGTTTACGCTATTAATCTAGAAAAAGCAGAAATATCTGTTATTTCAAGAGATTTCACTGGTGGTGTCATTTCGACAATAAATTCTGTTAATTTAACAGCTTACGCTGGTTATTTCGATTGAACAAAAATCTCTGTCTTTACGGCTTTCGCTATTAGTTTCATCTTAACATTAAATGTGGTAATTTAACAGTTTGCACTGGTAATTTCAAAAGAACAGAAATCCTTTTCATATTAACAGTTTTGATTGGTATTCTTAGAGCGACAGTAATAATTGTTAATTTAAAAAAAAACTATGGGTAAAACGGTCAATTACGAATCAACGATTTGTGTGCAGTTCATTCAACATCTTTTTGCGATGGATAAAAATTGAGAAACATTTCGGTTGATTTTACCAGTTTTTCCTTTCAGTGTAAGGAAAATAAATAATAATAAATAAATAATAATAATAATAATATGTCTACTTCCATGGCATCGTCCTACGGTTATTCAGGCTTTTTCTATTCACCTGATTCACCTTCCCCGTTTTCCTTCATCTGTGCCACAAAAAAAATGTTCCATTGGGAGAAACTCTTCAGAGGTAATTGACTGGCTCCATCGGACTACATTTTTACACAGCTGATATTTGACGGAATATAAATATAAGACCCGAGTGGTTGAGAATAGTCTATCTGCCTATTTGCACGGCATTGGTAAAAGATTGAAATTGTTTTGGTTGAATTCTATCTTACTTCAGCAGATTTGTATTCAAAGTTAATTTCCTTGCTATCAAAAAAGCTAAAACTACCTATAGAGCCTAATTACAAATTATTGTGTTTACAAGAATATTTTTCTTAGAAAATAGGATATTGCCATTGCAATTTGCAAACTCACAAACCAGTATAGATACAGTATTTGACCATATACCGCTAGGAGTAATATATGGAGGAACTTAAGAGCCTTTATAATGTATTGCCTTTTCTTCAATTGTTTAATAACCAATTGAGGACGTGAAAATGTAAGCTAGTACTTTTTAATGCAAGCCATTTATATGGCACATTGGCAACACTCATATAGAACGATGACAATTTTCGGAACAGAGATGTTGAAATATTTGTAATTGGCTTTTTTTTATTATTAAATCTTTAGAAAAATTTCAATAGGACTACTTTTCCAGTTAACTTCTTCGTACTTTATTGTCATTTAAATATGGAAAAAACTGGTCATCACGGACAATAATAAAATTTTTGTGTTGATATTTTGAAGTGGCTTTAATTAAATGCAACTATGTGATATTTGAGCAGGTTTTGTGCATATACGACATTTTTCACAATTTTTTGGTACTATAAAAGTGTGTGCACACTCAGCAAAGGCTGCATTCATTTGAATGCTTATTCTGTGTTGACAAATTTTTGTGTTTCATTCAATTACTTCATTCTTTCTTCGAATGAGTTATTGAGTGCATTCTTTTTTTCCACTACTGAATGAAGAATGGGTTAACTTTTAAGCCACATTCCTTAAGCTTGGTACGCAGATCACAACTTATTGCTCAAGAAAAATTTTGCCTTTTTTCTTGCGTGAAAAACAGTAGTATGGAAGTAATTTTGACGTTGAAAAATCCACGGTGAATAGCGAAGCAAGCAAGAAGAAGAGCACATAAACACAAGAAATGTAAATATAATAAAATAAACAAAATAAATGAAAATATAAAACTGCAATAAAAGCTCGCGAATTTTTTCTAAGTTTTATACCTGCTGTTGTAGAAAATTACGGATTTTTTGGTGTGCTATTGAATTATACTTTTTGTAGTGATGGACGACGAGTAAGTAACACAAAATTTCACACAATTATGTATTGTTTTTGCATACAAATTTTAATTTTATTGTAGGATAAATTTTTTGAATCTACTAAGCTGTGGAGCCATGATGGCATACATAGAAGTAGAGGAAATGCGGAGAAGCAAACGACGCAAGAAGGCAAGGCATTGGGTAAGCCCATACCTGAAAGATAGGAACGAAAAGGGCAGGTTCGCGAGTGACTTCGAACATTTGCACATGAACAGCAGTAGGTTCATTGAAAATTTCCGTATGCCGCCGGAAATTTTCGACGAGCTTTTCGAATTATTGCAGCCGCACCTCTTTCCAAAAAAAAATACGAGGCCAAAAGATGGTACCCCACCAAAGCGAAATTAGCAATTGTGCTAGAGTAAGGTTTTAAAACATTGATAAAAATCAAATTTTATTGGTTTCTTTCTGAAAATTCAGATAAACTTTTTAGTCGTTCTAGCATTTACACCATTATTCTGAAATTGATTGGGCTACAAAACTGCGTACTCAAAAATTTGCTAGACCCTCTGCCAAAAAAGGTGCAAATTTTGATGTCCGTTTATCAAAGTTTGATTAACTCTTTGTAACTTTTGCAACTTTCGTTTAGGTGGCTTCTATTACAGAGTTAGCTATTTTTTGAAAATTAGAGTGCCTTTCTGTTATGCAAATTATACAGCCTTCCTGTTATGCATTTTAATCGAGATTTTGATACAATATAGAATATTTAATGGTTCATCTAATGGCCTGATTAGATCAAAATTTAAAAAATGGCACACTCACGCTTCTGGCAAGCAAGTGACGATATGTACAGTGTTGCGCCAAAACTAAAGCACCGAAAAGTCTCTGTTGCTTTTGGTTAAATAAAATCTTCAGTGCAAGTTCTTAATTCAATGGGGCGTATACTTTAAATTAGTTGCAACTTTTTTGACATATAGCCCATTGGAAGTTTTGTCAAAAAGCTACAACTAACTTTAAGTACCCACTTAATTCTGACTATGAATATGCCCCAATATTTTGCTTTTATTTATGAAGACCATATAGACGGCTGGGTGGAACATCACCGTATTTCAAAACATTTTTCGAAAATGCCCTTTCTCAGAAATTGTTTCACGAACGCCTTAAATTAGAACTTGTTGTTGTTCAAAATGCCCCATTTCAAAACTTAGTTCAAGAACGTCCTATATCAGAATGAGTTTCAAAAACGCCCTATCTCAGCTGGAAATGTATTTAGTTTTCGTTCAAATATGACATTTTTTAAATTCATTCTGAGATACGGCGTTTTGGAACTAAGTTATAAAATAGGGGGTTTTTGGAAAAAATTCTAAGTTAAGGCGTTCTTTACACAATTTCTGAGAAGGGGCATTTTTTTTTTAAATGTTTTGAAACAGGGTGATCTTCCACTCAGCCGTCGATATACTAAACATATATATATTATATTTAGTATATGTTCCTCCTTAATAAAAGAGACTTAACATCCCAGAACTTATAATTTGACTTTTGTTGAGCTTTGTAGATGTTCTGAAAGGAATTTCGGTGCTTTATTTATGTCGCACACTATATATCATAAATTTCACCAACAGACTTCAATATTTCCTCTTTGAGAGCTCATTAATAATACAATACAATAAATAATTATAAAGGCATGCTTTCAATAAGCGCCTATAAACTTCCCCTCTTATCCATAAAAAAATAAAATAGGTTTATTAAGCTCTTATAATTGGAAATTTGTATGGAAATGTCAGTTTAAAATGCTTTATAAAAATGCTATATAAAAATATTGAATTGTATTAATAATGGGATTAAATAAATATACCCCCTTATTCATAAAAAATATTGAGGGTTTATAAAGATTTTTAAAATGACATTTCCATACAAATTTCCAATTACAAGAACTTAATAAACCTATTTCATTTTTTATGAATAAGGGGTATAATTTATAACCGTGGTGTGATGGTAGCGTGCTCCGCCTATCACACCGTATGCCCTGGGTTCAACTCCCGGGCAAAGCAACATCAAAAATTTTAGAAATAAGATTTTTCAATTAGAAGAAAATTTTTCTAAGCGGGGTCGCCCCTCGGCAGTGTCTGGCAAGCGCTCCGATTGTATTTCTGCCATGAAAAGCTCTCAGTGAAAACTCATCTGCCTTGCAGATGCCGTTCGGAGTCGGCATAAAACATGTAGGTCCCGTCCGGCCAATTTGTAGGGAAAAATCAAGAGGAGCACGACGCAAATTGGAAGAGAAGCTCGGCCTTAGATCTCTTCGGAGGTTATCGCGCCTTACATTTATTTTTTATTTTATAAACTAACATTTCTTTTTATCTCATAATAGATTGGGTAATATGAACAAAAGAGTTTGCTAATAGACTTCAATATTTGGACGCTTTAAGAGCTTATTAAATTCATTAAATGTATAATTTCAATAAGGGCCTGTATTAGGCTGAGGAGATTTGGCAATTTATACCGCGCCGTCGAAATTATAGTTCCTCATGTTCGTACGAACCAAAAATTTAATGTTGTTATAAAAAAAATTAAAAACTTAGAAGGAATCATTCGCAAATCTAAACCTTTTCCATTTTGAATTCAGAAAACGTCAATTGAATTTCAGAATAGGTAATTGGATTTCAGAATAGGCAATTGGAATTCAGAATGTGTGAAGTGGATTTCAAAAATAGACAATTCAATTTCGGAAGGTATCAATTGGATTTCAGATATCATACAATTTATTACGCAAAGTTGGAAAATAATTTGTAGTTCAAGGCATTTCATAAATTCATTTAAATGTAAAATGGTTCGAAAGGTATTTTCTGAAATCCACTTGACGATTTCTGAAATCCAATTCACACATTCTGAATTCCAATTACCTATTCTGAAATCAAATTAACTTATTCTGAAATCCAGATAACTATTCTTAATCCAAATGACAAATTCTGAAATTCAATTAACTATTCTGAAAGGTGTAGTTGACCGATCAATTATGTACCTATTAATTTGGCAATGAATGTATGTCGTAGACCAATTTTTTGTTCGTACCAACATAAGGAATCATAATTTCGACGGCGAGGTCTAGCCTGCTTACTTAAATAAAATTTATAACTATTTTTCATGAGGACGATATGTGATATGTGAACGCAGGTGGTGCACTGACGTATAGACCAATTTATTCTGTGGTCTGGCTGGATTTGTGTTCCTCGATTTTCTGTAGAAGGATACTGTTTATGTGAAGACACATGTCATCTCCGACAGAACGTGGCAGCTTATTTAGCAGCCATTCAAAAGTCGATAATGCCTTGCTTTTTTAAAATTCTATTGAAGCGCCCCCACTTCTCATCTGGACTTTGAGATAACGTAGATGGTTTCGAACGCTTTGGATTCTGTAAATACAAAATGATAGATCTATTTATATATTTTATTTATTTATTATTTATAGAACGTCATGCTGTTGGGCATATTGCCAGACATCAACGCAGAATGTGATGCTGGTGCAAATGCGCAATACTGCTGTCGATATTACCATCTGCACCCATACTCACATAGTCGTATTGGGAATCGTTGCCACAAATTTGCGTGCTGTTCAAGTCCTCTGAGGGATCTAAGGGAGATTGGCTTGATTCCTCACTGAAATTCGATGAAGATGTAAATCTCCTGCAAGAGAGTACATGTACAATGATAACATTTTTTGAAATATACACACAGAATTCATGACAATGGATCAAACTTCGAAAACTTTTTTTTATCAAAATTTGAATTTTTTTATCCGAATTTCAAAAAATTTTTCGAATATACAGTTTTTTAATGTGCAAGTTAGAAGTTTCTCAGAAGATTCCCCGAATTTTCACAACTTTTTTGTCGAGAGTGTTGGTTATTTTCTTAAAAAAAAAATAAAAATATATTCGTTTTTTATTCGATATTCAAAAGTTTCATTTCGTTGATATCAAAGTAAAAAGCAATTGATTTTTAGAGTTTGAGTATGTTTTTCCATACAAAAAACGCTCAAAAAATTACTGAACAACATAACGAATTAAAAAAAAAAAATTTTTTTACTTCGTTGTCGAAAAAAAAATATTTGTTTATTTCGTTGTGCAGACTTGTTTTCTTCCATACAACTCATGCACAAAAAGTGATTTTTCAATCAAAACATATGGAAAAAATACTCAACACTCTCGACAAAAGAAAATTCTGAAATTTCGGGGAAACTTATCAGGTACTTTTAACTTGCACATCTATCTATATATATAAAAATCAAATTATGTATGTATGTATGTAGGTATAGATCGAGTTGCGTCCTAAACGTATCGACCGATCACAACCAAATTTGCACAACCCACTAGAAACCTTCCAAGGATGGTCATAGGCTAAAAATAACATCGATATATAAAAGGGGCATGGCACCTCCCATGCAAAATGAATATTTAGTACTACATAACTCTGAATATATTCTTGCTAGAACATTGAAATTCAGTAAGGAGTTATATGAGGTCAATCCCCAACACAAACAAAATGTGGGGAGGGGGAGAAGGTCATCGGGAAGTTAGTTAAAAGTGGATTGCAAAATTACCTTCGTTTTTGTGAAACGTTTGGCAAGAATGCCATTTCCCCGGCAAACTCCTAATATAGCCGCATCCAACGCTGCGCCGCCGCTACTGCCACTCTTTTGCCGCTTGGATGCTCTGGCGTGGTAGCGATAGCTTTCCCGAAGGCTGGTCCACGCGTCTTTGCTTTCAATCACTAATGTAAATAACACATACAATTAAATGTGATACTTTGCATTTGCTCACAATTGTTAAAACATGTCCAAAAATGTCGCGAGAGGTATATAAAGATACGTTTTGACTTCCGTACCAATAACACACTTGCAGTTTTCGGAACACGCAATACTTGTGCGTACACGAACCAAATGGATATTACAGAAAATTTCCAACTTTGCTTGCAAATACCTATTTATAAAAGACAAAACGCGTCTTTTGACACTCCTCCATATATTTTTGGACGTGGTTTAACAGTTTTGAGCTAAAGTAAATAATTACCAATTAAAATAACCAAATATGGTAATTGTTTACTTTAGCTCACAACTGCAAAAACCCGACCAAAAATATCGGAAGAGGTGTCAAAAGACGAGTTTTGATTCCAGGACCACGACTCCGAGAGCGGAAACTCAAAATTGTATTTCTGTCAAAAGTTATTTCCAAAAAACCGAAAAATGGCCCCGGAGCGCTCCGAAACCGGGGGTGGGATCCATAGTTTTCTTGCGCAGAACACCTTTCTGCATTGGCGGCCTTCGGCCACGCTTGTAAAAAATTACCCTGGGTGGGTCCAACACCGGTTTGGAGACCAAAACTATATCCGCGCAACACACTTTTACCCACCGTTTTTCTTGTGGGTAACACAAAATCATCAAAATAACAACCACATGAAAATGTTCAATTTTGTTTGCAAATATCGGTAATAGTCTAGTTGAGGGGTCGACTGCTAATACGCTACGACGCGTCTTGACATCAGTATTAATAATACGAAGGCGGAAAATAAAAATTTCAACTCGTTCAAAAGATATTAACGAAAAACCGAAAAAAACTCGCGGGTACCTCCGAAACCGGGGGTGGGATCCATAGTATTTTTGCGCAGAACACCTTTCTGCGTTGGCGGCCTTCGGCCGCGCTTATAAACAATAACCCTGGGCTACGCCATGCCAAGTCCGAGTGTGTGGTATAACCGTGGCTACCGCCACGGTGATGCACAATTTTTTTTGGGGGTAATAACACAACAACAACCACATGAAAATCGCCAACTTCAATTGGAAATATCTCCGGACAGAGATAAATTTTTTCTTTTCCGCCTTCGGATTATTGTTCTCGAGATTAATACGCGTCTTTTGACACTTCTCTCGATATTTTTTGACTCGTATTAGCAGTCGACCCCTCAACTAGACTATTACCCAAATATCTCCGAAACGAAATAAAATTTTGAATTTCCGCCTTCGGATTCGTGATCCTGGGTGCAAAGCGCGTCTTTTTACTCCTCTCCCGATATTTGTGGACGAGTTTTAGCAGTTGTGAGCTAAAGTAAACAATTACCACAAATATACATACAAAAAGTTTTATTAACATACCTTCTTTCCCAAGGGAGCTACTTAAGTGGGCCCAGGCCTGATCCACTGCATTTTTGTTGCAATGCAATGGATCAGAAGTATCCCATATCCTGGGCCACTCTTTCACTTCCCTTATCAGAGCCCGTTTCTCCTCCGCCGAAATTTAATACGCGCTTTTTGCGTTTTGGTGCTGCAGCAATATTTATTTCCATTTCTGAAATAAAATAATAATTATTTATTGCAGAAAAATTAAAAAACCATTTGCTTACCTAATTTTTCCAGTTGTTTACCTTTTTTTCTTCAAGAAATATATGGCACTTGACATATTTCTTGCGGAAACCAGTGTTGCCGTATGTAAATTTAATGGAAAAATAGTAGTAAAATATCGTACTAAATTTCTTGTAAACTGCGTACTACTTCAAGAAAATTTACCACAAGGAATTTTCTTGAGCACTTCTTGAGCGTTTTTTATATGGAATATTTACTTTCTTGTGATCTGCGTACCACGCTTTAGCAAGGAATGAATGAATGAAGAGAAAGCATTCTGATTGCACAGTTTTACAGCTCTGTATGTATGTACATATGTACTCATTTGTCCGATTTTTGTTTTAAATTCAAAGAAAATGGAAACATTTTGTATCAAATGTGCGTACGCAAATATAAATATAATTATAATATTGAAATATGGTGAAAATTTTTGAAGAAAAGGTTGAAATAAAGTTCTTGAAACCGACGCCAATGTTGTTTAACAAAGGGTGCAGTGCCGTTATTTTCGCTAGAGCATGTACAAACGCTTGTGTGAATATGTATGTAGCAAATATATATGTAGTAAGTATGCGTATTTATGTATTCACATATTTACGTATATATATGGCAACATACCTTCGTACAAAGCTGTCGATGGTAATTCGGAACAAGTTTTGTTTATTTGAATTCAGATTTAAGTTATTAATATTTTAATTAATATTACTAAATATAGCAATAAAATCATTAGGAATGAAATGTACTTATGGGTAATTTATACAAATAAAAAAAATACGTAAGTTTAAATACATATATATTTATCCGGCTTTTATTTTTTCCCCAGCTATTAATGTCATATGAACAGAGAGCTCTGTTGATATAAAAGTTTACGCTATTAATCTAGAAAAAGCAGAAATATCTGTTATTTCAAGAGATTTCACTGGTGGTGTCATTTCGACAATAAACTCTGTTTATTTAACAGTTTACGCTGGTTATTTCGATTGAACAAAAATCTCTGTCTCTACGGCTTTCGCGATTAGTTTCTTCTTAACATTAAATTTGTTAATTTAACAGTTTGGACTGGTAATTTCAAAAGAACAGAAATCCTTTTCATATTAACAGTTTTGATTGTTATTCTTAGAGCGACAGTAATAAATGTTAATTTTAAAAAAAACTGTGGGTAAAACGGTCAACTACGAATCAACGATTTGTATGCAGTTGATTCAACATCTTTTTGCGATGGATAAAAATTTAGAAACATTTCGGTTGATTTTACCAGTGTTTCCTTTCAGTGTAAGGAAAATAAATAGTTTGTACACGTGCGAAACTATTTAAATGTTAATAATTCTATCAGCATCTTCAATTTTTGTGTATGTTTCTCCTGATTTTTCAAAAAAACAGATGTTTTATATTAGTGCTACCGGTAGTGGAATTCACTAACTTTTATAACCAGATTTGCTATCTTTTTATTTGCGAATCGATAACTATAATGATTTCGTTATTCAGTGACTATTTTGTATCGATATTTGACAGCTGATCGTCGATAAACAAATATCGATACAAAATTGTTAATGCATGTTATCGCTGCAACTAACGTTTCAAGGAAACACAACTAATATTTTAACATGACAGTGTTTATTTAGTCTTACTGTGCAAGTTTTAATATCTACAAGATAGTTATATACTAGGTTCAAACACACACCAAATTGGCAATTTATACTATTTGGGCAATTTATTACGCAATTTGTCATATAATAAATTGTAATAATAAATTGCCAATTTAAAAAAAATTGCGTAATAAATTGTTTCAAACTGCAAATGCAACATTGTAAAGTGTGTTTATTGAGTATACTTAGACGTCAGTTACGCATGGCTGAACTATATGGTTGGCTCGTCTCATCAGCTGATTTTATGTCTTTCATTTCACTGGAGTAGGGATTGTCAAAAGAAGATGGCAAAATCAAAATGAAACCAAAACATTGAACCCATTTTCTTACAACACACAAAAATTTCAAAGTTTTATGTTTTCATTCCATTTCATTCGCCTAATAATGTGCGTGTTCATTTTGACAGTCTGAACACAGGTATGTTCTTGCTGTAGCGATGAGCCAACCAGCTATCAAATTACTATTGTGTAAGCTAAATCGAGTTGTATGAACAGCACTCAATTCAAATCGAATTTTCCTCAATTTATTTTTCTGTTTGAACATAGTAATAATAAGTAAATGATTAAATTAAAAATTTTGTAACAAGATTCTTACTTGTTCGTTTAATTTCCTCGAAGGTTTTTCTATAATATGAAGTTGAAGGAAGCGATTTAGATATTACGAAGAAACGCTTCGTTCAATTTCGTGTTTAACGAAAATTTATATGTATAATAAAAGGATGCCATACTCATGAAATTAAATAAAATGAAGTTTAAACTGTCGAGTTATTATGTCATGTTTACAATGTTTAAGGTAATATAAAATCTTGGTTTGATTCAGCGACATCCCGGCCCCCGTGAATCGATTGGATGCCCGAAGATTTACGAACTACGTCTAATGCCGCCAACTTAGAAGCAGGTCTCCGTAAATTTCCTGTAGCTGTCTTGACAATTGCTGATCTGACTTGACCATCAGATGCCGTAAAAACTTCCACTACGATGCCTCGCTTCCATTCACCACGTCTCTCGTTTTCATCGCATATAAGGACAACATCACCAACTTTCAATGGATCTACTCGTTGACACCATTTGCTTCGACGCGTTAATGTAGGAAGGTATTCTAGGACCCATCTCTTCCAAAAGGTCTGCTTCATTTGTTGGAGGATTTGCCATTGCTTACGCAAACAAGCACCTTCATCTACGGACGGTGTTTGAACATCATTCGGGCAGCCTAATATGAAATGATTTGGTGATAGAGGTTCAGCATCTTCCTCGTCTAATGGCAAATAAGTTAGTGGACGAGAATTCACCAAGTTCTCAGCTTCAATTAAAAGACTTTGTAACGTATCCACTTGGGGCACCTTTGTCTTCAACGTAAAGGAAAGTACTCGCTTGACACAGCCCACCATTCGCTCCCATTCACCCCCAGCTGAAGGATTACCAGGTGGGTTAAACAACCATTCTACCCCATACTTTACACCTTCATCGACCAACTTCCTCTCTACCAATACCCAATCTTCTTTACTCACACCAACGAAATTCGTACCCCTGTCACTGCGCATTCTCAACGGGACTCCTCGTCGGTTTATGAAGTTGCGTAAGCACAGTATTAATGCATCAGACGACAGATCCTTTGCTAATTCTAAATGCATTGCTCGTACAGTCAAACATGTAAATATACATCCCCATCTTTTTTCTTGTCCGCGACCAACTGCTACGTTATATGGACCGAAGAAATCTACACCAGTATAGCTGAAAGCCCGAATGTACGGAGTAAGGCGATCTCTTGGAAGCTGTCCCATAAGTGGTGGCTTTGGTTCCACAATTCTGTTTTTACATATTTGACAATCTCTTTTAGCTGCACGAACCAAACTACGTAAATTAGTTATCCAGAACTTCCTTCTTATAGCGCAAATGATTGCCTCATTGTTTTGATGTTTGTATTTTTCGTGATAATGTCTAGCAATGAGGCCGGATAATCGATGCTTATGCGGTAAAATTATCGGCCTTTTTGTTTCTAATGGGACACTATCAGCATAATCGATACGTCCTGATAGCCGCAATGATACGTCCGAGTCAAAAGGCTTTTTTAATGCAACGAGTATGATGATATGATGTAAATATGTATGTACTCCATACGTATACATATAACGCATACTTAACTGAATTCATTATGTATGCTTAAGTATGTACATATGTTATTTATGAGTAATTCCAGGTTAATGTAAATACATATATGTTAGGATTTATTTAAGGTGAGAATATTAATGGGCACTTGCAAATATATATCATTTCTCCACCGTCTATTTTCGAAAATCTTCCGCCATAAACCGATCGACCGGGTTTCGGTTACGCTCACTTCTACGAAGTGGTTCAGCTGTAGGTGCTTCACGGAGAGAGGTGTTCTGTTCATCGGCAGCGGAACTGTGACGCTCAGCGGGAATACCCGCACATGACGAACGCCGTTGTACAGTGGTATCTACAACAGGTTGGGTGGTAACATGATCTTCGCCCCTTTCTTTGAGTTGGTTTTGGTGTCGTTTGTGATATCCCATCGGGGAATATACGATGTATATCATTTTTCCGAGAACTCTGGCGATTTTACCCTTTATCCACTTAGGTCCGCGCGCATAATTCCGCATGTAAACCAATTGCGAAAGTTTAAATTTAGCGTTTCCTTTTTTGCTACGTTCTCTGTGAGTACATGGCAGTGTTTGAGACAGCAGTGTGCGCATCTCGCGGCCATGCAACAGTTGAGCAGGTGTCTTACCTTCAGCATTAGGCATCGAACGATATGTCGAAAGATATTTTATCAACGCAGATGGAATCGACAAGCCATCCTGTAAATTCTTTACCATTGCCGCTTTAAAAGTGCGTACAAATCGTTCAGCTAGTCCGTTAGATGCCGGGTGGAATGGTGCTGATGTTACATGTTTTATTCCATTTTTAGCACAAAATTCTTTAAACAGGTCAGCTGTCAGTTGCGGCTCATTGTCACTAACTAACGTTTCGGGAAGTCCTTCAATAGCGAATATAGCAGAGAGAGCTAAAATGGTATCTGATGTTGTTGTTGTTTTTAGTTGAGTAACAAATTGATATTGTGAATACGCATCTACGCACACTAGCCACATGTGATTAAACACGGGTCCGGCAAAGTATATGTGCACACGTTCCCATGGACGTGAAGCCTCGGGCCAACTGCTGAATTCGCGAGCAGGATTACATGAGTTTGTTTTGCAGATTTCACAGTCTTTGGCAAGACTCTCAATACTTTTATCTATACCCGGCCACCAACAGTGGCTGCGAGCAAGCTGCTTCATCTTGACTACGCCCCAGTGGCCGTCATGTAAGAGCTGTAAAATTCGTTTACGTAACGACGTTGGAATAACAACTCGATTTGTTTGGCTCTGTAGTATACAATATCATTATTAACAGTTAACGACAGTTTTTTATTGAAAAAAGGCAAAATATGCGAATCGTTACTTGATAAGTGCTCTGGCCAACCATTACGTATGAAGCTTCGAACTTTCATAAGAGCATCATCTAGTTTGATATGTTCCAATATTAATCTTGGGTTTACGGGTGTTTCAAAATTATCTACATTCAAACAAGCTTCACTTTTGTCGAACTCCGGATCAGTTGCAAATGGAAGCCGTGACAGGGCGTCGGCGTTTCCGTGTTACGATGTCGGTTTATACCTTATGTCATATTTGTATGCCATCAAGGTAATAGCCCAGCGTTGAAGGCGATGAGCTGTCATAGTAGGCAACTGCTTTTCTGGACTAAATATACTCACGAGCGGTTTATGATCCGTGATCAGCGTAAATTTACGGCCGTACACGTACTGGTGGAAACGTTGTACCCCAAATACAATAGATAATGCCTCTTTCTCGATCTGGCTGTATTTCAGCTGATGTTGGTCAAGAGTCTTTGATGCAAATGCTATTGGTCTCTTAGTGCCATCGGGGTAAGAATGGGAAATTACGGCACCTATGCCGTATGAGGACGCATCAGTAGCAAGAAGCAGTGGAAGGTTCTCCTGATAATGTGCTAATTGAGTGGCTTTTACTATTGAATCTTTTAAAGATTGAAAGGCATGCTCTTGTACGCTTTGCCATTTAAAAGGTACATTTTTCCGCAGAAGTTGATTAAGAGGCGCTGCAATATCTGAAAAATTCGGTATGAAGTTATGGTAGTAGTTGACCTTACCTAAAAAAGCTGCAAGCTCTTTTATATTTTGTGGACGTCGTAGCTTTTTTACCACTTCTACGCCTGCTTCATCCGGAGAAACCCCACTAGCACTTATTCGCCTTCCCAAATATTCGATTTCGTCTTGGAGAAAAACGCACTTCTCCCTCTTGCACTTGAGACCACTCGCCTCCAATCGTGTGAAGACTTCATGCAGTCTCTGGATATGTTCATCGACTGTGGGTGCGGTAACGATAATGTCGTCCAAGTAGTTGGCACAGCCTTCAATCCCTTGAAGAAGTTGCTCCAAAAATTTCTGAAATATAGCCGGTGCGCTTGCAATTCCGTATGGCATCCGCTGATATTGATACAGTCCCAGAGGCGTATTCACTACTAGCAATCTCTTGGCTTTTTCGTCTAACTCTAATTGCAAGTAGGCGTCTTTCAAGTCTATTTTAGAAAACTGCTTACCATACCGTATTACATATAACAAGTTTTCGCGCGTTGGTAATGGATACCGTTCTACATCGATTTGTTTATTTATTGATACCTTAAAATCGCCGCATATACGAATGGAACCATCGGGCTTTGTAGCGAGTACTATAGGCGATGTCCATTCACTAAATTGAACTTGTTTCCAAATTCCAGCTTCAACTAGTCGATTAGCTTCACTTTTGAATTGGGCCATTAGTGAAAAGGGAATAGGTCGGCTTTTAAAAAATTTAGCCTGAGCCCCAGGGTTTAAATTGATACTAGCTTTAAAATTGGTAACAGTTCCCACTTCAGGTTCAAATACTTTGCCAAATTTATTTAGAATTGCGTCAACTTTAGGAGTTGCGTCGTCGACGGAGGGAACTTGTTGTATTTTGTAACCAAAGACCTGAAACAGATCTGCGCCAAACAGATTGTTACCCCCGTGCACTCTTGCAACAACAAGATTAATTTCTTTTTGCTTTGCGCCACATATAGCGCTTACTGTAATTTCGCCAAGGGTATTTATTTTTTTGTTACCAAAACTAAACAATGAGCGTTTACATGGGCTAAGCGGTGGATTATTAAGAATTTCATATGTTTCTAGTGTTATTATAGAAACGCTTGCACCGGAATCCATTTGAAAATTAATTAATTTGTTTAAAATCTTGAAACTTAAAAAGTTTTTATTTTCTTGCTGCTTAACAATTCCGGTTAAGTTATAAATCGTTTCGATTGTATCGACATTGCCTTTGGATTTTTCATTTTTCTTTCGAATTTTTTGCTGAGATTGTGTTTGACTGTTGCTTTTCTTTGTATGCTTGCTGGTGTCTTTCGACATGCATACAGGTACTATATGGCCTACCTTACCGCACTTCTGGCATACAGCGTCTTTGAAACGACATTGCTCGCGGCTATGTGAAATACCGCAGTTTGCACATGATTTATACAAATTCTGTTTATTGTTTTTGGTGCGGGATGTACGAGATGATTTTTTTGCACTGCTAACCGCATTTACGAGTGGTGTAGTTTCACCGGTTGTATTCTCTTTTAAATTCTCTTTAAGAGATTGCACCGCTGTTGTTGTGCTTTCGTAAGATTCGGCTATAAGGAGAACTTCTGCTAACGTTGGCTGGAGATTTTGTAATGCCGCAGCTCGGACGGTGTCATGAGGAGTATGTAATATTATGATGTCACGTATCATCTCATCTACATATTCATAACTGCAATTAGCACTTCTGCACACAAAGTTGCATTCTCTTGCTAAGCCGCGTAAATCAGCCATCCACTCTTTGTAGCGTTGATTTGGCTTCATACTACATCTATTGAAATTGTAGCGTGCAGAAATAACATGAACCTCTCTTTTAAAATGGTCTGACAATTTCGCCGTTAGGTCAGCATAATTGTAAGTTTGCAAGTTTTGACTGCCAAATAACTTTTTTAATAGCTCGAAAGTGTCACTGCCCATCCACGATAAGAAGAAAGACTTCATCTTTTCTGATGAAGTGACATTATATGCAATGAAATGTTGGCCTAACTGCTCCAAATATGAATCCCAACTTTGGAGATCTTTATTAAATGCGTGGAAGGATGTCACCAAAGAGTTTTCTCCTGTCCCTTTAGCTTTGTCTTTTAAGACAGACTCCATCCATGACTTTTGCGATTCGAGCATTTTTTGTGTAAAACTTTGCTGTTGCTCGAGGAGTTGCTTGAAAAACGCGTTTTCCGCCATTATTACGAGTTAATATAAAATAATGTTACAATTATTTTTATTTTTAACACACGGGTTTCGTATTTGAAATCTCGTCGCCAGTTGATACGTCCGAGTCAAAAGACTTTTTTAATGCAACTAACATTTATTAAACTAAACCAATAACTTAAAGGTACTAGTATGATGATATGATGTAAATATGTATGTACTCCATACGTATACATATAACGCATATTTAACTGAATTCATTATGTATGCTTAAGTATGTACATATGTTATTTATGAGTAATTCCAGGTTAATGTAAATACATATATGTTAGGATTTATTTAAGGTGAGAATATTAATGGGCACTTGCCTATATATATCACGCAATATTCCCTCGTCGTCAATTATCGGAGTCAGCTTAAATAACGGACTGTTTTTAGGAATTGGTTTTCTGCTTACTAAAATGCGCATCTCCTCCGGATATACGTTCTCCTGAACCAAACGACATACAATCTTTTCAGCTTGAGAAATGTCCTCCGCTGTCAACTGTGGCACGAATGCGATGATATCGGCGTGAATTCCAGCTTTTGAACAGACCTAAACTTCATCATAGCTTTCTTTACCCAGCAAATGACTCTTAACTGCCTATAATAATTCGAAAATCTGTCAAAATCTATTAACGATGAGTCAATACTTATTGCAAGTATGAACTTCGCTCGCCTTTCTTCGAGGCACGGTTTCTCGGCAGCACCATCAGCTAGCTTGGGCCAAGAGTCCTCCGGTTCTTTCAAGAAATCTGGGCCACATATCCATCGAGAGTTCGAAACAAAGCGTGCGTTCAATCGTGTTGCATCATCAGCAGGATTCAACTTTCCGGGAACCCATCGCCAACAGTTTACGTTCGACGAGTTCAAAATTTCTGTAATTCTGTGTGATACAAATTGCTTGTAACAACGACTATCTGATTTAATCCAGCTAAGAACCGTCTTTGAGTCAGACCAAAATGTTATTACGTTAGGCCTCCTGTCATGACCATTTAAAATAGCCTCCTGCAGACGAACGCCCAATACGGCCGACTGCAGTTCGAGTCGTGGTATCGAAAGTGCTTTAACGGGGCTACAACGAGATTTTCCAGCTACGAAGACTACACTGACTTCACCATCGAATTTGATTCGCCAGTAAGCAACTGCAGAATATGCAAACTCGCTGGCATCTACAAAAATATGTAAATCAATTGTGGAAACTAAGTTACTAAAATTCCGGTGATAGCAGCGTGGAATGATAAGACTTTTAGCTTTGTCGAGCTCTGTATACCAGTTGTACCATTCCCGATAAACCTGCTCCGGAATAGAACTTGTCCAATCTACATCTAATCGCCATAACTGTTGCAAGATAATTTTCGATTTGATTGTAATATTCGCCAGATACCCAAACGGATCAAATATTGACATGGTAAGGCTTAAAACTTCAACTTTCGTCGGTCGCCTTTGTCCCGTCAAGACGTCATTCGGAACTTTCACGAATTTTAGTTTAAAATAGAATGAATCATCCAGTGGACGCCAGTACATTCCAAGTACCTTCTCTGCCATGTATTCGTTGGAGCAAAAGCTCATTGTTTCAACGTACGTAAGAGGTGTCTTCGTTTCCCCGAGTGCAAAACCGACCTCTTCAGAGTTGGATTTAAATCCTCGCAACTCGAACCCGGCATGGCTGTGAATTTCCTTGACCGCATTTGAAACACTTATAGCCTCATCTCCTGTTTCGAAACTGTCTACGTAGTCGTCCACATAGTGGCGGTCAATAATAGCACTAGTAGCTCTTGGATGAAGGTCTCGAAACTTCATCGCATTTGTATTCTTCACGTATTGTGCAGAACATGGTGAACAGGCTGATCCAAATATCATCGCGTTCATAATATATATATCTGGTTCCTTTGACGAATTTCCAACCCGCCACAAAAAGCGTTGTGCATCCTGGTCTTCTTGGCGTATCAGAACATACGCCAATGACACCCTGTCGAAATTTAAATAGTATACTCAATAAAGGCTTTGGCTGATAAGCATCTGGACCTTTCATTAGCCTTGAGTTGAAAGAAACCACATTTACTGACGCTGTGGCATCGAATACTAACGGTAGTTTATTTTCTTTATTTTGATTACATACCGCAAAATGGGGTAGGTACCATGTGTGAGGTTTAACCTCCATTGCTTCCGCCCGCGATAGTTCCTAGCATATGATTTACTTAAATACTCATTGATCTTATCTATGTACCAAGTCCCAAATTCACGGTTTTTTTCAAATTTTGTCTCCAATGATTCCAGACGACGCAGTGCCATACTATAGCTTTCACAAAATTCTACCTCATTAGTTAGCCACAATAAACCGGTTTCATAACGGCAACCGATTTGCTTGGTTGTCTCCAATAAAATGGCTTCAGCTCGTTTGTCTGCTTCAGACATAACCGGCTGTAGGGGCTTCATACCAAAACTCTCCAGCGTAAAATATTCTTTCATTTGCTGCTGAATATCGTTGATTGCGTCTAATTCGCAGTCTATACGACAAACAACTCCTTCTACACTATCTTCGTTGGATCCGAAGAGCATATATCCCAACTTTGACCTGTGGACAGAAAAACAATCGTCAATGTTTATAACTTCTATTGGAAGAACCAAATTTGTGTGCGGCATACCGATGAGAATTTGTGGCACAGCATTAACATAATCATCCACTGGCAAGTTTCGAATTTTATCGTACTTTAATTTAAAACTGTCAACATTCAACGTTTGTGCTGGTAGCTCTAACTTTCTTGTTGTGCGTACATTTCTCATCTGAAATGTTGTATTCTGATTCAAGCCAGAATTTTCGACGTCTAATAGTGTGATAGTTCGCTTGTGGTCTTACCTCCTATCCATTTTAATGATAATTTATCAACTGGACCATTCAAGCCAATAGTTTTAGCTACCTGCTCTTCGATCAACGATATTTTTGAACCGTCATCGACAAATGCAATAACCTTACAACTACCCTTTGGTCCTTTTATTTCTACAAGCAGAAATTTAAATAGCGTTTTCTTACTAAATTCTTTTGCGAATATAGTGACGACATTTGCTGTGTCAGCTGCCTGCTTTACCACATCTGCATTGTCCGCAGTCGACGTCGACTTTGCATTTCCATTGAAATTTTTGCTACTTCGTTCGTGCAATAGCCGGTTATGATATCTACGGCAAAATTCAAGTCCGCACTCGCGACGTGTATTACAATTGATAGTGCTGTGACCAGGTCGTAGACAACTGAAACATAAGTGATTTGTTTTCACAAACGCCCATCTGTCGCTGCAGTCCATATTTTTGAACTTTTCACACTGGCTTAAATTGTGGTTACTTTTGCAATATAAACATTTACTTTCTGTCATCACTAGCACTGGTTTCATTATCTTGGTTGCCTTCGAAATCAGCTGTTCATTTGTTTTGGAAGTCTCTACCGGCACAACGTCTGTAGCAATTGAAATAAATATAGCGACTTCTTGTAACCAATTACTAAAATGGCGAACACTTGGGAAACACGATTTCGTGGAGAAAGTATACCTGGCCCATTCTTCACGTTTATTCATCGGCAATTTACTTGGTAATTCGTCTAACAACGTCGGATTCGAAGGATGAGAGGCTGCTCCTGCATTTTCCAAGAAAGCAGTTAGGTTGCTCACCATTGTACTGAAGGTTACAATTTCTGACATATTTCCTTCGGCTATGGTTGGAAACGCTCGCGCTTTAGCTATTTGGTTACGTATTAGTAGCTGTGGACGTCCAAAATGGAATTCAAGCGTAGATATTACAGCACCTACACTAGATGGGTGAATTAGTGGCATTCTACTCGCTGTCTGGCTGGCCCTTTCAAAGCCTTTTGCAAACGGAATAAATTTTCCAAATCTGTGTACATATACATTGAGGTAGTTTCCTTGAATGCCGCAGAAAACATTGGCCATTCTTCCGGCGATCCGTTGAATTCAGGCAGGTCGTGTAATTTGCGTACATACGGCTGTTGTATAGAAATTGACGGTGGCAAATGGTTTGGCTGCACACTTGACTGTGCTGGTGGCGCTTGACTTATGGCAAATGGGGAATACAACCCATTAATACTTGACACATTTAAGGCTCTGCTAGTATAAATATTACTACACGCTTGGCTTACATTAGAGTTTACAGAATGACTGATTCTGGTGCTCATGACGTCGGCATAGGTTAGATAGGCTGGCTGTACACTAGGATATGCGGCAGTAGTATAGATACTAGGCAAGTTACCATGGCCTAGAGTGATATCAGTATTAGGGAGCATGTTGCAGGGGCTATTGTTTGGAAAGCCAACTCTTGCGCCAGTGCTGTCGGCAAAAATTACTTTAGTGGCGGCAGCGTTGGAACTACCACTGGCTACGTTGACGTTTGCAGAGGATACGGCGGCAGCATTGGCAAAGCTACCATTAACTACGTTAACTTTTGCAGAGGGTATTTCGGCAGATGTGACATGGGCTGAAAATGCATTGGCAGAGATTACGTCGGCAGAGGTGACATTAACAGAGACATCATCGGCAGAGATGATGCTGGCTAAAGGGGTTTTGACGAAACCTGTGTTATTTGCAATTTCTGTACTAAATTTCGCTTGTAATGCGATTGCTTCCCTTAAATCTAACTTTTGCTTTTCTGCGGCCGCCAATAGAAGCTGCAATTCTCTTATTTGTGCTTTAAATTCATAAATTGACTTATCTGTTTGTGTGATTGTTTTATCAGTTTCTCCCTCGCTGGCTGAAGCCATCTCAGCGCTGGTGTCCGAGTCCGTTGAATTGTTTTTCGTACCGACCAACGGTATTTCGTTTTTGTCGCTTCTAAGATCGTATTGTTTCATGAGTATTCATGTGATTCCACGCTGTAATTAGAGTTTGCGGATTTGTTTCAGAACAAATATTAAAAAATGTTAACGCTGCAACTAACGTTTCAAGGAAACACAACTAATATTTTAACATGACAGTGTTTATTTAGTCTTACTGTGCAAGTTTTAATATCTACAAGATAGTTATAATAAGTAAATGATTAAATTAAAAATTTTGTAACAAGATTCTTACTTGTTCGTTTAATTTCCTCGAAGGTTTTTCTATAAAATAAAGTTGAAGGAAGCGATTTAGATATTACGAAGAAACGCTTCGTTCAATTTCGTGTTTAACGAAAATTTATATGTATAATAAAAGGATGTCATACTTATGAAATTAAATAAAATGAAGTTTAAACTGTCGAGTTATTATGTCAGGTTTACAATGTTTAAGGTAATATAAAATCTTGGTTTGATTCAGCGACACTGCAGTTAGTACACGGAATTTATTTGTTTTTGGCATTCCTTTTGTGCTTTTCGCATTTTTTTGATTTCTTTAAGCTGCGCTGCCACCTTTCTACTATTAAAGCGAAATTTAAATATCAACTACATCGAGTAGTTAAAACTAACCCTGCAAAAACGCTCTCGTCATTCCACGTCATTTGACTAGCTATTTTACAGTCATAGGTTATATTCATAGTCACATTTGCATGGGCGTGGGTAAGTTTTATGACCAAATTTTTTGTAGGGCTAAGTTAGTGAATAGTACAATCGATAAAGCAAGCGACAAAATCGTTAATTAAATTCTCGACAAATCGCATCGTTTTAGGTTAGTGAATTCCACTACAGCTCCCATTAAGGCAAGATGCACACGAGGTGTACACGCGTACAAGATATGAAATGTAGCAACGTTTTCTCTACGCCTCAAGATTTGCACACGAAGCTACTTTCGAGCGTCGCTACAAAAAGCAATTGTTGAAAAGAATGGGAAATTAAATTTCTTCAGGTGTATCCGTCCCCGAAACCAAAGGAAAATATGTAGTAAAAGTGGCTTGCATCCCCGTGCCTTTGTAAATTATGAAAGGAAACTTTACCCCACCGTGAACTAGAGAATGAAGTGATTTTTAGTTTCCAATACTTTTTAGCCTTTTAAATGCTTCAACAACATCTAACCAAGCTTTTGTGGTGTTGAATACTCTTTTTCGCTTTGGTAATATACCTTTCACGCACTTTTATTAACTAAAATAACATTTTCTAACTAATTACACTAATTACACAAATTTGCATACACAAAAATGTAAACAAACATCTTGTTCTTCCTTTTTTCCAGCATACGTACGCTCAGCGACCAACATTGCTGTACGCTTAGCTACATGAAGCTTTCACGCTTTGGCGCTTTCATGCAGCTTGCGCTTCGTGTGCAGCTCTCCATTCAAGTACATGTGTCAGACGTACAGATTTCGCCTGCAGCGTCTATGACGCGTAGCCTCGTGTGCACCTTGCCGAACTAAGTTCAAAGAAAAGTACAGTCGCAGTGTTCATTGATTTAAAAAAGCGCTTTTGAAACAATTGATAAAAATATAATGCTCGCTAAGTTACGTCAAATCGGGATAAGGGACATTGAGCTGAAATGGTTTAAGAGTTTTTTTAACAAACCGGAAACAATGAACGGCTACAGAATCGAAGGTTTCGGAGGAGGCCGTTGTAGAAATAGGACTGTCACAAGGCTCGGTATTGGCCCAGTCCTATTTCACATTTATATTAATAATATATCCTTAGCATTGAAATACAGCAAAATTAGGTTGTTTTCGGATGATGCCCAACTAGAAATAAGTGAATCGGACTTAACGTTAGCTAAGAGTAAAATTCAAGAAGATCTTTATTCACTATACAGGTGGCTTTGCAGTAATAAGCTAAAATTAAATGTTAACAAAACAAACTTTATGATCATACCCAGAACGTTTAATAAAGATTCGCTGAAAATTGATATAAAAATTTTGAATACAAAAATAGAGAAAATTCAAATATTTAAGTATTTAGTGGTACAGATTGACAACAAGTTAAAGTTTAATGATCAAATTGAATATATAATTGCTAAAATTGCCAATAAAATTGTATTCTGGAAGAGATTATGTAAATTTATAAGTAAAATATATTAATTAAAAGTCTTCAGATCCACAATTGAGCCGCACTTTATATACTATCCAACAATATTTTTTATTGCTAGCGATGCACAAGTAGATAAGCTACAGGTTATGCAAAATAAACCTATGAGATTTATCCTTAAGCTGCCATACGACACTATAATAAAAACTATGATCGAAACACTTAATTAATTGGCTCAGCGTATGTCAGGTTGTGGGTTAGGGTTATGATTTTTGGCACCTTTTTCTGAATTTCCAAAGTGCTGTGGTGGCATGCAATGAACTTTTGTCTACTTATTACATTATTGGTAAAATGTTTGTTAGATTGTGAAAAAACGTTAGGCGCAAACTATTTTTTCTTTTACAAGGCGGCTGCATGGCAATACCCAGTACCTAGTATAACAATCTACCGAAAGAGCTCCTTGTCTACAATTTTTATACTAAAAACGATGCGAATCAGCTTAAAGGCACAAATATGTTTTACTGTAATAACATAGAAAAAAGTTCTTAGTAAAAACATTTTGAAATAATAGATTTCTGCACCATTCTTGAAATACATTTATCATCATATTTTTTATATTTTTAGATTTAAAACATGTTCAAAAATAAACAGCCAAACTCATTAGTGGAATCATGAGCAGAAATATGGAAAAAAAAATTTAAAATTAACTACAAAGCGCCGTCCCATGATATCTGAAGTCAAAAAAGATTTGGATGGGGTTATGTGTAAAATGCCTTTAAGAAGTCATATCGTAGGTAGATTTTTAGGCTTGTTCGATGAAGAAAAGGGTCGAGAAAATCGAATAAGAAAAATAGCAAAAGAATTGTTGAAGCTCTGGCAGCAGCTCAATTTCCCTTCTTTCTCAATGCCACAGGTTTATACTAAGGTTGGCAAGTTAATAAAATCGTTTGAAGCTCATAGAAAGCGAAAGAGCGAAAAATTTAAGAAAAACTTAAAAACTCTTTTTGATAATACGAAAGTGACCTGAAATTGGCTGTGCAGGGAAGACAAAGAGCTTTATCAAAAGCAAATCGAATCATTCGGCCGAGTAGGTTACACAACTGAGAAAGAGGCTTCAGTGAAAACAATTCATCCATCTAAACCGAATTAGGAAATCCGATAAGTCAACAAACCAAGTATTGTGTTTTACAACCGACCCTGATAGTTCTGAGGAAGATATTAACAGAAAGCGGAACCTTCTGTGCTCGATGTTCCTCGTTCAATTATGGTGGCTTAACGAGCTGTAAAACTGATGGAAGAGATTCACCGCACTTGCAAAACGGATATATATCTCAATTGCAAGTTCATAAACAGTAATTTAGAAATTTAAAGTAACGAAAAGTTGAATATTGTAAACCATATGCAGTACAGAATAAATTATATGCAAATTTCCTCATTCTGATACAAATTTCGATGTGCGCGTAACGTTTTTTTTAGAATTTATTTAAATTATTGTTATTTTCGTGATTTTTATACAAAAGTTCATCGTTTTCCACTACAGCGTTTTAAATCTAAAAAAAATCATAACCCTAGTGTGGGCGTTCCCCGCATTGGGACTGGAACCTACCTTGTACCGCTCGAATATCGTATAATGAAGGGCGGAAACTTCAAAACTCTTAATGACCGCACCTGAAAAAAGTGAAGCTGTATACGTCTGTCTGTTGAAACCAAAATATAGGCAAAGTAAATCCCAGTAAAGAGCTGGCAGATATCCCGAAATACTTTTTTTGTCAAACAATAGATCACAGTCTAATGTGAGCGCGAGATTGGGCGAACCCATAAGCTTAACCAGGAGAAGGTTCAAATAAAAGAAAGTGTAAACGAGCGTTTATTTTTTTATAGATATATCTTTACTAGATTAATAAATTGATTTTTCAAAAATAAATCACAAATTGATAGAACTCACAATGTTTACGTGTGTGTATCACAATGTTGGCGCGGGCAGGCTAATGCAGCTTTGATATAATGTACAGGTCCACAGAACCGCGAAACAAAGCGTAAAACCACTGGGAGCAAATGGATTTACATGCAATTTTAATTATTCATTATTAATTGGCACACACGAATAAAATAAATTGTAAATAATGATAAGCATTTGAGAAACGTCAGTCGCTAGGAAACGTTCGGAAAGTCTCCAACGAGAAGTCCGAAGAGCTCTGCGTAAAGGTTGCCAGATGGTAGTTAAGGGTGTAGTGAGAATAAGTAAAGGGAGAGATATACGCTCTGACGGTTGCGATTGAATACATGTATAAGAAAGAATGATAATACAAAAACGGAAAAGGAAAACGGTATCGGTGATCGATTCTGCCGATATAAAAGGGGGTAACTGTAGGGCAAGGGGATTAAATTTATTGAAGCAGACAACCAAGTTGGCAGTGCGCGGGCTATTTAAATTTTAAAATAAAATACTCGTGTGATTTTTGTGAGTAAAGTTTCCCTGTGCGCGATGTCCAAAAGGACAAGAAAGTAGTGCATTTTTAATAGTTTTGTGGTGCCGAAAAGGCGAAAGGCTGTGGTAATAATGGTATTAAAGGCGAGAGGATGTCACCAAGAATAGATTTTTGCGAAATCACGGACCGGATGAATTCAATTTACCCGGCACTGCGGGTTGTTCCTTTTTGGTTTGATACCATTCTGCCTTTTGGAGCGTCTGACATTTTCTAACAGAGCGAGTTTTAAAAGGGTAAGTTCTAAGTGAACCAAATTTTTTTTTTGTAAAACCTTTGAATTCCTTCCGCTCCAATTCGGGGTTCACATTCGGCTGTTACAGCCACCCCATTTTCGAACGATTCTGACCCAACATAATACGTATGTGATTACAGAGTCCATTAGAGAAAATCCATGACTTTTCTTTCAAGTTTTCCGTTTCTTTAAAAATTTTTTTTTGTAAATATATTAATTCTTTTTGGGATTAATTTGTGAATGTTTCACAACCACCCTAATACCGGCGCGCCCGGTCAACTGGCCTCATAGGCGGGAACGCCCAATTGGCGTGGAAGCCTTCATAAGCTTCAATGTGTACCAAATGGTAAACACAACTCTTGTTCCTACAGGGAACATACCGTCTCCAAACAAACAAAAGCTTTCATAAGCGCCAGGGAGACTATTTTTTTACAACATCCCCACTTTTATCACCAACTTGGATTTCAGCAGCAGAAAATACAACCAACGAGATAAATTTTATTGCAGTGCACCCGAAAAGTACAAAACCGGAAAGCCTTGAACCAAGAGCAGTCTAGTAGGCGGTCATATTTTTTATATTAAATAATTTTTAAAATTAAGGTTGTGGAACCATTGCTACAACTAGTACACTAGGCGGCTATATTTTATCAAATACTTGCTAAAATTAAGGTTGTGAAAATTTCAATTTGTGTAAACGGGAGTCTGAGGTCGGACACAAAGAAAAATATACCAAACTTGAAGTTTTTTTACTGCGCAGAGGCAGATACATACATTTTGCTTCCAACAAATCCCCTCAGCCATATTAAAGGAGCTCTTTTAGGTAGGCATTATGATGTTTTAGGTAGCTGAAAATTTTACTCAAGTTGAGCGTGGAGTCGTTTGGATTCCTTTTGACGACTGATAGGCCCGTAAGAAGTACACAATTTGTTTAATACATTGATGCAAACATTTTTTGATTTATATAAAAAGAATTCCCGTATATAAATATGTATCGAATTAATATGTTTGTATAATTGGGTTTTTTTGTGTAAATTATCATATCTCATAATTCTTTTCCAAAGTCCAAAAACTCACGAACAAAAATTTGCCTTATAACGGTGCATTTACCTTGGCAATCTGACATTTTATTAAAATTTCCATAGTTTTTTTTTTGTATATACATTTGTAAACTTCGTTGTATGTAAACGAATGCAAACATTTTTGTTAAGGTGTGATATGATTTGATTAAAATCTTTATTATAAGCATGTAGTTTTTTATTGAGGTCAAAAAAATGTACAGCCTTGTTTTTTTTTTGTATCCTTAAGGCACATGTCCTGTTTTTTTTTTTGTATGATATTATATTCGGCGGCCACCGTGGTGTGATGGTAGCGTGCTCCGCCTATCACACCGTATGCCCTGGGTTCAACTCCCGGGCAAAGCAACATCAAAATTTTAGAAATAAGATTTTTCAATTAGAAGAAAATTTTTCTAAGCGGGGTCGCCCCTCGGCAGTGTCTGGCAAGCGCTCCGATTGTATTTCTGCCATGAAAAGCTCTCAGTGAAAACTCATCTGCCTTGCAGATGCCGTTCGGAGTCGGCATAAAACATGTAGGTCCCGTCCGGCCAATTTGTAGGGAAAAATCAAGAGGAGCACGACGCAAATTGGAAGAGAAGCTCGGCCTTAGATCTCTTCGGAGGTTATCGCGCCTTACATTTATTTTTTTTTATGATATTATATTTGCTTGGAATGTGAAATAATTTTTCCTTTACCGTCTAGAAAATTGTACATAAATCTATGAATGTCTAATGATGATATATATAATAGATTGCGTATGTGGAGTTGAAAATATAAAATATTTATTTGTTATAAGCACACTTATAGTAATTCTTGCGGCATAGTACTTACTTACTTAATTGGCGCTTAACCGTCTAAACGGTTATGGCCGTCCAACAAGGCGCGCCAGTCGCTCCTTCGCTCCGCCAACCGGCGCCAATTGGTCACACCAAGGGAGTTTAAATCGTTTTCCACCTGGTCCTTCCAACGGAGTGGGGGCCGCCCTCTACCTCTGCTTCCATAGGCGGGTTCCGATAGAAACACTTTCTTGGCCGGAGCATCATCTTTCATTCGCATAACATGGCCTTGCCAGCGCAGCCGCTGCGTTTTAATTCGCTGGACTATGTTGATGTCTGCGTATAGCTCGTACAGCTCATCATTAAATCTTCTTCGGTACTCGCCATCGGCAACGCGTAGAGGTCCATAAATCTTTCGAAGAACTTTTCTCTCGAACACTCCCAAAGCCGCTTCATCTGCTGTTGTCATGGTCCATGCTTCTGCCCCATATAGCAGGACGGGTACGATAAGTGACTTGTAGAGTATGATTTTCGTTCGCCGAGAGAGGACTTTACTTTTCAATTGCCTACCTAGTCCAAAGTAGCATTTATTGGCAAGATTGATTCTTCGCTGGATTTCAGTGCTGATGTTGTTGCTAATGTTGATGCTGGTTCCCAAATAAACGAAGTCTTTTACTATTTCGAAATTATGGCTGCCAACAGTAGCGTGGTTGCCAAGGCGCATATGCGCTGACTCTTTGCTCGATGACAGCAGGTACTTCGTTTTGTCCTCATTCAGCTTGGAGTAAGCAGAACTAACAGCGCGGGTGTTTAGGCCGATGATATCAATGTCATCAGCATATGCCAGTAATTGCACGCTTTTATAGTATATTGTTCCAGTGCGGTTAAGTTCTGCAGCTAGTATAATTTTCTCCAGCATCAAATTAAAGAAATCGCACGATAGGGGGTCACCCTGTCTGAAACCTCGTTTAGTTTCGAACGGCTCGGAGAGGTCCTTCCCAATTCTGACTGAGCTGATGGTGTTGCTTAACGTCATTTTGCACAGCCGTATAAGTTTTGCGGGGAAACCAAATTCAGACATAGCGGCATATAGGCAGCTCCTTTTCGTGCTGTCGAAGGCGGCTTTAAAGTCGACGAAGAGGTGATGTGTGTCGATTCTCTTTTCACGGGTTTTTTCCAAGATTTGGCGCATTGTGAAAATCTGGTCGATGGTAGATTTACCAGGTCTGAAGCCGCACTGATAAGGTCCAATCAGCCGGTTCACGGTGGGCTTCAATCTTTCGCACAATACACTTGAAAGGACCTTATATGCGATATTAAGAAGGCTGATTCCACGATAGTTGGTGCATTTTGCAGTATCCCCCTTCTTGTGGACTGGGCAAAGAACACTTAGATTCCAATCGTCGGGCATGCTTTCGTCCGCCCATATTTTGCTAAGAAGCTGCTGCATGCGCCTTACCAACTCCTCGCCGCCGAACTTGAATAGCTCCGCAGGCAATCCATCAGCGCCCACGGCCTTGTTGTTTTTCAATCTGGTTATTGCTATTCTAACTTCGTCATAATCGGGCGGGGGGACATATATTCCATCATCATCGATTGCGGGATCGGGTTCTTCATCTCTGCGCGGTGAATTGCTGCCTCCATTTAGGAGAGCAGAGAAGTGTTCCCTCCATAATCTAAGCACTCTCTGGACATAAGTTACAAGGTCGCCGTTTTCATTCCTACAGGAGTTTGCCCCGGTCTTAAAACCTTCCGTCTGTCGCCGTATTTTTTGGTAGAATTTTCGGGCGTTATTCCTGGTGGCTAGCAGCTCAAGCTCCTCGCACTCACGCCTTTCTGCTTCTGCTTTTTTCTTCCTGAAAAGGCGTCTCGCTTCCCTTTTCAACTCACGATAGCGTTCACACACTCCTCTTGTCGCGCTCGCTTTTAACGTAGCCCTGTAGGCAGCGTCTTTTCTTTCGGTTGCAACGCGGCATTCTTCATCATACCAGTTGTTTTTTCGTGGCCGCCGGTAACCAATTTTTTCCTCGGCGGCAGTATGAAGTGCTTTGGAGATATGCTCCCACTGCTCCTGTATTCCTTCAGGATGAGTTGTGCCCTCAGAGAGCAGGTGTGAGAGTCGAGTTGCGAAATCATTGGCAGTCTGTTGTGATTGAAGCTTTTCGACGTCTAGCTTTCCTTGTGTTTTTTGTTCCTTGTTTTTAGCCGCGTTGAGGCGGGTGCGTATTTTGGTTGCAACGAGATAATGGTCCGAATCGATGTTAGGTCCTCGGATCGTTCGCACATCTAAAACACTGGAGGCATGCCGTCCGTCTATCACAAAGTGATCGATCTGATTGCGAGTATTTCGATCAGGAGAGCCATGTAGCTTGATGTATCTTTTTATGCATGAACCTCGTGCTTGATATGACCATGTTTCGAGCACCGGCAAAGTCAATCAGCCTCAGTCCGTTAGGAGAAGTTTCATTGTGTAGGCTGAACTTTCCGACTGTAGGGCCAAAAACACCTTCTTTGCCCACCCTGGCGTTAAAGTCGCCAAGCACGACTTTTATATCATGACGGGGGCAGCGCTCGTATGTGCGTTCTAATTGTTCATAAAAAGTGTCTTTCACCTCATCGTCTTTCTCCTCTGTCGGCGCATGGGCGCAGATGAATGATATATTAAAAAATTTTGCTTTTATTCGAATAGCGGCGAGACGCTCGTCCACAGGCGTGAACGCCAGCACTTGGCGACAAAGTCTCTCTCCCACCACGAATCCGACGCCGAAACTGCGCTTATTCGCATGGCCACTCCAATATATGTCACAATTTTTGATCTTCTTTCTTCCTTGCTTCGTCCAACGCATTTCTTGGATGGCGGTGATGTCAGATTTTGCTTTGACGAGGACATCAACCAGCCGGGCATCTGCACCAATCCCATTCAGGGAGCGGACGTTCCAGGTGCATGCCCTCAATTCATTGTCCTTCAAACGTTTGCCATGGTCGTCATCAATAGAGAGTGTATTTATCCGAGGCTTGTTGTTATATTTCATTGGAGTATGGTTTTACGTGGCGGGTCCCAAGCCCAGCGCACAACCCGCTCAGCGGGGGTGAAAATATTACTTGGCACGTTTATATAGCGAGCCGCTTGCTCCAAGACAGACGCCCGCTTGCAGCCGCACCTAGAGGTGTACAGACGCTGCCGATGAAATCTCCCCCGGCTAGCCCTTAAACCGATTATGTCAGAGTGGCCTAGCCAGGTTGTCGCCTTCTCACATTAGCTCACCGCTAAACGGGTGTTTAGCGGCTACCCAGAGGATACTTGGCCGCAAGCGACCGGCAGTAGTGAGCTGCTTGAACCGCATGCAAAAGAATCGCTCTGGCCATTCCCAGGTGAATGGCGGTCAGAAGCTTTCCCCACTTTCGTGGACTTCTACACACGGCCCCACCCTCCAACCTTGCGGCATAGGGGATCTGTAAAACTCAAAGCCTGAATTTTAGGAATCTTTGATTAAATTTTGTATGATAGTAAGTTTTTTTATCATTAAAAATGTCATATTGAAAGAAAGAAAAAAGTAAATATGGTATGCTAATTTGATCGGTTGTGGAGAGGAAGGATGACGACAGGGTAGGTAAGAGGATTAAGACGGAGCATAAAGAAAAGGGGACCAGCTCAAAGCCTAAATAACCGAGCGGTCCAATGTTGGGTGGGCTTCCTGCGAGGTGTGTGCATCTCTACAGGAAGAGGAGTTAAGTGTAACATCCGCCCGCATCAAGGTGGACAAGGGTTAAGGGCCTCGACCCCTCACACTGAGCTAGCTGGGGCAATCCACCTTGATTGCGCAAAGGTGCGGATCCACACCAAGTGTACGTTACACGTAAGACAGCTTATATTTTATCACAGTATGAAATATGTGTATAATATGAAGATTGAAATGTTGCCTGAGTACTTGAGTGATAAACTAATTTATGTCAATGAAACCCACTCAGAAAACAATAATTTCAGACTTCCTCTCTTCAAAACAGAACTGGACAAGCAAAGTATATTTTATAAAGGCTTAACAAGTTTTAACGATCTTCCTAATCATATAAAAAATAGTAATAATTTAAAAACATTCAGTGTTCTAGAGCACTGTAAAACTCTCCCGGTAAAGTAAACAAGTTTTAATTGTCCTTATTTTTGATTTTTCATGTACGGGCATATGACGGGGAATGCACAACCAGCTAAGCCTTAAGCTGCCGAATGATTAACCGAAAATGGATCGCCTGACAGAAAATTCATACACAAATCATGTAAAAAAACGAGGGATTCGGGACGAAACCTCGTAAGCGCAGTCTCAGACCGACATTTGCTGCCTTGATGGGACACAACGTCCTTTCAGCGTGATTCGTGCAGGATTAGAAACACCTTCTTTCCAACCTTCCAATAAACATTGCTCATCACTTTGAGATACCACTCATAACAAAATGAAGTAAGGCCAAACAAAATTTGGAACAGTGGGGATTGGAAACATGTCCTTTTCAACTTCCCATTATATGTTGAGCTGTGCTGGTCGGAATCTTCATGCATTCCGACAGCGTCATAAATGAAAATATATGTTCAAAATTTTGCGCGTTCTTTCCAACCTCCCTTAAAAGAGAGCTCCCATACTCCCAGACGTCATGCTAGTAAATATATTGATCGGAATCACATGGCATTCCGACAGCATATTCAATAGAACTAAGTGATTTTATTTAATGAATTGTATTTAGTAGTTTAAGTTTTAGTCCTAAATAGCCGTAATAATAAGTAAATTAAAATTGAATTAAATATATGTGTACATATGTGTATACATAAAATATTTCGCCATATTTAAAGGCAAAAACACGGAAGGAGTAAACAACTTGAAGAAAATAACCGTGTTTTTTTTGCACGCGTATACGCTTCGTTTGCGCGTGAAAAAAACGCCTATCTTCGCTTAGATAATGCTTAGGAGACCCATCTAGCGACAGAGGTTAAACAAATAGCTACAGCACAGGGTGTCCCGAAAAGTGGAGACACAACCCTCTGTTGTATTTCTGTGTATAACATAAAGCTGAATCAGTTGTGATAAATAGTGGACGCGTATAGAATACATATAATTAGTGCAGAATGTGAAACATAGCCACATATTTCACTTACATCTGAGTATAATGCGTATTGAAATTTAGTAGTGCTAATTTTATGCGTAGCAATTTCAGAGGTGTATTTAAAGTTTGTCCCTTAGCAGTCCATATAAAGTTTAAGCGTAAACGTATATAGATGTGAAAAAAACACAGCAAATGCAAGGATAATAAATAGTTTGTTTACGTGCGAAATTATTTAAATGTTAATAATTCTATCAGTATCTTAAATTTTTGTGTTCGTTTCTTCTTCTTATTTTAAAAAAAAACAGATGTCATGGCTCAACTATAGGGTTGCCTCATCTCTACAGCAACAACATATCTTTGTTCAGATTGTCAAAATCTACGTGTTGGTGTTAGGCGAATGGAATGAAATGAAGACATAAAACTTATAGCAGTTTTTGTGTGTTGGAAAAAAATGTTGTCAGTGTGTTGGTTTCATTTTGAGTTTGCTATCTCCTTTTGACAATCCCTACTCCAGTGAAATGAAAAAAATAAAATCAGCTGATCAGATGAGCCAACCATATAGTTGAACCATGGTAGCACTGAAATAAATGTGTGTAGATATGTGCATACATAAAAGATTTCGCCATATTTAAAATCAAAAACACGGAAAGAATAAACAACTTGAAGAAAATGTACATTGAAAAAAATGGTGCTGGTAAAATCTGTTGTTCTTGACTTAACGGAGATGCGGTGAAATTGATAGAATTATGGTTAATTCGACCGAGTTCTTTGTCAAGCGAACAAATTAGTTTAGGCGTTTCAACAGAAGAGAAATTGTCACTCTTAAGTTAACAAAATTCTGCAAAATTGACAGATTCGCAATCAATCTAACTGATTTTCTTTTAACACAACTGATCTCACTGGTCATTTCAACAGCGAAAAACAGTCAATGCATGAGCAAATTTCAGGGAGAATTTTACGCTCACTGCGCTCTCTACTTTGTACTTGTGACGATGGTGCCACTTGTTAAGAAAAAAGTCCAAAATAAGAAAACCACCAAATCTAAAAAACAGACAAATTGGGAAAACAACAAAAAACTAGTTTTTCAGTTATCAATACAAAATGAAAAAACCCTTTTTTTGAATTTACTGTGCATAACACTGCAAAAAATTGTGCGATACCGGGACACCTATTTATCGGGTACAATTTTGGAGCTTCCCCTCCAAGCGAAATTCAAAATGGCACCCTCTTGTTGCAAAATTTTTATTTGAACGAGCGCGATTTTTCCAAAGTAACATTTTGTTCAAGTTTTTACGAATTTTCACGCACGCGAACGAATCTAATAAGATAATAAAAAACATCAACAATAAATGTTTCCGACAGCATAAAAGTTTGAGTTGTTTTGGGAATCGTTTCAAAATAAAGTGTTACGAGAATTAAATTTGCCGAATTACATGTAAAGTTACTCCAGTGGTGAATTACCTTCCCGCGATTTGATTCTTTACTTTTCTATAACTTTCAAGTTCTCTATTTAAAATGTTATGTCAAACATTTATACTACAAGTTTTGTTCGAAACAATCAAGTGTGGCAACTTTACATGCTAGAGAAGAAATTGAGAATGAGCTGCAACTGAAAGAATTGAGAATCAGTTTCGTGACTACTACGAAGTTTAAAACTATAAATTAAATAAATTATAAAAAATAAAATTTGGTGAAAGTGCGTTTAATAAAACAAAGTAATAAAGTGTATAATATTTAATGTGTTCCAGCATATTTGATGTACGCCCAATTGAAGTTCGGTTAGTAAGTACCAGAGCTGTAAAAATATTGAATCAATTAAGTGTGCATTCTCTCAGCACTCTCTTAAAAATTTGTGATATTTGGTTGCATATTATAAATCTCCATTCCTGAATACTTAAAATACTTTAACTTAAAGCTAAAGTATGTGTGTTATTGCATGGTAAAATATAATTTAATATAGAGTGCGAATGTAGGAACCATTCCCAATCTTTAATGAATGTAAACTTGAAATGAATGCACACTTTTTTCCATTCAGTACAAAATACTTTTTCCCCAAGGTTATTTTTTTTTGTGTACTTTCATTGCCACCGGATATGTTAAATCACTTTAGGAGTTGGGTGCAAAAAGGCGTAAAATTGGTCAATAGCAAAAATAGCCCCTTCTAATTATTCAAGTAGTTTAATTTTTAAGAATTCATGAGCTTAACACCGGCTTATAATTAATGACTATTAATTATTATGTGTGTTTAAGAACAACTGAAAAGAAAGAAGCATTTACTGGTATATTACGACGGTACCATTTCAAAAACAAACAGGCAAGTAGTTAATTATAAACCAGGAAAGTCCTAAATCATCTTCACGGTGTCCGAACCTAAGACATACAAGAAATAGTACTTCATAGCAGATTTTGTATACTTCGTAATTCGGTTGATTTTTTTTAATTAATCGTGTGAGATCAAAAAATGTTAGGCTTTTGTGAGTTGATTGGTTTCCTCTTTAGGTAAATCTCGCGGATAACTCGCTTACATAAAACCATAGGGCTCTTGATTATATAAAGTATTCAAAAGACATGAAGATATAGTTGAATTTGGCTGATTTCTATTTTTTTGAGCAGATTTGTATTCAAAGTTAATTTCCTTGCTATAAAAAAAGCTACAACTCCCTATAGAGCCTACTTTAAATGGCTGTAATTACAAGTTATTGTGTTTAGAAGAATATTTTTCTTAGAAAATAAGATATTGCCATTGCAATTTGCAAACTCACAAACCAGTATATATACAGTAGCCGTGTTTTTTAACACGCGCGTATACGTTTCGTTTGCGCGTGTTAAAAAACGCCTATCTTCGCTTAGATAATGCTTAGGAGACCCATCTAGCGGCTGTGGTAAAACAACTAGCTACAGCAACAGGGTGTACCGAAAAGCGGAGACGCAACGCTCTGATGGCCATAGGGTATAACATATAGCTGAATCAGTTGCGATGAATTGTGGACACACATATAATACATAGAATTAGTGTACAGGGTGAAACAAAGACACATATTTCAGTTACATCTGAGTATAATGCGTATTGAAATTTAGTAGGACAAAATTTATGCGCAGCAATTTCAGAGGTGTATTTATAGTTTGTCTCTTAGCAGTCAATATAAAGTTTAAGCGTAAACGGATATACGCGTGTTAAAAAACACGGCTAGTATTTACCATATACCGCTAGGAAGAATATATGGAGAAACTTGAGAGCTTTTATAATGTATTGCCTTTTGTTCAATTGTTTAATCACCAATTGAAGACGTGCAAATGTAGGCTAGTACTTTTTAAGGCAAGCCTTTTATATGACACATTGGCAACACTCATTTAGAACGATGACGATGAACAGAGATGTTAAAATCTTTATGGAAATTTCAATAGGAATACTTTTCCAGTTAACTTCTTCGTACTTTATTGTCATTTAAATATGGAAAAAACTGGTCATCACGGACAATAATTAAATTTGTGTGTTGATATTTTGAAGTGGCTTTAATTAAATGCAACCATGTGATATTTGAGCGGGTTTTGTGCTTGTACGACATTTTTCACAATTGATTGGTACTAGAAAAGTGTGTGCACACTCAGCAAAGGCTGCATTCATTTGAATATTTATTCTGTGTTGAAAAATGTTTGTGTTTCATTCAATTACTTCATTCTTTCTTCGAATGAGTTAAGGAGTGCATTCTTTTTTTCCACTACTGAATGAAGAATGGGTTAACTTTTAAGCCGCATTCCTTAGCAAGGAATGAATGAATGAAGAAAAAGCATTCTTAAACCAATGATTTAAAATTTCAAATGATTGCACAATTTTACAACTCTGGTAAGTACATATATATGTACGTATGTACTCATTTGTCCGATTTTTGTTTTAAATTCAAGGAAAATGGAAACATTTTATATCAAATGTGCGTACACGAATATAGATATAATTATAATATAACAATATGGTGAAAATTTTTGAAGAAAAGGTTGAAATAAAGTTCTTGAAACCGACGCCAATGTGGTTTAACAAACGGTGCAGTGCCGTTATTTTCGCTAGAGTATGTACAAACGCTTGTGTGAATATGTATGTAGCAAATATATATGTAGTAAGCATGCGTATTTATGTATTCACATATTTACGTATATATATGGCAACATACCTTCGTACAAAGCTGTCGATGGTAATTCGGAACAAGTTTTGTTTATTTGAATTCAGATTTAAGTTATTAATATTTTAATTAATATTACTAAATATAGCAATAAAATCATTAGGAATGAAATGTACTTATGTGTAATTTATACAAATAAAAAAATACGTAAGTTTAAATACATATATATTTATACGGCTTTTATTTTTTCCACAGGTATTAATGTCATATGAACAGAAATTCTGTTGATGTAAAAGTTTACGCTATTAATCTAGAAAAAGCAGAAATATCTGTTATTTCAATAGATTTCACTGGTGGTGTCATTTCGATAATAAACTCTGTTAATTTAACAGTTTACGCTGGTTATTTCGAATGAACAAAAATCTCTGTTTCTACGGCTTTCGCTGTTAGTCTCATCTTAACATTAAATGTGTTAATTTAACAGTTTGCACTGGTGATTTCAAAAGAACAGAAATCCTTTTCATATTAACAGTTTTGATTGGTATTCTTAGAGCGGCAGTAATAATTGCTAATTTTAACAAAACTATGGGTAAAGCATAATGAAACAACTTTTTTTGTTTAATTGACTACTAAAACGGTCAATTACGAATCAACGATTTTTGCGAATTTGATTCAACATCTTGTTGCGATGGATAAAAATTGAGAGATATTTCGGTTGATTTTACCAGTTTTTCCTTTCAGTGTAAGGAAAATAAATAGTTTGTATACGTCCGAAACTATTTAAATGTTAATAATTCTATCAGTATCTTCAATTTTTGTGTACGTTTCTCCTAATTTTTCAAAAAACAGATGTTTTATATTAGTGATACCGGTAGTGGAATTCAATAACTTTTATAACCTTTATTTGCGAATCGATAAATATAACGATTTCGTTATTCAGTGACAATGTTGTATCGATATTTGACAGCTGATCGTCGATAAACAAATATCGATACAAAATTGTTACTGCAGTTTATATACGGAATTTATTTATTTTTGGCATTCCTTTTGTGCTTTTCGCATTTTTTGGTTTCCTCAAACTGTGCTGCCACATTTCTACTATTAAAACGAAATTTAAATACCAACTACTTCGAGTAGTTAAAACTAAGTTAGTGAATAAGATAAGGCAAGCGACAAAATTGTTAATTAAAATCTTCACAAATCGCATCGTTTTAAATTAGTGAATTCCACTACAGCTCCCATTAAGGCAGGATGCACACGAGCTTCGTACACGCGTACGAGATATGATATGTAGCTACGTTTTCTCTACGCCTCAAGATCTACACACGAGGCTACTTTGGAGCGTCGCTGCAAAAAGCAATTATTGAAAAAAATAAGAAATTAAATTTCTTCAGGTATATCCGTTCCCGAAACCAAAGGAAAAAAGGTAGTAAAAGTTCTTTGCATCCCCGTGCCTTTGTAAATTATGAAAGGAAACTTTACACCACCGTGGACTAAAGAAAAGAGTGATTTCTATTTTTCAACACTTGCTAGCCTGTTAAACGCTTCAGCAATGTCTAACCAAGCTTTTGTGGTGTTGAATACTCTTTTTCGCTTTGATAATATGCTTTTCATGCACTTTTATTAACTAAAATTAATTTTCTAACTAATTACACAAATTTGCAACAAACAAAATTTAAACAAACATTTTGTTCTTCCTTTTTTTCACGCGTACATACGCTCAGCGAACAACATTGCTGTACGCTTAGCTACATGAAATTTTCATGCTTTGTCGCTTTCTGCAGCTTGCGCCTCGTGTGCAATTCTCCATTCAAGTACATGTGTTCGAGATGAAGGCGTACAGATTTCGTCTGCAGCGTCTATGACGCGTAGCCTTATGTGCACCTTGCCCAAGTTGATCCAGATCTTTCCAGTGAAATTTGATCGCGAGCCAGAGCTCGATAAGTCAACGGAACGGTACTATTATAATAAGAGACGTCACTCGCTACTTCTAGCCATTTGCTCGATGTGTTCTATGAGTCGGCTGCTTATATACGAAATAAATATTGTAACCAATGTTAGCAGCACTGAGCGATGCTATCATCTCTAAGCCGATGCTAAGCAGTGACGTGAATTGACATCAATAAGTATCTACATAAACGAAACAATAATTGCGTCTACATATATGTACCCTGTACGTATACGAGCAGCGGAGAGTCAATGCACAAACACATGCATATATCTGAGATACTCCTGAAAGTATGCAATGAGAAAAACTATAAAATTGTGCAATTTTAGTTACAGCTGAGAAGTTTGAGAGCTGCTGGACTAGTAGATTCTGGAAGCGCCTAGAAGATGCTAACGTTGAAATCGAAGAGTATAAAAGGCGGTAATTGTAGAGGCGCTGGAATTCAGTTTGATTTGAGTTGTCAAGCAATTTCGACTAAGACGCTATCTAGCGAGCAAGAGCAGTATTATTTTGAATAGTAGAGTTTCATTTGAGCTATCAATCAGTTTGGCTATTAAGCAAGCTATTCGTTGCACAATTTGAGTGTTATTGTGAAGTACTTTAATAAAGGCCATTTTGCATTATTAAAAATTGGAGTTATTTATTCAACAGTTTAGTGATTCGAACTTAGCAGAGGATTGCAAATAAAAGGATTTGCAAGTAAGTTCGTTACAATTGGTGTCAGAAGAGGAATTGTTGAATAAATTCCGGAGGACAACAAGGACATGGCAAAGTTCAGTGAATTGAAGATCCAGCAACTGAAGAAGGAGTTCGAGAGCCGTGGATTAAATACAAGCGGCGTTAAACTCGAACTTCAGGCACGGCTACGAGAGGCAATGGAAGCAGAAGGAATTGATGTGGACGAGTATGTCGTTTATGCTGATGGGGACGAGACAACAAAAAAAATTTAAGAGAAAAACGAAACATCGCAGACAGTTACGAGCACAGACTTGAACATGATATTGGCTGTAATAGCTGCTCAAACATCGACAGAAACATCAATGTCGTCGCAAATATCATCCCAACTAGAATCACAGGAGGTACGCATTTCAGAAATGGCGTCGCAAGTAACATCACAATTGGAAGAACAGAAAACGTATATGTCATCACAGATGGAATCCCAAGAGACACGAATAACATCCAAGATGGAAATACAGCTCCAAGAACAGAAGACATATATGGCATCCCAACTGGAAGAGCAAAAGACATGTATGGCATCCCAACTGGAATCACAGGAGGCAGGTATTTCAGAAATGACGTCGCAAGTGTCATCTCAACTGGAAGACCAAAAGACATATATGGAATCTCAATTGGAAGCGCAAGAGGCACGTATATCTGAAATGTGGGTAGAAATTGTGGAACAGGTATCATCAAAACTGGAAGCGCAGGAAGCAAAAATGGCTCAATTTCAGGCAGAAGTAGATGATTTAAAAGGTCGTATGGAGCAGTTACAACTAAATCGCCCAGCTGTTTCAGCAAGCAATCCAAAGGTAAAAACACCATCCTTTGACGGTTCTGTTCCTTTCCAGGTGTTTAAGATTCAGTTTGAAAAGACCGCAGCAGTGAACAACTGGAATGCTGAAGATAAAGTTGCTGCACTATTCGTGGCATTGAAAGGATCTGCTGCTGAAATCCTACAGACTATTCCCGAGGGAGAGCGGAACAACTACAAAACATTGATGAGCGCTCTAGAGAGGCGATACGGAAGCGAACACAGGAAGCAGATACACCAAATAGAGTTGCAAAACCGCTACCAAAAGGCTAATGAGACTTTGCAGGAGTTTGCGTCAGATGTCGAAAGGCTTGCACATTTGGCGAATGCCGACGCATCCGTGGAATACACCGAAAGGGTAAAAATTCAGAGCGTTATAAATGGCATACGGGACGTCTAAACGAAACGAGCCACATACGCAAACCCAAAGCCAACATTTGCAGAAACGGTGTCACAAGCTCTGATTCAGGAAACAGCGTCGCTTCTGTGTAAGCCAGTTTTCAAAGCACGCCGTGTGGAAGTAGAAAGGCCAGAGTGGGTAGACGCAATATTGGAGGCGCTGAAAGGATCGCAAAAGCGGAGTGAAAAAGTTATCAAATGCTTCAAATGCGGGAAGTCCGGTCACATTGCACGTCATTGCGATCTTGGTCCTAATAGTTCCAACAATGGGGGTGGCCGTAAAGGCAAAGCTGGAGGAAATGAGCAAGAGCGTGTCGAATGTAAAGAACGAAAACTTGCCCCGGCTATTGAATGTCCTGTGATATCTGTGTCGCAATTTGGAAGGAAATCAAGCAGTCTTACCGTCAGAGGGGATGTGGATGGCAAGGAGCGTGTACTGACTGTAGATACGGGCGCATCTCATTCCTTGATCCGATCTGACTTGGTCAACAGGAGAGTAAAACCGTTACCTGGAGCGAAGTTGCGTACGGTCACTGGCGAGTATAACCAAGTCCGGGCAGAAGTGATCTATGAAGTCTTAATTGGGAAGGTCAGGGTTTTACACAAATTCGTTGTGGCGGAGATTGTTGATGAAGTTATATTGGGAGTGGATTTCTTGGTTGACCATGACATCAAGGTAGAAATGCAGAGAAGGGTGATACATTATGGGAACCAAGATGTGCCACTTAACTTCAGTTTGGAAAAAGGGTTCAGCAGTGAGCGAGTGCTGGTGGAGAAGACTCGACAAAGGCCACGAAAGTCAAAAAGGAAAGGTTGATGAATCGAATGTGTCAAATAAAGCCAAATTAAAAGTAATTGCGAGAAAAAGACCCGCATCGACAAACCCTAATGGATGCACTAAAATGGCTGAAAGAATTTTTCAGAAAGAAAGCAAGGATGGTTTCAAACCAGCGCGCACTTCTGTTGGGAAACGTCGGAACGATACTGAGTATGTGAAGCCAATCCGTGAAGAACAAGCTCTACAAAGTAGTTCTTCATTGGCCAAGCAACAGAGTGCGAGAGAACGATCCAGAGTATGAGTAGTATAATGAGTAGTAAGATGGAACACAGGTACGACAAGGAAAATAATTCGGAAAGTTTCCTGGAGGGAGATTTGGTACTGATATACAACCCTCACCGGCGGAAAGGTGTTCCATCCAAATATCGGTGCAGTTGAGAAGGCCCGTACAGAGTTGTGAAGACGATCAGTGATGTCATCTACCGCAAACAAGCTACTGGGAAATCACGAAATAGAAGAGTGTTACATTTGGCGATGCTAGCAGCGTTTAGATCGAGAGATTTGTCTGATCGGGACGATCAGACTTCGGTGAACGGCAGTGTAACGAACGCTAGCAGCACTGAGCGATGCTATCGTCTCTAAGCCGATGCTAAGCAGTGACGTGAATTCACATCAATAATTCAATCATTATGTATCTACATAAACGAAACAATAATTGCGTCTACATATATGTACCATGTACGTATACGAGCAGCAATTTTAGTTACAGTTGAGAAGTTTGAGAGCTGCTGGACTAGTAGATTCTGGAAGCACCTAGAAGATGCGAACGTTGAAATCCAAGAGTATAAAAGGCGGCAATTGTAGAGGCGCTGGAATTCAGTTTGATTTGAGTTGTCAAGCAGTTTCGACTAAGACGCTATCTAGCGATCAAGAGCAGTATTATTTTGAATAGTAGAGTTTCATTTGAGCTATCAATCAGTTTGGTTATTAAGCAAGCTATTCGTTGCACAGTTTGAGTGTTATTGTGAAGTACTTTAATAAAGGCCATTTTGCATTATTACAAATTGGAGTTATTTATTCAACAGTTTAGTGATTCGAACTTAGCAGAGGATTGCAAATAAGAGGATTTGCAAGTAATTTCGTTACAATATATATAAAAAAGCAATCCGAAATGGAAAGCGATCCTACTGGAGGGATTTCTGCGGCAGGATTGAATCCACATCCGCGGCCTCCCGTTTAAGGAAGGCGCTATCGAAATCTCCAACTCAGCTATGTTACGTCCAAAAGCCGGATGGGCACTGGATGGACTCCAGCGCTGAAACCATAAACTTGCTTATGGATACACACTTCCCAGCAAGTGCGGGCGTGTCTTCAAATATTGTCAGGGGCGGGTCACCTAATGATCAGCTAATAAGCGAAATCACAGATGATATAAGGATAGATTGGGTTTTACAGACGTTCAAGCCCTATACATCGCTGGGGCAGGATGGAATTTTTCCAGCTCAGCTACAATATACTGCCGAACTTATAAGGCCCTGGAAAAAGGGATTTTTATAGGTTGACTTAGGCTCAATTACGTACCAGTATCGTGGAGGGAAGTCAACGTGGTCTTTATCCCCAAGGCAGGGAAACCCTCCCACTCTAAACCAAATGATTATAGGCCTATAAGCTTATCTTCTTTTCTGCTTAAAGCACTCGAAATACTCCTAGAGGACTACATCAGGAGGAGGATTGAGCCGTCGCTTCTTTCGCAAGCTCAGCGTGCCTATACTAAGGGCAGGTCAACTGACACGGCCTTGCACTCACTGGTGTCCATTATCGAAAGGTCACTAGATCTCAAGGAATACATATTGGTGGCATTTCTAAATATGGTGGGTGCCTTCAACAACGTTCTCCCGGAGGTCATCACCTCGGTGCTGACCGATCTGGGGGTCGATGCGTGCCTGGTGGAGTTCATATACAATCTGCTTACGCGTATGCAGATTAAAACTGAGCTAGGTGGATGCGTGATCAGCAGGCCGGTCGGCAGAGGCACTCCGCTGGGAGGCGTTCTCTCTCCGCCGCTTTGGGTGGTTACCGTCAACCAACTACTACTCCTCATGGAATCAGAACATCACCAAGTGATCGCGTATGCAGATGACATCTGCGTCACCATGCGGGGGAAATTTCCGCAAACTCTTTTCAACCTAATGGAAGAGGTACTATCCAAAATTTTGCACTGGGCCACACCACAGGTTTGAAAGTCAACCAGGATAAAACCGAGCTTATCCTCTTCACGAGGAAGTATAAAGTACCAAATCTAACACCGCCAAGAATTGGGGGTACGTTTTTAGCATTTAGCGATCAAGTCAAGTATTTGGGAGTCATTCTGGATAGGAAGCTATTATGGAGTGACCATATAGTGGAGCGATGCAAGAAAGCAGCGCTATTCACCGGCAAGAGGGCAATTGGCACCTCCTGGGGATTCTCCCCTAAGGTGGCCTACTGGATTTATACAGCCATTGTGCGCCCGATTCTTCTTTATGGTGCCTAGGTCTGGTGGCCCGCACTAGCTAAAACTGCCTATCTTAAAATGCTTCAAAAGGTGCAACGGAGTTCGGAGCTCTGCATCACCGGGGCTCTCGGCTTCACTCCATCTGAAGCACTCAACACAATGCTGTACCTTCCACCTCTTGACCTGGTGGCGAAGGAAATAGCGGTCCTCGCCGCTCTACGTATAAGGGAAACAGGTCTCTGGTCAAATGGATCTAGTGGACATGCACCAATCCTGGGAGCGAATGCCCCAGTCCCAATACCGGTGCGCACTGTCTTTGTTAAAAACTATAGTATATATATACCATCGCGACAAGACTGGAATACCAGAAAACATACGGTACTGTGTGCCATCAACATATTCACGGATAGTTCTACGCTAGACGGATAGGTGGGAGCAGACCTCTTTTCACCGGATCTGGGACTAGAGGTCTCTTTTCGCCTACCAGATCACTGTACTGTTTACCAAGCGGAAATGCTGGCAATACACAGGACTGTGAACCATCTCGGGTCTATGCCTAAGGATGGTAAACGGGTGTTTCTTTTCTCAGACGGCCAGGCCGCATTAAAGGCCCTGGACTCATTCGTCGACAACGCAAAGTCGGTCACTGAATGCCGCAGATCTCTTAACGAGGAGGCTCAGCACTTCAGTATCAGCCTTATACTGGTACCTGGGCACAGGTATATTGAAGGCAACTGCAGAGCAGACGAGCTGGCCAGAAGAGGCACCACCGACCATATCCTTCCGGGAAATGATTCGGTAGGTATATCCATGGCCACTTTCAGGCTTCGTGTGAAGTCAAGCACTATAAGAATTGCAAATGGACTATGGTCAGCCTTATCAATGTGTGAGACATCCAGGCAAACCTGGCCCTCATACGACAAGGGGCGCACAGGGCGCTTCTGATTTTAAATAAATCAGTTCTATCGTTCCCGGGTTCTTTTCATGGGGTGTTGCGCCTTGCTCTCACCGGCGTCACCCCAAATCGTCGACTCGTAGGTGTTTCTACACCCTCCCTCCCTCCTCGTGGTGGCACCTGGTAACGCTTCGGCGGCTAATTCGAGCGGCGACCTTTTTTCCCACCCCTTAACCCTATCTTCTTTTCTTTTTTCTCTTCCCTTCGTCCTTAATGGGCTGGATCAAGGTGTTATTCGACCCGTGCCGAGGATCAGCCTGGCTGGGGACCATAAATAGCCCAGTCGCTAACGGAGTGCATCGAATACCGAGCGAACTTCGGCTGACGGAAAATCCAGCCCGGGTATTCCAAAGGCCGGTACCTCTCGGGGAAGGGCCACCGACAGAGAAGACTTTGGGGCGGCTGCCGCCCATCTCGTAGCCACCAGCACAGCTGCTACTCGGCGTCAAGCGTCTGGCGGTTTGGCTGCTGGGGCTCCATGGTTATGGGGGTGGCCGGCTCTATGGTCAAGGGAGTTAAAAATCCCAGTCACCAGGACAAGCGCTGGGCTGCCCGGATCCTGCGTAGGAATGCCTCCTCGCCGATAAAGGAGGGGAAGTTTCCGCGGAGGACTGGTCGAAGGCGCAGCGTGACCTTGCTTGGGCGAAAGAGATGTTGCCGGAGTTCAGGCTGGACTGGGTCGAGAGCGATGAAGCTTCGAAGCGCCAGCGGTCTATGGATGAATCCAACCCTACGGCACCGAAAAGGGCCAAGAGGCAGGGAGGTTGGACGCGGTCTTTCGCAGAAATAACCAAGGATCGGCAGATCATTGGTGTTATTGACGAGATCAGCGAATATGGCAGGATCCCGAAACAGCAGTGGAAGTGGATTGAGGCAGCGCTCGCTACTGTAGCCGTTAAGGTCAAAAAAGAAAACCCTGGTGCGCCGCCTTCTTATACCGATAGGGGGTGGTTCCAGGGCAATATTAAACTAATTGCATGTGACAACGTCAGGTCGGCGAAGCTTTACAAAGCCGCCGTCTCGCTGATAGCGGAGGTGTATCCGGGCGCGCGCCTCAAGGTAGTGGAGGCGTGTGATATCCCCTCACGACCAAGGGCGAGAGCCTGGGTTCCAGTGACGCCAACGGACCCCGATGATATCCTGGAGCTGCTCCAGGGGTACAATCCTGGTCTACCGACCCAAAACTAGAAGGTGGTTAACGTGGAGAAGACTGAACGTACCACGATGCAGATAGTCCTGCTGCTCGACAGCGCAAGCGTCGAAGCGTTGAAAAGGCAGGATTTCAGGGTAAGCTACGGCTTCAAGAATATAAGCCTTAAGGTTTATAAGGCTGACGTTGAAGCCTTGGTAAACCTTGCGTCTCGTACGGAGGTGGTTGAACTCCCCCCAGTGAAGACGAGATGGAGGTAGACGAGGGCGAAGAAGCTGGTGGATACGCTTCGTCAGGCTCGAGCGGAAGCTTGGCTCTGAGGGTCAGCTTCTGGAGGATGGCGATTCTGAACCGACGCACACGGCGAAGAGCGCAAACAAACAGTGATTCGGGTCCTCCAAATAAACCTGCATCACTTCAAAGCAGCATCAGCTGCACTCCTACTGCACCTGTCTTCAGGTGCGGTAGACATCGTACTAGTCCAGGAGCCGTGGATCGCTGGCAATAGGATCTGTGGCCTGCGGACGCCAACGTATAAGCTTTATAGCGCTCAGGAAAAGGGTAAGCCTCGCACATGTATATTGGCTAATTCTACTCTTAATGTTTTTCTTCTACCAAATTTTAGCGATGGGGATCTGACAGCGGTTATCGTCGAGGTGCTAGGGAGGAGCTTTAAACTTGGTTCCTTCTACCTAGCGCACGATCACCAAGGCTCATTGCCACGGGATAATTTCAGGGATTTCGTGAGAGCGGTAACGATTTCATCCTACTCGGAGGCGACGCCAATGCTCATCACGCCCAGTGGGGCAGCAGTGATACAAATGACCGAGGTGAATCTTTATTTAACTATCTTTTAGGCACTAATCTAAGTATATGTAATAGAGGAAATGATCCCACTTTCATTACGAGGAACCGCGAAGAGGTCCTTGACATACACCTGGTCACAGACTCTTTCAGTGACCTGATCGTTTCTTGGAGAGTTCTAAAGGAGCACTCCTTTTCTGACCATAGATATATAAGCTTTTCTATATCACAGGCGCACACAAGTCCTAAGTACATAAAAAATATTACAAGAACGAACTGGGGCTACTATAAGAAGATAATAGGTAAAAAGCTATCTGAAGAGGTGCGAGCCCCAGAAAGCGAGGAGGAGCTAGACCTGTTTGTAAATAATTTCAGCCAAAAATGTAGGAATGCTTTAGATAGGGCTTGCCCGACTAAAAAGGTTTTGGAAACTCACAAACCACCATGGTGGTCGTCCGATCTTGATAAGCGTAGGAAGTCATGTAGGGCGACCTTTAATAAAGCAAAGCATAATGGACATGAATCCTCATAGGCTGCTTATAAAGCGAAAATAAATATATATAAAAAAGCAATCCGAAATGGAAAGCGATCCTCCTGGAGGGATTTCTGCGGCAGGATTGAATCCACATCCGCGGCCTCCCGTTTAAGGAAGGCGCTATCGAAATCTCCAACTCAGCTATGTTACGTCCAAAAGCCGGATGGGCACTGGATGGACTCCAGCGCTGAAATCATAAACTTGCTTATGGATACACACTTCCCAGCAAGTGCGGGCGTGTCTTCAAATATTGTCAGGGGCGGGTCACCTAATGATCAGCTAATAAGCGAAATCACAGATGATATAAGGATAGATTGGGTTTTACAGACCTTCAAGCCCTATACATCCCCGGGGCAGGATGGAATTTTTCCGGCTCAGCTACAATATACTGCCGAACTTATAAGGCCCTGGAAAAAGGGATTTTTATAGGTTGTCTTAGGCTCAGTTACGTGCAAGTATCGTGGAGAGAAGTCAACGTGGTCTTTATCCCCAAGGCAGGGAAAACCTCCCACTCTAAACCAAATGATTATAGGCCTATAAGCTTATCTTCTTTTCTGCTTAAAGCACTCGAAAGACACTTAGAGGGCTACATCAGGAGGAGGATTGAACCGCCGCTCCTTTCGCAAGCTCAGCATGCCTATACTAAGGGCAGATCAACTGACACGGCCTTGCACTCACTGGTATCCCTTATCGAAAGGTCACTAGACCTCAAGGAATACACATTGGTGGCATTTCTAGATATAGCGGATGCCTTCAACAACGTTCTCCCGGAGGAGTTTATAAACAATCTGTTTACGCGTAGGCAGATTAAAACTGAGCTAGGTGGATATGTGAACCGCAGACCGGTAGGCAGAGGCACTCCGCAGGGAGGTGTTCTCTCTCCGCTACTTTGGGTGGTTACCGTCAAGCAACTACTACGCCTCATGGAATCAGAAAGTCACCAAGTGATCGCGTATGCAGATGACTTCTGCGTCACCATGCGGGGGAAATTTCCGCAAACTCTTTGCAACCTAATGGAAGGGGCACTATCCAAAATTTCGCACTGGGCCACAGCCACAGGTTTGGAAGTCAACCCAGATAAAACCGAGCTTGTCCTCTTCACGAGGAGGTACAAAGTACCAAATCTAACACCGCCAAGAATTGGGGGTACGTTTTTAGCGTTTAGCGATCAAGTCAAGTATTTGGGAGTCATTCTGGATGGGAAGCTATTATGGAGTGACCATATAGTGGAGCGATGCAAGAATGCAGCAGCAGCGCTGTTCACCTGCAAGAGGGCAATTCGCACCTCCTGGGGATTCTCCCCTAAGGTGACCTACTCGATTTATACAGCCATTGTGCGCCCGATTCTTCTTTATGGTGCCTTGGTCTGGCGGCCTGCACTAGCTAAAACTACCTATCTTAAAACGCTTCAAAAGATGCAACGGAGTTCGGAGCTCTGCATCACCGGGCTCCACTCCATCTGAAGCACTCAAAACAATGCTATACCTTCCACATCTTGACCTGGTGACGAAGGAAATAGCGGTCATCGCCGCTCTACGCATAAGGGAAACAGGTCTCTGCTCAAATGGATCCAGTGGACACGCAACAATCCTGGGGACGAACGCCCCAGTCACAATACCGGTGCGCACTGACTACTGCACGGCAAAGAACGTCTTCGTTAAAAACTATAGTATATATATACCATCGCGACAGGACTGGAATACCAGACAACATACGGTACCGGGTGCCATCAACATATTCACGGATGGTTCTAAGCTTGACGGGAAGGTGGGAGCAGGCCTCTTTTCGCCGGATCTGGGTCTAGAGGTCTCTTTTGGCCTACCAGATCACTGTAGTGTTTACCAAGCGGAACTGCTGGCAATACTGTGGACTGTGAACCATCTCGGGTCTATGCCTAATGATGGTAAACGGGTGTTTCTTTTCTCAGACGGCCAGGCCGCATTAAAGGCCCTGGACTCATTCGTCGACAACGCAAAGTCGGTCACTGAATGCCGCAGATCTCTTAACGAGGAGGCTCAGCACTTCAGTATTAGCCTTATATTGGTACCTGGGCACAGGGATATTGAAGGCAATTGCAGAGTAAACGAGCTGGCCAGAAGAGGCACCACCGACCATATTCTTCCGGGAAATGATTCGGTAGGTATACCCATGGCCACTTTCAGGCTACGTGTGAACACAAGCACTATAAGAATTGCAAATGGACTATGGTCAACCATATCATCGTGTGAGTCATCCAGGCAAACCTGGCCCTCATATGACAAGAGAACAATCCATTGAGCCATTGAGAACAATCTGGGAAATAACTATGAGGTTAAGATTCCCAAAAAAGTGAAACCAGCAGTCATGGTGACTGGTATAAATTTTAAATATAGCGACGAGGAACTGGTGCAAAGAATTAAACGACAAAACATTTGTTTAAGTGAAACGGACATCAAAATTGTTAAGCAATATGAAGTGAAAAAGAACGCGAAAAACTATTATAATGCTGTGATAGAAATGAATGTTGAAGCGTTCACAAATGTACTAGCTGGAGAGAGGCTTAATGTAGGTTGGGAACTTTGCCGAGTATATGATGCAGTGCAGGTATTGTGTTGTTTTAAATGCAAAGGCTTCAATCACAAAGCGGCTGACTGCAAGGAAAAGGAATTATGCACAAAATGCTTGGGTGAGCATAAACATACACAATGCATAAAGGATGCAGTAAACAAGTGCATTAACTGCATACGAGCAAACAAGGAGCTGAATCTAGGACTTGACGAAAACCATGATACTCTGGATAGAACTTGTCCCGTATACCAACAAAAGCTAGATGCAAGGAAAAGGAAAGTTGTTTATTAGCAACCAAAGAAAATCCTTACAGCAGCGCAAAAGTCAAAATATTATTTAAATCGAGATAGCAATATATACAACTTGGAATGCATTTATCTTAATATTAGTAGTATCATAGCGAATAAAATCGAGCTGGAACGTCTTATTGAAATAAGAAGACCAAGTATTGTGTTATGTACGGAAACGTGTACAACAGAACATATCTTGGATTCTGAACTTAGTATTCCGACATACAAATGCATTCGTTGCGACTCTCAAAGTAGGCACACTGGCGGTGTTGTCATGTATGTGAATGAAAATATACAATTTAGCATAGTTTGTAATAAAGCTATCAACATGAATGTGTGGTGCATTATTGTAAAAATAAACAAATGCGCGTTAAAATGGAAAATCAGTGTACTATATCACTCACCAAGTAGCAGTGACTCCACCTTTATTACTTATCTAAATGAAATCATCACTGAACATCTCAAGGAGGCGGATAATAATTTAATAATTGGTGATTTTAATATCAATGTAAATGTATCGTCAACATACTCAAACCAGCTAACAAGTTTATTTGCACAAATGGCAATGATACAAAGGATAAACTTCGACACAAGGATAACAGAGTACTCGTCTACAAGAATTGATTTGCTATTCAGTAACAATGATAAAGTTAAAGCAGTAAATATAGGTGAACATCGCATTTCTGACCATGAGACAATCCACTTCGAAGTGCCAACAACAAAGCTTTGTAAAATGAGAAGGTATGCTACTGTTACATGTTGGGAGTACTATAGTGCTGAAAATCTTTTAACTTTGCTACGAACATGCGATTTCAGCTTTATGTCAATTTCCGGAGTAGAAACTAAAACTAAAGCCCTAAACGAAGTTGTAACTGTGGCTATGCAAGCACTGACTTATATAAAGAGGACCCAAATACAGATAAGAAATAAGTGGTACGACCGAGAATTAACAAACCTGCATAAAAGAAAAATAGAATCTTATAAAACTGCTCGAAATACTGGATTTTGGGACGAATATAACGTCATTAAGAAAATATATAAAAGAACCATAATTTATAAAAAAAAGAAATACATGGAAGATAGAGTAAATCATAACAATGGCGATATGAAACGTATGTGGAAGTGTCTAAAAGACCTCGTCGAGCTTAATGATGTTAAAAAACATATCACTAAAATTGTAATTAACGGTGAATGCCTGGAAAATGAATATGATATAGCTAATGCCCTAAATAACTTTTTTATACAAAGTATTGTTGAAATTAATGATAGCATCGAAGAAATTGTAAATGGGGATGAAATAAGCGCAAATCATAGTAATCCATTTGAAACATTTAAATTTACTGACATTGTAGTGGACGATATTATTATTATCACAAAATCACTTAAAAACAAATATGGCGGCGACAAGCTTTTATCGGAGGGTGTCGTTAAAGATGCCATGACATATACTGCTAATTTCTACAAAGACATAATTAACGAATCCTTAAACAGCGGTATTGTACCTAGTTACTGGAAAATTTCAACAATAATACCTGTTGAAAAAGTAAAAAATACAATGAAACCTGAGGAACTACGTCCAATTAACACGTTACCTACAGATGAAAAAATTATGGAGACAGTGGTGAAGGATCAACTTGTGGCATACTTAGAGAAGCACAATGTGATTATCCCAGAACAATCGGGATTCAGGAAGAGCCTTTCTTGTGAAACAGCGTTGAATATGGTAATTGCAGATTGGAAAGAAGACATGGCGGACAAAAAATTTACGGTGTCTGTCTTCTTGGATTTAAAACGGGCTTTTGAAACTGTCGATAGATCTGAGCTATTGGACGTTATGTTTAAAATTGGTATAAGAGGAAAGGCTTTGGAATGGTTCCGGAGTTATTTGGGTGACAGAAAACAGAGAACGATAATTGGAAAGGAGGTTTCATCAGTGGTGGATGTTAACATTGGTTTACCACAAGGCTCGGTCTTGGCGCCAATATTGTTTACATTGTATATCAATGATATCAAAAGATGCTTAAAATATTGTAAAATACGTCTATTTGCGGATGATGCATTGCTTATCATAAGTGAAAAATATGCAGAATGTGCCATGCTGAAAGTACAAGAAGACCTGGACTCGCTATACAAATGGTTATGCCTTAGAAAACTGAAATTAAATGTCGAAAAAACTAAGTTCATGATATTTTGTAAAAACACCAATATCATAAGTAACAATAGTTTAAATAATATTACGCTGAAGGTAAAAAACATGGAAATCCAAAGAGTAGACAAAATTAAGTATTTAGGAGTTTTGATTGATGATAATCTAAATTTTGGAGAGCATGTAACTTATCTGGAAAGGAAAATTGAACAGAAAATAGGCTTCATGTATAGAACATGTAAACATATCAGTCAAAGTCATAAAATATTGGTATATCGTTCAATTATTGAACCACACTTTATTTATTGTCCTACTATTCTGCTATTAAGTAATGATATATATATTAAGAAACTTCAAATACAGCAAAACAAGGCAATGCGATTTATTTTAAAATGTCCTCCAAGAACGCCAAAAATTGTAATGCTCAATAGATTAAACTGGCTTAGTATTAAACAGTCAGTTAGTTATTTCACATTGAAATTTATACACCAACTTAGGTTAGGAATGTTACCGAATTACCTGAGTAGTAAAATACATTATAATCATGAAATCCACAATTATGGAACAAGAAATTGCAATAATATAAGACTGCCTAGTATAAGAACTGAGTTCGCCAAAAGGTCTCTTGAATATTTAGGGTATAAAATGTATAATGAGTTACCTTCTGATTTGAAAGACTGTGAAAATATTAGTAAGTTCAAAGAAAAATTGTTTTTATATTGTACGTCACTAAATGTGACATGAGTAGTTATGTTTAATTTCTTATTTTAACCTAAACTAGGTCTTAAAGACCGTAATAATAAATAAATAAATAAATAAATAAGGGGCGCACAGAAGCGCTTCTGATTTTAAACAAATCAGTTCTATCGTCTCTGATAAGGGTCCTAACAGGGCATTGCTTAATAAGCACGCATGGTGCTAGAATGGGGGTAACGACCTTCGAATATTATCGCAGCTGCAGATGTACAGAAGAGACAGAGAGTATCCAGCACCTTCTCTGTCATTGTCCAGCGCTTAGTAGGCGTAGGTTGGCCTTCCTTGGTAAACCTTTTCTACATGACCTCGCTGAGTCTCTAGCTATGAAGTAAAGGCTCTAGCAAAATTTATAATTTCCACGAGGTGGTTAGACCCGCTTTAGACAGGGTAGGCGTCCTCTTTGAGACGTATAGGGTATTAAAATGGGCCCAATGGTGGCCTAAGTAGTGAGCTGTTACTATAGTGTCCAGCTCAGCCCTTGCAACCTAACCTAACATATCCAAGTTACTGCCGAGTCATTCCAAGCGATAGGGTTTTTAGACTTAAGCATTTTTATTAAATATTATTTCTCATATCTATTATTATTTTTAGCTGTTCTTTATTTTCTACTTTTTTCCTTTGATGTAGGGGATAAATTAATTAATTGATATATTTTAGCCAATTCTCTATTTTTATGAAATTTTTTTTTAACTTATCCTAAAAAGTTTTTTTTTATTTTTAATTTTAAAAGCCAGAAATTGTCCTTGGTTACTATTCTCAGTTGTCCTTGAAATTTGGAATTTACACATAAATTCGAATGACCGGAAAATATATGATGTCTTTGAAAGATAATACGCATACTCGACTCAAAGTTTTTTCAGTAACAGCACACATGTAAATGCATAAATATTGTATATCAAAATCACACACATGTGCCCTATTTGAAACGATAAACACAGCTCATGTGGATGAGCAAAAATGTGGGGCACTGAAAGTGGATTTTTAGGCTTTTTTTATTTGGTTTTGTGCTCTACGGTTACGTAGGGTGGCAAAGCAAAAACAATTGGTTGGCTTTAATATGGTTATGGCTAGTGCGTTAAGGTATGACATTGTTGGCCCTTAAAATTGATTTCCATTAGGTTGGTTGGTTCAGCTGTTTTATATGGCATTGTGCATGATAACTAAATGTGATATCGTCTGCATAGACGTCAAAATTCCAAAGTGATTGGATCACCTGATTTGTATTAGACTATGTTGTCTCATTCTGTATCTCTTTCTATCACCCGCTGAAGATAGGCGCCGCCATATTGAACACCCTGTCAAAACGCTAAAAAGTAGCCATATTGAACATCCTGTCAGGCATTTGACAGATAAGATATACCACTTAGTTATCATTCACAATGTTATATGGTTATAGATGAGGCAAGTTTGCCAGGTGAAACGCATATAATGCGACAACACGTTCACAACGCGATTCCGTGTCTACGCGGCGACGTTACTGTCGATTTGCGCTTTTGTTCAAACAAGGAAATTCATTCTTTGGTGACATCTCTTTTACTCTTGTGGTAAATTTGGCATATTATGTGAACGAGTAGAAAGTTTTATTTTTCACTGTGGTTTTATTGAACGCTGGGCCGTGTTGGTAACGCAACTGTGTGGACTTCGCTTCTTATTGGATTCAATTTGGCGAAATATCTTTAGAATATCTCGTCCTTAAAAGTCAACCAATTATTCAATTTGAGAAATGAATGAGGAATACGACGCAATTGTTCTTGGTACTGGTTTGAAAGAGTGCATTCTAAGTGGAATGCTCTCTGTTTCTGGTAAGAAAGTTTTGCATATCGATCGTAACAAATACTACGGCGGTGAATCTGCTTCCATTACTCCCTTGGAGGAATTATTCCAACGCTTTAACATTGATGGCCCTGGTGAAAAGTTTGGGCGCGGCCGGGACTGGAATGTAGATCTTATACCTAAATTCCTTATGGCCAATGGACAGCTTGTTAAATTGCTTATCCATACGGGTGTTACCCGCTATCTTGAATTCAAATCAATTGAAGGAAGTTATGTTTATAAGGGAGGCAAGATTGCCAAGGTCCCAGTTGACCAAAAAGAAGCCCTGGCTTCCGATTTAATGGGTAAGTAAAAGTAGATAGTCTAAAAGTTAGTAAAAAATATAAATATATCTTGCAATCGTACACCTTCAGAAATACATTGCCGTTCGCTAGTATGACTCGCTGACAAATCGTCATGACACGTATTGCAGACGGCATCCAAGCAATAAAATCAGGGTTGCGTATTGCAATTTTGGTTTTTTCTTTTCCCGAAAGTACTAAAATGGGGGTAATAGTCTAGTTGAGGGGTCGACTGCTAATACGCGTCAAAAAATATCGAGAGAGGTGTCAAACGACGCGTCTTGACATCAGTATTAATAATCCGAAGGCGGAAAATAAAAATTTTAACGCGTTCAAAAGATATTAACGAAAAACCGAAAAAAGACCCGCGGGTACCTCCGAAACCGGGGGTCGGATCCATAGTATTTTTGCGCAGAACACCTTTCTACGTTGGCGGCCTTCGGCCGCGCTTATAAAAAATAACCCTGGGCTACGCCATGCCAAGTCCGGGTGTGTCGTATAACCGTGGCTACCGCCACGGTGATGCACAATTTTTTTGGGGGGTACTAACACAACAACAACCACATGGAAATCGCCAACTTCAACTGCAAATATCTCCGGACAGAGATAAAATTTTCCTTTTCCGCCATCGGATTATTGTTCTCGACATTAATACGCGTCTTTTGACACCTCTCTCGATATTTTTGGTAGCGTATTAGCAGTCGACCCCTCAACTAGACTATTACCAAAATGGGTAAAACTTTGCTTTAGCTCACAATTGTTAAAAGACGCGCTGTTGACCCAGATAGATGCAAAATTTATGACTCGTTTTCGGATTCCCGTTCCTGGATCCAAAACGTTTCTTTTGGGTAATTGTCTAGTTGAGGGGTCGACTGCTAATACGCTATTAAAAATATCGAGAGGGGTGTCAAACGACGCGTCTTGACATCAGTATTAATAATCCGAAGGCGGAAAATAAAAATTTTAAAGCGTTCAAAAGATATTAACGAAAAACCGGAAAAAGACCCGCGGGTACCTCCGAAACCGGGGTCGGATCCATAGTATTTTTGCGCAGAACACCTTTCTGCGTTGGCGGCATTCGCCCGCGCTTATAAAAAAAAACCCTGAGCTACGCCATGCCAAGTCCGGGTGTGTGGTATAACCGTGGCTACCGCCACGGTGATGAACAAATTTTTTTGTGGGTACGAACACAACAACACCCAATGGAAATCTCCAACTTCAACTGCAAATATCTTCGGACAGAGATGCAATTTTTCTTTTCCGCCTTCGGATTATTGTTCTCGAGATTAATACGCGTCTTTTGACACCTCACTTACTATTTTTGGTAGCGTATTAGCAGTCGACCCCTTAACTAGACTATTACCGTAATATTATATATTTTACTAATAGAAAATGCTCGCAATGTATTTTGAATTCGAAATCAAAACGACAGCCTATAAAATTTTTCTGATTGTAGCAGCATAAGTGTGACAAGAAACAAAAACAAAAACATTTAAACAGCAGTATATCGGCACTCTGATGTTTGGGAATGTACCTAGCCCATATATGTAATACTCCCTATATTGCTACAAAAGGCTAGGTACATTCCCAAACATCAGAGTGTCGATATATTGCTGTTTAAATGTCTTTGTTTTTGTATTCAATAATCGAATGTACCTAAATTTAAATTTTTTCTTGTCACACTTATGCTGCTACAATCACAAAAATTTTATAGGCTGTCTTGTTTTGATTTCGAATTCAAAACACATTGCGGCCATTTTCTATTAGCCATATAGGAGTATTACATACATTGTAAATTTTACCAAGTAGCGCAACTAACAGCTGATTGGTGAAAATTCGCACATTCACAAGCACAGTTCTCGACTCAGTTTCAAAAAAAAACTAGATTTAATTCAAATTTTAAAGTGAGATAATCTTTACAAATTTATGTATACAGAATATATATGGCGTTTTTGTTGTTATTAAAACAATAGTTTTATTTATATTAAAGCTTTTATCATTTTTTTTTTTAACTTTGAAAAATCTCCGAACACCATTCCTTCATTATATGACATTCGACTGCCTAGTTTAATTTAACTCTACTCGCAACATAACCTCTACTTAAGCTGCCAAACTATATAGTAAACAATGATTACATATATGACCTAGTCTTTTGTAGCAATATAGGGGTATTACATATATGTATATTAATAATAGAAAATGCTCGCAATGTGTTTTGAATACGAAATAAAACGAGGGCGCTTCCCAAGGCAGTCGGTTCTATGTACCGGAGCGACTCTGGATTTTTCCCGACCAAGGACTGTCATTTCAGTGTGACCCCATTTAATTTGTTTCGTCCCTCCCACAAATTGTCATCCTCCCAGCAGCTCCTTGTATGTATGTATGTATGTATTTATTTGAAAATTTGTTCCTAGCACAACAATTTTGACAAATTATTTAACAGTGCTAGTCATGAATAGCATGAGCTATAAAAATTGAACATTTATAATAATAAATTAGATTAATCAAATTAAATTAAATATAGCGGACAATAGTGAAATATTTATGTATATAAATGTAAATCTTAAAACTAAAGAAAAGTAGTTAATAAATATTAAAAGACAGCAGTAGTGATGATAACCTTTGGCTGGTTATAGATTGAATAGTATTTAACAAACAAAGAAAGAAGACACAGAGAAAGGAAAAGGACTTAGAAATGAACATTTTAACAACAACAATTTGAGATCCAGTTTAAGAGTCGTTAAAAAATGATGTTAGCTCTTTTCTGAAGTGCAGAGCATTACTTAAGAGTCGAAGACTAGTAGGTAGCGAGTTCCAAAGACGTATTGCAGTAACAAAGAATTGGCGCTCAGAGGTTAGCGAGCGGTATCTGATGTGCTTAAGAAGAAGCACCGATCTTGATGATTGCATAAAAATAAGCTTACGATATAGATAGTCAGGTTCCTTCGTGTGTATCAATTTATGGAGGAAGGACAGTGTTTTGACTTTTAAAAGATTTTCGAAAGAAATGTTTAGCAACCTTTCAGCATGTTGAGATACGTGGTCAAATCTTTTCAACCCATAAACATATCTAGCAATGTTGTTGTAAACAACATTTAGTTTGTTCTTGCACAGATAGTCACAGTTTGAGTAAATCACACAACCATGGAGTAGCGTAGGTATTAAGTACGATTTAGCCAGAAGTAGTCGTATGTGCAAAGGCGTGAAATACTGTGTTAACCATAGTGTACGAAGCATTCCATACACTTTCCCAACCGTTCTAAAAATATGGTCTTTCCATGTCAATGTTTTGTTAAAAATTACACCTAAGTTTTTCGCCGTATCTACGTATTCTATAACGGAATTGTCGAACACTACATTCTCTAAATCATTAGTGGGAAAAGACCTTCTATGAATAACAATACATTTTGACTTATTCGGGTTTATACATAAGCCATTCATAGCAGCCCATGAAAATATTTGATTCAAATCGTGGTTTAAGTTACTTATGCACAAGCTAGTTTGATCACGAGGACAACACGTAAATAACTGCACATCATCAGCGTAGATATGAACATTACAATACTTAAGGACATCGGGTAAGTCATTGATGTACAGAACAAATAACAGAGGACCCAGGATAGAGCCTTGAGGGACGCCTCTTAAGACATGAAGGAAGTCAGACTTTTCACCATCTATACATACTGCTTGAGTCCTATCGCCAAGATATGATCTTATAAGGGCAACTGCATGACCAGAGAAGTTAAATAGGTTTTCCAGCTTCCTACAGAGCAGAGTGTGGTCTACAGAATCGAAAGCTTTGGAGTGGTCAAGAAGTGTTAAGAAGGCAATGTAACTTTCATCCACTCGCTCACGAATTTCTTCTGTCACAGATAATAGTGCCGTTGTACAGCTCCGCTTTGACCTGCAGGACTGCTACATATTCTCTTACTCCGGGAAGGAATCGAACCCAATCCGGGTCCGTCTCCTGACCCCGGTCCTGAGAAATGTTTTTGCTGCATTTGCCAGAAAAGAATCTTTTTAGGACGGTCATACTCTGTTCAGTGTGTCTCGTGCAAGGGATGGTTGCATCGGACAGGTTGTTCTGGGCTTGATCCCAAAACCCGACGTCCACGTAACTTTTATAAATCTTTTGTGGCTCCTTGCTGCTCACGCCCAAGGGCGTCCCGTAGTCTACGCCTAAGCGTATCCCCACTACCTTCCAGCAGCTTCGCTGCTCAGCAAGCCACAACAAGTACCCGCTGCTGCTCGCGCCCCACGGCGCCAACAACTCAAACAGCTGATACCACTCATAACTACTACCTTCGTAGTAGAGCTGGTAGCAATGCTGAGCATCAGCCCCTGCCCCGTCTTCTTCTCCCCCCTCTTTTCTGGCAGCAATCGTGCAGCTCAGGGAAACAGACTCTTAGTCCCTGCCTCCGTTTGCACCGTCTGCCAGCACAGAATATATAGGTTTGCGACATCCGCTCAATGCAGCTCCTGCCTTGGGTGGTGCCACTTTCCTAGATGTTCTGGTCTCCGCGACGGCAACCCCTCGACGGGTCTCATCGCGCCATGTTGCCAGGTCGCAAACCCAAATCATCCGGGTACCCCAATGCTTGCCCAAGGGCGCCCAGTCCCAAGGCCACAACAGCAATTGCGTCCTGGCCTTCCACAACCTAGGCGTAGTCACCCCTCACTTACCCCTAGAGTGGCGGCATCACCCCTCATGCACTTCAGAATTCTGCAGTTCAACTGTAATGGACTAACTGGGAAGATTACGGAGATAGTCGATTTCATGAAGCGGCACAACATCTGCATTGCTGCGTTTCAAGAGACTAAACTCACAGCAAGATCTGCATTGCAGACCTGCTCTGGTTATAATGTCCACAGGAAAGACCGCGAGAGCGGAAATGGAGGCGGCCTCGCGTTTATTATACACCACTCTGTGCAATATCATATATTTGATCCTGGCATCGACCGCAATGTCTTAGAACACGGAGACGCCCCCACACGTATGGTAGGAAGCTGTCATAGCTCGCCAGATATCTCAATCGTGAGCGCAGAACTCGTAAACGGCGTCAACTGGCAGCCGATGGTAACATTGGCATCCGACCACCTGCCTATACTTATTTCGTTCGAGCGTACCGCCGACTTCATCGTCACCGAAAAACGCACCTTCATAAACTTCAAAAAAGGAAAGGGCGAAGAATATAAATCTGCAACAGACAGCAGCTTTGCTGCCCTCCCTATCCCGACTGATGCCCGCCAAGGGGAGCGTGCCTTCCGTAAGGTCATTGAATCCGCCTCGGCACATTTCATTCCCGCCGGGAGAATTCCCGAAATCCGGCCCCACTTCCCGGCGGAGGCCGCGAGCTTAGCGAGGGAACGCGACCTTATAAGAGAGCTTGATCCAGGCGACCCCCAAATAAGGGATATAAACCAACGCATCAGATTGCTTGTGGACGAACACAAGCGGGCGAAATGGGAAGAGCACCTAACAGGTTGTAACCTCTCTACCGGTGTAGGTAAACTTTGGTCCACCGTAAAGTCCCTATCGAATCCGACTAAGCACAAAGACAAAGTTTCCATCGCCTTTGGCGATAAGGTGCTGTCGGATGCGAAAAAATGCGCGAGCGCATTCTGCCGACAATATATAATGCATCCTACGGTTGACAAAGATAGACGGAGAGCCAATAGACACGCACATAAACACATATTCAGCGCGTCACCAATCACCATCACCGCTAGAGAGGTTGAGGACGCCATTGGTCGCGCTAAATCATCCAAAGCAGTGGGCCCAGACGGCATAACCATGCAGATGCTTAAAAACCTAGGGAAAGAGGGTTTCAAATATTTAGCGCATGTCTTCAACCTGTCTCTTTCCACCTTTGTCATACCCGAGAAATGGAAAATGGCCAAGGTGGTCCCGCTACTAAAGCCTGGGAAACCAGCTAACATAGGTGAGTCATATCGTCCGATATCTCTCCTATCGCCAGTGGCAAAGACGCTTGAAGCCATTTTGCTCCCTTATTTCCAAGCACATTTGCAGCTAGCCCCTCATCAGCATGGCTTCAGAAAACTCCATAGCACTACCTCCGCGCTAAATGTCATTAGCACCCAGATAAATTGCGGTTTGAATCAATATCCCCACCATAGAACAGTACTCGTAGCGTTAGACCTATCAAAAGCTTTTGATACGGTCAACCATGGCTCGTTACTGCAAGACCTGGAAGGGTCTACCCTTCCCCCATGTCTTAAAAGGTGGACCGCAAATTATCTGGGTGGTCGGCAGGCATCGGTGCAATTCAGAAACGAAACATCAAAACAAAGGAGAATTAAACAAGGGGTGCCACAGGGTGGTGTCCTATCCCCGCTTTTGTTTAATTTCTACATATCTAAGCTACCTTCACCACCGGAAGGAGTCACAATCGTTTCCTACGCCGATGACTGCACAATAATGGCCACAGGCCCAGGCCCAAAGATCGATGAGCTATGCAATAAAATAAACGGCTATCTCCCTGATCTCTCCAGTTTTTTCGCCTCGCGAAACCTGGCATTGTCACCGACTAAATCTTCCGCGACCTTATTTACAACATGGACAAATGTCGACCATATTGAACATCCACGTCGATGGCCCTACGCTACCGACTGTCCTACACCCCAAAATCTTGGATGTGACGTTTGATCAGGATCTACATTTTGGTGCGCACGCAACCGCAATTGTTCCAAGAATTCAGAGCCGTAATAAAATCCTCAAATCCCTTGCTGGCAGTACCTGGGGAAAAGATAAAGAAACGCTCTTGACCACATACAAAGCAGTTAGCCAGCCGATTACGTGCTACGCGTCACCCATATGGTCGCCAAGCCTAAAAACCACCCACTGGAAGAAACTACAGGCCTGCCAAAATACTGCTCTCAGAATCGCCACGGGCTGTCTTCTTATGTCCCCAGAACACCATCTGCATAATGAGGCGAGAATACTCCCCATCAGGGAGAGAAATGAGATGCTGACCAAACAGTTTCTGTTGAATACCCAGAAACCTGGGCATCCCAACAGACATCTGATTGACGAACCAGCACCGCCTAGGGGCCTAAGGAGTCATCTCCGTAAGCATTTTGAGGAAATACGGCACCTGAGAACCCAGCCGTATGAAGCGGAAAAACACAAGCAGGTCCTTGGTGAACTCCATAGACAGGCGTCGGACCTTTATGTCGGGAATTGCCCGGTTAATCCAGTACTTGAAGAAAAATATCCAGAACTCGCAGAAGAGGAACGCATACTCCCCAGGGAAACGCGTGTCACTCTTGCTCAACTTCGTTCTGGATACTGTAACAGGTTAAACTCTTACCTATCCAGAATCAACCCCGACATACAAAATGTATGCCCTGCTGGCAATGTGTCCCCACATGACACCAACCATCTCTTTAATTGTAATGTGGAACCAACGCCTCTAAGACCCCTTTCCTTATGGTCCACCCCTGTTGAAACGGCAAGTTTCCTTGGACTCCCGTCAGAGGATATTGATGACAATTTGTGATCGGTCGCGGCTATTAAGTGGGCGAGCATTGCTACAACAACAACAAGACAGCCTATGTAATTTTTGTGATTGTAGCAGCATAAGTGTGACAAGAAAAGATTTCAATTTAGGTACATTCGATTACTGAATACAAAAACGTTTAAACAGCAATATATCGGCACTCTGATGTATGGGAATGCAGCTAGCCTTTTGGTTTTAAGAGTTTTGTTGTGTTAATAGTGGGACGCTCCATTAAATGGGTGCTATCATGGAGCAAACAATACAAGGTGGCAGCATGGGACAGTTGATTTTAAGCTTCTTTTATTTGATTTGATACATCAACATACGGCGCAGTACGATTTTGACATTTGTCCACCGAATTTACAAAAACAAAGTACATGAAATTTTTATTTATGTTTGTAGATATGTCACCATGCTACCACCTTGTATCGTTCCGCTATGGGTGCTACTAAAGCGCCAAATACACGACACGAACATTTCCGCGAACGTTCCTGTTATGTCATGTTTCTGCGACCTTTTCTGTCGTGTATGGTGGTGTTTGCCAGTTCGCGCAAATGTTCGCCAAAAATCAAAATATTTAAATTTTTGGCGAACATTTGCGCGAACTGTTCGTGCGTATGTGGAGAAATAGCTCATAATCGTAGTAATTTCTGAACGGAACAGACGTGCGCGGAAAAGTAAAATGGACAATAAAAAATTTCTGAGTGAATTTATTGAAATATATAAATATTTGCCATCATTGTGGCAAGTAAAAAGCAAGTAAAAAGCAATATTGCTGCAGCACAATTGTCCGTATTCATCGCTGTCTGAAAGAGAACTAATGTTCGGCCAAAAGTTCGTATGGTGTATGGCCAAAGATGCGAACAAGATTGCGGAATGTTCGCGGAAATGTTCGTGTCGTGTATTTGGCGCTTAACGAATTTTCATCAAAGTCCTCGTAACGGAAGTCAAAAGAAACAGGCATTTTCAACGGGCGGACAGTAGGGGGATTTATGTTAGATGCGAAGCATTTATGAAGTATTCAGGCCTGTTCTGGATTCCGATTCCGATCAATTTTTTCGGAATCGAAATGGATTGGTGTTCTCAATTTCGATTCCGACCAAAAATTATCGGTTTGAAAAGTATTGCCTCTGAGCAGTCGGAATGAAAATTAATTGGCAGATTATACACAAATGTTGCGATATTTGTCTTTCAAATAATTTTTTTTAAATTCTTCATTTTATTTGGAAGAGTTGTGTGTATTTTTTGTTTAAATTTGAGTTAAATTGGCATAATAAATCTTTCTTTAAAAACTTCTATCAAGAAATCTATTAGGCAAACAAATCGATGCTGATGGAAATGAAGTCGACCTGTTCTGAATTCCGATCCAGCGCATTTTTACGATTCGCACGCACAATAGGACGTATTCTTGCGTCTGCGCATCAAAAATCATATCTGCAGGCATTTTTTAATTAAAATAAAATTTTATGATACTTAAACCAAAACACATAAACAAAAACAGCTGATTAAACTGGTTACCGAATCGGAATGAAAACGATTCGAAATCGACTTCGAATCGATTTTTTACAATCGGAATTGAGAACACCAAATAGAAACCGAGTCGAAATCAATGTCGTTTTACTTTTCATTCCGAGTCGGAATTCAGAACAGGCCTGATTATATTTATTGTTGGTTAAGTAAGTTTATTATATGTAAAAAAAGAACGGATGTATGACGTACATTGCATATTATACAAATGCAGGGTATAAAGAGCATAAGAAAAACAGGGTTAAATATATAATTCAGTTATTCAACACCTTCCCTGATTTAGTTATTGTCAAACTTGAAGTTGCTCATGCTTTTCATTTACATACATACATATGTATTTAATTATTCAGTTCATTTAGCAATATTATTTTAGGCCGAATTTATCTGTCAAATATTTCAATTTTTGCGCAGTTATGCCTTTAGTTAGGATGTCTGCTTACATTTCATTAGTGGGTATATATTTTAATTCTACAGCTTTATTTTCTATCTGTTGACGGATAAATTTTGCCTTAATATTAATTTGTTTAGTGCGTGACGAATATTAGCTATTTTGCGCCACCAATATGGCACTTTTATTGTCACAATATAAAGGCAAGCAATAAACATCATGTGGTACGAGCTCGTTTTCCAATCGCCTCAGCCAAATTGATTCTTGGATTGCAGCAACTACAGACATAAACTCCTCCTCCGTTGATGAAAGTGATATTGTCTTTTGTCTTTTCGTTGCCCAAGCTATAGCCCAGATTGGAATGTAAAAATGTACCCAGTAGTTGAACGCCTACCATCTATATCTCCAGCCCAATCAGCATCACAATAACCAGTGATGTGACCTTCCGGCTGCTTCGTGTACTCTAACCCTAGATCGATGGTACCTTTTAAATACCTCATCAATCGCTTAACAACCTCCCAATGTGGCTTGCCGGGACTTGTACTATACCTACTCAACACGTTCACAGGTGAGTCGTATTGTCCGATATCTCTCCTATCGCCAGTGGCAAAGACGCTTGAAGCCATTTTGCTCCCTTATTTCCAAGCAAATTTGCAGCTAGCCCCTCATCAGCATGGCTTCAGAAAACTCCATAGCACTACCACCGCGCTAAATGCCATTAGCACCCAGATAAATTGCGATTTAAATCAATACCCCCACCATAGAACAGTTCTCGTAGCGCTAGACCTATCAAAAGCTTTTGATACGGTCAACCATGGCTCGTTACTGCAAGACCTGGAAGGGTCTACCCTTCCCCCATGTCTTAAAAGGTGGACCGCAAATTATCTGGGTGGTCGGCAGGCATCGGTGCAATTTAGAAACGAAGCATCAAAACCAAGGAGAATTAAACAAGGGGTGCCACAGGGTGGTGTCCTATCCCCACTTTTGTTTAATTTCTACATATCTAAGCTACCTTCACCACCGGAAGGAGTCACAATCGTTTCCTACGCCGATGACTGCATAATAATGGTCACAGGCCCAGGCCCAAAGATCGATGCGCTATGCAATAAAATAAACGGCTACCTCCCTGATCTCTCCAGTTTTTTCGCCTCGCGAAAACTGGCATTATCACCGACTAAATCTTCCGCGACCTTATTTACAACATGTCGAACATTTTGAACATCCACGTCGACGGCACTACGCTACCGACTGTCCTACACCCCAAAATCTTGGGTGTGTCGTTTAATCAGGATCTACATTTTGGTGAGCACGCAGCCGCAATTGTTCAGAGAATTCAGAGCCGTAACAAAATCCTCAAATCCCTCGCTGGCAGCACCTGGTGAAAAGATAAAGAAACGCTCATGACTACATACAAAGCAATTAGCCAGCCGATTACGTGCTACGCGTTGTTGTTGTTGTTGTTGTTGTAGCAATGCTCGCCCCACCTAATAACCGCGACCGATCACAAATTGTCATCAATATCCTCTAACGGGAGTCCAAGGAAACATACCGTTTCAACAGGGTAGACTATAAGGAAAGGGGTGTTAGAGGCGTTGGTTCCACATTACAATTGAAGAGATGGTTGGTGTCATGTGGGGACACGTTGCAAGCGGGGCATACATTTTGTATGTCGGGGTTGATTCTGGATAGGTAAGAGTTTAACCTGTTACAGTATCCAGAACGAAGTTGAGCAAGAATGACACGCGTTTCCCTGGGGAGTATGCGTTCCTCTTCCGCAAGTTTTGAATAATTTTCGTTAAGCACTGGATTCACCGGGCAATTCCCAGCATAAAGGTCCGACGCCTGTTTATGGAGTTCACCAAGGACCTGCTTGTGTTTTTTCACTTCATACGGCTGGGTTCTCAGGTGCCGTATTTCCTCAAAATGCTTACGGAGATGACTCCTTAAACCCTTAGGCGGTGCTGGTTCATCAATCAGATGTCTGTTGGGATGCCCAGGTTTCTGGGTATTCAACAGGAACTGTTTGGTCAGCATCTCATTTCTCTCCCTGATGGGGAGTATTCTCGCCTCATTATGCAGATGGTGTTCTGGGGACATAAGAAGACAGCGCGTGGCTTTTAAGCATCGGCATGGCTATGCCGTCTGGGCCCACTGCTTTGGATGGTTTAGCACGACCAATCGCGTCCTCAACCTCGTTAGCGGTGATGGTGATTGGTGACGCGCTGAATTTGTGTTTATGTGCGTGTCTATTGGCTCGCCGTCTATCTTTGTCGACCGTAGGATGCATTATATATTGTCGGCAGAAAGCGCTCGCGCATTTTTTCGCGTCCGACAGCACTTTGTCGCCAAAGGCGATGGAAACTTTGTCTTTGTGCTTAGCCGGATTCGACAGGGACTTTACGGTGGACCAAAGTTTACCCACACCGGTAGAGAGGTTATAACCTCTTAGGTGCTCCTCCCATTTCGCCCGCTTGTGTTCATCCACAAGCAGTCTGATGCGTTGGTTTATATCCCTTATTTGGGGGTCGCCTGGATCAAGCTGTCTTATAAGGTCACGTTCTCTCGCTAAGTTTGCGACCTCCGCCGAGATGTAATGTGGAACCAACGCCTCTAACACCCCTTTCCTTATGGTCCAACCCTGTTGAAACGGCAAGTTTCTTTGGACTCCCGTTAGAGGATATTGATGACAATTTGTGATCGGTCGCGGCTAGTAGGTGGGGCGAGCATTGCTACAACAACAACAACACGTTCACACTGTAGCATATGTCTGGTCTCGTTACCTGTGCCGCAAACAACAAACAACCGATTGCTTGCATGTATGGTGTTTTAGCCATCATATGTTTGTCGCTCTCTTCTTTCGGGCACATTGCAATGGAAAGCTTTTGATTATAGTCGAATGGTGTTGTTACCGGGTTACAGTCAGCCATACCGAAGCGATCCAGCACGTCACTTATGAACTGCGATTGGTCAATCTTAATTGAATGTGATGAGCGCGTGATTCGGATACCTAAAACCGAAAAAGCTTCTCCCATGTCTTTCATATCAAATTTCTTAGCGAGGCTTTCTTTCAGGGAATCGATCTGCTTCACATCATTTGAAAGTATCAAAACATCATCTACGTAAATTGCCATGTATATCATATAACTATCGGTGATTTTGTAGTAAACGCATTGGTCAACTTCGCTTCTATAAAGTCCTATTTGGAGCAGCTCATTATTTAGTGTTTCATTCCACACTCGTCCAGAATGCTTTAGTCCATAAATAGCTTTACGCAACTTGCACACCTTGCCTGACCCATCTCTTAACCCTTGTGGTTGGGTCATAAACACCTCTTCTTTCAGTGTGTCGTTGAGGTATGCCGACACGGCATCCATTTGATGGATTACCATATTGTACTTAATAGCCAATGCTATAAGAAATCTTAAAGATTCATACCGTACAACCGGATCAAAAGTTTCGGCGTAATCTATGCCCTCACGTTGGCTGTACCCTTTAGCTACAAGCCTAGCTTTTCTACGAATTGCAGCACTGTTTTCATTCCGCTTTGTCTTGAAGACCCACTTAGAAGCTATTGCTTTTCTTCCTGGAGGTAATTCAACAAGCTCCCAAGTATCGTTCGCCATTAGTGACTCAATTTCACTTTGCATAGCCGTTTTCCAATCATCGGAAGCAGCTACGGCCTCTTCAAACGTTTCAGGGTCATTAGAGACCAGCTGCATAGCACAAAGGTTATACGACTGAGGAGTTTTTTTCAAGAGCCTCTCAGATCTGCGAACTTCAGCACTTTCGGCTGTTTCTTCCACACAGCTTGTACCGTCAGAGTCATCTTCTGATTTTGTACCCTCATAATTTTCAATTGTGTTCACCGCACAATCGGTTTCATTAGGTTTTTTATTTACGCAGTTTGTATTCATTCGCAACTTGTAGAATTCATTAAAACACTCATTCTGACAATCTGCGTTGCTATTTTCAATTACAGGTGCAAGTTCTTCACCACTAGCATCGCCCTCAGAATTTGCACTCTCTGGTTCTACTAACATCGGGCAATAATGATCTACCGGACTCTGATTGCATAAGTTACGTTTATTTTCAAGAAACACAACATCTCTGCTTATTATGATTTCTCTATAAGGAACATAAGCCTTACACCAAAATATAATAAGGTATTCTATGTGGTTGGGCCTTTAGTTGTATTTGACAGGCGCGTACAGGTGGCAACGCGCATATCAAGTACAACTGCGGCCCACGTCACTGAATAGAAACGAGACACTGACACAATAATTTTCCGGCTTCAAGTGTGACTAACCTAAATTAATTTATTTGCACAAACTAAAAACTAAAATAGGTAAAAGTAAATTATAATAAAACTATTTATAAACGTACAAAACTAACTTAAATAAAGAAAGATAACTTAAAACTAAAAGTAGTCTTTCGGAATTGGTGTTTGGTGTGGAGTGTGCAGTAGGGTGTGTACGTAAGTACAACTTTTCCGGAGGTTCCGAAATGGAACCTTACATCTCGCTTCTTAGGGTTGTATAATCGATATGCTTTGCTTTCAGCACTATAGCCCACCATAATACATTCAAGAGATTTTGGGTCTAACTTATGTCGTTTTTCTTTACTTATATGCACCATTGCTGTGCAACCGAAAGCGCGTAAAAGACTCAAATCAGGTTTTTTACCAGACCAAATTTCTTCAGAAGTTCGGCTATTACCCCTACATGGTACTCTATTTACAATATAAGCAGCTATTACAGCAGCTTCTGCCCAGAAACTTTCATTGAGGCTGCTATCAATAAGCATACACCGAATGCGCTCTACAATCGTGCGGTTCATGCGTTCGCCGTTCTGCTCGGGCGCATAAGGAAAAGTCCTTTGGTGTAAAATACCATGTCTTACCAAGAAATAGTTAAACATATTATTTACGTACGCTCTGCCGTTATCTGTACGCAACGATTTTATTTTCTTCGAGCATTGATTTTCTACCGCTGTTTTGAACTCTACAAATTTGTTGAACGCGTCGGATTTATTTTTGAGATTATAGATAAATACTTTGCGCGAATAATCGTCTACAAAGGTTAGCATAAATCGAGCGCCTGAAAATGATTTGCGTTTGAATGGCCCAACAACGTCGGAATGTATCAATTCAAGCAAACCTCCAGCTCGTGTACCAGCTTCTTTATTTGGTCTTCGTGTTTGTTTACCTTTCACGCAAACTTTACATGTATCGGACTTACCTTTGTCCAACACTACACCTGTGCAAGAATTCTTCACGTTAATCATGCTGCTGTCACAAATATGCGCTAATCTACGGTGCCACAAACTTGAATTATCTTTAACTATTAACGCACTTGGTTGTTTCATATCTATTTCACAATCCATTCGGTAAAGTCCATCTTCACAAGATGCAGTGGCGATTAATTTATTATTTTTATCAAGAATTTTACACTTCCTTTCATCAAAAATTACTGTTTTTCTGTCTTCGCGACTTGACTTACTGACAGCAAATTTGCGCATAAGCCTGGCACATGTTCAACATTTTTGACAATTACGCTTTGTTGCAATTTTTCGCCGAAAATTCGCATTTCAACATCTCCCACTTTTTCTACGGAAAGCTCGCTGTTATTCGCAACAACAATTACTTTGTTATTTGTACTTCTTTCGTTATGTAAAACAACATTATTATTTGTCATATGATTCGTTGCGCCAGAGTCTATGTACCACTGCGCGTTGTTGTTGTGCATATACATATTCTTTTACTTTTGTACGTGTTGTTTTCGCGTATGCTTTCATGCTAGATGCAAAGAGAACTTTTTTTTCTTTGCGCTGTCTCTTCTTTTATTGGGGCAATTTCGTGAGAAATGGCCTATCTCTTTACATGTATGACATCTTAAATTTGTTTGTTTGATGTTCTTTGTATGAAATACATTTATTTTTTGTCGAACCGCCATCAAATTTTGCATCTTGAAGCAAAAGATGTTTCACCATATCAACGGTAAGCTTTTCTTTCGAATTTCCCACAGCCATTACTAATGTTCTAAAATCATCCGGAAGACCCGCTAGCATGAGAGATGCAGCCAACTCATCGTCTATATTCAAACCAGCATTTCGGACTTTCAAAGCAATCATAACAAGTTCGTTTACATACTCTTGTATCGAACTATGATTTTCCAGCTTGATATTGACCAGTTCTACCTTTCTTGTCAATCCATTGTCCTCATATGCATTTAGCAAAGATTCCCATTCCTCTTTTGCCGTCGAAGCAGATGCTATGTGACCAAAGTTAGACCGGTCAATCATCAGCGTAATTTCCGCTAAGGCACGTTCATTTTTTTCGTTGTCTTTATCCGATAATACACCTGTCTCTACCACCTTCCAACAGCCTTTGATGACGAGGCAGGATTTAGCTTGCCTTTTCCACGTATCAAAGTTTTCGCGACCTCGTAATCTTTCTACGGGACAAACTAATGAAGTAGATGACGTGTTCATTTTTAAAGAAAACTAAAAACGCGTGGCATGCGGCCCATAACCTGTTGTTGGTTAAGTAAGTTTATTATATGTAAAAAAAGAACGGATGTATGACGTACATTGCATATTATACAAATGCAGGGTATAAAGAGCATGAGAATCACAGGGTTAAATATATAATTCAGTTATTCAACATATATGATGCAAAGCCTCCACATACATGGGGACACATGTTGTTATAGTAGTGCTTCGCGACATCAATAGGTGCGACCGATCACAAATCGTTTCCCAAGGCAACCAAGGACTGTCATTTCAGTGTAACCCTATTTAATTTGTTGCGTCCCTCCCACAAATTGTCATCCTCCTAGCAGCCTCTTGCAGCAGGACTGCTCCATATTCTCTTGCTCCGGGAAGGTATCGAACCCAATCCGGTCCTGAGAAATGGTTTTGCTGCATCTGCCGGAACAGAATCTTTTTAGGACGGTCATACTCTGTTCAGTGTGTCTCGTGTAAGGGATGGTTGCATCGGACAGGTTGTTCTGGGCTTGATCCCAAAACCCGACGTTCACGTAACTTTTATAAATCTTTTGTGGCTCCTTGCAGTTCACGCCCAAGGGCGTCCCGTAGTCTACGCCTAAGCGCCCCCCCCCCCCCCCTACTACCTTCCAGCAGCCCCGCTGCTCAGCAAGCCACAACAAGTACCGCTGCTGCTCGCGCCCCACGGCGCCAACAACTCAAACAGCTGCTACCACTCATAACTACTATCTTCGTAGCAGAGTCGGTAGGAATGCTGAGCATCAGCCCCTGCGCCGTCTTCTACCCCCCCCCCCCCCCCCCCTCTTTTCCGGCAGCAAGCGGGTAGGTCAGGGAAACAGACTCTTAGTCCCTACCTCCGTTTGCCAGCACAGAATATATATGTTTGCGACTTCCGCCCAATGCAGCTCCGACCTTGGGTGGTGCCACTTTCCTAGATGTTCTGGTCTCCGCGACGGCAACCCCCCGACGGGTTTCATCGCGCCATGTTGCCAGGTCGCAAACCCAAATCATCCGGGTACCCCAATGCTTGCCCGAGGACGCCCAGTCCCAGGGCCACAACAGCAATTGCGTCCTGGCCTTCCTCAACCCAGGCGTAGTCATCCGTCACTTACCCCCAGAGTGGCGACGTCTCCCCCTATGCACTTCAGAATTCTGCAGTTAAACTGTAATGGACTAACTGGGAAGATTACGGAGATAGTCGATTTCATGAAGCGGCACAACATCCGCATTGCTGCGATTCAAGAGACTTAACTCACAGCAAAATCTGCATTGCAGACCTGCTCTGGGTATAATGTTCACAGAAAAGATCGCGAGAGCGGAAATGGAGGCGGCCTCGCGTTTATCATACACCACTGTGCAATATTATATATTTAATCCTGGCATCGACCGCAGTGACAAAGTCTTAGAACGTCAAGGCCTATCTGTCCGTTCAGGCGATGCAAACCTAGAAAGCATCAACATCTACATCCCTCCTGCCTCTTAGTCCCTACCTCCGTTTGCACGTTTGCCAGCACAGAATATATATGTTTGCGACATCCGCCCAATGCAGCTCCGACCTTGGGTGGTGCCACTTTCCTAGATGTTCTGGTCTCCGCGACGGCAATCCCCCGACGGGTTTCATCGCGCCATGTTGCCAGGTTGCAAACCCAAATCATCCGGGTACCCCAATGCTTGCCCGAGGACGCCCAGTCCCAGGGCCACAACAGCAATAGCGTCCTGGCCTTCCTCAACCCAGGCGTAGTCATCCGTCACTTACCCCCAGAGTGGCGACGTCTCCCCCTATGCACTTCAGAATTCTGCAGTTAAACTGTAATGGACTAACTGGAAAGATTACGGAGATAGTCGATTTCATGAAGCGGCACAACATCCGCATTGCTGCGATTCAAGAGACTTAACTCACAGCAAGATCTGCATTGCAGACCTGCTCTGGGTATAATGTTCACAGAAAAGATCGCGAGAGCGGAAATGGAGGCGGCCTCGCGTTTATCATACACCACTGTGCAATATTATATATTTGATCCTGGCATCGACCGCAGTGAAAAAGTCTTAGAACGTCAAGGCCTATCTGTCCGTTCAGGCGATGCAAACCGAGAAAGCATCAACATCTACATCCCTCCTGCCACCTGTTGCCCCAGTGGATACCGCCCTAATATCAGAGCCTTGCTCACTGGCAACAATCGCATTATCTTAGGCGATTTTAAGATTTCACGATCTATGGCATTCAAATTTGCGGGCGGACAGTATAATAATAATATTAATAAATTAGCCAGCCGATTACGTGCTACGTGTCACCCGTATGGTCGCCAAGCCTAAAAATTACCCACTGGTAGAAGCTACAGGCCTGCCAAAATACTGCTGTCAGAATTGCCACGGGCTGTCTTCTTATGTCCCCAGAACACCATCTGCATAATGAGGCGAGAATACTCCCCATCAGGGAGAGAAATGAGATGCTGACCAAACAGTTCCTGTTGAATACCCAGAAACCTGAGCATCCCAACAGACATCTGATTGATGAACCAGTACCACCTAGGGGCTTAAGGAGTCATCTCCGTAAGCATTTTGAAGAAATACGGCACATGAGAACCCAGCCGTATGAAGCGAAAAAACACAAGCAGGTCCTTGGTGAACTCCACAAACAGGCGTCAGACCTTTATGCCGAGAATTGCCCGGTGAATCCAGTACTCAAAGAAAAGTATCCAAAAATCGCGGAAGAGGAACGCATACTCCCCAGGGAAACGCGTGTCACTCTTGCTCAACTTCGTTCTGGATGCTGTAACAGGTTAAACTCTTACCTATCCAGAATCAACCCCGACATACAAAATGTATGCCCCGCTTGCAATGTGTCCCCACATGACACCAACAATCTCTTTAATAGTAATGTGGAACCAACGCCTCTAACACCCCTTTCCTTATGGCCCACCCCTGTTGAAACAGCAAGTTTCCTTAGACTCCCGTTAGAGCATATTGATGACAATTTGTGATCGGTCGCGGCTGTTAGGTGGGGCGAAGCACTGCTACAACAACAACAACAAGGACCTGCTTGTGTTCTTTTGCTTCATACGGCTGAGTTCTCAGGTGCCGTATTTCCTTAAAATGCTTACGGAGATGACTCCTTAAGTCCCTAGGCGGTGGTGGCTTATCAATCAGATCTCAGTTGGGATGCCCAGGTTTCTGGGTATTCAACAGGAATTGTTTGGTTAGCATCCCATTTCTCTCCTTGATGGGGAGTATTCTCGCCTCATTATGTAGATGGTGTTCTGGGGACATAAGAAGACAGCCCGTGGCGGTTCTGAGCGCAGTATTTTGGCAGGCCTGTAGCTTCTTCCAGTGGGTAGTTTTTAGGCTTGGCGACCATATAGGGGACGCGTAACACACAAACGGCTGGCCAATTGCTTTGTATGTGGTAATGAGCGTTTCTTTGTCTTTTCCCCAAGTACTGCCAGCAAGGGATTTGAGGATTTTATTACGGCTCTGTATTTTCGGAACAATTGCGGCTGCGTGCTCACCAAAATGTAGATCCTGATCAAAAGTCACACCCAAGATTTTGGGGTGTAGGACAGTCGGTAGTGTAGTGCCATCGACGTGGATGTTGAAAATGGTCGTCATTTGGGAGGCACCCCTTGTTTAATTATTCTTGGCTTTGATATTTCATTTCTGAATTGCACCGATGCTTGCCGACCACCCAGATAATTTGCGGTCCACCTTTTAAGACATGGGGGAAAGGTAGACCCTTCCAATTCTTGCAGTAACGTGCCATGGTTGACTGTATCAAAAGCTTTTGATAGGTCTAGCGCTACGAGAACTGTTCTATGGTGGGGCTTCTGATTTAGACCACAATTTATCTGGGTGCTAATGTAAATATATAAAAAAATTTAAGACAAACATATTCTTGAGAGTTAACAATATCAATTGAATATCAACAGGTGTTTCTATCACAAAGTAAAACATATACAGCGCGATTCTAAATGAAAATTCCGTGCGACTTTTTTCCCTTCTCCCATTCCTCGTATTCTAAATAAAAATTCCTTGTGAGTTTTTTCACTTCTCCCTTTCCTCCTATTCTGAACAATGTTCGAAAAAGCGGAAACTGGTTATGGAAGAAAAGTAGGTATTATGAATGTGAGGGAGAGGGAGATTTCTCTGCCATTTCATAGGAGTTTTTTCACTAGTTAAATTAAAGGGAATGCATCAAAATAGTTAAAGGAAATTGGTTCTTTTAAGAAAAAACACTTATTTCTACAAATTTGTGCTAAAATATGTATTTAAGTTCTACCACAATATTCTCACTGTTAATGCAACAACAACCACAATATTCATTATTTTAAGTCGAAAAGTATATCATAAGCAACGGAAGAGCTCTTCGTATATTTGATGCAGCCATTCAGAAATTGCGCCAGGATTTTTTAAGAAAGCTTAAATAGATTTTGGTATATGGCGAAAGGCGAACTCAACTCGACTTGGCCGCCAGAAAATTGCTTTGCAGAATGAATGCATGCAACTCCGGTGGATTTGTGTTATCCCGCCGTCTTCTTCTTGTTATGCTCCTCTGTTGATGTTGTTGTGGCACCAATTCATTACTTATTCCAGTAAATACCACATGAAATGCAATAATGTGCATTGTTTATACCTTATTTCTTAATTTCAAACAAATTTGCAACAATAATTAAAGTTTTCAATTTTTTAAACAAAATAAGAAATGTGCAACGAAATTTCAAGTGACAAAACAGCTGACTTCGAAAATTCGAAATTCCTATTCCCCAATTATTCTTCTCCCTACGAGAAGAGAATTGGAGGAATTTTTCCGCGGGAATAAAAAATCCGCGAGAATATTTAGAATTGGTCTGATAATTTTTTCCTCCCCAATTTTTTACAAATTTGTGGTGTATAAAAATCTGGTTTACGTTTTTTTATTTATTTATTTATCAGTTTGCAAATTAAACAATTATACAGACCAAATATACCGACACTTAAATCTCAGATGTAATACACGATATAAACAACATAAGCAGTCAGCAATTTTAAAGTAATATTTAAACAGTATTGAATTAAGTATTGTCTCAAATAAGAGCGGTGCAGATGAGGACGTTCAGTCTCGCATAAACAAAGCAAGAATGGTTTTTGGGCAACTGGCAAACGTGTGGAGGTCCAGCCAAATATCTTTAAAAACGAAGCTTCGACTGTTTAATTCGAATGTTAAATCAGTACTGTTTTATGCTTGCGAGACGTGGAAAAGCTCAACTTCAATTCAGAAACGTCTACAAGTTTTTATTAATAATTGTCTGCGCCGAATCCTGAAAATTCGATGGCCGGAAAGAATTTCAAATGACGACTTATGGTCTAGAACAAATCAACCTGCCACAGAAATAACCAAGCGTAAATGGTCGTGGATTGGTCACACTCACTTTTTCAGACAACCTGCCATAGCTGCGCAGATAGATCCATTTCGAAGGGTGCTAAGCCTTCATCATCAGTACGCTTTAGGCATGCTGCGCTAACCATTTAGCTATAGAGCGGTGCTTTGTTTGACTGGCAGATTTGCTACTTCTATTCATTTTTACCAACTATATTTATTCAGTGTTGCGCCATCTGGTGCAAATCACTGATAATGCTGGATTTTTGTTTATTGTTAATCACTTTGTTTGACATTCCCAAGTTCTTATGGTTTATTAACAATTGTTTTTGTTTTTATCGGCCTATTGATAAATGATCCAAGGTTCGATTCGAGCTCAAGGCTAGAATAATAATTTTTTTCTAATGATAATTATTGTTATTTTTTAATTTTTTCTAAATTTGAAAAATTTTATTTTGTATCTTGAGTAGTAAGTAGAAAATTTTTCAGACAACCTGCCATAGCTGCGCAGATAGATCCATTTCGAAGGGTGCTAAGCCTTCATCATCAGTACGCTTTAGACATGCCGCGCTAACCATTTAGCTATACAGCGTTGGTTTTTTTGACTGGCAAATTTGCCACTTCTATTTCTTTTTATAAGCTTTTATTTAGTTTCACTTTTGTTGTCTGTAATGGAATCTTGCAAGTTAAATTTGATACATTTCCCGGTGTCCGATTGAGCTGAAATTTTGCACACATGTATAACTCCGATGAAGACCTCCAGTAAATATAGCCAGACAAGCATTGCGATGGAATCCACAAGGAAGTCGACGACCTAGTGCACCTGCGAAAACTTGGCGCAGAACTGTGGATAAAGAACTCGAAGACGCAGGATATACGTGGAATGACATCACAAGAACTGCACCTAACAGAATAAGATTTAAGTCGGTGGTCGAGGCCCTATGTTCCAATAGGAGTTGAGGAGGTGCTGTCGGATGCGGAAAAATGCGCGAGCGCTTTCTGCCGACAATATATAATGCATCCTACGGTCGACAAAGATAGACGGAGAGCCAATAGACACGCACATAAACACAAATTCAGCGCGTCACCAATCACCATCACCGCTAGAGAGGTTGAGGACGCCATTGGTCGTGCTAAACCATCCAAAGCAGTGGGCCCAGACGGCATAGCCATGCCGATGCTTAAAAACCTAGGGAAAGAGGGTTTCAAATATTTAGCGCATGTCTTCAACCTGTCTCTCTCCACCTTTGCCATACCCGAGAAATGAAAAATGGCCAAGGTGGTCCCGCTACTAAAGCCTGGGAAACCAGCTAACGTAGGTGAGTCATATCGTCCGATATCTCTCCTATCGCCAGTGGCAAAGACGCTTGAAGCCATTTTGCTCCCTTATTTCCAAGCACATTTGCAGCTAGCCCCTCATCAGCATGGCTTCACAAAACTCCATAGCACTACCTCCGCGCTAAATGTCATTAGCACCCAGATAAATTGCGGTTTGAATCAATACCCCCACCATAGAACAGTACTCGTAGCGCTAGACCTATCAAAAGCCTTTGATACGATCAACCATGGCTCATTACTGCAAGACCTGGAAGGGTCTACCCTTCCCCCATGTCTTAAAAGGTGGACCGCAAATTATCTGGGTGGTCGGAAGGCATCGTTGCAATTCAGAAACGAAACATCAAAACCAAGGAGAATTAAACAAGGGGTGCCACAGGGTGGTGTCCTATCCCCACTTTTGTTTAATTTCTACATATCTAAGCTACCTTCACCACCGGAAGGAGTCACAATCGTTTCCTACGCCGATGACTGCACAATAATGGCCACAGGCCCAGGCCCAGAGATCGATGAGCTATGCAATAAAATAAATGGCTATCTCCCTGATCTCTCCAGTTTTTTCGCCTCGCGAAACCTGGCATTGTCACCGACTAAATCTTCCGCGACCTTATTTACAACATGGACGCCCCAAATGTCGACCATATTGAACATCCACGTCGATGGCACTACGCTACCGACTGTCCTACACCCCAAAATCTTGGGTGTGACGTTTGATCAGGATCTACATTTTGGTGCGCACGCAACCGCAATTGTTCCGAGAATTCAGAGCCGTAATAAAATCCTCAAATCCCTTGCTGGCAGTACCTGGGGAAAAGATAAAGAAAAGCTCATTACCACATACAAAGCAATTAGCCAGCCGATTACGTGCTACGCGTCACCCATATGGTCGCCAAGCCTAAAAACTACCCACTGGAAGAAACTACAGGCCTGCCAAAATACTGCTCTCAGAATCGCCACGGGCTGTCTTCTTATGTCCCCAGAACACCATCTGCATAATGAGGCGAGAATACTCCCCATCAGGGAGAGTAATGAGATGCTGACCAAACAGTTTCTGTTGAATACCCAGAAACCTGGGCATCCCAACAGACATCTGATTGACGAACCAGCACCGCCTAGGGGCCTAAGGAGTCATCTCCGTAAGCATTTTGAGGAAATACGGCACCTGAGAACCCAGCCGTATGAAGCGAAAAAACACAAGCAGGTCCTTGGTGAACTCCATAGACAGGCGTCGGACCTTTATGTCGGGAATTGCCCGGTGAATCCAGTACTTGAAGAAAAATATCCAGAACTCGCGGAAGAGGAACGCATACTCCCCAGGGAAACGCGTGTCACTCTTGCTCAACTTCGTTCTGGATACTGTAACAGGTTAAACTCTTACCTATCCAGAATCAACCCCGACATACAAAATGTATGCCCCGCTTGCAATGTGTCCCCACATGACACCAACCATCTCTTTAATTGTAATGTGGAACCAACGCCTCTAACACCCCTTTCCTTATGGTCCACCCCTGTTGAAACGGCAAGTTCCCTTGGACTCCCGTTAGAGGATATTGATGACAATTTGTGATCGGTCGCGGCTATTAGGTGGGGCGAGCATTGCTACAACAACAACAACAACAGGATGATGATGATTGAATTAAATGCTTGACAATTTCAATTAAAAACTTAGAAGTAAGCAAAAGATAAAATGTTGTAAATATGTTAAAATGTACTCATGAAGGAGCTAGTAAATAATAATTTATGAAATTGACAATAAAGCAAATTAATAGTAGATAAAATATATACAGAATATAATTTTATACATAGTAAATTTGATTGCATACATATAAAAATAATGATCACAACGCAATTTTGCAAACAAGTTTCAAGTAACTGGTACTTCAAATTTGAAACAGAGGGTTGAACAGTATATCACGGTTTAGCGTTCTATGCTTCATTTCGAATTACAAATTTAATGTAGTTAAAAGGTATTTTTTAATACCAAGAAACGAGTCGCAGACGTCTAAATTTTTACAGTGTTTATTAAAATCACGACATATACAGTGAAGTGGTTCGTGCATATCATAATTCGATCTGCATGTAGCTACAAAAATTGACTGAAAATGTCTAGATGGCCTAATAGAAACTTTAAACTTAATTTCACCAAGCAAAAATGGACTATTTATTGACCCTCTTATTAATTTAATAATAAATAAGACACCAAGTATCTCCCTGCGGCTGTGCAATGTGGGCAGCTGTATTAGTTTTAACCGGCTGCAATAGAAGGACCCCATGGTAAGTGTTTTAAAGCGAAAAGCAAAAATTGTTTCTGGACCGATTCCAGCTTGTCAGAATGAACTTGATAACGCGGATTCCAAATTATTGAAGCATATTCCAAAGTAGGTCTGACCAATGATGTAAAAAGAGTTTTTGTAACGTATGGGTCATTAAATTCTTTAGACCAACGTTTAACGAAAGCAAAGTACTGTTAGCGCTATTCACGCAAGATTCAATATGAAGTTTAAAATCGAGTTTTGGGTCCATTGTAACGCATAAATCAATAAAATTAGTGACTTGCTTGATTACATAGTCACCAATAACATAATCATGGGATTGTAAGGACTTCCTTGTAAAACACATGAACTTACATTTAGGTAGGTTTAGTGACATGGCGTTTACATTACATCAGTCACCAAGACTATTCAGATCAGCCTGAAGACATGCCCTATCCACGGGTGAGCGGATAGGCATTACAAGTTTGACATCATCAGCGTACATCAACGGCTTGCAGCTCTTCAAAACACTAGGAAGGTCATTAATGAACAACAGGAACAAAACCGGACCAAGATGGCTGCCTTGAGGAACACCAGAAGTTACGTTTATGAACCGAGACCAACAATTATTAAATATAACTGTTTGTTTTCTTTCCTTCACATAAGAAGAAACCCAAGATAGAAGCAAAGGAGGAAATCCTAACCGATCAAGTTTGAATAAAAGTATAGAATGAGAAACTTTATCAAATGCCTTACTAAAATCAGTATAAATAACATCAACTTCACAATTAGTCTTAAAACTGTTGGATACAAAGGTTGTAAACTCGAGCAAGTTGGACACCGTTGATTTACCCTTGCAAAAGCCATGTTGTGAAAAGTCAATTAATGAAGATACTCTAAAAGCAATCTGTTTTGTGATAATCAATTCACAGAGCTTAGGAATAGTGTTGAGTTTGGCTATTCCTCTATAATTTATAACACACGTTCTGCTTCCATTTTTATGCAGTGGTATAATGAATAATTCTTTCCACTTCTTGGGGAATACCCCTTGCTTCAGAGACGCATTAAACAAACAGGCTAGAGGTCGATATAAGTATCGAGCACAAGATTTCAGCACTACCGACGGAATTTGATCCGGACCACTAGGGTAAGAAATTTTTAGATTTTCCAGATGATTTAAAACATCATCAGTACATATATATGGGACTGCCTGGGAATCCAGAGGAGGCAATCTGAAAGGATAATTCGATGGCGGGCAATCATAGGTGTTTGAATAAGTAGATTCGAAGAAATCCGCAAACATGTTAGCAATTTCGAAGCTATCGTTCGAAATCTGATCATTTAGCTTCATTGTAGAAGGAAACCCTTTTATCTTCCTTTTTGAATTAACAAAGCTGTAGAACGACTTAGGATTGACAAAAATTTGGCTTTAATCCTACTGATATAGTTCCTATAACAAATTCTGTTCAATGTGTTATATTTGTGACGTAAAATTAAGTAGGCGGCATAGTCAGTCATTGATCCAGAAAGTTTGTAGCGTTTGAATGAACGCGTCTTCTGATTTTTCAGGCTTTTCAATTCTTTAGTGCTCCAAGCCGATGATGATATAGCAATGGTTTCGGACGTAGGTATGCATTTTTTAAATATTCCGTATAGTACATTATTAAAATGGGATATACTCTCATCAATATCCCCATCGTACTCAGGCCAATTTATTCTCGATACTGAGGGGTCTTTCGCACTACGTTGGAGGAACGCTCAGATAAATTATGAGATTCCATAAACATCGCGAGAGCAGGATGATACACATCTTCAGGCAGGGCAAGGGGATCGCATCGATTTACAAAACAATTTGAATCGTCTTAGAAAATAAATCCAAGCATTTACCGAATTTATTCTGAATGTTGTTAATTTGAAAAAGTCCAACATCTGTAAACTCGTTTAGGAAATCATAGTCGATAGCGCGAGAAGAAGTAGGGACTAGCCTCCCGTCGATAAGACTCCATGAAACACATGGCAGATTAAAATCGCCAAGTACAGTGACAGAATCACAGGCACTGGCAGTGCTGCACACAGATTTCACTATTGAGGAATGATTCAAATATAAGGAAATATCAGATTGTGGGGGAATGTAGTTGGCTATAAAATATTTGTAGGTTGAGGAAAGTTTTACTCTCACACAAAGAAGCTCAGCATCCTCAAAGTCAGGAAAATGTAGTTCCTCCGCGGAAAACCTAGTGTGAACGGCAATTAACACACCTCCACCAGCTCTGGCCAGTCGGTCCTTTCTAAACACTTGAAACGAACTCGATAAAACTTCAGCATTAAAAACTGTTGGTTTTAGCCAAGTCTCAGTAAAAACGAGTACATCATAAAAACTCTCATGACTCAGTAGAAACATTTCCGTTAATTTGGTATTCAACCCCCTAACGTTCTGATAAAATATACTAAGTGAGATATTATTTACGTTTGATAAGACATAATTTACGTTTGTACCACTTCTGGAGTGTTGCCTGTCAAGTTTTTTGATGCATTTAAAGTAGCGCGGTCACGGTTCGACTTTCTAGTAAACAAATGCACCACAGAGTGTTTCGGCCAGAAAGTAGAATCGAGTACCCTATCAAAAAATTTGTCAGGAACTAAGATTCTGAAAGAAGAGATCTCTCTCGAATTGATTTCCGTATTACATTTGGCTTTAAAGAATCGTGTGAAGAATCGTATTGAAGTGCAGAATTTGAATTATCAGATGTATTAGATGTCGTTGATTTTAAAACCGAAGATCGCTTTAATTTTTCCGCAATAGATGTATGCAGTTGAGAAGCCTCAACGAAATCTGAACTTTGCTCTGTTACATGTTGTGAACGAATTTGATTTTGATGACGTTTTATCCTTCTTCCAAATTCTGTTTCTATAAGATACATCATTCTTCCGATATTTTTCACGATTTTTCTTTTATTCCATGATTTATTTTTTCTAGAAAAATCAAGAAAATAGATCTTTTGATTAATTAAAAATTTTGTTTTTTTATTCAAAGTTGTAGGTTTATTGACTCCAGATGACTGTAAAAAAGATAACGTAGTTCTAGGTTGGCGATTATGTAATAACTCCGAAGGCGACTTCCCATTAATAGTGGGTGTCATTCTATACGATGTTAAATACGTTAATAAAGCGCTGTTAATATTTTTACCATCAGCCAATTGTTTTTTCATGGCTGTTTTGAATGTCCTTACAAATCGTTCCGCTTGCCCATTTGAATCTGGATGAAAAACGGCAGATGTTAAATGTTGAATGCTGTGAACTTTGCAGAAATTTGCAAACTCCAGTGAAGTAAACTGTGTTCCATTATCTGTAACGATTGTTTGAGGCAATCCTTCAATAGAAAAAATTATTTGTAAAGCTTCAGTAGTTGAAATTGTAGAAATATTTTTCATTTTCATTACAAATGGGAACTGAAAAAGAGTCAACACATATCAACCACATAAAATTCTCGAAAGGACCCGCAAAATCTAAATGTATTCTTTCCCACGGTGATGATGCTGCAGGCCAAGTAGCAAATTCTTTTGGCGGACCTGATTTATAACTGTTGCATGATGAGCATGTTGATACAATTTCTTCTATATCCTTATCGATTTTAGGCCACCAACAATAACGTCGAGAAATCTGCTTTGTGCGAACTATACCCCAATGCCCTTCATGAAAAAGTTTTAAAACCTTTCCACGGAGTTTCTTTGGATTTACTACTCTATTAAAATCAGTTTGTACAACCACAACATCTTTAATAATAGTAAACTCAAAACGATGATGAAAATAAGGTAAAACGTCCTTATCATTCACCATATCAGGCCAACCATATTTGATATACTGATAAACTTTGCTTAAAATTAAATCTTTTCTTGTTTGTTCTGCAATCATTGTTCGAACAAGTGGGCTTTTCCACTTGCTATACGTGCAAATAAAACGAAAAAATTAATACCTTTGTAGGCACTTTAAATTTTAATTCAATTTAAGAAGTTACAAAAATTACTATACAACTAATTTGATGCGCTATTAATTCGCGGGTCAATAATAAAAGCGGACTGTATCCAACGATGATCCAAAAACTTCTCTTTCACTCAACTCGAACAGTAATGTCCAAGCATTAAAAAATGTATTCAATATTCCAGTATAGCGGTGCAAGCGAAGAGCGGTAAATTGTTTTTCTAATTACCTTATGCGACTACCGGTGGGTGGGAGGAAGAGATGCGTATTGCCTACGTGACTTAGTGAGGTGACGTGATGCTAGAGTGTATTGTTGTTGGTTGCGGTACCGACTTCGATGCAGCTGCAGTTTGCTCTCCTACCTATGTAGTTATGACAACGAAAAGAACGAAAGTATGTAAGATGTATAAATATGTACATATGAATGTGAAGTTGGTGACGATGATTTTGCTGGTATGTAATGTATACCAATACAGTGGGCATGAAGCGAAAAGTACGATGAGGAAATTGTTTTGAACTGATGTGCTTCAACATCCTCCCCCCTTGAAAACTGTGTTTTCAATCAAACAATAATGATGACTTAATAAAGTCGATGGTTCGGCGATGAGTGTTTGGTAACTAATTAGGCGCAAGTCGAAGATTCTATTGGTAATTTGCACACCTTTGTTATTGCTCGTTTGAGTATCCCATCAGCAGTCTTTATCATGACAACACGTACTAAACCATCAGAACCAGCCATGGTTTCAACGATTCTGCCAAGAGGCCATTTGAGAGGTGGTGTATTCTCATCCTTAACAAGAACCATGTCATTTTCCTTTAGGTTTTCTCGAATAGTTTGCCATTTATACCGGTGTTGAAGCTCCTTTAAATATTCTGAGTGCCATCGTTTCCAAAATTGCTGCTGAATGGCTTGAATGATTTGGAATCTTTTTAGAGTACCCATATTCACGTCAGACAATGATGGCTCTGGAATAGTATACAGAGTGCGTCCGGTCAAAAAATGTGCCGGCGTGATAGCTCTGAGATCGTCAGCATCATTTGATATCGGTGTAAGCGTGCGACTGTTTATCATGGCTTCTACTTGGCAGCATACTGTATTTAGTTCGTCGAATTTCAACATGTGAGATCCAATCGCGCGACGTAAATAATATTTGGCTAGCTTTACTGCACTTTCCCAAAGTCCACCGAAATGCGGTGACCTTGGGGGTATGAATTTCCAATTTATGCCTTCTTCAGCCATGAAGGTTTGTACCGAAGCAATGTGTTGCTGCGAGGCGAAGAGGGTCAAGAGTTCTCTGAGCTCTCGATTGGCACCAACAAAATTGGTTGCATTGTCAGAAAAAATTGTATTGCACTTGCCTCGCCTAGCGATAAATCTCTTAAGTGCAGAGATAAATGCCATTGTACTTAAATCTGGAACTAATTCCAAATGCACTGCCTTAGTCGTAAAGCAGATAAATACAGCCAAGTAGACTTTGATAGAGTCCCTACCCCTTAACTGTGGAGTTATTGAAAAGGGTCCACAATAGTCGACCCCAGTTGTTGCGAAAGGGAATGTGGGCTCAACTCGTTCTTGTGGTAGTGACCCCATTATTTGATTATGCAGTTGAGGCTTACTGCGATAGCATAGTATACAATTATGCACAACTTGTCTTATAGTACATCTAGCGTTAATAACCCAAAATCTATCACGCAAAATACTTAGCAGGGTTTGACAACCAGCGTGCATATGACGACGATGAAGATATTCGATGAGAGTGTATACAAAGGGGTGTGTTCTTGGGAGCAGAATTGGATGCTTAGCATCGAAAGGTAGCGAAGAATTCTTTATTCTTCCACCAACACGAATCAACGAGTTATGAATAAATGGCGATAGCTGATTGAAGTTGGACTGTCGACTTACTTTACCTTCCTGTAATTGCTTGTATTCAGCTGCAAACGCTTGCCTTTGTATGTAGCCACAAATGAGCAATAAGGCAGAATCTAATTCTTCTGCGACGATTGAGCCTGAGTACGTAGTTGGTGAGCGACGAGAGCGTGATATGAAGCGATGAACATAAACGAAAATACGAAGTAGTTTAGTATAGTTATTGGCATATTTATGCCTTGCAATTAGGTCGTCTGACTCCGCTGCGAGCAGAGCATGATGTTGTTTACGTTGCTCGGGAAGGGTTTCAATGTTATTAATTGGATTTTTGGGCCAGGTTGATTGTTCTTGTTGCAGAAAATATGGTCCGTGGAACCATAGGGAATTATCGATGAGGCCCTGTACATTTGCTCCACGTGAAACAAAATCAGCTGGATTTTCCTTCGTAGGTACGTGATGCCAACTGTAGTTTGCTGTTAGCTGTTGGATCCTTGTCACCCTATTGGCAACGAATGTTGTCCATCGCATGGGCTCACCCTGTATCCATGATAATACAATGGTCGAATCTGACCAACAATGTATGTTGCTAGCTTCTGTCCTAAATATAGTTACTACTGATTGTAACAATTCTGTTAAGAGAACAGCCGCGCATAGTTCCAATTTAGGAAGAGTCATCTCTTTGGTTGGTGCCACTCTTGATTTGGCGCATATAAGAGATGTATACATTGTTCCCTCGTACCGCGAAACTGCGTAAATGCACGCGCCGTATGCCTTTGTACTTGCATCTGAAAAAGCGTGTAGTTGCGCTTCAAAATCAAAATGTACTAACCTTGGAATTTTTAAATTGCTAATCGATGTGATTTGGTGGCATATGTCCGTCCACTGTGTGTAGATTTGCATTGGCACGCTTTCGTCCCACGATAATTTGAGCTTCCAGAGCTGCTGCATCAATAGTTTGCAGGTAACGACGATGGGGTTTAACAACCCAAGCGGATCGAAGATGCTCGCAATTCTCGACAGAATAGTGCGTTTGCTGATTTTTGACGATGGTGGGTCCAAAGACGAGTACGAAAACAGAAAATTGTCATCCTGGGGTGACCACTTCAGACCTAGCGCCTTGATATATGAAACGCCGCCAATATTTACATTTACTTCCCTATCGGCGTCTGGTATGTCAGCTAAAATGTTGTGGTGATTCGACGCGAACTTTCGAAGAGGAAATCCTCCTCCAGCTAATAAATCGATTACTTCATTCTTAATGGCCACCACTTCCTCGAGAGTTGCAGCGCCAGTCATTAAGTTGTCAACATAAAAATCACGGAGAGTGACAGCAGCCCCAATCGAGTGTGTCGAAACATTGTCGTAAGCTAACTGCCGAAGACATCTCACTGCCAAAAAAGGGGCACAACTGGTTCCATATGTGACGGTCTGCAACTGATAAGTGCAGAGTTCTTGACCTGGTGCGTTTCTCCATAAAATGCATTGATACTTCGCATCTCTCTCATCTGCGATGATTTGCCGATACATTTTTGTTATATCGGCCATTAATACGTACCGATACGTGCGAAAGCGGAGAAGAATGGTGAATATGTCGTCTTGCAACGTAGGACCACTTCGAAGAACATCGTTTAATGCAACTCCATTTGATGTGCGACAGGACGCATCGAACACCACTCGCAGCCTTGTCGATGAACTGTCCAATTTGACCACACAGTGGTGGGGAATGTACGTTCTGGCCTTCGATGACAATTCATTTGGTTGTAATAAAACCATATGTTTTAAGTCGATGTATTCCTGTATAAAGTTTTTATATTCGTCTTTAATCGCACTGTCGGTAAGTATTCTCTTCTCCACCGACCAAAATCTACGACGAGCGATTTCGTATGACTGGCCAAGCTTGCTTGGACTTGTCGAGAAGGGCAACCGAACAATGAATTTGTGTGTTATAGGGCAACGAGTTGTTGTTTTTTGGAAATATACCTCACACTCCTCCTCTTCCAACGTACGCTCGGCCTTTCGGGAATGATAGCTCTCTTCTAATTTCCAGAACTTCTCTAGAAGAGTGTCTATTGACGGTTGCGCTGTTGTGGTATGTGTGCTGGAGGGGATGACGGGTGGTGACGAAGTAAGCAAAGTCGATGATGAAACTAATGGTCGTGACCTTATAGCACCAGCTACAATCCAGCCTAGCTGCGTCTTCTGTAGTGCTGGCAGATTTTTGTCAAATTTTATCTGACCCACCGATAGAATGTCGAAAAAGAGCCCAGCCCCGATGAGTAAGTCAATTGGACCAGGACAGTTGAAGGTGCGGTCAGCTAATTTGATATTTTTTGGTATTCCCCAATGGGTTACATCAATACAAATTTGGGGTTGATGTGTTCAAATCGATGGGAGTATAACTGTTTCCATTACCGAGGAAAATCCATTGTGAAGCGATTGGATACTAATACAAGCGCCTTGGTATGACTTGGTTCTTAATGCTCCAATACCGGTTATTTCGAGGTCAATTTTGGTCCGTTTTAGATGAAGCAATTGAGCCGCATGCTCCGTCATAAAGTTCAACTGGGAGGCCGAATCAAGCAGCGCTCTTACTATTAGCCTTGTACCATGGTTAGTATAAATTTGCACTAACGCAGTTGCCAGAATTACCTCACTCGTACCTGTACTGACCTTCAATGCAGCTGATGGCGGCGAATGCGTTGTCTCCGAACATTGCGGCTGTTGTCGATGAAGAAGCGTGTGGTGGCTTACCTTACAATGTTGACAACGATTGGCAGAAGGACACTTACTAGACGTATGACCTGTTCCAAGGCAATTTAGGCATAGTTGATTTTTCTTTGCAATACTGTAACGCTGCATTGGGTCCATTGCGTTGAATTTTTCACATTTAAATGGCGAATGTGTAACAGCCTCGTTACATAATAAACATTTGTTGGTTACTGACGACACCAATGATGTACTTGACTTCACCAACGCCGATAATTTGGTAGCTGACGAAGCCTTAGATGTGGATTTTCTGTTGACTTCAATGATATTGACCGTGTGGCAGCGGCGCTCGATAAATGTAGCTAGATCATCCCATGTTGGTAACTGAAGCGAAGATGACGAAGAATTATCCCACTTAGTAGTCACATACTCTTCCCATTTGACTTGAATTTCTGGATCTAATTTAGAGACGATGAAGTGCAACAAAATTCCATCCGTGATTTGTGTGCGTGAAGCAAGAGATTGTAATGCGCGAAGATGGGAATTTATGGAATCGATGAATTCTCTTAGCGAAGACGTACTCGACATCTTAAGGAATTTGTTATCAAACATTGCTTGTACATGTGACTGAAAAATATACCTTTTGTTGTCATATCTTTTCATGAGCAAGTCAATGGCACGATTATAATTGTCAGTGGTGACCTCTAAAGATTGAATGAGCCTGAAGGCGCCGTGGGTTAAACATGACCGTAGGTACTGAAACTTCTCAATTTCATTCAGTCCTAAATTATTGTGAACGAGAGCGGTGAACATATTATGAAAGTCTAGCCATTCGGTATGGTTTCCACTGAATTTCGTCAGTTGGAGTTTCGGTAAACTATGGCGATGCGAAGACGATGGTTGAATAGCAGGCATCGTGGTGCTGCTCAATGCCTCTACCTTGTTAATTTCAGCTATGCGCTCAACAATAGCGCTCCTGATATCGCAGTAGGTATCCTCAAATAAGGAGCGATGATTTTGGTCGATTTGCGACTCATCTAAGGATTCTAAATCCGACTGCACCTTTTCGAAGACAGCGAAGTGGTGCTCAATCAGCGCTAGTTTGGTCTCAAGGTGATACGATGACATGGTAGAGAACTGCTGGATATCTTGATGGAGCTCTGCTACTCTGCTAAGTAACTTGTCTCGTTGAAGCAATTTTGTTCTAATGTTGCCGGCTGTATTTGGGGGTGTTCCAGTCTCCCCTTCCATACTGTTCGATGATACGTGTGACGAATAAAATTCAATTTCGCGATCGAAAATTTGGCTTTGATTATAACGCGAACGCGGAGCCGAGATCCGGCTCGAAGGACCTTTGTTCGAACAAGTGGGCTTTTCCACTTGCTATACGTGCAAATAAAACGAAAAAATTAATACCTTTGTAGGCACTTTAAATTTTAATTCAATTTAAGAAGTTACAAAAATTACTATACAACTAATTTGATGCGCTATTAATTCGCGGGTCAATAATAAAAGCGGACTGTATCCAACGATGATCCAAAAACTTCTCTTTCACTCAACTCGAACAGCAATGTCCAAGCATTAAAAAATGTATTCAATATTCCAGTATAGCGGTGCAAGCGAAGAGCGGTAAATTGTTTTTCTAATTACCTTATGCGACTACCGGTGGGTGGGAGGAAGAGATGCGTATTGCCTACGTGACTTAGTGAGGTGACGTGATGCTAGAGTGTATTGTTGTTGGTTGGTACCGACTTCGATGCAGCTGCAGTTTGCTCTCCTACCTATGTAGTTATGACAACGAAAAGAACGAAAGTATGTAAGATGTATAAATATGTACATATGAATGTGAAGTTGGTGACGATGATTTTGCTGGTATGTAATGTATACCAATACAGTGGGCATGAAGCGAAAAGTACGATGAGGAAATTGTTTTGAACTGATGTGCTTCAACAATCATAGTGGCATCAATTGGAAAATTGTTTATGTCCTCTATTAAATTGATTTCATATACTTCTTCATGCTGATCAAAACCAGAATTATCTTCGCATGGAAGACGTGAAAGTGCGTCAGCATTTCCGTGTAATTTTGTGCTTTTATATGAAATTAAATAATTATATCCTGATAAGATTAATGTCCACCTCTGTAGTCTATGAGCCGTTGAACTTTACTCCCTTGGTGTGACCAATTGGCGCCGGTTGGCGGAGCGAAGGAGCGACTGGCGCGCCTTGTTGGACGGCCATAACCGTTTAGACGGTTAAGCGCCAATTAAGTAAGTAAGTAAGTTATTAGGTGTTATTGAACTAAGCAAGTATGTATCAGGTATAATGATAAGGAATTAATAAATAATTCCGGTATTTTCAAGTTAGGCATGAGCGAATTAACTATAAGAAAATGCATTACAAATGTGCGAATTAGGTAATTACGAATCAGGTATTAGCTAATTGGGATTAACGAATCAGATAAATTGTGAAGTAAGGCTAAACGACTTGGGTATTGTTAAATGTGGCAGTTAACTATTTACGAATTAAAGTGTATGAACGAAGTATAAAAAACTGTTTAAATATTTTATGCTAAACTCAATTGACCGACCGAAACGGGTACCGCCCCAAGTACTTACAGAATTGTTTATCTTTGTGCTCAAAAGTCGCCTGATTATCCCGCTATGGTTTATGCAAAAAGTATAACACCTGCAATAATTATTCTATTGTGGCCATTAGTGTGACCGTTATCTTTTTTTCGTATTTTCACTTGGCAAACCCCTTAGATTTATTCCAAATTAGAAAAAATTATATATAAAGAATTTTATATCGTTTGCATAATTATTGGGTGTGCCTTGAGCCCACAAAGTTTGCTAAAAATGCTGTTTTTCTCACTATGGCTTGCTTTAATTGTTCTTAACTTCAGTAATATTTATTTTATAGAAAAACTTTATTCACAAATGTTCTAGGGACATATCTGATGAACAATGTTGCTCTGTATTAGTTTTCTTTAACATTAATATTTAATCCAGAACAAACCAAATTAAAAAATAACAGCGAAATTTTCACATATCTTCGCATTCTTTACCTGATGGTTATTTATTTTATTAAATGGTGAAATTACAAAAAGTTTTGTAATAAAATCTTCGTGCTCAAAAGAAATTGTTTTTGATAATTTTTGACAACTGGCAATATATATTGTTTTTGTTCCTCGCATTTTGTGAGCATTGGGTTGTAGTCTTGCATCAATTTTGTAGCATTATGCGTCATGTCCACCTATGCAATACATTTGCGGCATTATGCATTATGAACTTCTATGCCAATGCATTTTTTATGAACCTGCCACACGCAGTCATAGCGCGATCATATTACAATATTGTGCTACATAAATTACATTGACCAGACACAGCGGGAAGACAACATCAATTGAATGCCGAATACGAAACCCTTGTCATTTCACACCTTCATATTTTTGCTCAGTTAGTCACGCCGGTCAATACACGTGCCGATCGGAATGTCTAATTGTCAGTGTTAGTTTGTTAATGTGAATCACCAAAATATTCACACACAACGATTTTACATTGTTTACTTTGTTAATGTGAATCACCCAAATATTCACACACACAACATATTTACATAGTTTACATAAAGAGCTCAATGAAGAAATCTGCTGACTTTGCATACCATTATTACAAATTGACATATTTTTAGTTTGTTAGTGTTAGAATAATTATGAATGTGTAGGTTAAGAAATTATGTATAAAAGAGAAAGAATTTCTTTAATAAATTCAATCATTATCAGACTTCCAAAGTCAAACCTTCTTTGTATTAATTGGAACGTTTCATGGCGATCCTGCCAGCTAGGTCAAGAATTACCAAAACTGCTGAAGACCTTGCTGGAGGAAAATCTTGGATATAAACCAAGCAGGATTCGCCTTCGAACATTTCATGGCGATCCTGCCAGCTTGATCAGGAATTAGCAAAACTGCTAAAGATCTTGCTGGAGGAAAAGATCCTGCCAGTCCGATCTTAATAAGCATAAAAATTTGCTCAACAAGCAAATATTGCTAAGACGATCTGAACAGAGATCCTGTCAAGTTTTTTGTTTGTTTAAAAAACGGAAAAAGTATCGCGCATTGTAACATTGTAACATTATAGTATTGTAACGTTTTTACATGTAACGCGTATAGCAGTAGAGCTGCAATAATTCAACGCGTACAACAAGTAGAACTAGGATACTGTATTCCTCTCACCAATTCAGCGACTTCAAAAAGGATAAATCAGGATTCAGACAATGATTTAGTTGCGCAGAAGAATCAAATGCAGACAGTGTAGGACAGGCAAATACCATTGAAAAACAAACTTAAGCAGCAGCAGTGGTCAAGGGTGAGCGAAGCATAATCAAGTGAAATATTACCAAGGATGAATAAAGCATAATGAAGTGGAATATTACCAAAGAATGACAAAACCAGCAAACCATGGATGATTGGGCAACTGAAAAACAACATTCTGACGGGCGGCAATTAATATAAGTATATAAAAAAAAAATTGAAAAAAATTAGGCGGCCTTTATGGACGCTAAACTATTAGCAAAAACGAAAGTTTTTGCTTAGGCATTTTTTTATTTTAAAGTAGGAATTGAAAAATAAATAATATGTAAAACTCTCCTTTTCAAAGAAAATGTTGTAAAAAAAGGGAAGTAGCAAGAAAATCAAAATGTGTTAAATTTTAAATAAATTTTGTAAATTGAAAAAAAAAAAATAAAAATGCAAAAAATTTTTTAAGTTAAACAAATTTTTCCGTTAAGAACAAAAATTTTCTTATACTTTAATAATATTAACTAAATAAACAAGTAAAATGGAATGCATAGGATAAAGAATAAAATCAAAAATTTTATTAAACATTTAATTTAGTTCATTTCTCACAAAAGCAGAAAGATAATTATAGAAAATTTTCAACATGGCTTGGTGGACAAAGATAGCACACGGCATAATGATAGCATTAGCCGGATATGAACTAGGGAAGGAAAATTCAGCAAGTTCAGAAAATAAAGTATCTGAAATGACTTCTCAGACAACATTATAAACTCCCTAATTAAAAGATCAAAATACAATATTCAGCATCAAATTCAAGACAAACCCAAAATATTCAAATCGGTAACTTACGTACCCCATTTATCTGAACGCTTAATGATGTCAGATTGCTACGACAAAGAGAGAAAAATATCTCACAAGCCTACAAGTACCCTTAAAAACATATTTAACAGAACTAAGTCAAAAATACCGGAAATGGACAAAAGCAATGTCATTTATAAAATCCCATGTAATGGAAACCAGAAAGAGCTGTGCAACAAGGTATACGTTGGTACAACCAAATCAAAATTAAAAACGCGATTGGCACAGCACAAATCAGACACCAAACAATGCCAAAATTCTTTTACACATAAAACTGCGCTAATGGCACACTGTGCATCGAGCGGACACTCCCAATTTCGCTAAAGCATCCATCTTACAGCAAGAAGCAAATTATTCCAAGCGTTTCTCACTTGAAATGTTACACATTATAAACACTCCGCCAAATATACGACTGAACTACAAGACTGATACGGACAACGTCGCGCATATTTACAGACATTTAATTACAAATAAAGTAGTAAAAAACTCCACGCCTAAGCAAGAGGACGTGTAAATTAATATTTTGCAGTTTATATCCCTGAGGACGGATACCGCGGAGTAACCGAAATATATCGGATTTTTAAAGAAAACTTGTGTTTATTTTTTAATTGACCTCGAGCCGGCAAAACGAATTTAAAAATAGGATAGTTAAATATGAGCCACCAAACCAACTAGACACAAAAATTACACCAAAAATTCCAGATGTTTGGATAGGAGCAATGATTTGCGCAGTCGGGCTATTGATCATTGCAATGGCCACGATACTAAGAAAGTATATGTAAATCAAATGTATGCAATTGAAAAACGTGCAACAGCGCATCTAAAATTGTTTTTTCTCTCCTTCTCAAACATCTAAATTCTTTTTACCCAAAACTGCGGAAGAGCAATAGACAATTAAAAATAGACCTTCAAATAATAACCCTTAAATCGTCGCAATTAACAGTAAAGGCAGCCCTGCCTAAAGCGAACAGCAAATCAAACATTTGCATAATCCCTTTGAATGCTCCTGACAAAGATGGTCATGAAGCAATAGGAAATTCTAGGACAGTGGAAGTAAGCAAACCCTAATGAAAAAAAAAAAATACAAAAATCTTGCAATCAGCCAACAAGCAAAAAACAAAAAATAATGAAGAAAAGTCACAAAGAGAACATATAAAAATAAATGTGAAGCGCTATATAAATTTGCAACAAAAGACTAGTCGCGCTCATTTTCATCTTAGGATAGAAAAATGTTAGCGTAGAGAAATTATCAAGCAACCAAATTGTTGAGGAAGTTATTCAGACCAATTCTAAATGTTCTCGCAGAATTTTGTTCTCGCGGATTTTTTTATTCCCGCGGAAAAATTCCTCCAATTCTGTTCTCCTAGGGAGAACAATAATTGGGGAATAGGAATTTCAAATTTTCGAAGTCAGCTGTTTTGTCAGTTGAAATTTCGTTGCACATTTCTTATTTTGTTTAAAAAATTGAAAAGTTTAATTATTGTTGCAAATTTGTTGGAAATTAAGAAATAAAATATAAACAATGCACAGTATTTATTGCATTTCATGTGGTATTCACTGAAATGAGTAATGAATTGGTGCCACAGCAACATCAACAGCGGAACATAAGAAGAAGACGGCCGCATAACACAAATCTGCCAGAGTTGCCTGCTTTCATTCAGCAAAGCAATTTTCTGGCGGCCAAGTTGAGTTGAATTCGTACTTTGTCATATGCCAAAATCTATTTAAGCCTTATTAAAAAATCCTTGCGCAATTTCTGGATGGCTGCATCAAATATGTATACCAAGGGCTCTACCGTTGCTTATGATATACTTTCCGACTTAAAATAAAGAATATTGTGGTTGTAGTTGTTGTATTAACAGTGAGAATATTGTGGTAGAATATAAGTACATATTTTAGCACAAATGTGTACAAATAAGTGTTCTTTCTTAAAAGAACCAATTTCCTTTAACTATTTTGATGCATTCCCTTTAATTTAACAAGTGAAAAAACTATGAAATGGCAGAGAATTCTCCCTCTCCCTCACATTCATAATACCTACTTTTCTCCCATAACCGGTTTCCGCTTTTTCGAACATTGTTCAGAATAGGAGGAAAGGGAGAAGTGAAAACACTCACAAGGAATTTTTATTTAGAATACGAGGAATGGGAGAAGGGAAAAAACTCGCACGGAATTTTCGTTTAGAATTGGGCTGATTGACTTAGGGCAATATTCGACCAGGCATACAAGAAATGCCGGCAATCCAGGACTTGAAATTTACAAGGAAAATCATAGTTGTCCTGAGGGACATATTGGTGAAAAATAAAATATTTACTGCAGTAGGCGAATTTATAAAATAAAATTGGCACCCACGTTTTCTAAGATCAAGTAGTTGCAGTAACCCAAGAGGCTGTGCATGTGACAATCTCGGAAAAATAAAAATAATTCTTCATAGAAGTCATGACGATTCTGTCTTGGTGGCCGCCGCAGAAATCGCATGACACATAAGATCAAAGATATTGCTGGAAAATAGGAAAAGTATGAAAAATATGAAAAAAAAAGCAAGGACAGACATTCGCATCCACTGTACCTTCCGCTTACCCATTAATCGAACTACTGCCAATACATATCTACCTTGCTCTTCCGTCATCAACTACAACCCCTCAATTGTATATGCAATTAGTTACAGATTTAACTAAATAAAATGAAAAACAAAAATTGTTTTGCTTAATAGGAATAATATGCGGAATTGTAGCATTCACTCATTAAGTTATTCATTAATTTGTACAAACATATATTTCAACCCGTTTTGGAATGTCTTAAAACATATTAACTCTTACATACATATTCACACAGTTGTACATATTTTGGCACGCTTTGGTACGGCATGAGATTCTATTGACACATTCGTTCATTTGTACAAACATATATTTTGTACACCGTGCATCATATGAACCTGAGCCTTGGTATGACACTGTTTAGAGCTTGGTCGTGACAAGCCTTTACCTGTAGACAAATTATTAACATGATTCATTTATGCTTGCGTTGCACATTCCACAGCCAATTTTAATTATGCTTAGAATACAGTTCCCAGGGAACTGAATTGAATGTATATGTGTGTTATACTTAGTTTGTAAGTATTAGTGTAAGTATTTTAGCTCATAGAAATATAAAAGAAAACAACTTTTAAATAAAGAGGAGAATTCAACCTGCTGCCGTTTCAATTAGCAGTAAATTCTATCTGGTGCCGCTAACTGGTCACTGGAACCTAGATTTCGATTTTCTCTTATCCGCAAACATTAAATGGCAATGTTTACAATGCAGTCTGCTAAACACCTTTAGCAGGACGCCGCATCTTACATGGCGATCCTGCAATTTCCTTATTATCCTTTAGAACTGCTGAATTAAATAGGCAGCTTTCCTCGTCTGCTGCTTGAAATATAGGCAGACTTCCTCTAAAAAATCCTGCAAAATTTGAAACAGGACGAAATGTCAAAATTACGGCGATAAAACAAAAAAAAATGTTTTCGAGGAATTACCGATAAAGAGACACACATCAAGAATATAGCAGATTATTATGAACACATGGAATTGAAGCGTAAGCGTAGAGAAGTGGAATAGAACTTGGGCTACAGACACACATCAAGAAGATAGCAGATTATTATGAACACATGGAATTGAAGCTTAAGCATAGAGAACTGGAATAGACCTTGGCCTCCAGACGCACATCAAGAAGATAGCAGATTATTATGAACACATGATATTGAAGCGTAAGCGTAACACTAACTTTTTCGATGAAAAAAAATATTTTTTAACAATTATTATTTCAAAATGGGAGGCAAAGAATCCAAATTAGAAGAACCCAATGCAAACGTAATTAATTCCATTCAAGTAATTGACCATAGTGAGGCATTAGACTTTATCAAAATCTTGTTGATAATTTTGACGGTCTGCACTTGCGTCAACTTATTTCTAAAATTATACTCGACTCGTAATAAATTTTTAAAGAAAAAATACATGAGCCGAGCAGATGTTCTAGACAAAGTCTAAACCCAAGGGAATGAAAAAACTGAAAAATCAGAATAATCAAATATGAGCCACCTATTGAAAAGCGTTCAAAACCGCATCTAAACCTATCTTTAGTACTGCATTATTTGTAACTCAATCCGATTTTGAGGAACCCAAAAATACTTCATTTAACAGCAAAGTCTCTTCAGACAGCTTTACCAGCACTGTCGAAGTCCGATAGCAAAGCAAGAATTTGCATAATTTTCTTCTGGATGGTCATGATATCTTTACACAAACCAAAGATAATCACGAAGCAATGCCAATATAGATATTCACAAATAGTGGTAATTTAGATAAAAATGCATGTACTTAATACTCTTCTAATCACATACCCATTATAAAAATAACGAATTTGATATTTATATCACAATTAATGCTTCAAAGAGTACATAGCTACAAAGGAAAATCTCAGTGGAAGCATGCAAAACTCTAAAAGAAAAAAAAACCAGCCAATAGCACTATTACCAACAGTAGAAATGAAGAAAAGTCACAAAAGAGAACCACATATTATATAAAGCGCTTAATAAATTTGCAATTAGACATGTCGCGCTCGTTTTCATCCAATAGGATAGAAAATTAGTAGCATAATAAACACAAGCAACCAGATTGTTTATGAAAAGATTGACTTAGGACAATACTTAACCAGGCTGAAAAATGCCGGCAATCTTGTACTTGTAAAATAAAAACACAGTTGCCCTTAGAGAGAAGCTTTGTTTAACCGTTTTATAACTCATAATTTTAGATAATAGGATCCTTTAATAATTGGATCTTTTATAGTTAAGCTAGATAGTAGATATAAAGGGCCCTTTGGAATAGAAGATATCAATAGGAAAAATATTTTTACATTTAAGTCCTTCAGAGTAGTAAATATCGCTGAAAACAATAATTTTACATTAATTCCCTATAAGGTAGAAAAGATCGAAAAACAATGTAGAAAATAGAAACATAGAAACCATAAATCAAACTAATAAAAATAAAAAAATTGTAATACATAAAAATAGACTTAAACTCATAGAATAAGAGCACTTTAACTTTATAAACACAAAGAAAATTTCTATTGTATGCATAAGAAAAATACAATAATAAAACAAAACAAACGAGAAAAAAAACAAATGTAAACTATTCTTTGGAAGTCAAGCTAAATTTCATACAAAAAAAAAAAACCCCCAACAAGCAAAGTAAGCACAAACGGATTCAAAATCATTAACCTAACTTGAGTAGCCATAAATTATTAGTTATCCATCAAAATATACGTAGTCTTAGACAAAATTTCGATGTATTCGTTGGTAATATAGAAGCGTTAGGTATAAAGCCAGATATTATATTTTTGTCTGAAATATGGATTTTTTCGTATAAAATCCCCAATTATAACTTTTATACAAATACCAATGACAGCTACAGTGCAGGAGGTGTTGCAGCTTTTGTACGCGATACTTTTGACTGCTCGTCAGTTAGTAATAGCTTACAAAGTGCAGATACGTTACAGCTTTCCATCAATATCAAAGGCGAACTATTTGTTTTCTTGGGGGTATACAGACTTCAGTCTGTACCTATCTCGTTATTCCTTGAAGAATATTCCTCTTTAGTGGTAAATGCGAAATCGGTTAATTTTTTTATTCTTGGTGACATCAATTTGGATATTTTGCATCGTTCCAGTATTACCGACGAATATTTGGCTTTAATGGCGGTAAATGGTTTGGAATCCTACATAAATGAACCAACACGAACAAGTTCAGGCACTTGCATTGACCACGCGTTTTGTCGTTTCAACTCGCTCCCTAATAGAAATTGTACAAGTCTTAATATGGACTTGCAAGTAACCGATCACACGATGACTGGTATACAGCTTACTGGTATTATGTCAGGCAAACCAAGTATCAACCGCGCTCGTAAATCGATTTGTAAGGTAAACTTTACGATGCTGAATAACAAGCTTCTTCTCGAAAATTGGTCAGACGTGTACGCGGAAAGTAACGTATCGGCGGCTTATGGTGTATTTTTAAACACTTTAAAAGTGCATGTCAATAACTGCACTCTTAATGTGAGTCAGCGTAAACAAGCTCTGCGGCTTAAACCTTGGATAACCCGAGATCTATTAAGGAAAATAAAGTTCAAAAATAAGTTAGGCAAAAAATGTGCTAAGCATCCCAATTGTAGGAAGCTTCGCTCTCGCTACAATAAAATTAGCAATCAGTCCAATAAAGCAATACGCACTACGCGCGATACATTTTTTAAAAACAAGTTTAACTCAGCTTTGGGCAATACCAGAAAAGAATGGGGCGTCATCCACAGTTTCCTAAACCGGGACAGTGTAGGGAGCCACGAGCCAGTTACCCTACGTGCTGACAGCCAGCTGACTACAGACCCAGAAGAAGTTGCTAACAAATTTAATACATACTTTACCTCAATTGGTAATTCAAGTTCAACCCTTTGTGATTGTCAGTTTGCAGCCAATCTACCCTTATGCCAAGTTGCAACTAACAGTTTCTTTTTTAACCCCATATCCAGCTTCGAAATCGCTAAAATTATAAAAACATTGACCAACTCTAGCTCTTGCGGCGATGACGGTATTTCAAATAGTTTATTAAAAAAAATATCGCTCAATATAGTAGATATACTGAAACATTTATTCAATAAAATTATAACTCAGGGTGTTTTTCCTGATGGTCTTAAATGTGCCATTGTAATCCCGATCTTCAAAAAAGGGGATAAGAGGGACGCACGTAACTACAGGCCCATATCTCTACTCCCATCGATTTCCAAAGTATTTGAAAAGGCGGTTAAAAATAGAGTTGTGAACTTTCTAGATAAATCGAACTTTTTCACCCCATGCAATTCGGATTTCGATCCAGACTCTCAACAGAGGACGCTCTACTAGATTTCTGTTCAAAGGTGTACAAAGCTCTAGATAGTAAAAGTAACTGTGCTGGTTTATTTGTCGACATAACAAAAGCTTTTGATATGGTAGACAGGAATATACTTCTGGAAAAAATACATAGTGCAGGTTTTCGTGGCTTTATGTACAAATGGTTTACATCTTATCTGTCTAATAGAATACAAAAAGTTAAAGTGGGTAGTTACTACAGTAGCCTGCAGGAAGTTAATCTGGGCGTACCCCAAGGCTCTGTCCTTGGCCCGGTACTGTTCCTCATTTATATTAATTCAATTTTTTCAATTCCATTGAAGGGCAAAACGACTGCCTTTGCAGATGATCTTGCCATTGCGTATAGTACAACGAGTTACTTCGAACTAATATGTGATATTAGCCACGATGTACATATGCTGAGGACTTGGTTTGCTTTACACAAGCTTCTAGTTAGTAACAAAACGAAGTTGATGTATTTTAGCATTGCTCCCAAAGAATTTGAGGTTTGTGATCTTTTTTTTCATTCAGCAGAATGCGCACGTTTTAACATGCATCATATGGTGTGCACTTTGAATGGCACGAAAAGTTCATTTGCAACCAACGTTAAATGCAGTGATAACTGCTTCAGGATTGATGTTGTTGAAAATTTCAAATACCTAGGAATTACAATCGATAATCATTTAAATTGGTCTGCACACATTCAGAAACTAAAACATTACTTTCTGTACACTACCCGTCACTTCTATCGTCTCAAAAAGTGTTGCACTATGTCCACTCTAAAAGCTGTTTACTATGGTCTAGTCCAATCGAAACTTCAATATGGGATTACCTGCTGGGGTGGCGCCTCGGCTAGTAAGTTGTCACCCATTGTAACACTCCAAAAGGGAATTATAAGACGCATATGTGGCGCAAACTACAGGTCTCACGCTATGATATCCTTTAGGAGACTAGATATACTACCATGTCGTCCTCTATATTTATTTAAAGTCCTAAAAACGTTCTTTATTAGATCGGGGTACTTAGAAAGTTATCCGTCTGAAGTCTACAACCTTAGGAGCAATCTGCTTCCATCGGTACAAATCCCGCATGCTAGGACATCTCACTTCAGAAGTTTTTATACATACACGTCGTGCAAAATGTTCAACACTCTCCCTACTTCTGTACAAGTTATAAGAAATCTTAACCTATTTCAAAATAAAATAAAAATGTATCTGATTAGTTTTAGCCACTACGATCTAGAAGCCTTGCTGAGGACGTTGTTGTAAGTCATATGTAACTTTTTTAACTATATCAACTGTTTCTCTATCGGAACCTTAACTAATTAACCAATTATCAATTGTTTCTCTATCGTAATCTTAACTAATTATCTGAATTATTATGAGTTTATTCTATAATATTATTAAAAACTATACACCCCACACTGAAAAAGAATTTTAATATGTGAACTGGCATTTAATACTATTTTAAAAATTTAATATAAAAAATGCCATGTACCTTTCTTATGCTATAGAGTAATAGAATGTGCTCTTTCAATATTGTAATTTATTTAAAATATGCATTAAGAAATGTTTAATAAATAAATAAAATAAAATAAAATAAAATAATAGGTGTACAAAATTATATATGTCTACTCTTTCAAAGGCGGATGGTGTAGCATTCACTCATTAAGTTATTCATTAATTTGTACAAACATATATTTCAACCCGTTTTGGAATGTCTTAAAATATATTGACTCTTACATACATATTCATACAGTTGTACATACGTATATTTTGGCTCGCTTTGGTACGGCATGAGATTCTATTGACACATTCATTCATTTGTACAAACATATATTTTGTACACCGTGCATCATATGGTAACCTGAGCCTTGGTATGACATTGTTAAGAGCTTGCTCGCGACAAGCCTTTACCTGTAGACAAATTATTAACATGATTCATTTATGCTTGCGTTGCACATTCCACAGCCAATTTTAATTATGCTTAGAATGCAGTTCCCAGGGAACTGAATTGAATGTATATGTGTGTTATACTTAGTTTGTAAGTATTAGTGTAAGTAAGTATTTTAGCTTATAGAAATTTTGTATAAAAGAAAACAACTTTTGAATAAAGAGGAGAATTCAACCTGCTGCCGTTTCAATTGGCAGTAAATTCTATCTGGTGCCGCTAACTGGGCACTGCAACCTAGATTTCGATTTTCTCTTATCCGCAAACATTACAGAATTAGTTTAAGAAAATAAATTGGCCCGGGTTCATCCAGGAAAACCTCGCTTTTTAAAGAGGTCATAATTTCATATAATAGAAAAAACATTTTTACTTTAACTCCCGGTGGAATAGAAAATATTAAAAGGAAAATATTTTTACTCTAACCCTAGGTAGAGTAGGACTCTTAACTAGTTAGGGAAAAGGCCTCTCGTAAGATAAAACAATAAGAATTTTTACCTTAACTTATATACATAGAAAAAATTTCGATAGGGAAAATGTTTAGCATAATTTACTAATTGATGATAGGAACAATAAAGATAAGGAAATAATAGTCCATAAGAATAGGCTTAAACACATTTAAAACATCTTTTGATAATTTAAAGCAAATAATCGTAAAATAAGCATTCCAATTTGCTCGGTTATTTAATAATAATTCGTAAACACATGCCGATTTTTAAGTGAGTCGACGCTCTTAAAGACAGGCTGTGCAAAATAACTTTAAAATTTTGATGCGTGAAATAATTGTTAAATAAGAACTAATACAAAACATTAAAAACAAAATGTAAAAATAACAAAAGTATCAAGGTCAGCATATTAGAAACAAAGTACATAAACTATTTCACTTTCATATCAAGTTACCGTAAAATACCAAGATCATTTAAAATCCCAACAAAGAGTCTTATACAATTGTTCACAATTATATAAGTCTCTTTCTAAGGCGGATGGTGTAGCATTATGCGTCATGCCCACCTATGCAATACATTTGCGGCATTATGCATTATGAACTTCTATGCCAATGCATTTTTTATGAACCTGCCACACGCAGTCATATTACAATATTGTGCTACATAAATTACATTGACCCGAAACAGCGGGAAGTCGACATTAATTGAATGCCGAATACGAAACCCTTGTCATTTCACACCATATTTTTGCTCAGTTGGTCACGCCGGTCAATACATGTGCCGAATTGTCAGTGTTAGTTTGTTAATGTGAATCACCAAAATATTCACACACAACTATTTTACATTGTTTACTTTGTTAATGTGAATAACCCAAATATTCACACACACAACCATTTTACACAGTTTACATATGTAAATAGATCAATGAAGCAATCTGCTGACTTTGCATACCATTATTACAAATGTACATATTTTTAGTTTGTTAGAGTTAGAATAATTATGAATGTGTAGGTTAAGAAATGGTTAAGAAATTATGTATAAACGAGAAAGAATTTCTTTAATAAATTCAATCATTATCAGACTTCCAAAGTCAAACCTTCTTTGTATTAATTGGAACGTTTCAATTTCACCGCTCGTTCAGTTGTATCGTTTACCACGTGAATGTCATTAACAATTTGAAGAGAAGTTTTAAAATTACTATCCGCAGGCCATAAACTTTTACCATGTTTCAAAAATGCTGTATTGATTTTAAAGCGGAGATAAAAATTGTTTGTCTCAGAAGAAATGAACTGATCCATTCCACATGCATAACATGTAAATTTTGAATTGAGGCGCGTTTTACGTCTTCATCTAAAGTCTCACGACTCAATGCGGTTACCATTTTTTTTTTTACTCAACAGAAACACTGTTCTCAAAAATGCTAAAGCCACACATTCAGGACTCACGTACCATAAATGGTTTTTAAGATTGTGTAATGCAACTTGAGATATATCAGCATCAATTTTTTTAAAAGAACAGTTTTTTCAAAAGCTGGAAATCTTTGTATGGTGCTTGTGCAGCAGAAGGGGCAGAGAACCACATCTCAACATATATTGAAACAATAAAAATACATATATTAGCTTTCCTATCTTTTACTGCCAAATCAAATTCGCGTCGATATAAAAATATTTTTAAGCAATATACAGCTTTTGCGATCCATCTCGCGTGGTGGACAGCCCCAAGGGCGCGAAAAGCTGCATCGCGAACAGGTAGAGTCTCGCCAAGAAATATTAGTGTTAGGAATATAGCTTTACAAGCAGCAGACGCCTGCTCTCCGCCAGTTCCACTTTTAAGTGCGGGCACTTCAAGTAGTTGCTCCGTACGCCCGCATGAAATTATCATTGGAATTCTGTCAACTTTTTCATTCCCAGTAAGAGCTGGTAGCAGCTTTCCGTCCCAGTGCAAACAAATTGCACCAAGTTCGTTCTTGTTGAAACGTTCTTTTATATTTTTCAACTGTTCTGCTCGTATTTTTCCCCTTGCATTATGTATAGACGTTTCATTTATAATATAGTTTTGTACTTCAAGACCGACTGCTTCTACCACAGATATAATTAAATGCACGGCTTTTCGATCACTGACCTTGCAAACATCTAAAGCGGCTGCAAGTTTTGGAGTCATATTTTTAAATCCTCAAATTTTTTTTGCTGGCGTTGGCATTACAGCTTCTGCTCCCAAGACCTGCTAAAAAGGAATTAAGTCTTCTGGTTATAGTTTTGTAATGTAATCCTGTGTGTTTCAATTATTTCTCATCTACTTTTAATATAGTTTAATTCTCACGCTTTACTTATAATTTTTAACCTTGAACTTACCTTATAGCTAGCAGCGATTTCACTGATATCGCTCTCCGAACTGCAGGAAGAAAGTTCAGCCGTTTCATCTGAATAAAGACAGTACAAATAAATATTTGTTATACTATATTAAAAATAATATACAATTTTTTTTTACTAGAAGCCGCTAATGCACGATCACTCTGCGCTTTCCGTTTTAAATGATTTTGTTGACGTTCTTCCATTCTTTCTTCACTTACTTCTGTTTTGTAATCGGTACCATGCATAAACCCCGGTCTACCTTTCTTTCTTTGATTCTCTTTATCTTTGCGTTTCCGATTTACTTTTAGAATTTTTATTCACTTTCCTCCATGCATTATATAAATCTTCAAGTTTTGTTATGCAGTGTTGCTTGATTCTAGTGAGGATTTGAGCTTTATCCCAAAAAATATTCACTTCTTCGACCACTAATTCAGCACTCTCACGTAAATTTAATTTTACTGCTCGTAAATTAAAAAATAATACCTTCATATAAATTTTTTTTAAAATATATATAGTGATAACGTAAAATAGTAGACCAAGCAAGAAAAATTAAAAATTAGTAAAAATCCGTTTTGTGATAAGAAACTACTATGTATATTAGTACTATACATTTCATTACAGTCAATATTTACTCTGTATATGATGCAATTGTTGAAAAAAATAAAATCATAAAACAAGACGATGTGGTCCTATTTTCGGAAAACTTTATTTATTTAGCTTCTAGCCTCACAGCCGCAATTTCAAACTACAACGAATTCTCCACTCTTTTGAATAAATTAATATTGTAAGATTTTTAAGAGAAATTAAAATATTTTATAATTCGAAATATCTCTCATAATTTTTCACAGTCGAAAATGATGAAAATACGCGTTACAAAGCTCTAGAGGGGGGGGGGGGGGGGGGGGGATTTCCTCCAGTTCCTCCCCCCTGGCACCGCGCATGGTAAGGTCCTGAAAATAAAAAATCATCCGGAACTCTAGGAAACTCTTAGTTTAAGAGAAAAAAGATTTTAAATTCCGAAATTTGGTAATATTGGAACTTAAATTTTGCACCTGAAATTCGCGGTCGCCCTACCACCACCTTATAATGTTCTACCCACAGAAAAACAAAAGTAACTTAAATTTTTGCGGAGCTAGCAACACTATTCACCACCTTCATATGTTTTCGTTTGTTTAATTGCAACAGCGAAAAAAGCGACAATAGTACCGACTTTAAACGAGTTAAAAAATATAATTTTTAAACGAGTTAAAAAATATAATTTCTGCTTTTGATTCTGAATCTTGACGAAAATACGCGTCTTTTGTTTGCTATCGACATGTGCGACCCGAATTTTAGGTGCAGGACTAAGTTGCAATGTTACTAATTATATTTCATAAACTAACAGTTTCCTAGAGCTGCGGATGCGGTGATATTTAGGTCTCTTTCTACCCCAAAAAATCAAAAAAAGTTTGAAAATCGTGGCACGTTATATAAAATCCAACCCTCTTATATTTCTTTACATTTGATGCATTCGTCCATAGTTAAATCAGTTGTTTCTATGACCCGGGATTCCGTCGTATTGCTTGGGGACTTTTATCTGCCTTGGGTGTCTTGGATTCGCATAGATGGTTTTCTGGTTCCTGCATCTTCCCCTGCTATCTTTTACGATTTTTTAAACGACCTAGCTGTTGCCGGACTTTATCAATTGAACAATGTTCACAACAAATTTGGTAAATGTTTGGACTTGATATTTGTAGATGACACGTCTAGGTGTTCTGTAAATAGATGTGACTCGTTTGCTTTACCTAAAGATATCTATCTCCTGCTCTTATTTTGTATTTCGAACCTCATAATTTTCCTGAGCATAGGTTCAAAGTTGCGTGTGAGGCTCCTGCTGTTGTTGTAGCAGTGCTTCGCCCCATCCAATAGGTGTGACCGATCACAAATTGTCATCAACATCCTCTAACCAGAGTCCGAGGAAACTTGCTGTTTCAACAGGGGTGGACCATAATGAGAGGGGTGTTAGAGGCGTTGGTTCCACATTACAATTGAAGAGATAGTTGGTGTCATATGGGGCACATTGCAAGCAGGGCATACATTTTGTATGTCGGGGTTGATTCTGGATAGGTAAGAGTTTAAGCTGTTACAGTATCCAGATCGAAGTTGAGCTAGAGTGACTCGCGTTGTCTCTTCTTCAAGTTTAGGGTATTGGTCTTTGAGTACAGGATTCACCGGGCAATTCCCGACATAGAGGTCCGACGCCTGTTTGTTGAGTTCAGTGAGGACCTGCTTGTGTTTTTTGGCTTGATACGGCTGTGTTCTCAGGTGCTGTGTTTCCTCATAATGCTTCTTAAGCCCCTGGACAGTGTTGGCTCATCTATGAGATGTCTGTTGGGATGGCCAGGTTTCAGGGTATTCAACAGGAACTGTTTGGTTAGCATTTCATTTCTCTCCCTGATGGGGAGTATTCTGGCCTCATTATGTAGATGGTGTTCTGGGGACATAAGAAGACAGCCCGTGGCTGTTCTGAAGGCAGTATTTTGGCAGGCCTGTAGCTTCATCCAGTGAGTAGTTGTTTAGGCTTGGCGACCATATCGGGGACGCGTAGCATGCAATCGGCTGGGCCAATTGCTTTGTAAGTGGTAATGAGCGTTCCTTTATCTTTTTGCCAAGTACTGCCAGCAAGAGATTTGGGGATATTATTACGGCACTGGATTTTCGGTACAATTGCGGCTGCATGCTCACCAAAATGTAGATCCTGATCGAACGTCACACCCAAGATTTTGGGGTGTAAGACAGTCGGTAGTGTAGTGCCATTGACGTGGATGTTCAAAATGTTGGACATTTGGGACGTCCATGTTGTAAACAAGGTCGCGGAGGCTTTAGTCGGTGGTAAAGTCAGGTTTCAATAGGTGAAAAAACTGGGGAGATCAGGGGGATAGCCGTTTATTTTGTTGCAAAGCTCATCGATCTGTGGTCCTGGGCCTGTGGCCATTATTGTGCAGTCATCGGCATAGGAAACGAGACTACTTCTGGTGGCGAAGGTAGCTTTGATATGTAGAAGTTAAACAAAAGTGGAGGTAGGACACCACCATGTCGCACCCCTTATTTAATTCTTTTTGGTTTTGATTTTGCGTTTCTAAATTGCACCGATGCCTGCCGGCCACCCAGATAATTTGCGGTCCACCTTTTAAGACATGCGGTAGAGTAGACCCTTCCAGGTCTTGCAGTAACGTGCCATGGTTGACCGTATCAAAGGCTTTTGATAAGTCTAGCGCAACGAGTACTGTTGATTTAAACCGCAGTTTATCTGGGTGCTAATGGCACTTAGCGCGGAGGTTGTGTTATGAAGCTGATGTGCTGATGACATCCTAGTTGCAAATTTGCTTTGAAATAGGGGAGCAAAATGGCGTCAAGCGTCTTGGCTACTGGCGATAGGGATATCGGGCGATATGACTCCTATTTTAGCTGGTTTCCCAGGCTTTAGTAGCGGGGCCACCTTGACCATTTTCCGTTTTTCGGGGATGACAAAGGTGGACAGAGACAGGTTGAAGACATGTGCTAAATATTTGAAACCCTCTTTTCCTAAGCTTTTAAGCATCGGCACCCCTGGCACCGCGCATGGTAAGGTCCTGAAAATAACAAATCATCCGGAACTCTAGGAAACTCTTAGTTTAAGAGAAAAAAGATTTTAAATTCCGAAATTTGGTAATATTGGAACTTAAATTTCGCCCTACCACCACTTTATAATGTTCTACCCACAGAAAAACAAAAGTAACTTTAATTTTTGCGGAGCTAGCAACACTATTCACCACCTTCATATGTTTTCGTTTGTTTAATTGCAACAGCGAAAAAAGCGACAATAGAACCGACCGGTTTTACGCGAATAACTTTTAAACGAGTTAAAAAATATAATTTCTGCTTTTGATTCTGAATCTTGACGAAAATACGCGTCTTTTGTTTGCTATCGACATGTGCGACCCGAATTTTAGGTGCAGGACTAAGTTGCAATGTTACTAATTATATTTCATAAACTAAGAGTTTCCTAGAGCTGCGGATGCGGTGATATTTAGGTCTCTTTCTACCCCAAAAAATCAAAAAAAGTTTGAAAATCGTGGCACGTTATATAAAATCCAACCCTCTTATATTTCTTTACATTTGATGCATTCGTCCATAGTTAAATCAGTTGTTTCTATGACCCGGGATTCCGTCGTATTGCTTGGGGACTTTTATCTGCCTTGGGTGTCTTGGATTCGCATAGAAGGTTTTCTGGTTCCTGCATCTTCCCCTGCTATCTTTTACGATTTTTTAAACGACCTAGCTGTTGCCGGACTTTATCAATTGAACAATGTTCACAACAAATTTGGTAAATGTTTGGACTTGATATTTGTAGATGACACGTCTAGGTGTTCTGTAAATAGATGTGACTCGTTTGCTTTACCTAAAGATATCTATCTCCTGCTCTTATTTTGTATTTCGAACCTCATAATTTTCCTGAGCATAGGTTCAAAGTTGCGTGTGAGGCTCCTGCTGTTGTTGTAGCAGTGCTTCGCCCCATCCAATAGGTGTGACCGATCACAAATTTTCATCAACATCCTCTAACCAGAGTCCGATACCCCAGCGGGTTAGGGGATCAGAATATACCCGCGGTAGGTATGCCTGTCGTAAGAGGCGACTAAAATACCAGATTAAAAGGGCTGTGTAGCGCAACCTTTTAGGTTGCCAGCGCAATATATAGCTTCTCCAAACCCAATCGTCAACCTCACCTATCCGCGGCGAATCCTGTTTCACTAACAGACGAGGCTCTGGCGACCCCAAGCTCCTCATGGAACTTGGTGGTAGAGAGGGAGGGAATGGCCTGAAGGTTTAATGTGGCCACATAAATCGTTCCCGAGATGGTCGGGCTAGCACCTTAATGGTGCTATGGTACCGGAGCGTACCGGATTTGTATCCGGCAAAGGACCATCACATCGATAACACTCCCCAAAGCCTTCGGGGAGCAACCTTATCGCTACAACAACAACAACAACAACAACAACCAGAGTCCGAGGAAACTTGCTGTTTCAACAGGGGTGGACCATAATGAGAGGGGTGTTAGAGGCGCTGGTTCCACATTACAATTGAAGAGATAGTTGGTGTCATATGGGGCACATTGCAAGCAGGGCATACATTTTGTATGTCGGTGTTGATTCTGGATAGGTAAGAGTTTAAGCTGTTACAGTATCCAGATCGAAGTTGAGCTAAAGTGACTCGCGTTTTCTCTTTTTCAAGTTTAGGGTATTGGTCTTTGAGTACAGGATTCACCGGGCAATTCCCGACATACAGGTCCGACGCCTGTTTGTTGAGTTCAGTGAGGACCTGCTTGTGTTTTTTGGCTTGATACGGCTGTGTTCTCAGGTGCTGTCTTTCCTCATAATGCTTACGGAGATGACTTCTTAAGCCCCTGGACAGTGTTGGCTCATCAATGAGATGTCTGTTGGGATGGCCAGGTTTCTGGGTATTCAACAGGAACTGTTTGGTTAGCATTTCATTTCTCTCCCTGATGGGGAGTATTCTGGCCTCATTATGTAGATGGTGTTCTGGGGACATAAGAAGACAGCCCGTGGCTGTTCTGAAGGCAGTATTTTGGCAGGCCTGTAGCTTCATCCAGTGAGTAGTTGTTTAGGCTTGGCGACCATATCGGGGACGCGTAGCATGCAATCGGCTGGGCCAATTGCTTTGTAAGTGGTAATGAGCGTTCCTTTATCTTTTCGCCAAGTACTGTCAGCAAGAGATTTGAGGATATTATTACGGCACTGGATTTTCGGTACAATTGCGGCTGCATGCTCACCAAAATGTAGATCCTGGGGTGTAAGACAGTCGGTAGTGTAGTGCCATTGACGTGGATGTTCAAAATGTTGGACATTTGGGACGTCCATGTTGTAAACAAGGTCGCGGAGGCTTTAGTCGGTGGTAAAGTCAGGTTTCGATAGGTGAAAAAACTGGGGAGATCAGGGGGATAGCCGTTTATTTTGTTGCAAAGCTCATCGATCTGTGGTCCTGGGCCTGTGGCCATTATTGTGCAGTCATCGGCGTAGGAAACGACACTACTTCTGGTGGCGAAGGTAGCTGATATGTAGAAGTTAAACAAAAGTGGAGATAGGACACCACCATGTCGCACCCCTTATTTAATTCTTTTTCGTTTTGATTTTGCGTTTCTAAATTGCACCGATGCTTGCCGGCCACCCAGATAATTTGCGGTCCACCTTTTAAGACATGCGGTAGAGTAGACCCTTCCAGGTCTTGCAGTAACGTGCCATGGTTGACCGTATCAAAGGCTTTTGATAAGTCTAGCGCAACGAGTACTGTTGATTTAAACCGCAGTTTATCTGGGTGCTAATGGCACTTAGCGCGGAGGTTGTGTTATGAAGCTGATGTGCTGATGACAGCCTAGTTGAAAATTTGCTTTGAAATAGGGCAGCAAAATGGCGTCAAGCGTCTTGGCTACTGGCGATAGGGATATCGGGCGATATGACTCCTATTTTAGCTGGTTTCCCAGGCTTTAGTAGCGGGGCCACCTTGGCCATTTTCCATTTTTCGGGGATGACGAAGGTGAACAGAGACAGGCTGAAGACATGTGCTAAATATTTGAAACCCTCTTTTCCTAGACTTTTAAGCATCGGCATGGCTATGCCGTTTGGGCCCACTGCTTTAGATAGTTTAGCTTGACCGATGGCATCCTCAACCTCTTTGGCGGTGATTGTAATTGGGGACGCGCTGAATTTATGTTTATGTGCGTGTCTGTTGGCCCTCCGTTTAACTTTGTCAACCGTAGAATGCAATATATTTTGTCGGCAAAAAGCGCTCGCACATTTTTTCGCATCCGACAGCACTTTATCGCCAAAGGCGATGGAAATTTTGTCATTGTGCTTGGACGGATTCGATAGGGACCCTACGGTGGACCAAAACTTATCCACACCGGCAGAGAGGTTATATCGACTTAGATGCTCCTCACATTTCGCCCGCTTGCGTTCATCCACAAGCAATCTGATGCGTTGTTTTATATCCCTTATTTGGGGGTCGCCGGGATCGAGCTGTCTTATAAGGTCACGTTCTCTCGCTATATTTGCGGCCTCCGCCGGAAAATGAGGCCGAATTTCGGGAATTCTTCCGGTGGGAATAAAGCGAGCCGAGGCGGATTCAATGACCATGCGGAAAGCACGCTCCCCTTGGCGAGCATCAGTCGGGATAGGGCGGGCAGCAAAGCGGCTGTCTGTAAAGGATTTATATTCTTCCCACTTTCATTTTTTAAAGTTTATGAAAGTGCGTTTTTCGGTGACGATGAAGTGGGCGGTACGCTCGAGCGAAATAAGTATTGGCAGGTGGTCCGATGCCAATGTTACCATCGGCTGCCAGTTGACGCAGTCTACGAGTCCTGCGCTCACGATTGATATAGCTTGCGAACTGTGACAGCTTCCTACCATAAGAGTGGGGGCGTCTTCGTTTATTGTGCAGAACGTCGTTTCTTCTTTTTTATCCGCCAACATCTCACCCCTGCTGTCTGCCTGCAAGTTTGAATGCCATAGATCGTGATGGACATTGAAATCGCCTAAAATGGTGCGATTATCGCCAGTGAGCGACATTGCACTGAGTGGTATATGATAAACGCGAGACCGCCTCCACATCCGCTGTCGCGATCTTTTCTGTGGACATTATATCCAGAACAGGTCTGCTGAGCAGATCTTGCTGTGAGTTTAGTCTCTTGAAACGCAGCAATGCGGATGTTATGCCGCTGCATGAAATCGACTATATCCGTGATCTTGCCAGTTAATGCATTACAGTTTAACTGCCGAATTCTGAAGTGCAGCGGGGGAGACGTCGTCACTTTAGGAGTAAGTGAGGGTTGACTACGCCTGGGTTGTGAAAGGCTGGGACGCAATTGCTGTTGTGGCCTTCAGACTTTACGTCTCTGGGTAAGCATTGGGGTACCCGGTGTATTTGGGTTTGCGGCCTGGCAACATGGCGCAATGAAGCCCGTCGGGGAGTGGTAGGGACTAAGAGTCTGCAAACATCCCTTGCACGGTACACACTGACAAGAGTATGACCGTCCTAAAAAGATTCTCTTCCGGCAGACGCAGCAAAACCATTTCTCAGGACCGGGGTCAGGAGACGGACTCGGATTGGGTTCGACACCTTTCCGGAGCAGGAGAATATGGTGCAATCCCGCTGCGAGGAGCTGCTGGGAGGGACACAACAAATTAAATGGGGTTACACTGAAATAACAGTCGCTTCGGTACATAGAACCGACTGCCTTGGGAAGCGCGTGTGAGACTCCTCGCCGGTTTCTATTAAGGAAAGCCAATTGTTCCGAGCTAGTCAGCGAGATTTCAAAAATTACCTGGTATGAGTACAACGGGGATATTGCAGTGAGTGTATCTCAGTTTAACAATGTGCTTCACGATATTTTTCACAATTGCATACCTTTATCGGACACCTCGACAGCTACATCAACTGCTTGGTGCACTAAAGAACCAAAATGTGCAAAACCAAAAGACGCGCTCCTTCAGGCGTTAAAAACTATCTGGTACAAGAACTGCCTATGCTGCTTACTATATTTTACCTCACAAATATAACAGCTGTTCCTATAAAGAGTATATCAGTAGGATTAGGAGTAACATTTTTTGTAACCCTAAGGTGTTTTACAGTTTCGTTAACTCGAAAAGAAAGACTAAAGGGTTTCCTTCTAAAATGAAGCTTAACGTACATACTTCGAACGATTATGCTATAATTGCTAATACGTTTGCAGATTATTTCAAATCTAACTATTAGAATTCATCCGATTCGGTGCCGTCAGATTATACATTTAGCTTGCCCCACTGAACTCGGCATTAGTCCGCCAATTGTGCTAAAAACTTATGCACAATAAATGGTAAGGTAAAATCAACAGTGTCTAACCTTCTAGAGTTCACGACCCTTGTATCCAATAGCTTTAAATATAACTGCGCAATTGATGTTATTTACACAGATTTTAGTAAGGCGTTTGATAAGGTATCCCATTCTCTACTCTTGCACAAACGCGACCGGTTAGGCTTTCCTTCTTTACTTCTCTCATGGGTTTCTTCTTATTTGAATAAACGTAAACAAACAGTTATTTTTAACAACTTGGTCCAAATTCATCAATGTAACTTCTGGTGTTCCCTCACTAGGGTAGGCACCTTGTATTTGGTGTGAGGGCTTAGCCGAACTCCATAACGCCCGACTATGAGGCGTAGCTGTTTGGGACTGGCATCTACGCCTTTTCGCCTCATAGGAGGGCGGCGGGATGTTGGTGACCAAGAACTGCCAACCCCCTAATCCAGGGTGTTATGCGGACCGTGCATATTGGACGATTTGCAGCCAGGGGATAAATTCGGCTGAATTGAGCCTTCCCGATACCGGGTCACCTCGAAAAGTATTGATGGCCTTAGCACAGTAAGGGGTGCAGCTGTGGCAGACGGTTCTTTCCTCGTATATAATACTGGACCGCTGAGCCCGCCTTGTCGGGCAGGTGGTTGTACGACCACGATGAACGACTCATTACCTAATTGTAATAAGGACGATGAAAAGAGGAGGACTTAGTCGCAAGCCAAGGACGACAAATACGCATTAAGCGATGCGTCGGACTCGGGTAGCGAGAGTAGTGCTGATTCAATGAACTCCGTGTTGGAAAAGCACACAAATGAAAACGGGGTAGAAGAGTGGAGAAGGGTACTGAGCAGAGGATGTAAAAAAGCTCTCTCGCAGTACCGTGCTGCGCTAAGAATTGTCCAACGCGTGGGAGCAGTGGTCGACCCAACAGAAGTGGAGATCGAGCGCTTGGAATGGGCCCATGAGGCGGTAAAAGTAGGTCGAAGGCAGTTCAAAAGGTTTGCTGCGAGAAACCGGTACGAGGACGAGGAGGCGTCGAATGGCAGAATGAAGATGACAACGTTCGGCGGAAGGCGACAAGCCTGCTTTCAAGAGGCAGAAAGGACCCAGTCCCAGAGCCGCGAGGCAGGGCAGTCGCATAGACAAGACAAGAAGGCCAAAGCTGTAAGACAGTTGGGCCCCAATAGCGATGTAGCAACTACCTCGAAAGCTGCGAGTCAGAGGGAAGTTCCAACTACGGATGTGGTAAAATGAGTAACTTGTTTGGTTAATATATTTTTTATATTTATTTTAAGTCGTATCTATCGAATCCAGTTTTATGTAATGAACATTTTTGACAATTAAAAAATCAATATTGATAAAACATATTAAAATTACAAAGTGTTTAAGCCCCCTCCAATAAGATCCAGAAGGCGGCGAAATTCTTATGCGCAGCCGTGCGCGGCGAGTGGAAAGGCGCAAATTCACAAGCACTGCCATCGTCAGCAACGATCCTTTTTTCAACGAGTTAGTCAAGCATTATCAATCGGCAATTGCGGACGCGCTCCTATTTTAACGTGCCATAAGCATATATATATATATACAATTATAATATATATTTTTTATATGACCAGCCAAAGTTGTTTTTTAAAGTTTAAAGTTAATTTACTCAACCAAGTTTTCTGTGCAAAGTGAATTTTGTAAAATCATGGACAACTAAAGAAGAAATTAAAAATTTAAAATTTATAACGTTTTAAGAAAAACCCAACAGCCTTTTATTTAGCGAAGTGAAGAGTGTAGCGAAGGAAGACCCGGTGAATTTATTTATGGTCCTTCGAGCCGGATCTTTGGCCCGCCCTAAAAATTACAAACTATAAAATTTAATTAAAATCGAATTTTCGTTCGTACAAAAAATTAAAAATAAAAATATAAAACAAGAACTACACAAAAGTACCACAAAACAAAACTACAGTTACGAAAAAAAAACAGCCGATTTTTAAAGTGCTTGCTTAAAAAGCAAATAAAAAAAATATATATACATATACACTTATACATTTACAAAAAAAAATTGCGAAAAAATTTCAATTTTCAAAAACAATCAAAAAACTATAGAAATCATCTTTACCCAGCAGCCAAGCAGCAGCCAGCTAATCATCAGCAACAATCAACAACAACATACATAAATAAGCAGCAACAGAATACAGGAATCGGTGAGTAGGCAGTTTTTTATTTTTCATAAAAAATATATAAAAAATAATAAAACTTTTTTTCCACAAAAGTTATATTATTTTTGTAAACTGCAAAAACATATATATATATATATCCACATATATACATGAATATTGCGGAAATTTTCTTACCGTTGGTTTTACTGCAACTTTTTTGCAACCAAAAATTGGTAGAAAATATTCCGCTATACCAATAAGCAAAATCCGCCAATTATATATATATATATATGTATACATATTTCTAGTGGTATTTAACCATCAAAAATTGCAGTTTACTGGCCTACTCAAACACACTGTGCAAGAACAACATCAGCAAAAACATCTTCTACAGCTGAGTTTACCCAGTTGTTCGCACAGAGCGTTGAACTTGTCGATACAGTTCAATTTCTTCCAAGTCATTTTTTCTTGCTTGCCAGCATATATAAAAATCATAATATTCATACGTACATACTTACATACATGTACAAATAATTTCAAGTTGCTTTTCCAACATTCCTATTTTTCCACTCAGAGAACATCATACGTGTTTACTCACACGTTCAAGTCGCTCTTCCAGCGACATTCTCCCAGCACATATAGCTACATTAGCAACGAGAGCTGTGTACTGCTGATCAAAGTTCTCAACCTCTCTCATATTTGCAATTGTTTCATCTTTCTTTGCTGCACTCTCCCAACAGTGCAATCAAGCGCACTCAGCTTCACAAAAGAAACGCGACATTAAAGCGACGAAGAAGCGAATCAAAACAAACTCTTCTGTTTGTAAACATAAACAGAGAAGCTCATCTGATTCACGTGCATACGTTCGCACAAACAAACATATATACATACATACGTTTGTATATTGCGCATGTACATTTGTACTTATTCTGTCGTACAAAACTAAGTTTGAGATATTTTCGTCCCTATAGGAACTTTTCAAAAAATATCCCTACAAACCTCAAAGTATTATTATTTTCTAATATATACATACCTATATATACCAGTAATTTACAAATACACGTTTATTTCCACACGTATATTTACACGTATATATAAGTGAAAAGTGTTTGTGATTTTTTTTTAATTTTATGATTTTTGTTTTTACAAAACATTATACATACTATTGAAATCCGAATTTCGCGGATTTAAATCATTTAAGGAACGTCCCGTTGTCCGTGCTTGACTCTATTTAAAAAAAAAAAAAAAAACAAACACCGCCACCAATTTAAATTCCCTTTTTTAAATTTCTGTGGCACGAAGAGTTTTCCATCTTCGAATTTTGCGAACGTTCTCTGAGCGTACAAATATTTTATTCGGTTTTTTTTTGGTGAAAACCCAAAAGTTTGCATAAAATGCCTCTCAGTCCCCTAAAACCGCCCGAAACCGGGACAAAACCAAAAGGTGGCCCAAAGGAAGAAGCGGCCAAGGAAAGGTCAACATCCCCCCGCCGGAAATCCAAATCAGTTGACCCATCCGCGCAAAAGTTCATCGCGGAAAGTGACAATCTCATGAGATACTGTGCAAAATTCATCGAAGCACCGATTCAGGATCACACTGAATCGTATCTCATGATAAAGGACAAATCACTAGATGATTATTGGGCACGACTTCAATCGGTTTACGATCTGGTATTTTCGAAACCAGACGAAAGTTTCCCTGAAGACTTCAAGAGTTCAGTACAAGGCAAACAATGCGCCTGCCTTGATACGTATGAAGTGACAAAAGCAAAGATTGCCGATCAACTTTCGTTGATCAAAATGATGGCAACGCCGAGTCCACCACCCCGCGTGGAACAACCCCCGGCTGAGGCAAATATTTACCTCAAAGTCCCAGCATGCGACACGGAGACCTTTTATGGTGGCTATGAAGAATGGCCCGCTTTTCGTGACATGTTCACAGCGGTGTACATTAACCACCCAAGGCTCTCCCGTGCTCAGAAATTGTACCATCTCCGGTACAAAACGCAAGGTAAAGCCGGCTCCATTGTCAAGCAATATGCGTTGAGCGATGATAACTTTGACCTTGCCTGGGAAGCTTTACGGTCACGATACGAAAACAAGCGGATCCTGGTTGACAACCAGATCAAATCCTTACTGACTCTTGCCACTATTCCATCCGAAAACAGTGAGCAACTTCAGAAACTGCAAAATACAATCAACAACTGCCTATCCGTCCTTCACTCCCAAGAAGTTACGACAGACAGTTGGGATCCGATTCTGCTGTACATTTGTTCATCAAAGCTCCCAGAAACAACCCTGCCACTTTGGGAACAGTCTCTCTTCTCAAAGAGATCTACCCTCATGGTCACAAATGAACGACTTTCTCACCTCGAGATATGAAGTCGTTGAAAGAGTCAATAGGCTTCAACCAAGCAAACAAAAACCAGTCGCTCATCAAAATTCTGCGCAAAACAGGTCCTTCAACAGGACGCAAACCCTTGTGGCAGAATCTAAAAAGGAAACTTGCCAATGTTGCAACTCCCCGCACCTTATTAGATTCTGTCCACGATTCAAACGAATGTCTGTGCAAAACCGGACACAATTCGTAAAACAAGCTAAGCTGTGTACAAGCTGCCTTAGCAGCACTTATATCATCAATGAGTGCGCGAGCAAGTGGTCATGTTCGACATGTCATCAACGGCATCACACGCTGTTGCATGCGAGCCCACAAGTGAAATTACAAAAAGTTTTGTAATAAAATCTTCGTGCTCAAAGGAAATTGTTTTTGATAATTTTTGACAACTGGCAATATATATTGTTTTTGTTCCTCGCATTTTGTGAGCATTGGGTTGTAGTCTTGCATCAATTTTGTAGCATTATGCGTCATGCCCACCTATGCAATACATTTGCGGCATTATGCATTATGAACTTCTATGCCAATGCATTTTTTATGAACCTGCCACACGCAGTCATAGCGCGATCATATTACAATATTGTGCTACATAAATTACATTGACCAGACACAGCGGGAAGACAACATCAATTGAATGCCGAATACGAAACCCTTGTCATTTCACACCTTCATATTTTTGCTCAGTTAGTCACGCCGGTCAATACACGTGCCGATCGGAATGTCTAATTGTCAGTGTTAGTTTGTTAATGTGAATCACCAAAATATTCACACACAACTATTTTACATTGTTTACTTTGTTAATGTGAATCACCCAAATATTCACACACACAACATATTTACATAGTTTACATAAATAGCTCAATGAAGAAATCTGCTGACTTTGCCTACCATTATTATAAATTGACATATTTTTAGTTTGTTAGTGTTAGAATAATTATGAATGTGTAGGTTAAGAAATTATGTATAAAAGAGAAAGAATTTCTTTAATAAATTCAATCATTATCAGACTTCCAAAGTCAAACCTTCTTTGTATTAATTGGAACGTTTCATGGCGATCCTGCCAGCTAGGTCAAGAATTACCAAAACTGCTGAAGACCTTGCTGGAGGAAAATCTTGGATATAAACCAAGCAGGATTCGCCTTCGAACATTTCATGGCGATCCTGCCAGCTTGATCAGGAATTAGCAAAACTGCTAAAGATCTTGCTGGAGGAAAAGATCCTGCCAGTCCGATCTTAATAAGCATAAAAATTTGCTCAACAAGCAAATATTGCTAAGACGATCTGAACAGAGATCCTGTCAAGTTTTTTGTTTGTTTAAAAAACGGAAAAAGTATCGCGCATTGTAACATTGTAACATTATAGTATTGTAACGTTTTTACATGTAACGCGTATAGCAGTAGAGCTGCAATAATTCAACGCGTACAGCAAGTAGAACTAGGATACTGTATTTCTCTCACCAATTCAGCGACTTCAAACAGGATAAATCAGGATTCAGACAATGATTTAGTTGCGCAGAAGAATCAAATGCAGACAGTGTAGGACAGGCAAATACCATTGAAAAACAAACTTAAGCAGCAGCAGTGGTCAAGGATGAGCGAAGCATAATCAAGTGAAATATTACCAAGGATGAATAAAGCATAATGAAGTGGAATATTACCAAAGAATGACAAAACCAGCAAACCATGGATGATTGGGCAACAGAAAAACAACATTCTGACGGGCGGCAATTAATATAAGTATATAAAAAAAAATTAGAAACAAATTAGGCGGCCTTTATGGACGCTAAACTATTAGCAAAGACGAAAGTTTTTCCTTAGGCATTTTTTTATTTTAAAGTAGGAATTGAAAAATAAATAATATGTAAAACTCTCCTTTTCAAAGAAAATGTTGTAAAAAAAGGGAAGTAGCAAGAAAATCAAAATGTGTTAAATTTTAAATAAATTTTGTAAATTGAAAAAAAAAAAAATAAAAATGCCAAAAATGTTTTAAGTTAAACAAATTTTTCCGTTAAGAACAAAAATTGTCTTATACTTTAATAATATTAACTAAATAAACAAGTAAAATGGAATGCATAGGATAAAGAATAAAATCAAAAATTTTATAAAAAATTTAATTTAGTTCATTTCTCACAAAAGCAGAAAGATAATTATAGAAAATTTTCAACATGGCTTGGTTGACAAAGATAGCACACGGCATAATGATAGCATTAGCCGGGTATGAACTAGGGAAGGAAAATTCAGCAAGTTCAGAAAATAAAGTATCTGAAATGACTTCCCAGACAACAATATAAACTCCCTAATTAAAAGATCAAAATACAGTATTCAGCATCAAATTCAAGACAAACCCAAAATATTCAAATCGGTAACTTACGTACCCCATTTATCTGAACGCTTAATGATGTCAGATTGCTACGACAAAGAGAAAAAAATATCTCACAAGCCTACAAGTACCCTTAAAAACATATTTAACAGAACTAAGTCAAAAATACCGGAAATGGACAAAAGTAATGTCATTTATAAAATCCCATGTAATGGAAACCAGAAAGAGCTGTGCAACAAGGTATACGTTGGTACAACCAAATCAAAATTAAAAACGCGATTGGCACAGCACAAATCAGACACCAAACAATGCCAAAATTCTTTTACACATAAAACTGCGCTAATGGCACACTGTGCATCGAGCGGACACCCAATTTCGCTAAAGCATCCATCTTACAGCAAGAAGCAAATTATTCCAAGCGTTTCTCACTTGAAATGTTACACATTATAAACACTCCGCCAAATATACGACTGAACTACAAGACTGATACGGACAACGTCGCGCATATTTACAGACGTTTAATTACAAATAAAGTAGTAAAAAACTCCACGCCTAAGCAAGAGGACGTGTAAATTAATATTTTGCAGTTTATATCCCTGAGGACGGATACCGCGGAGTAACCGAAATATATCGGATTTTTAAAGAAAACTTGTGTTTATTTTTTAATTGACCTCGAGCCGGCAAAACGAATATAAAAATAGGATAGTTAAATATGAGCCACCAAACCAACTAGACACAAAAATTACACCAAAAATTCCAGATGTTTGGATAGGAGCAATGATTTGCGCAGTCGGGCTATTGATCATTGCAATGGCCACGATACTAAGAAAGTATATGTAAATCAAATGTATGCAATTGAAAAACGTGCAACAGCGCATCTAAAATTGTTTTTTCTCTCCTTCTCAAACATCTAAATTCTTTTTACCCAAAACTGCGGAAGAGCAATAGACAATTAAAAATAGACCTTCAAATAATAACCCTTAAATCGTCGCAATTAACAGTAAAGGCAGCCCTGCCTAAAGCGAACAGCAAATCAAAAATTTGCATAATCCCTTTGAATGCTCCTGACAAGGATGGTCATGAAGCAATAGGAAATTCTAGGACAGTGGAAGTAAGCAAAACCTAATGAAAAAAAAAAATACAAAAATCTTGCAATCAGCCAACAAGCAAAAAAAAAAAAATAATGAAGAAAAGTCACAAAGAGAACATATAAAAATAAATGTGAAGCGCTATATAAATTTGCAACAAAAGACTAGTCGCGCTCATTTTCATCTTAGGATAGAAAAATGTTAGCGTAGAAAAAATATCAAGCAACCAAATAGTTGAGGAAGTTATTCAGACCAATTCTAAATGTTCTCGCAGAATTTTGTTCTCGCGGATTTTTTTATTCCCGCAGAAAAATTCCTCCAATTCTGTTCTCCTAGGGAGAACAATAATTGGGGAATAGGAATTTCGAATTTTCGAAGTCAGCTGTTTTGTCAATTGAAATTTCGTTGCACATTTCTTATTTTGTTTAAAAAATTGAAAAGTTTAATTATTGTTGCAAATTTGTTGGAAATTAAGAAATAAAATATAAACAATGCACAGTATTTATTACATTTCATGTGGTATTCACTGAAATGAGTAATGAATTGGTGCCACAGCAACATCAACAGCGGAACGAAGAAGACGGCCGCATAACACAAATCTGCCGGAGTTGCCTGCTTTCATTCAGCAAAGCAATTTTCTGGCGGCCAAGTTGAGTTGAATTCGTACTTCGTCATATGCCAAAATCTATTTAAGCCTTATTAAAAAATCCTTGCGCAATTTCTGGATGGCTGCATCAAATATGTATACCAAGGGCTCTACCGTTGCTTATGATATACTTTCCGACTTAAAATAAAGAATATTGTGGTTGTAGTTGTTGTATTAACAGTGAGAATATTGTGGTAGAATATAAATACATATTTTAGCACAAATGTGTACAAATAAGTGTTCTTTCTGAAAAGAACCAATTTCCTTTAACTATTTTGATGCATTCCCTTTAATTTAACAAGTGAAAAAACTATGAAATGGCAGAGAATTTTCCCTCTCCCTCACATTCATAATACCTACTTTTCTCCCATAACCGGTTTCCGCTTTTTCGAACATTGTTCAGAATAGGAGGAGAGGGAGAAGTGAAAAAACTCACAAGGAATTTTTATTTAGAATACGAGGAATGGGAGAAGGGAAAAAACTCGCACGGAATTTTCGTTTAGAATTGGGCTGATTGACTTAGGGCAATATTCGACCAGGCATACAAGAAATGCCGGCAATCCAGGACTTGAAATTTACAAGGAAAATCATAGTTGTCCTGAGGGACATATTGGTGAAAAATAAAATATTTACTGCAGTAGGCGAATTTATAAAATAAAATTGGCACCCACGTTCTCTAAGATCAAGTAGTTGCAGTAACCCAAGAGGCTGTGCATGTGACAATCCCGGAAAAATAAAAATAATTCTTCATAGAAGTCATGACGATTCTGTCTTGGTGGCCGCCGCAGAAATCGCATTACACATAAGATCAAAGATATTGCTGGAAAATAGGAAAAGTATGAAAAATATGAAAAAAAAAATCAAGGACAGACATTCGCATCCACTGTACCTTCCGCTTACCCATTAATCGAACTACTACCAATACATATCTACCTTGCTCTTCCGTCATCAACTACAACCCCTCAATTGTATATGCAATTAGTTACAGATTTAACTAAAAATGAAAAAAAAAAATTGTTTTGCTTAATAGGAATAATATGCGGAATTGTAGCATTCACTCATTAAGTTATTCATTAATTTGTACAAACATATATTTCAACCCGTTTTGGAATGTCTTAAAATATATTAACTCTTACATACATATTCACACAGTTGTACATACGTATATTTTGGCACGCTTTGGTACGGCATGAGATTCTATTGACACATTCGTTCATTTGTACAAACATATATTTTGTACACCGTGCATCATATGAACCTGAGCCTTGGTATGACACTGTTTAGAGCTTGGTCGTGACAAGCCTTTACCTGTAGACAAATTATTAACATGATTCATTTATGCTTGCGTTGCACATTCCACAGCCAATTTTAATTATGCTTGAATGCAGTTCCCAGGGAACTGAATTGAATGTATATGTGTGTTATACTTAGTTTGTAAGTATTAGTGTAAGTATTTTAGCTCATAGAAATATAAAAGAAAACAACTTTTAAATAAAGAGGAGAATTCAACCTGCTGCCGTTTCAATTAGCAGTAAATTCTATCTGGTGCCGCTAACTGGTCACTGTAACCTAGATTTCGATTTTCTCTTATCCGCAAACATTAAATGGCAATGTTTACAATGCAGTCTGCTAAACACCTTTAGCAGGACGCCGCATCTTACATGGCGATCCTGCAATTTCCTTATTATCCTTTAGAACTGCTGAATTAAATAGGCAGCTTTCCCCGTCTGCTGCTTGAAATATAGGCAGACTTCCTCTAAAAAATCCTGCAAAATTTGAAACAGGACAAAATGTCAAAATTACGGCGATAAAACAAAAAAAAATGTTTTCGAGGAATTACCTATAAAGAGACACACATCAAGAATATAGCAGATTATTATGAACACATGGAATTGAAGCGTAAGCGTAGAGAAGAGGAATATAACTTGGGCTACAGACACACATCAAGAAGATAGCAGATTATTATGAACACATGGAATTGAAGCTTAAGCATAGAGAACTGGAATAGACCTTGGCCTCCAGACGCACATCAAGAAGATATCAGATTATTATGAACACATGATATTGAAGCGTAAGCGTAACACTAACTTTTTCGATGAAAAAAAAATATTTTTTAACAATTATTATTTCAAAATGGGAGGCAAAGAATCCAAAGTAGAAGAACCCAATGCAAACGTAATTAATTCCATTCAAGTAATTGACCATAGTGAGGCATTAGACTTTATCAAAATCTTGTTGATAATTTTGACGGTCTGCACTTGCGTCAACTTATTTCTAAAATTATACTCGACTCGTAATAAATTTTTAAAGAAAAAATACATGAGCCGAGCAGCTGTTCTAGACAAAGTCTAAACCCAAGGGAATGAAAAAACTGAAAAATCAGAATAATCAAATATGAGCCACATATTGAAAAGCGTTCAAAACCGCATCTAAACCTATCTTTAGTACTGCATTATTTGCAACTCAATCCGATTTTGAGGAACCCAAAAATACTTCATTTAACAGCAAAGTCTCTTCAGACAGCTTTACCAGCACTGTCGAAGTCCGATAGCAAAGCAAGAATTTGCATAATTTTCTTCTGGATGGTCATGACATCTTTACACAAACCAAAGATAATCAAGAAGCAATGCCAATATAGATATTCACAAATAGTGGTAATTTAGGTAAAAATGCATGTACTTAATACTCTTCTAATCACATACCCATTATAAAAATAACGAATTTGATATTTATATCACAATTAATGCTTCAAAGAGTACATAGCTACAAAGGAAAATCTCAGTGGAAGCATGCAAAACTCTAAAAGAAAAAAAACCAGCCAATAGCACTATTACCAACAGTAGAAATGAAGAAAAAGTCACAAAAGAGAACCACATATTATATAAAGCGCTTAATAAATTTGCAATTAGACATGTCGCGCTCGTTTTCATCCAAAAGGATAGAAAATTAGTAGCATAATAAACACAAGCAACCAGATTGTTTATGAAAAGATTGACTTAGGACAATACTTAACCAGGCTGAAAAATGCCGGCAATCTTGTACTTGTAAAATAAAAACACAGTTGCCCTTAGAGAGAAGCTTTGTTTAACCGTTTTATAACTCATAATTTTAGATAATAGGATCCTTTAATAATTGGATCTTTTATAGTTAAGCTAGATAGTAGATATAAAGGGCCCTTTGGAATAGAAGATATCAATAGGAAAAATATTTTTACATTTAAGTCCTTCAGAGTAGTAAATATCGCTGAAAACAATAATTTTACATTAATTCCCTATAAGGTAGAAAAGATCGATAAAAACAATGTAGAAAATAGAAACATAGAAAACATAAATCAAACTAATAAAAATAAAAAAATTGTAATACATAAAAATAGACTTAAACTCATAGAATAAGAGCACTTTAACTTTATAAACACAAAGAAAATTTCTATTGTATGCAAAAGAAAAATACAATAATAAAACAAAACAAACGAGAAAAAAACAAATGTAAACTATTCTTTGGAAATCAAGCTAAATTTCACACACAAAAAAAAAAAAAACCCCAAAAAGCAAAGTAAGCACAAACGGATTCAAAACCATTAACCTAACTTGAGTAGCCATAGATAATAGGTGTACAAAATTATATAAGTCTACTCTTTCAAAGGCGGATGGTGTAGCATTCACTCATTAAGTTATTCATTAATTTGTACAAACATATATTTCAACCCGTTTTGGAATGTCTTAAAATATATTGACTCTTACATACATATTCATACAGTTGTACATACGTATATTTTGGCTCGCTTTGGTACGGCATGAGATTCTATTGACACATTCATTCATTTGTACAAACATATATTTTGTACACCGTGCATCATATGGTAACCTGAGCCTTGGTATGACATTGTTAAGAGCTTGCTCGCGACAAGCCTTTACCTGTAGACAAATTATTTACATGATTCATTTATGCTTGCGTTGCACATTCCACAGCCAATTTTAATTATGCTTAGAATGCAGTTCCCAGGGAACTGAATTGAATGTATATGTGTGTTATACTTAGTTTGTAAGTATTAGTGTAAGTAAGTATTTTAGCTTATAGAAATTTTGTATAAAAGAAAACAACTTTTGAATAAAGAGGAGAATTCAACCTGCTGCCGTTTCAATTGGCAGTAAATTCTATCTGGTGCCGCTAACTGGGCACTGCAACCTAGATTTCGATTTTCTCTTATCCGCAAACATTACAGAATTAGTTTAAGAAAATAAAGTAAATACAAACATTTATTGGCCCGGGTTCATCCAGGAAAACCTCGCTTTTTAAAGAGGTCATAATTTCATATAATAGAAAAAACATTTTTACTTTAACTCCCGGTGGAATAGAAAATATTAAAAGGAAAATATTTTTACTCTAACCCTAGGTAGAGTAGGACTCTTAACTAGTTAGGGAAAAGGCCTCTCGTAAGATAAACAATAAGAATTTTTACCTTAACTTATATACATAGAAAAAATTTCGATAGGGAAAATGTTTAGCATAATTTACTAATTGATGATAGGAACAATAAAGATAAGGAAATAATAGTCCATAAGAATAGGCTTAAACACATTTAAAACATCTTTCGATAATTTAAAGCAAATAATCGTAAAATAAGCATTCCAATTTGCTCGGTTATTTAATAATAATTCGTAAACACATGCCGATTTTTAAGTGAGTCGACGCTCTTAAAGACCGGCTGTGCAAAATAACTTTAAAATTTGTATGCGTGAAATAATTGTTAAATAAGAACTAATACAAAACATTATTAAAAACAAAATGTAAAAATAACAAAAGTATCAAGGTCAGCATATTAGAAACAAAGTACACAAACTATTTCACTTTCATATCAAGTTACCGTAAAATACCAAAATCATTTAAAATCCCAACAAAGAGTCAAGAGTTGTTCACAATTATATAAGTCTCTTTTTCTAAGGCGGAAGGTGTAGCATTATGCGTCATGCCCACCTATGCAATACATTTGCGGCATTATGCATTATGAACTTCTATGCCAATGCATTTTTTATGAACCTGCCACACGCAGTCATATTACAATATTGTGCTACATAAATTACATTGACCTGAAACAGCGGGAAGTCGACATTAATTGAATGCCGAATACGAAACCCTTGTCATTTCACACCATATTTTTGCTCAGTTGGTCACGCCGGTCAATACATGTGCCGAATTGTCAGTGTTAGTTTGTTAATGTGAATCACCAAAATATTCACACACAACTATTTTACATTGTTTACTTTGTTAATGTGAATAACCCAAATATTCACACACACAACCATTTTACATAGTTTACATAAATAGATCAATGAAGCAATCTGCTGACTTTGCATACCATTATTACAAATGTACATATTTTTAGTTTGTTAGTGTTAGAATAATTATGAATGTGTAGGTTAAGAAATGGTTAAGAAATTATGTATGAACGAGAAAGAATTTCTTTAATAAATTCAATCATTATCAGACTTCCAAAGTCAAACCTTCTTTGTATTAATTGGAACGTTTCAATTTCACCGCTCGTTCAGCTGTGTCGTTTACCACGTGAATGTCATTAACAATTTGAAGAGAAGTTTTAAAATTACTATCCGCAGGCCATAAACTTTTACCATGTTTCAAAAATGCTGTATTGATTTTAAAGCGGAGATAAAAATTGTTTGTCTCAGAAGAAATGAACTGATCCATTCCACATGCATACCATGTAAATTTTGAATTGAGGCGCGTTTTACGTCTTCATCTAAAGTCTCACGACTCAATGCGTTACCATTTTTTTTTTTTACTCAACAGAAACACTGTTCTCAAAAATGCTAAAGCCACACATTCAGGACTCACGTACCATAAATGGTTTTTAAGATTGTCTAATGCAACTTGAGATATATCAGCATCAATTTTTTTAAAAGAACAGTTTTTTCAAAAGCTGGAAATCTTTGTATGGTGCTTGTGCAGCAGAAGGGGCAGAGAACCACATCTCAACATATATTGAAACAATAAAAATACATATATTAGCTTTCCTATCTTTTACTGCCAAATCAAATTCGCGTGGAGATAAAAATATTTTTAAGCAATATACAGCTTTTGCGATCCATCTCACGTGGTGGACAGCCCCAAGGGCGCGAAAAGCTGCATCGCGAACAGGTAGAGTCTCGCCAAGAAATATTAGTGTTAGGAATATAGCTTTACAAGCAGCAGACGCCTGCTCTCCGCCAGTTCCACTTTTAAGTGCGGGCACTTCAAGTACTTTCTCCGTACGCCCGCATGAAATTATGATTAGAAGTCTGTCAACTTTTTCATTCCCAGTAAGAGCTGGTAGCAGCTTTCCGTCCCAGTGCAAACAAATTGCACTAAGTTCGTTCTTGTTGAAACGTTCTTTTATATTTTTCAACTGTTCTGCTCGTATTTTTCCCCTTGCATTATGTATAGACGTTTCATTTATAATATAGTTTTGTACTTCAAGACCGACTGCTTCTACCACAGATATAATTAAATGCACGGCTTTTCGATCACTGACCTTGCAAACATCTAAAGCGGCTGCAAGTTTTGGAGTCATTATATTTTTAAATCCTCAAATTTTTTTTGCTGGCGTTGGCATTACAGCTTCTGCTCCCAAGACCTGCTAAAAAGGAATTAAGTCTTCTGTTTATAGTTTTGTAATGTAACCCTGTGTGTTTCAATTATTTCTCATCTACTTTTTATATAGTTTCATTCTCACGCTTTACTTATAATTTATAACCTTGAACTTACCTTATAGCTAGCAGCGATTTCGCTGATATCGCTCTCCGAACTGCAGGAAGAAAGTTCAGCCGTTTCATCTGAATAAAGACAGTACAAATAAATATTTGTTATACTATATTAAAAATAATATGCAATTTTTTCTTACTAGAAGCCGCTAATGCACGATCACTCTGCGCTTTCCGTTTTAAATGATTTTGTTGACGTTCTTCCATTCTTTCTTCACTTACTGCTGTTTTGTAATCGGTGCCATGCATAAACCCCGGTCTACCTTTCTTTATTTGATTCTCCAAAAATAATTTCTCCTCTGAATTTTTAATGATGTCCAGTGCATTTCCACTTGCTATATAAAATAAGTCATCTAACTCCGACGTCCCCGCCTCTTCTCTTTATCTTTGCGTTTCCGATTTACTTTTAGAATTTTTATTCAACTTTCCTTCTAGCCTCACAGCCGCAATTTCAAACTACAACGAATTCTCCACTCTTTTGAATAAATTAATATTGTAAGATTTTTAAGAGAAATTAAAATATTTTATAATTCGAAATATCTCTCATAATTTTTCACAGTCGAAAATGATGAAAATACGTGTTACAAAGCTCTAGGGGGGTGGGGGGATTTCCTCCAGTTCCTCCCCCCTGGCACCGCGCATGGTAAGGTCCTGAAAATAACAAATCATCCGGAACTCTAGGAAACTCTTAGTTTAAGAGAAAAAAGATTTTAAATTCCGAAATTTGGTAATATTGGAACTTAAATTTTGCACCTGAAATTCGCGGTCGCCCTACCACCACCTTATAATGTTCTACCCACAGAAAAACAAAAGTAACTTTAATTTTTGCGGAGCTAGCAACACTATTCACCACCTTCATATGTTTTCGTTTGTTTAATTGTAACAGCGAAAAAAGCGACATAGTACCGACCGGTTTTACGCGAATAAATTTTAAACGAGTTAAAAAATATAATTTCTGCTTTTGATTCTGAATCTTGACGAAAATACGCGTCTTTTGTTTGCTATCGACATGTGCGACCCGAATTTTAGGTGCAGGACTAAGTTGCAATGTTACTAATTATATTTCATAAACTAAGAGTTTCCTGGAGCTGCGGATGCGGTGATATTTAGGTCTCTTTCTACCCTAAAAAATCAAAAAAAGTTTGAAAATCGTGGCACGTTATATAAAATCCAACCCTCTTATATTTCTTTACATTTGATGCATTCGTCCATAGTTAAATCAGTTGTTTCTATGACCCGGGATTCCGTCGTATTGCTTGGGGACTTTTATCTGCCTTGGGTGTCTTGGATTCGCATAGATGGTTTTCTGGTTCCTGCATCTTCCCCTGCTATCTTTTACGATTTTTTAAACGACCTAGCTGTTGCCGGACTTTATCAATTGAACAATGTTCACAACAAATTTGGTAAATGTTTGGACTTGATATTTGTAGATGACACGTCTAGGTGTTCTGTAAATAGATGTGATTCGTTTGCTTTACCTAAAGATATCTATCTTCTGCTCTTATTTTGTATTTCGAACCTCATAATTTTCCTGAGCATAGGTTCAAAGTTGCGTGTGAGGCTCCTGCTGTTGTAGCAGTGCTTCGCCCCATCCAATAGGTGTGACCGATCACAAATTGTCATCAACATCCTCTAACCGGAGTCCGAGGAAACTTGCTGTTTCAACAGGGGTGGACCATAATGAGAGGGGTGTTAGAGGCGTTGGTTCCACATTACAATTGAAGAGATAGTTGGTGTCATATGGGGCACATTGCAAGCAGGGCATACATTTTGTATGTCGGGGTTGATTCTGGATAGGTAAGAGTTTAAGCTGTTACAGTATCCAGATCGAAGTTGAGCTAGAGTGACTCGCGTTTTCTCTTCTTCAAGTTTAGGGTATTGGTCTTTGAGTACAGGATTCACCGGGCAATTCCCGACATAGAGGTCCGACGCCTGTTTGTTGAGTTCAGTGAGGACCTGCTTGTGTTTTTTGGCTTGATACGGCTGTGTTCTCAGGTGCTGTGTTTCCTCATAATGCTTACGGAGATGACTTCTTAAGCCCCTGGACAGTGTTGGCTCATCAATTAGATGTCTGTTGGGATGGCCAGGTTTCTGGGTATTCAACAGGAACTGTTTGGTTAGCATTTCATTTCTCTCCCTGATGGGGAGTATTCTGGCCTCATTATGTAGATGTTGTTCTGGGGACATAAGAAGACAGCCCGTGGCTGTTCTGAAGGCAGTATTTTGGCAGGCCTGTAGCTTCATCCAGTGAGTAGTTGTTTAGGCTTGGCGACCATATCGGGGACGCGTAGCATGCAATCGGCTGGGCCAATTGCTTTGTAAGTGGTAATGAGCCTTCCTTTATCTTTTCGCCAAGTACTGCCAGCAAGAGATTCGAGGATATTATTACGGCACTGGATTTTCGGTACAATTGCGGCTGCATGCTCACCAAAATGTAGATCCTGATCGAACGTCACACCCAAGATTTTGGGGTGTAAGACAGTCGGTAGTGTAGTGCCATTGACGTGGATGTTCAAAATGTTGGACATTTGGGACGTCCATGTTGTAAACAAGGTCGCGGAGGCTTTAGTCGGTGGTAAAGTCAGGTTTCGATAGGTGAAAAAACTGGGGAGATCAGGGGGATAGCCGTTTATTTTGTTGCAACGCTCATCGATCTGTGGTCCTGGGCCTGTGGCCATTATTGTGCAGTCATCGGCATAGGAAACGACACTACTTCTGGTGGCGAAGGTAGCTTTGATATGTAGAAGTTAAACAAAAGTGGAGATAGGACACCACCATGTCGCACCCCTTATTTAATTCTTTTTGGTTTTGATTTTGCGTTTCTAAATTGCACCGATGCCTGCCGGCCACCCAGATAATTTGCGGTCCACCTTTTAAGACATGCGGTAGAGTAGACCCTTCCAGGTCTTGCAGTAACGTGCCATGGTTGACCGTATCAAAGGCTTTTGATAAGTCTAGCGCAACGAGTACTGTTGATTTAAACCGCGGTTTATCTGGGTGCTAATGGCACTTAGCGCGGAGGTTGTGCTATGAAGCTGATGTGCTGATGACAGGCTAGTTGCAAATTTGCTTTGAAATAGGGGAGCAAAATGGCGTCAAGCGTCTTGGCTACTGGCGATAGGGATATCGGGCGATATGACTCCTATTTTAGCTGGTTTCCCAGGCTTTAGTAGCGGGGCCACCTTGGCCATTTTCCATTTTTCGGGGATGACGAAGGTGAACAGAGACAGGCTGAAGACATGTGCTAAATATTTGAAACCCTCTTTTCCTAGGCTTTTAAGCATCGGCATGGCTATGCCGTTTGGGCCCACTGCTTTAGATAGTTTAGCTTGACCGATGGCATCCTCAACCTCTTTGGCGGTGATTGTAATTGGGGACGCGCTGAATTTATGTTTATGTGCGTGTCTGTTGGCCCTCCGTTTAACTTTGTCAACCGTAGAATGCAATATATTTTGTCGGCAAAAAGCGCTCGCACATTTTTTCGCATCCGACAGCACTTTATCGCCAAAGGCGATGGAAATTTTGTCATTGTGCTTGGACGGATTCGATAGGGACCCTACGGTGGACCAAAACTTATCCACACCGGCAGAGAGGTTATATCGACCTAGATGCTCCTCTCATTTCGCCCGCTTGCGTTCATCCACAAGCAATCTGATGCGTTGGTTTATATCCCTTATTTGGGGGTCGCCGGGATCGAGCTGTCTTATAAGGTCACGTTCTCTCGCTATATTTGCGGCCTCCGCCGGAAAAGGAGGCCGAATTTCGGGAATTCTTCCGGTGGGAATAAAGCGAGCCGAGGCGGATTCAATGACCTTGCGGAAAGCACGCTCCCCTTGGCGAGCATCAGTCGGGATAGGGCGGGCAGCAAAGCGGCTGTCTGTAAAGGATTTATATTCATCCCACTTTCATTTTTTAAGGTTTATGAAAGTGCGTTTTTCGGTGACGATGAAGTGAGCGGTACGCTCGAGTGAAATAAGTATTGGCAGGTGGTCCGATGCCGATGTTACCATCGGCTGCCAGTTGACGCAGTCTACGAGTCCTGCGCTCACGATTGATATAGCTTGCGAACTGTGACAGCTTCCTACCATAAGAGTGGGGGCGTCTTCGTTTATTGTGCAGAACGTCGTTTCTTCTTTTTTATCCGCCAACATCTGACCCCTGCTGTCTGCCTGCAAGTTTGAATGCCATAGGTCGTGATGGACATTGAAATCGCCTAGTGAGCGACTTTGCACTGAGTGGTATATGATAAACGCGAGACCGCCTCCATTTCCGCTGTCGCGATCTTTTCTGTGGACATTATATCCAGAACAGGTCTGCGGAGCAGATCTTGCTGTGAGTTTAGTCTCTTGAAACGCAGCAATGCTGATGTTATGCCGCTGCATGAAATCGACTATATCCGTGATCTTGCCAGTTAATGCATTACAGTTTAACTGCCGAATTCTGAAGTGCAGCGGGGGAGACGTCGTCACTTTAGGAGTAAGTGAGGGTTGACTACGCCTGGGTTGTGAAAGGCTGGGACGCAATTGCTGTTGTGGCCTTCAGACTTTACGTCTTTGGGTAAGCATTGGGGTACCCGGTGTATTTGGGATTGCGGCCTGGCAACATGGCGCAATGAAGCCCGTCGGGGAGTGGTAGGGACTAAGAGTCTGTTTCCCTGACCTTCGCGATTGCTGCCGGAAATGGGGGGCGCCGAGGCGTAGACTACGGGACGCCTTTGGGCGTGAACAGCAAGGAGCCACAAAAGATTTATAAAAGTTACGAGGACGTCGGGTTTTGGGATCTAGCCCAGAACAACATGTCCGATGCAAACATCCCTTGCACGGTACACACTGACAAGAGTATGACCGTCCTAAAAAGATTCTCTTCCGGCAGACGCAGCAAAACCATTTCTCAGGACCGGGGTCAGGAGACGGACTCGGATTGGGTTCGACACCTTTCCGGAGCAGGAGAATATGGTGCAATCCCGCTGCGAGGAGCTGCTGGGAGGATGACAATTTATGGGAGGGACACAACAAATTAAATGGGGTTACACTGAAATAACAGTCCTTGGTCGGGAAAAATCCCGAGTCGCTCCGGTACATAGAACCGACTGCCTTGGGAAGCGCGTGTGAGACTCCTCGCCGGTTTCTATTCAGGAAAGCCAATTGTTCCGAGATAGTCAGCGAGATTTCAAAAATTACCTGGCATGAGTACAACGGGGATATTGAAGTGAGTGTATCTCAGTTTAACAATGTGCTTCACGATATTTTTCACAATTGCATACCTTTATCGGACACCTCGACAGCTACATCAACTGCTTGGTGCACTAAAGAACCAAAATGTCTGCAAAACCAAAAGACGCGCTCCTTCAGGCGTTAAAAACTATCTGGTACAAGAACTGCCTATGCTGCTTACTCTATTTTACGTCACAAATATAACAGCTGTTCCTATAAAGAGTATATTAGTAGGATTAGGAGTAACATTTTTTGTAACCCTAAGGTGTTTTACAGTTTCGTTAACTCGAAAAGAAAGACTAAAGGGTTTCCTTCTACAATGAAGCTTAACGTACATACTTCGAACGATTATGCTATAATTGCTAATACGTTTGCAGATTATTTCAAATCTAACTATTAGAATTCATCCGATTCGGTGCCGTCAGATTATACATTTAGCTTGCCCCACTGAACTCGGCATTAGTCCGCCAGTTGTGCTAAAAACTTATGCACAATAAATGGTAAGGTAAAATCAACAGTGTCTAACCTTCTAGAGTTCACGACCCTTGTATCCAATAGCTTTAAATATAACTGCGCAATTGATATTATTTACACAGATTTTAGTAAGGCGTTTGATAAGGTATCCCATTCTCTACCCTTGCACAAACGCGACCGGTTAGGCTTTCCTTCTTTACTTATCTCATGGGTTTCTTCTTATTTGAATAAACGTAAACAAACAGTTATTTTTAACAACTTGGTCCAAATTCATCAATGTAACTTCTGGTGTTCCCTCACTAGGGTAGGCACCTTGTATTTGGTGTGAGGGCTTAGCCGAACTCCATAACGCCCGACTATAAGGCGTAGCTGTTTGGGACTGGCATCTACGCCGTTTCGCCTCATAGGAGGGCGGCGGGATGTTGGTGACCAAGAACTGCCAACCCCCTAATCCAGGGTGTTATGCGGACCGTGCATATTGGACGATTTGCAGCCAGGGGATAAATTCGGCTGAATTGAGCCTTCCCGATACCAGGTCACCTCGAAAAGTATTGATGGCCTTAGCACAGTAAGGCGTGCTGCTGTGGCGGACGGTTCTTTCCTCGTATATAATACTGGACCGCTGAGCCCGCCTTGTCGGGCAGGTGGTTGTACGACCACGATGAACGACTCATTACCTAATTGTAATAAGGACGATGAAAAGAGGAGGACTTAGTCGCAAGCCAAGGACGACAAATACGCATTAAGCGATGCGTCGGACTCGGGTAGCGAGAGTAGTGCTGATTCAATGAACTCCGTGTTGGAAAAGCACACAAATGAAAGCGGGGTAGAAGAGTGGAGAAGGGTACTGAGCAGAGGATGTAAAAAAGCTCTCTTGCAGTACCGTGCTGCGCTAAGAATTGTCCAACGCGTGGGAGCAGTGGTCGACCCAACAGAAGTGGAGATCGAGCGCTTGGAATGGGCCCATGAGGCGGTAGAAGTAGGTCGAAGGCAGTTCAAAAGGTTTGCTGCTAGAAATCCTCTGTTCTGCAACCGGTACGAGGACGACGAGGCGTCGAATGGCAGAATGAAGAGGCAACGTTCGGCGGAAGGCGACAAGCCTGCTTTCAAGAGGCAGAAAGGACCCAGTCCCAGAGCCGCGAGGCAGGGCAGTCGCATAGACAAGACAAGTAGGCCCAAAGCTGTTGGGCCCCAATAGCGATGTAGCAACTACCTCGAAAGCTGCGAGTCAGAGGGAAGTTCCAACTACGGATGTGGTAAAATGAGTAACTTGTTTGGTTAATATATTTTTTATATTTATTTTAAGTCGTATCTATCGAATCCAGTTTTATGTAATGAACATTTTTGACAATTAAAAAATCAATATTGATAAAACATATTAAAATTACAAAGTGTTTAAGCCCCTTCCAATAAGATCCAGAAGGCGGCGAAATTCTTATGCGCAGCCGTGCGCGGCGAGTGGAAAGGCGCAAATTCACAAGCACTGCCATCGTCAGCAACGATCCTTTTTTCAACGAGTTAGTCAAGCATTATCAATCGGCAATCGCGGACGCGCTCCTATTTTAACGTGCCATAAGCATATATATATATATACAATTATAATATATATTTTTTATATGACCAGCCAAAGTTGTTTTTTAAAGTTTAAAGTTAATTTACTCAACCAAGTTTTCTGTGCAAAGTGAATTTTGTAAAATCATGGACAACTAAAGAAGAAATTAAAAATTTAAAATTTATAACGTTTTAAGAAAAACCCAACAGCTTTTTATTTAGCGAAGTGAAGAGTGTAGCGAAGGAAGACCCGGTGAATTTATTCATGGTCCTTCGAGCCGGATTTTGGCCCGCCCTAAAAATTACAAACTATAAAATTTAATTAAAATCGAATTTTCGTTCGTGCAAAAAATTAAAAATAAAAATATAAAACAAGAACTACACAAAAGTGCCACAAAACAAAACTACAGTTACGGAAAAAAAAAACAGCCGAGTTTTTAAGTGCTTGCCTTAAAAGCAAATAAAAAAAATATATATACATATACACTTATACATTTACAAAAAAAATTGCTAAAAAATTTCAATTTCAAAAACAATCAAAAAACTATAGAAATCATCTTTACCCAGCAGCCAAGCAGCAGCCAGCTAATCATCAGCAACAATCAACAACAACATACATAAATAAGCAGCAACAGAATACAGAAATCGGTGAGTAGGCAGTTTTTTATTTTTCATAAAAAATATATAAAAAATAATAAAACTTTTTTTCCTCAAAAGTTATATTATTTTTGTAAACTGCAAAAACATATATATATATATATATATATATATATATATATCCACATATATACATGAATATTGCGGAAATTTTCTTACCGTTGGTTTTACTGCAACTTTTTTGCAACCAAAAATTGGTAGAAAATATTCCGCTATACCAATAAGCAAAATCCGCCAATTATATATATATATGTATACATATTTCTAGTGGTATTTAACCATCAAAAAATTGCAGTTTACTGGCCTACTCAAACACAGAACAACATCAGCAAAAACTTCTTCTACAGCTGAGTTTACCCAGTTGTTCGCACAGAGCGTTGAACTTGTCGATACAGTTCAACTTCTTCCAAGTCATTTTTTCTTGCTTGCCAGCATATATAAAAATCATAATATTCATACGTACATACTTACATACATGTACAAATAATTTCAAGTTGCTTTTCCAACATTCCTATTTCTCCACTCAGAGAACATCATACGTGTTTACTCACACGTTCAAGTCGCTCTTCCAGCGACATTCTCCCAGCACATATAGCTACATTAGCAACGAGAGCTGTGTACTGCTTATCAAAGTTCTCAACCTCTCATATTTGCAATTGTTTCATCTTTCTTTGCTGCACTCTCCCAACAGTGCAATCAAGCGCACTCAGCTTCACAAAAGAAACGCGACATTAAAGCGACGAAGAAGCGAATCAAAACAAACTCTTCTGTTTGTAAACATAAACAGAGAAGCTCATCTGATTCACGTGCATACGTTCGCACAAACAAACATATATACATACATACGTTTGTATATTGCGCATGTACATTTGTACTTATTCTGTCGTACAAAACTAAGTTTGAGATATTTTCGTCCCTATAGGAACTTTTCAAAAAATATCCCTACAAACCTCAAAGTATTATTATTTTCTAATATATACATACCTATATATACCAGTACTTTACAAATACACGTTTATTTCCACACGTATATATAAGTGAAAAGTGTTTGTGATTTTTTTTTAATTTTATGATTTTTGTTTTTACAAAACATTATACATACTATTGAAATCCGAATTTCGCGGATTTAAATCATTTAAGGAACGTCTCGTTGTCCGTGCTTGACTCTATTTAAAAAAAAAAAACACAAACACCGCCACCAATTTAAATTCCCTTTTTTAAATTTCTGTGGCACGAAGAGTTTTCCATCTTCGAATTTTGCGAACGTTCTCTGAGCGTACAAATATTTTATTCGGTTTTTTTTTGGTGAAAACACAAAAGTTTGCATAAAATGCCTCTCAGTCCCCTATAACCGTCCGAAACCGGGACAAAACCAAAAGGTGGCCCAAAGGAAGAAGCGGCCAAGGAAAGGTCAACATCCCCCCGCCGGAAATCCAAATCAGTTGACCCATCCGCGCAAAAGTTCATCGCGGAAAGTGACAATCTCATGAGATACTGTGCAAAATTCATCGAAGCACCGATTCAGGATCACACTGAATCGTATCTCATGATAAAGGACAAATCACTAGATGATTATTGGGCACGACTTCAATCGGTTTACGATCTGGTATTTTCGAAACCAGACGAAAGTTTCCCTGAAGACTTCAAGAGTTCAGTACAAGGCAAACAATGCGCCTGCCTTGATACGTATGAAGTGACAAAAGCAAAGATTGTCGATCAACTTTCGTTGATCAAAATGATGGCAACGCCGAGTCCACCGCCCCGCGTGGAACAACCCCCGGCTGAGACAAATATTTACCTCAAAGTCCCAGCATGCGACACGGAGACCTTTTATGGTGGCTATGAAGAATGGCCCGCTTTTCGTGACATGTTCACAGCGGTGTACATTAACCACCCAAGGCTCTCCCGTGCTCAGAAATTGTACCATCTCCGGTACAAAACGCAAGGTAAAGCCATTGTCAAGCAATATGCGTTGAGCGATGATAACTTTGACCTTGCCTGGGAAGCTTTACGGTCACGATACGAAAACAAGCGGATCCTGGTTGACAACCAGATCAAATCCTTACTGACTCTTGCCACTATTCCATCCGAAAACAGTGAGCAACTTCAGAAACTGCAAAATACAATCAACAACTGCCTATCCGTCCTTCACTCCCAAGGAGTTACGACAGACAGTTGGGATCCGATTCTGCTGTACATTTGTTCATCAAAGCTCCCAGAAACAATCCTGCCACTTTGGGAACAGTCTCTCTTCTCGAAGAGATCTACCCTCATGGTCACAAATGAACGACTTTCTCACCTCGAGATATGAAGTCGTTGAAAGAGTCAATAGGCTTCAACCAAGCAAAAAAAAACCAGTCGCTCATCAAAATTCTGCGCAAAACAGGTCCTTCAACAGGACGCAAACCCTTGTGGCAGAATCTAAAAAGGAAACTTGCCAATGTTGCAACTCCCCGCACCTTATTAGATTCTGTCCACGATTCAAACGAATGTCTGTGCAAAACCGGACACAATTCGTAAAACAAGCTAAGCTGTGTACAAACTGCCTTAGCAGCACTCATATCATCAATGAGTGCACGAGCAAGTGGTCATGTTCGACATGTCATCAACGGCATCACACGCTGTTGCATGCGAGCCCACAAGCTCAACGATCCACCCCGCGAACGAATGCACCAAACGTGCAGCACACAACTGCTGAGTCAACATCTCCCGTTCGACAAACGCAGAATAGCTCCGATTCTAGCGAGCTACCGTGTTGTTCAAAACACGCACCGGTTCAATCATTGCATGCAGCCAATGATAACCAAATTCTCCTTCACTGCTATGGTCGCAGTCGAACACGAAGGGGAATTATTTCAACTGAGAGCCCTTATTGATCAGGGCTCGGAAAGAACTTTCATTTCCTCGAAAGTTCAAAAACGGTTGAAACTTCCATTCGAACATTCAAAGTTCGAAATCTCTGGCATGGGTGGACAAGTCGTACAAAAGTCTTCCAAGCTTTGTCCTTTGACACTGGTTGCATCCAAGGCCATGAGAAGGATAAAGGCTCATGCCATTGTGTTGCCGCAACTGACAAAAAATCTGCCAACATCCACCATTAGTCGCAAAATCTGGCAGCAGTTCAAACTCCTTGAGCTCGCTGATCCCAGTTGCCACATACCGGGTCAGACTGACATGGTCATTGGCAGCGACATACTTCCACAAATTCTGCTGGAAGGTATAAAAAAGGTGCGCGGTAGCATACTTGCGCAACAAACCATTTTTGGTTGGATTCTCAGTGGTCCAATAACTGAAAATGTTGTGTCATTCTCGACGCAAGTCCAAGCGTCAAACGAGACAGTCAGTTCTCAACTGAGAAAATTTTGGGAAGAGGAGGAATTTCACAACCTCCACAGATATCCCCCGAGGATCAAGCGTGTGAGCAGATATACGCAACAACCACGACACGTGCACCAAACGGTCGATACATTGTGCGACTTCCATTCAAGGAAGAGTTTCCTGAAAAACTCTCCCTCGGCAAATCCCGCCCGGCTGTTCTGCAGCAGTTTTTCAGCATGGAGCGATCGCTTCAGAAAAAGGTGGAGTTAGGTACAATGTACAACAATGTGTTGCAAGAATATCTCGACCTTGATCGCATGGAATCTACCGACCCATGCGAAATAACTTCGAATGGCAAGGTCTTCTCATTTTACTTGCCACATCATACGGTAGTCAAACCAGATAAGGTCACCACCAAAGTTCATGTGGTTTTCAACACCTCTAAAAAATCTGGGTCAGGAAAATCCCTGAATGACGTGCTATACACTGGTCCAACTCTCCAACCAGATGTCATGCTACTAATTCTACAGTGGCGCATGCATTAGTATGTGTTCAATGGAGACATTGAAAAAATGTATCGTCAGATCCTTATACACGAGGACGACAAAGATTTTCAGCGGATCCTATTTCGCAAATCGGCCAACTCCAATGTTAGCGATTTCAATCTAAAAACGGTTACATTCGGCGTCAGTTGTGCACCATATCTCGCTATTCGTACGCTGCATCAACTATCCGATGACACGAAAGCGACATTCCCGTTGGCTGCAACAATTCTCAAGACGCAAACGTATGTCGACGACATCCTATCCGGAAGTCATACCATCGATAACGCCACTGAATCACTCGTTCAAGTGATAAACGCCCTAAAATCAGCTGGTTTCATACTAAAGAAACTAACGGCTAATCACCCGGCCATATTAGAACAGTTTCCGAAGGAGGATCTTCTAGACTCCAACTTCTTAAAATTTGAGAACACTTCCAATACCAAAACTCTTGGCATTCGATGGAACGCGCTCACGGATACATTTTCATACACTATTCTGCCGGAACACACCCAAAATGCGGTCACAAAGTGACAAATTCTATCTTCTGTTGCAAAACTTTTTGACCCGGCAGGATGGCTGTCGCCAGTTATGATCCAGGCCAAGATGCTTCTCCAAGAAATCTGGCTGGACGGCAGCGATTGGGATGAAAGCGCCAAGCCCGCAACATTGTCAAAATGGCAACATTTCGCAGAAAATCTGCCAGCCATTTGCCACATCGAAATCCCTCGATGGGTTAATGTCGTTCCAGGGCAAGACACCCAAATCCACGGGTTCTGTGATGCCTCGGAAAAAGCATATTGCGCAGCGATTTACATCCGCACACATGTGGGCAACCAAATAAAATCTTCTCTTTTCGTTGCGAAAGGCAAAGTTGCCCCCATAAAAACTGTAAGCTTACCCCGCTTAGAGCTATGTGGTGCAGTCCTACCCGCAAAACTGGCTTCAACTGTTCGAAAACAGCTCGACTTACAAGCATGCAACATATTCTTATGGTCAGATTCTGAGATTGTACTAGCATGGCTAGAGAAATCTCCATCGACCTGGAAGACCTCTCAAATTCGAGAATATCTTCCCAGCAGCACCTGGCGCCATGTATCTAGCCAAGACAATCCTGCTGATCTTGGCACACGTGGTTGCAAGCCGCATGATTTGATAGGCTCTTCACTTTGGTGGCACGGACCACAATGGCTTTCTTGCCACATTTCGGCATGGCCAAAGCCGAAAGCAGGTAGCGCTTCTCCACCCGAGAAACGCAAGGTCGAAGCATATCACGCACTCGAGGAAGAGGACGATATTCTTCAACGTTTCTCCTCATACCCTCGAGCTCTCCGTGTGATTGCATACGTGTTCCGCTTTGCGAACAATGCCTGCAACAAATCCAAATCGGTTGCACCAACACATAATCCCCATCTGACGTACAAAGAGTTGGAACATGTGAAAACGCGGCTTGTGGCAATAACACAATCTCGCCATTTCGGGGCGGAAAAGAGCGCCTTACAAAACAATATGCTCCCCTTTTCCACAACAGGAGTAGACTTTGCAGGTCCATTCCAAATAAAAGCATCGGTTCTGAGGTCGACCACTATCATAAAAGGGTACGTGGCTGTATTCGTCTGTTTTTCCACAAAGGCAGTACACCTCGAGCTATGCTCCGACCTTACCACCGAAGCCTTTCGCGCAGCATTTGCCCGATTCGTTGGCAGACGAGGTTATCGCTCAAAAATGATGAGCGACAATGGTAAAACGTTCATTGGCGCTCAGCGCGCACTCGAACGCGACTTCGTTAAATTTCTTAACGAATGCTCTGCGGACATTGTGCAGAAATATGCCCCCAGGGAATAAACTGGCAATATATTCCACCCAGCGCCCCTCATATGGGCGGCTTGTGGGAATCCGCAGTAAAAAGTTTTAAAACCCACTTCAAAAAAACCGCTGCATCCCACAAGTTTACATTCGAAGAATTCACGACGCTGTTGGTGCGTATTGAAGCAGTTCTCAATTCGAGGAACGCGGAAGACCTCTCCTGGATAAATCGATGGGAAAAACTCAAATCGCTTCATCACCAATTCAGTCGACGCTGGAAAGAGGATTATCTGCAGGACCTTCAGAAGCGCTATAAATGGCAAACGCCACAGCGAAGTCCTCAACCAGGCGACCTCGTCGCAATTAAAGAAGATTCGCTCCCACCCACCGAGTGGCGTCTGGGACGAATTGAGAACGTTCGCCTCGGACCTGACAACCATGTTCGGGTTGTAGAAGTTCGCACCCAAAATGGGCTTGTCATGCGCCCCTTAGTTAAACTGTGCTTCCTTCCAATGGAGCACTTTTCGAGCACAGCGCTCTATCTTATATACGTTTCCCCTGTATAATTAAATTTCCATTTATCATCCGCTGTATCCAACTACTTCTCGTTTCTCTGTCTGCTCTTATACTTCCAGGACGACATCCATCTGGCTCTCACGGCAGAGACCGACAACTGCCTTCAGTGTCGGCTCTGCCTCCACTACCACGCGCAGCGGACCGATCGAAGAAACCAGCGGCAACCCCCAAACCGGAACAAATGGCCAAGCGCACGATCACGCGCACCCCACGAGGCCTGCCAACGACGTAATATAGCCAGTCGCGCCTTGCAGGAACTGCAGAAGGTCCTTACAAGCACCTCCCTGCAGGGCGGGCAGGATGTTTAAGCCCCCCTCCAATAAGATCCAGAAGGCGGCGAAATTCTTATGCGCAGCCGTGCGCGGCGAGTGGAAAGGCGCAAATTCACAAGCACTGCCATCGTCAGCAACGATCCTTTTTTCAACGAGTTAGTCAAGCATTATCAATCAGCAATCGCGGACGCGCTCCTATTTTAACGTGCCATAAGCATATATATATATATACAATTATAATATATATTTTTTATATGACCAGCCAAAGTTGTTTTTTAAAGTTTAAAGTTAATTTACTCAACCAAGTTTTCTGTGCAAAGTGAATTTTGTAAAATCATGGACAACTAAAGAAGAAATTTAAAATTTAAAATTTATAACGTTTTAAGAAAAACCCAACAGCTTTTTATTTAGCGAAGTGAAGAGTGTAGCGAAGGAAGACCCGGTGAATTTATTCATGGTCCTTCGTGCCGGATCTTTGGCCCGCCCTAAAAATTACAAACTATAAAATTTAATTAAAATCGAATTTTCGTTCGTGCAAAAAATTAAAAATAAAAATATAAAACAAGAACTACACAAAAGTGCCACAAAACAAAACTACAGTTACGGAAAAAAAAACAGCCAAGTTTTTAAGTGCTTGCCTTAAAAGCAAATAAAAAAAATATATATACATATACACTTATACATTTACAAAAAAAATTGCGAAAAAATTTCAATTTCAAAAACAATCAAAAAACTATAGAAATCATCTTTACCCAGCAACCAAGCAGCAGCCAGCTAATCATCAGCAACAATCAACAACAACATACATAAATAAGCAGCAACAGAATACAGGAATCGGTGAGTAGGCAGTTTTTTATTTTTCATGAAAAATATATAAAAAATAATAAAACTTTTTTTCCTCAAAAGTTATATTATTTTTGTAAACTGCAAAAACATATATATATATATATATATATATATATATATATCCACATATATACATGAATATTGCGGAAATTTTCTTACCGTTGGTTTTACTGCAACTTTTTTGCAACCAAAAATTGGTAGAAAATATTCCGCTATACCAATAAGCAAAATCCGCCAATTATATATATATATGTATACATATTTCTAGTGGTATTTAACCATCAAAAAATTGCAGTTTACTGGCCTACTCAAACACAGAACAACATCAGCAAAAACTTCTTCTACAGCTGAGTTTACCCAGTTGTTCGCACAGAGCGTTGAACTTGTCGATACAGTTCAACTTCTTCCAAGTCATTTTTTCTTGCTTGCCAGCATATATAAAAATCATAATATTCATACGTACATACTTACATACATGTACAAATAATTTCAAGTTGCTTTTCCAACATTCCTATTTCTCCACTCAGAGAACATCATACGTGTTTACTCACACGTTCAAGTCGCTCTTCCAGCGACATACTCCCAGCACATATAGCTACATTAGCAACGAGAGCTGTGTACTGCTTATCAAAGTTCTCAACCTCTCTCATATTTGCAATTGTTTCATCTTTCTTTGCTGCACTCTCCCAACAGTGCAATCAAGCGCACTCAGCTTCACAAAAGAAACGCGACATTAAAGCGACGAAGAAGCGAATCAAAACAAACTCTTCTGTTTGTAAACATAAACAGAGAAGCTCATCTGATTCACGTGCATACGTTCGCACAAACAAACATATATACATACATACGTTTGTATATTGCGCATGTACATTTGTACTTATTCTGTCGTACAAAACTAAGTTTGAGATATTTTCGTCCCTATAGGAACTTTTCAAAAAATATCCCTACAAACCTCAAAGTATTATTATTTTCTAATATATACATACCTATATATACCAGTACTTTACAAACACACGTTTATTTCCACACGTATATATAAGTGAAAAGTGTTTGTGATTTTTTTTTAATTTTATGATTTTTGTTTTTACAAAACATTATACATACTATTGAAATCCGAATTTCGCGGATTTAAATCATTTAAGGAACGTCTCGTTGTCCGTGCTTGACTCTATTTAAAAAAAAAAAACACAAACACCGCCACCAATTTAAATTCCCTTTTTTAAATTTCTGTGGCACGAAGAGTTTTCCATCTTCGAATTTTGCGAACGTTCTCTGAGCGTACAAATATTTTATTCGGTTTTTTTTTGGTGAAAACACAAAAGTTTGCATAAAATGCCTCTCAGTCCCCTAAAACCGTCCGAAACCGGGACAAAACCAAAAGGTGGCCCAAAGGAAGAAGCGGCCAAGGAAAGGTCAACATCCCCCCGCCGGAAATCCAAATTAGTTGACCCATCCGCGCAAAAGTTCATCGCGGAAAGTGACAATCTCATGAGATACTGTGCAAAATTCATCGAAGCACCGATTCAGGATCACACTGAATCGTATCTCATGATAAAGGACAAATCACTAGATGATTATTGGGCACGACTTCAATCGGTTTACGATCTGGTATTTTCGAAACCAGACGAAAGTTTCCCTGAAGACTTCAAGAGTTCAGTACAAGGCAAACAATGCGCCTGCCTTGATACGTATGAAGTGACAAAAGCAAAGATTGTCGATCAACTTTCGTTGATCAAAATGATGGCAACGCCGAGTCCACCACCCCGCGTGGAACAACCCCCGGCTGAGGCAAATATTTACCTCAAAGTCCCAGCATGCGACACGGAGACCTTTTATGGTGGCTATGAAGAATGGCCCGCTTTTCGTGACATGTTCACAGCGGTGTACATTAACCACCCAAGGCTCCCCCGTGCTCAGAAATTTTACCATCTCCGGTACAAAACGCAAGGCAAAGCCGGCTCCATCGTCAAGCAATATGCGTTGAGCGATGATAACTTTGACCTTGCCTGGGAAGCTTTACGGTCACGATACGAAAACAAGCGGATCCTGGTTGACAACCAGATCAAATCCTTACTGACTCTTGCCACTATTCCATCCGAAAACAGTGAGCAACTTCAGAAACTGCAAAATACAATCAACAACTGCCTATCCGTCCTTCACTCCCAAGGAGTTACGACAGACAGTTGGGATCCGATTCTGCTGTACATTTGTTCATCAAAGCTCCCAGAAACAACCCTGCCACTTTGGGAACAGTCTCTCTTCTCGAAGAGATCTACCCTCATGGTCACAAATGAACGACTTTCTCACCTCGAGATATGAAGTCGTTGAAAGAGTCAATAGGCTTCAACCAAGCAAAAAAAAACCAGTCGCTCATCAAAATTCTGCGCAAAACAGGTCCTTCAACAGGACGCAAACCCTTGTGGCAGAATCTAAAAAGGAAACTTGCCAATGTTGCAACTCCCCGCACCTTATTAGATTCTGTCCACGATTCAAACGAATGTCTGTGCAAAACCGGACACAATTCGTAAAACAAGCTAAGCTGTGTACAAACTGCCTTAGCAGCACTCATATCATCAATGAGTGCACGAGCAAGTGGTCATGTTCGACATGTCATCAACGGCATCACACGCTGTTGCATGCGAGCCCACAAGCTCAACGATCCACCCCGCGAACGAATGCACCAAACGTGCAGCACACAACTGCTGAGTCAACATCTCCCGTTCGACAAACGCAGAATAGCTCCGATTCTAGCGAGCTACCGTGTTGTTCAAAACACGCACCGGTTCAATCATTGCATGCAGCCAATGATAACCAAATTCTCCTTCACTGCTATGGTCGCAGTCGAACACGAAGGGGAATTATTTCAACTGAGAGCCCTTATTGATCAGGGCTCGGAAAGAACTTTCATTTCCTCGAAAGTTCAAAAACGGTTGAAACTTCCATTCGAACATTCAAAGTTCGAAATCTCTGGCATGGGTGGACAAGTCGTACAAAAGTCTTCCAAGCTTTGTCCTTTGACACTGGTTGCATCCAAGGCCATGAGAAGGATAAAGGCTCATGCCATTGTGTTGCCGCAACTGACAAAAAATCTGCCAACATCCACCATTAGTCGCAAAATCTGGCAGCAGTTCAAACTCCTTGAGCTCGCTGATCCCAGTTGCCACATACCGGGTCAGACTGACATGGTCATTGGCAGCGACATACTTCCACAAATTCTGCTGGAAGGTATAAAAAAGGTGCGCGGTAGCATACTTGCGCAACAAACCATTTTTGGTTGGATTCTCAGTGGTCCAATAACTGAAAATGTTGTGTCATTCTCGACGCAAGTCCAAGCGTCAAACGAGACAGTCAGTTCTCAACTGAGAAAATTTTGGGAAGAGGAGGAATTTCACAACCTCCACAGATATCCCCCGAGGATCAAGCGTGTGAGCAGATATACGCAACAACCACGACACGTGCACCAAACGGTCGATACATTGTGCGACTTCCATTCAAAGAAGAGTTTCCTGAAAAACTCCCTCGGCAAATCCCGCCCGGCTGTTCTGCAGCAGTTTTTCAGCATGGAGCGATCGCTTCAGAAAAAGGGGGAGTTAGGTACAATGTACAACAATGTGTTGCAAGAATATCTCGACCTTGATCACATGGAATCTACCGACCCATGCGAAATAACTTCGAATGGCAAGGTCTTCTCATTTTACTTGCCACATCATACGGCAGTCAAACCAGATAAGGTCACCACCAAAGTTCATGTGGTTTTCAACACCTCTAAAAAATCTGGGTCAGGAAAATCCCTGAATGACGTGCTATACACTGGTCCAACTCTCCAACCAGATGTCATGCTACTAATTCTACAGTGGCGCATGCATTAGTATGTGTTCAATGGAGACATTGAAAAAATGTACCGTCAGATCCTTATACACGAGGACGACAAAGATTTTCAGCGGATCCTATTTCGCAAATCGGCCAACTCCAATGTTAGCGATTTCAATCTAAAAACGGTTACATTCGGCGTCAGTTGTGCACCATATCTCGCTATTCGTACGCTGCATCAACTATCCGATGACACGAAAGCGACATTCCCGTTGGCTGCAACAATTCTCAAGACGCAAACGTATGTCGACGACATCCTATCCGGAAGTCATACCATCGATAACGCCACTGAATCACTCGTTCAAGTGATAAACGCCCTAAAATCAGCTGGTTTCATACTAAAGAAACTAACGGCTAATCACCCGGCCATATTAGAACAGTTTCCGAAGGAGGATCTTCTAGACTCCAACTTCTTAAAATTTGAGAACACTTCCAAAACTCTTGGCATTCGATGGAACGCGCTCACGGATAAATTTTCATACACTATTCTGCCGGAACACACCAAAATGCGGTCACAAAGTGACAAATTCTATCTTCTGTTGCAAAACTTTTTGACCCGGCAGGATGGCTGTCGCCAGTTATGATCCAGGCCAAGATGCTTCTCCAAGAAATCTGGCTGGATGGCAGCGATTGGGATGAAAGCGCCAAGCCCGCAACATTGTCAAAATGGCAACATTTCGCAGAAAATCTGCCAGCCATTTGCCACATCGAAATCCCTCGATGGGTTAATGTCGTTCCAGGGCAAGACACCCAAATCCACGGGTTCTGTGATGCCTCGGAAAAAGCATATTGCGCAGCGATTTACATCCGCACACATGTGGGCAACCAAATAAAATCTTCTCTTTTGGTTGCGAAAGGCAAAGTTGCCCCCATAAAAACTGTAAGCTTATCCCGCTTAGAGCTATGTGGTGCAGTCCTACCCGCAAAACTGGCTTCAACTGTTCGAAAACAGCTCGACTTACAAGCATGCAACATATTCTTATGGTCAGATTCTGAGATTGTACTAGCATGGCTAGAGAAATCTCCATCGACCTGGAAGACTTATATGGCCAACCGTACCTCTCAAATTCGAGAATATCTTCCCAGCGGCACCTGGCGCCATGTATCTAGCCAAGACAATCCTGCTGATCTTGGCACACGTGGTTGCAAGCCGCATGATTTGATAGGCTCTTCACTTTGGTGGCACGGACCACAATGGCTTTCTTGCCACATTTCGGCATGGCCAAAGCCGAAAGCAGGTAGCGCTTCTCCACCCGAGAAACGCAAGGTCGAAGCATATCACGCACTCGAGGAAGAGGACGATATTCTTCAACGTTTCTCCTCATACCCTCGAGCTCTCCGTGTGATTGCATACGTGTTCCGCTTTGCGAACAATGCCTGCAACAAATCCAAATCGGTGGCACCAACACATAATCCCCATCTGACGTACAAAGAGTTGGAACATGTGAAAACGCGGCTTGTGGCAATAACACAATCTCGCCATTTCGGGGCGGAAAAGAGCGCCTTACAAAACAATATGACAATAAGCAAAAAGAGTTTCCTTCTGGCTCTTTACCTATTTCTGGATGGATACGGACTCCTACGTATCGGTGGAAGATTGGAACATTCTACAATGCAATACAACGAGAAGCATACAGTAATCCTTCCTCCGGATTCAAGGTTATGAAAGTTGTATCTGGAGTTTTTACACCGCCTGCTTCTTCATGCAGAAATACGGTTGATGCTCCAAATGGTGAGGCAAGAGTACTACGTACCAAAACTAAAGCCTCTCATTAAAAAATGTATTTTCCAATGCAAATCGTGCACGCTGTTCAAACAGAAGACGCGCAGGCAAATAATGGCAGCTCTACCACCTGAGCGCTGCAATTTCTCACTCCCCTTTTCCACAACAGGAGTAGACTTTGCAGGTCCATTCCAAATAAAAGCATCGGTTCTGAGGTCGACCACTATCATAAAAGGGTACGTGGCTGTATTCGTCTGTTTTTCCACAAAGGCAGTACACCTCGAGCTATGCTCCGACCTTACCACCGAAGCCTTTCGCGCAGCATTTGCCCGATTCGTTGGCAGACGAGGTTATCCCTCAAAAATGATGAGCGACAATGGTAAAACGTTCATTGGCGCTCAGCGCGCACTCGAACGCGACTTCGTTAAATTTCTTAACGAATGCTCTGCGGACATTGTGCAGAAATATGCCCCCAGGGAATAAACTGGCAATATATTCCATCCAGCGCCCCTCATATGGGCGGCTTGTGGGAATCCGCAGTAAAAAGTTTTAAAACCCACTTCAAAAAAACCGCTGCATCCCACAAGTTTACATTCGAAGAATTCACGACGCTGTTGGTGCGTATTGAAGCAGTTCTCAATTCGAGGAACGCGGAAGACCTCTCCTGGATAAATCGATGGGAAAAACTCAAATCGCTTCATCACCAATTCATTCGACGCTGGAAAGAGGATTATCTGCAGGACCTTCAGAAGCGCTATAAATGGCAAACGCCACAGCGAAGTCCTCAACCAGGCGACCTCGTCGCAATTAAAGAAGATTCGCTCCCACCCACCGAGTGGCGTCTGGGACGAATTGAGAACGTTTGCCTCGGACCTGACAACCATGTTCGGGTTGTAGAAGTTCGCACCCAAAATGGGCTTGTCATGCGCCCCTTAGTTAAACTGTGCTTCCTTCCAATGGAGCACTTTTCGAGCACAGCGCTCTATCTTATATACGTTTCCCCTGTATAATTAAATTTCCATTTATCATCCGCTGTATCCAACTACTTCTCGTTTCTCTGTCTGCTCTTATACTTCCAGGACGACATCCATCTGGCTCTCACGGCAGAGACCGACAACTGCCTTCAGTGTCGGCTCTGCCTCCACTACCACGCGCAGCGGACCGATCGAAGAAACCAGCGGCAACCCCCAAACCGGAACAAATGGCCAAGCGCACGATCACGCGCACCCCACGAGGCCTGCCAACGACGTAATATAGCCAGTCGCGCCTTGCAGGAACTGCAGAAGGTCCTTACAACCACCTCCCTTCAGGGCGGGCAGGATGTTTAAGCCCCCTCCAATAAGATCCAGAAGGCGGCGAAATTCTTATGCGCAGCCGTGCGCGGCGAGTGGAAAGGCGCAAATTCACAAGCACTGCCATCGTCAGCAACGATCCTTTTTTCAACGAGTTAGTCAAGCATTATCAATCGGCAATCGCGGACGCGCTCCTATTTTAACGTGCCATAAGCATATATATATACACAATTATAATATATATTTTTTATATGACCAGCCAAAGTTGTTTTTTAAAGTTTAAAGTTAATTTACTCAACCAAGTTTTCTGTGCAAAGTGAATTTTGTAAAATCATGGACAACTAAAGAAGAAATTAAAAATTTAAAATTTATAACGTTTTAAGAAAAACCCAACAGCTTTTTATTTAGCGAAGTGAAGAGTGTAGCGAAGGAAGACACGGTGAATTTATTCACAAAGTTCAAATAAACTTAAACGCAAAGTTAAATACAGATAATAAGAACCCTACATTACTCCCTCTTCCAGAGAATTAACATTAAATAAATTAAATGTGACTTTCTTCTTTGTTCCAATGTTATTGTGATAAGTGTTAGAGTTGTTTCAATAATCGCTGCTTTTAGCCTGTCAATCGGGATAGTTTTGATATCATTATCGATTTCAATTTTAAAATACTACTTATTATTTTCAAGTACCTTGTGCGGACCTTCATACGGTTGTTGTAAAGAACGCTTATTAATTAAACGAACAAAAACAAATTTACATGTTTGTAAATCTCTCTGAACGTAAATATCAACATTGGAGTTGTGATGATTTAAACTCGAATGAAGATTTCTAAATTTTTCACGTAATTTACCCAAAATTTCATTTGACGATGAATTTTCAAATGTTGAAACAATAAGCTCACCGGGCAACCGCAAATTTTGTCCAAGAACCATTTCAGCCGGTGTAGCCGAAATATCTTCTTTAAATGTTGATTGCAAGCCTAACAGTATTAGAGGTAGCTCACCATACCAATCTATGGTTCCATTTCTAACCATTAAAGAAGATTTCAATTGCCTATGAAATCGGTCTATAATGCCATTCGCTTGAGGATGATAAGCTGACGTTGTAATTTGATGGCTGCCTAATAACTTTGTTAATTCTGTAAACAATTTCGCAGTTTTTATCCATTTTATTGTGACAACCCACTATTTCAGTAATGCCCCCATTTCTCGTGCTCTCCGTGAGTTTAACTCTATCAGTACTGTTGGAGCTCTAGACTTTTCTGCTCCAAAAGCGAAACTGTTAAATATTTTAAAATCTGCTTTCTAAGTACCATGTATTATTTGTCAAATAACTATCTCTTAATTTTTGTTTGTATCATAGTCTGTAAGGATTTAAGTCCAATGACTAATTGAAATAAATAAATAAATTGAGCACCCTGATCAGTAGTTATTTCTAGAGGTATACCAAACCGAGGTATGTATTCACGTAAAAATTTATTTGCAATTGCTTCTGCAAAAATTTCCCTTAATGTAGCGATGTCCCTTTGAAATAGGTAAAGGCCCTACACTGAAAGAAAAAGACTGGTAAAATCAACCGAAATTTCTGTCAATTTTTATCCATCGCAACAAGATGTTGAGTCAACTGCGCACAAATCGTTGATTCGTAATGGACCGTTTTAGTAGTCAAATAAACAAAAAAGTTGTTTCCTTATACTTTACCCATAGTTTTGTTAAACTAACAATTATTACTGTCGCTCTAAGAATACCAATCAAAACTGTTGATATGAATGGGATTTCTGTTCATTCGAAATAACCAGCGTAAACTGTTAAATTGTCGAAATTACACTTACAGTGAAATCTATTGAAATAACAGATATTTCTGTTTTTTTTCTAGATTAATAGCGTAAACTTTTACATCAACAGAGTAAGAGCAGGTTCATACCTATGAAATTAATACCTGTGGAAAAAATAAAAGGCGGTCTCAAGTGTCCTCGCTACTGCGGAAAAAAATGATCTTGGAGATATTATTTGGTTTGTTTTGGTCCTTTTCTTCGCGGTTGGAATATACATTTTTTAATCGGCGCCTAACCGTTTAGGAGATGCTAGTCGTTGCGCAACAAGTCACTTCAGCTAACCCTGTTTCGCGATAACTGACGGCAGCAGGGGACATCAAGAGAGATCAAAGTCTTCCCCCACCTGCTTCTCCGAACCCAGTGGAGATCTTCCCATAACTTGCCCACGTCAGCAAAAACGCTGTAGCTCTTCGCAGCTTAGCTAAACATCATCGTCCAGTTGGATAATGATAGTTCGTGGAGGCTGCATTTACCGTCTGAACGGTCAAAGTCTGCCGCCGTGGTGTAGAGCTAGTGTGTTGGCCTATCCATCAAAAATATTTAAGAAAATTTGTATAAATTGTATTGATTGTCCCTCGGCATTACCTTGGCACCAAAAGTTCGTCCGAATTAGCAGATAAATTTTTGGGTCGGCACAAAACAAGTATTTAGGTGAGACAGTTCGTAGAAAAACAAATACACGATAAGTAGCCTTCGAATTGGATGGAAAGCTAGACCTTAATCTCTTCAGATATATATCACACCAAATTGTTATTCAGCCCAATTCTAAACGAAAATTCCGTGCGAGTTTTTTCCCTTCTCCCATTCCTCGTATTCTAAATAAAAATTCCGTGAGAGTTTTTTCACTTCTCCCTTTACTCGTATTCTGAACAATGTTCGAAAAAGCGGAAACCGAATATGGGAGAAAAGTAGGTATTATGAATGTGAGTGAGAGGGAGATTTTTCCTTCATTTGAAAAGAAATTGTTCACTTGATAAGCTGAAAGGAACGCTTCATAAAAATGTAAGTAAATTGTATTTTTTGAATTGAAAATTACTTATTTTATTAGGTATGTAATAAATAAAATAATATTCTCTTATATTACTCTTGATTTCAGGTCTAAAAGTACAAATAAGCAACAGATAGAACTACTAATCGATTTGATGCAAAGTCATCCGGAAATTTCGCAAGGTTGTTTTAAAGAAGAAGCCTTACACAGATTTTGGCGTAAAGCTGAGGAAGAGCTGAACTCAGCCGGACCACCAGCAAAATGCATTGCAGAATGGAAAAAGGTGCTTATTTTCATGAAAAAGTTGTATACATACAAGCTGACTAAAACTTATGTGTTCTAGGTGTGGGCTGATCAAAAAAAATACGTGCGCCAAAAAGCGAACAACCATAAGAGTTCCAGAGGCACTGGCGGTGGCCCAAATAACGAATACAAGTTTTCCACAACAGAAAGGGCAATATTTGAGTTGATCGGTATGAAGGAATCCGTGGAGGGAGTGGGAAATAAATTTGGACTGCCATCTAGGAAGAAGATATTGCAGCAAATTGATGGCAACATTCAAATTGAAGATGGAACTACAGTTAGGGAAAGTGGTGTTGTGGACGACATTGTCCAAGTGAGTGAATGTGAGTTAGCTAACGGATTTGAGGAATTGAGTGAGACTGTGGTAGGGATTGATTGTGAGGTATTGCATGATGACCCAGTTATTAGTGTTTGTATGAATGAGAGCCCCCCAAATGCTTTGATTGAAAGGCCCACTTCCTCAAAAAGAGTGCCATCTAAGAGATCTTCCTCTGACATTCTTCAAGAAGAATTGTCAATTCAACGCGAGCTCTGTGATACCATAAAAGGTGCAGTGTCAGATTCCACTGATCAAAAAGAAAATATTAAAAAAATATATAGGGTGATTGACAAAATATATGCAATTAACAAAAAGCATTATAAGGAAATGGAAAAATTAAAAAGAGAGGAAATAGATGAATTGAAAAGGCATAATTTAGTAATGGAAAATCTTATGCTCCGCCAGCTCGCATGACACTTGTATATAGCAAGCTACCTGAATTTGTGATTTTTTTAATATTTACTAAAATATAAGACTAGTAAATTTTTTTAATATGAATTATTTTTTATTTTATTTCATAGTAGTATTAATATCAGTATTATACATGCTTACGTGAACTATTTTTATTTTGTAGACTATAATATTACTTAATTTAAGACTGTGTTAAGTAAAATGTACTAAATTGTGATACCTGAATTTAAAGGCAGAAAAAATGAATTTAAAACAAAATATTAAACTCAAAGTATGTGTTTTCATTCCTTCAAATTTATAGCGAGCTTCCAATGTTGTTTCGTATGTTTTGCGCTGCGTTCAAATACTGAGGCGAAGTCAAGGGTATTAAATCTTGATTTCTGTTTTGAGTTGCCTGCTCTTCTGTGGATTGTACTTCTGTCATATCTGTGTATGCCTTGAAATGTATGCATATGTTGTGCAGCACGCAGCACACGTTTACAATTTTTGCTGCTTTTTTTGGAGTGTAATGTAATTCTCTTGCACCAAGGAGACACCGCCATCGATTTTTCAGCACCCCATTGGTTCGTTCAATAATGTTGCGACACTTCGAATGGGCTTCATTAAATTTCATCTGTATAGAGCCTTCGTCGGGACTCCGATGTGGTGTCATAAGCCATGGTTCTAAAGGATACCCGGCATCACCTAGTTTAAAAAGTCTTATATCAATACAAATATTTACATTTTGAATATTTTATTATTACCAAGTAACCAAAAATTGGCTTCACGTTGCAAATACTGGTCTTCAAGGTGAGTTCTCAATTCACTCACATTCCAAATAAAGGAGTCATGCGAGGCACCGGGATGGGAAGCATCAACGTACCGAATTTTCAGCTCATCGTCACACATCTAAGAAAATACAATGCCATAGTGAAATATATTTCAATTGAACTATTATAAATAGCTTACCAACATTACATTTAAGCTGTAGTAGCCCTTCCTATTGTAGTAGAGATGCTTGTTTTCCGCGGGTGCGATGATACGGACATGAGTTCCATCAATGCAGCCGATAACACTGGGAATGCCATGCTTCACGTAAAATGCACGTGAAATTCTTCTTCTTTCGTTGCTGCTCATTGGCACACTTATCCATCTTTCGCACAGTTCACTTTCAAAGGTCTCAACGACTTCGTCCAGAACTTTGCTGAAGGTGGGTTGCGCTAAAGAAACGTCCACATCTTTTCCGATTCCTGTTTGATACCCACCTTCAGCAAAAAATCTTAAAACTGCACTCAGTTTCACAAGCGGCGATATCGCAAATTGTTTTTTGCGATGCCGTGTGTGCGATGTGAGAAATTCCAACAAATACCGAAATGCAGGTTTGTTAACCCTATAATACTTTTGAAATCTGTAAATTCCAGAAATTTAATGAAATATAAAAGCAAAACAGAAGATGTTCTAATACTTGCAACGATTGTGGCAACTCCAACGGATTGGTACTATCGCGCAACCTTCTTCTTATAGTCCTCTGTTGGTGTTGCTGGGAACCTTCTTCATCAATCATTTCGTTCACAACCATATGAAATGCAATACTATTCATTTTTTATGTATATTTTTCTTTAATTTACGATAAATTCGTCAAAAGACACTAAACTTTATTTTCTTAAACAAAAGCAGAAATGCGTAATGAACTGTCAGATGGTAAAACAGCTGACTTCGAAAATTCGAAATTCCTATTCCCCAATTTTTCTTCTCCCTAGGAGAAAAGAATTGGAGGAATTTTTCCGCGGGAATAAAAAAATCCGCGAGAACAAAATTCCGCGAGAATATTTAGAATTGGTATGATTATTAGTAAATATGTATCTCTTCCGTACACCTTGGCGGTAAGTCGGGTTTTTCTTCTCGTCGCGCAGACGCTGATACATTTCTAATCAATTTGTTGAAGAAAATTCCTCAGAAGAGGATCGTGGCCTGATTCTTCCTTTTGCGGGATCCCACAATGCAATTCTTGAATTGAAAAATCTGGAATGCGGTTAACCGTTGAGAGTTATTATTTTCTGGTTATTTCCACCAATAAAAAATTCGGTTTTGGATAAAATATCATAATATCATTGTTATATAGATATATATATATATATAGAAGTTAATACGCTGCGGCACCCAACATATTCCATTCCCACACTCTACCTTCAGCATAATTGCAGTAATACCATTTTGCAACCCAACACCCTAATTCAAAGCCATTGATATTTCACCATATACACCTGTGGGAAACCAAGTTCATGATTAGTACCACGTACTTACGCAATAAGAATCATACCAACATGGCCAGACAGTAGCGTCAGCAAATTATGTTTCACATGATTGTGAAATACTTGATATTAACGAAAAACCGAAAAATGACCCCGGAGTGCTCCGAAACCGAGGGTGGGATCCATAGTATTTTTGCGCAGAACACCTTTCTGTATTGGCGGCCTTTGGTTGCGCTTATAAAAAATTACATTTGGTGCGTTCAACACCGCTTTGGAGACCAAAACTATATCCACAGAAAACACTTATGTTCACAATTTTTTTTGTGGGCACCACAAAATCATCAAAAATACAAGAACCACATAAAAATTTTCAAAATTTCTTTTGCAAATATCTCTTGACATACCCAAAAATTTTTACCTCCGCTTTCGGATTCGCAATCCTTGATCCAAAGCGCGTCTTTTGATACCCACCTTGATATTTTTGGACGAGTATTAAGACTGCCATGCTGTCGTATAGAATTACCAAATATATTACAGTTTGTTATATTTTTGTTATGAAAACAACACCAAAATAAAAAAATTTTAATTTGAGAACAGTGAGAATTTAAAAATTTTTTTAAACGTCATTTCGGCTCTCACCGATTTTACCTTGTAGTATTTATACCATGAGATAAAGTATCGGCTACCACATTTGCTTGTCCAGTAATATGCTGAATATCAGTTGTAAATTGTGCAATAAAATCAAGATGTCTGGTTTGTCGTGGACTACGTTCAGTTTTTGAATTGAGAGCGAAAATTAAGGGCTTATGATCAGTAAACACAGGGAATTCTCATCCTTCTGATAGGTATCGAAAATGTTTAATATTAAGATAAATTGCTCTCTATCAAAAGCACTATATTTCATTTCAGTTGGATAAAGTTTCTTCGAATAGAATGCGAGAGGCTCAGACTTATTGTTAAAATTGTGTTGTAGAACACCACCGACTGCCGTATTGGGTGCATCTACAGTTAAAGTAAATTTTGCATCTTTGCTAAAATTATTTATTTATTCATTTATTTAAGTTCAGCCTAATGAATTTAATTCTTACAGACTAGATATAGTACGCAGTTAATCAATTAAAAATAGTGCACAATTTTAATTTAAATATACTTATACTATCATTAAACTCAATAACGCTAGCATAGGTATTGCATAATCTACCGCGTAGTAGAGTGGAATGTGTCTACCAATAAGCGATTATTTCTTAAGTTACGAGGCGGAAAAAAATTAAAATATTGTGACGAATATTAGTAACACTAAGTGATACTCACATCTAAGCAGTCACTGTATGCACATCAACAAATGTTGTTGTTGTAGCAATGCTTCGCCCCACCACATCAACAAATCAGTCATTGTGTCTACCCATATGTCCATACAAGCAGCTGAGAGCAACGCACAAACACATGCATATATCTGAGATACTCCCAAAAATATGCAATCATTTGTGCAAGTATCACTCACATATACCCGCGCATGGGCTATGAGAGAAGTTATAAAATCGTGCATCTGTAGTTATAGCTGAGAAATTTATAGCTGATAACTAACTAGTAAATTCTAGAAATAGAAGCGCCTAGAAATATGTCAACGAGGAAACCAAACAGTATGAAAAGCAGCAACGACAATCAGTTTGATTTAAGCAAGCTATCAGTTGCGAACTATAAGTGTTATTGTGAAGTACTTTAATAAAGGCCATTTTGCAGTATTGAATAGTGGAGTTATTTATTCAACAGTTTAGTGATTCGAACGTTAGTAGAAGGTTGCAAATAAAAGGAATTGCAGTAAATTCGTTACAATTGGTGTCAGAAGAGGAATTGTTGAATAAATTCCAAAGATTGCGAATACAACTTGGACGTGGCAAAGTTGAGTGAATTAAAGATCCAGCAACTGAAAAAGGGGTTGGAGAACCGTGGATTGAATACAACCGGCAATAAGATCGAACTTCACGCACGGCTACGAGAGGTAATGGAGTCGCAAGGAATTGATGTGGACGAGTATGTCTTTTATCCTGATGGGGACGAGACAACAACAAAAATTGAAGAGAAAAACGAAACATCGCAGGGAGTTACGAGCACAGACTTGAATATGATTTTGGCAGCAATATCTGCTCAAATCTGGACAATGGCATCCCAACTGGAAGAGACACGCATAAAATCCAAGATGGAAACTCAACTGGCAGAACAGAAGACATATATCGTATCCCAAATGGAATGACAGGAAACACGTATATCCGAAATTTCGTCACAAATAACATCCAGGATTGAAACACAGGAGGCACGTATATCCGAAATGTCGTCACAAATAGCATCCAGGATTGAAGCACAGGAGGCACGTATATCCGAAATGTCGGGACAAATTTCAGCACAGGTATCATCGCAGATCTCTGCACAACTAGAAGCTTGTATGGACGAAAAAATAATGCAGTTTGAGAATAAAATCGAGGCTGAGGTAGATGCTTTAAAAGGTCAATCATTATGTCTACACATATGTACGTACACGCAGCGGAGAAGAGACGCACAAACACATGCAGATATCTTATCTGAGATGCTCCCAAAAGTGCAATTATAATTGTGGAAGTTTCGCTCACAAATACACGCGCATATGAGAAGCTATATACGTGTATCTGTAGTTATAATTATATGGCAGTAACTAAGTAAATTCTGGAAGAGCCTAGAAGTATGCAAACGAGTAATCACAGAGTACAAAAGCACCAACAGTAGAGGCGCGACAATGAGTTCGATTTAAGCAAGCTATTGGTTGTGAAGTATCAGAGTTATTGTGAAGTACTTTAATAAAGGCCATTTTACAGAGTTATTTACTCAACAGTTTAGTGATACGAACGTTAGTACAAGGTTGCAAATAAGAGGAATTGCAGTAAATTCGTTACAATTGGTGTAAGAAGAGGAATTGTTGAATAAATTCCGAAGATTTTGAATACGACTTCGACATGGCAAAGTGGAGTGAATTGAAGATCCAGCAACTGAAGAAGGAGTTGGAGAGCCGTGGATTGAATACAACCGGCAATAAACTTGAACTTCAGGCGCGACTACGAAAGGCAATGGAATTAGAGGGAATTAACGTGGAAGAGTATGTCTTTCCTTTTGATGGCGAGGAGACAACAAAAATTGAAGAGAAAAGTGAAACATCGCAGACAGTTACGAGCACAGACTTGAACACGATTGAACACACGGCAATATCTACTCAAGCATCGACAGTAACATCCCAACTGGAATCACAAGAGACACGTATAACATCGAAGATTGAAGCACAAGAAACGCGTATGTCAGAAATGTCGACACAGATTACATCCAAGAAATGAAACTCAACTGGAAGAACAGAAGACATATATGGCATCCCAACTGGGATGGCAGGAGACACGCATAGCATCCAAGATGGAAGAACCAGAGGATTGCAGGTGGCACAAATGTCTTCGCAGTTAGAAACACAGGAAGCAAGGGTAACATCAAAGGTGCAAGCGCAGGATGCAAAATTTGCTCAATTTCAGGGAAAAGCCCATGATTTGAAGAGTCGTATGGAGCAGTTACAACTAAATCGTCCCGCTGTTTCAGCGAGTAATCCAAAGGTAAACACTCTCATCTTTTTACGGTTCTGTTCCTTTCCAGGTATTTAAGCTCCAGTTTGATAAGACCGCAACAGTGAACAACTGGAATGCTGAAGATAAAGTTGCTGCACTATTCGTGGCATTGAAAGGATCTGCTGCTGAAATCCTACAGACGATTCCCGAGGGAGAGCGGAACAACTACGAAACTTTGATGAGTGCTATAGAGAGACGATACGGAACTGAGCATAGGAGACAGATATACCAAATGGACTTACTGAACCGCTTCCAGAGGCCTGGTGAAACATTTCAATATGTTGAAAGGCTGGCACATTTAGCGAATGCGGACGCACCCGTGGAATACACCGAAAGGGTAAAAATCCAGAGCTTTATAAATGGCATACGGGACGTGGAAACGAAGCGCGCGACATACGCAAACCCAAAACCTACATTCACAGAAACGGTATCACATGCTCTGATTCAGGAAACAGCTTCGCATCTGTTTAAGCCAGTTTTCAAAGCACGCCGTGTGGAAGTAGAAAGGCCAGATTGGGAAGACGCAGTATTGGAGGCGCTGAAAGGATCGCAAAAGCGGAGTGAAAGAGTTGTCAAATGCGGGAAGCCCGGTCACATTGCACGTCATTGCCATCTTGGTAGTTCCAACTTGGGTGGCCGTAAACGCAAAGCTGGAGGAGATGAGCAAGAGCACGCCAGATGTAAAGATCGAGAGCTAGCTCCAGCTGTTGAATGTCCTGTGATATCTATCTCGGAAATTGGAAGAAAATTGAGCAGTCTTGCCGTCAAAGGAAATGTGGATGGCAAGGAGCATGTACTGACTGTAGATACGGGCGCATCTTATTCCTTAATCCGATCTGATTTGGCCAACAGGAGAGTAAAGACATTACCTGGAGCAAGGTTGCGTACGGTCACTGGCGAGTATAACCAAGTCCGAGGAGAAGTGATCTGTGAAGTCCTAATTGGGAAGGTCATGGTTCTACACAAATTCGTTGTGGTAGAGATTGTTGATGAAGTCCTATTAGGAGTGGACTTCTTAGTTGACCATGACATCAAGATCGATATGCAGAGAAGGGTTATGCGTTATGAGAACCAGGATGTGCCACTTAACTTCAGTTTGGAAAAAGGGTTCAGCAGTGATCGAGTACTGGTGGAGAAGGGTCGACAAAGACCACGAAAGTCAACATAAAGGTTGATGGAACGAATGGGCCAAACAAAGCAAAATCAAAGATACCTGCGAGAGAAACACTGGCATTGAAAAACACGCACTAAAACGAAGGAAAGAATTTCGCAGAAAGAATGCAAGGGTGGTTTCAAGCCAGGGCACACTACTGTTGTGAAGCGTCGGAACGATACTGATTATGCAAAGCCAATCCGTCAAGCGCAAGCTCTACGAAGTAGTTCATTAGCCAAACAAATAGTGCGACGGAACGAACTAGGGTAATGAGTAGTACGATGAAACACAGGTACGACGAGAACAAAAATTCGGAAGGTTTCTTGGAGGAAGATTTGGTACTGTTATACAACCCTCACTGGCGGAAAGGTGTTCCATCCAAATTTTGGTGCAGTTTGGAAGGCCCACAGAGTTGTGAAGAGGATCAGTGATGTCATCTACCGCATACAAACAATTGGGAAACCACGAAATAGAAGAGTGGTTCATTTGGAGATGCTTGCAGCGTTTAGATCGAGAGGTTTGTCTGATCGGGACGATCAGACTTAGGTGGAGAGCAGTGTGACGAATATTAGTAAAACTAAGTGATACTCACATCTCTAAGCCGATACTAAGCAGTGACTTGTATGCACATCAACAAATCAATCATTATGTCTACCCATATGTTCATACAAGCAGCAGAGAGCAACGCACAAACACATGCCTATATCTGAGATACTCCCAAAAGTATGCAATCATTTGTGCAAGTATCACTCACATATACACGCGCATGGGCTATGAGAGAAGCTATATATAGTTATAGCTGAGAAATTTATAGCTGATAACTAACCAGTAAATTCTAGAAATAGAAGCGCCTAGAAATATGTCAACTAGGAAACCAAACAGTATAAAAAGCAGCAACAGCGCAGGCCTAAGTTTTCACAATTTTTAACATGATTAGGTAATTCATTAAAACATTTCAGGCCTTTGTAAAATATATTTTGCTTGTCCATTTCTGTTTTGAGAAGCGGTAATCTAAAATTATTATTTTCCTTGATTATGTAAGAATGGGTTTCATTCACATAAACAAGTTTTTCACTTAGGCAGGCTGGTAATTTACCATGCTTGATATAAAATACAAATTTCGTACTATGGTAAAATATCAACTGTTTCACGCTCAGCCAGTTTAGTGCTTGTTTAATGCTTGATAGCATACTCTTTATGGAAGTGTCGTACCTCACTTTCTATATAAATCTCATAGCTTTGTTTTGCATAATTTGTAACCTGTCTACTTGTGTTTCATTGGCAATAAAGAATAGCGTAGGGCAATATAAGAAGTGCGGTTCTGTGATGGATCTATAAACTTTCAACTTATATTTCTTACTAATAAGTTTACATGATCTCTTCCAAAATCCAATTTTTTTTGCCCATTTTGGCAACAATATAATCAATATGATCTGTAAACCTCAGTTTATTTTCAATCAGGATCCCTAAGTACTTAAATATTTTGACATCCTCAATGCTCGTATTCATTATTTTTAGATCAAAATTAAGTGATTCTCTATTGGTCGTCCTAGATAAAACCATGAACTTAATTTTGTTAACGTTAAGCTTGAGTTTATTAGTGCAAAGCCATCTTTTCTAAGTAATTAAGCAGTTGATTTTTTATTACAATTTCCAGAATTTGTCTATGTTCGGCAATGTATTTATCGGCCTTATTTCTTCTGCCATTATTGAATCTTTTACTTTCCTAATTGGTACTATTATCGAAATTTTCCACATGTCTGGCACTATTCCAGTAGTCACGGATTTGTTTATAGCGGTTGCATAGAAGAAACCCATGTACGATACCGAATCTTTAATTACGCCTTCTGAAAGTAAATTTTTCCCCCCAGTTTTATTTTTGACCCTTTTTGCTATACGTATAACATCCTCAACCGTAATTTCTTCGAATTTTAAACATGACCTAGTTGTAAATTGGAAGTCGTTCTGACTCTGAAAAACTTCAATTTCCCTGTTTATATCAACAATGCTATCTATAAAGAAGGAGTTCAATGCTTCAGCAATATCGCGAGGTGTATCATATGTCACACCTTTTACGATCACCGTCAAGATCTTTTCTTGTGGCCCCGTTAAGTTACAGCATGCTTAAGATGCTTCCACATTAGCCTGCTATCTGAACAATTGATATCAATATTATTCTCCATGTATTTAATCTTTTTAAATTTGATTAATTTTTTGTAGTACTTCGCGACCATGTTATATTCGGTATAGTCACCCGTTGCTCTAGCTTGTGAGTGCAACCGGTATTTTAGTTTATTCAATTCTGTCAATTCTTGGTCATACCACTTATTTCTTAACTTTACCGTACTGTTTTTTTCAAACGTTAGTACTCCCATACAATCTAGTAAACAAGTATTTATATATGTAGTTGACCATGTCGTTGACATTCATGCTTCTTATTAAACTGAGATCGCAATTCCTCAGTAGAGTCGTCAAGTTATCGGCCGAATAATTCTCCCAGGATGTTGATGAAATGACTCTTCGTGACGGGTTTGAATTACTTACTTTTATAGCAAATGAAATAGTTTCGTGATCGGATATTCTGTGGTCTTCAAGATTTACACAAGACAGTATATCAGCGTTTGCATATAATAAATCCATTTTTGTTTGAGAAGTTTCCGCGACTCTTGTATTGAAATTATTTTTTTGTTTCATTGCGCTACGTGCACAAATTTCATTCAGTTTGTAGCTACTCGAAGAGTTAATATTTAAGTTTATATTGAAATCTCCAACTAGAAGGGAATTCGTACCTGATTCTAATACTTCTGATAAAATACTCTCTACGTGATTTAAAAATTCACTGTCACTAGAACTTGGGGAATGGTACAACACACCTATTTGCCACTTAATGTCCACTTGCTTTAATTTTACTATGGCACACCATACATTTCTATCAATTGATCGATTAAACCTGACTTTGTACTTGATTTCCTTTTTCAGTAATAAAACGACCCCTCCCTTATGTCTGCTATGAGAGTCGTAGCGAATTAATGTATACGGTGCAATATTAATTTCAGAATCAAGAATATCTGAAGTTATACGTGTTTCTGAGCATAAAACAATGTCAGGATCCACTTCTTCTATAATTTTTTCGAGCTCTGCTATATTTGCTAACAAACTACAAATATTCAAGTAGACACATTTCAAATCAAAAACATTTATTACTGGGCCTGTACTTCTTGGTTGCTAAAAACCAACTCGTTGTTTTTCCAGTTTAAGCTTCCTTTGATAAACTGGGCTGTCATGGCTCATTATCAGACCAATTCTAAATATTCTCGCGGAATTTTGTTCCCGCGGATTTTTTTATTCCCGCAGAAAAATTCCTCCAATTCTGTTCTCCTAGGGAGAACAATAATTGGGGAATAGGAATTTCGAATTTTCGAAGTCAGCTGTTTTGTCAATTGAAATTTCGTTGCACATTTCTTATTTTGTTTAAAAAATTGAAAAGTTTAATTATTGTTGCAAATTTGTTGGAAATTAAGAAATAAAATATAAACAATGCACAGTATTTATTACATTTCATGTGGTATTCACTGAAATGAGTAATGAATTGGTGCCACAGCAACATCAACAGCGGAACGAAGAAGACGGCCGCATAACACAAATCTGCCGGAGTTGCCTGCTTTCATTCAGCAAAGCAATTTTCTGGCGCCCAAGTTGAGTTGAATTCGTCCTTCATCATATGCCAAAATCTATTTAAGCCTTATTAAAAAATCCTTGCGCAATTTCTGGATGGCTGCATCAAATTTGTATACCAAGAGCTCTACCGTTGCTTATGATATACTTTTCAACTTAAAATAAAGAATATTGTGGTTGTAGTTGTTGTTGTATTAGAAGTGAGAATATTGTGGTAGAATATAAATACATCTTTTAGCACAAATTTGTACAAATAAGTGTTCTTTCTTAAAATAACCAATTTCCTTTAACTATTTTGATGCATTCCCTTTAATTTAACAAGTGAAAAAACTCCTATGAAATGGCAGAGAAATCTCCCTCTCCCTCACATTCATAATACCTACTTTTCTCCCATAACCGGTTTCCGCTTTTTCGATCATTGTTCAGAATAGGAGGAAAGGGAGAAGTGAAAAAACTCACAAGGAATTTTTATTTAGAATACGAGGAATGGGAGAAGGGAGAAAACTCGCACGGAATTTTCGTTTAGAATTGGGCTGTATGTTATGGTCTATATTGAGCTTAAAACCTAACTGATTATTGGCATCTACGCAAATACCACATTTATTAATGGGCATGCTCTCCTTGCAGTTTTCTGCCCCATATTCTCCCAGACATTTACTACATCTCTGTTTCAGAGTGCGATTGGCAGCTATGTGGTTAAACCCTAAACATTTGTAGCACCTTTTTACAGTTTGACCGTTATAAACTGGGCAGCGATCCCATCCAACATTAATTTTCTTATGTCTCAGGATGGCCTCATAATATTTATGCTCTATTTCTATAACTGCATTAATATGTTGTCCTCTATTTTATTTTTTAGCGCGTTTAATTGTAATACATTTCATTTTAGCTTTCCTCAGTGTATCATTCTGCTCAAGGATCCGGCTAACTATTTGCTCTCGGTATGCTCTGCACTAATATTAGCTACCACAACTCTAGGAAAATACACTTTTGGCTCAGCTATATTATACACATTTTTATCCAACTTTTCTGTTAGCGTATCTCTAATTTTATCCTTGTCGCCTGCTGTATTAGCGCTTATAATTATCGTGCCATTATTTTTGTTTTGTACCCTTCCTATATTTAAATGGAATGGATCTATTTTGTTTAAATCCGTTTTTGTTTTCTCAATGGCTTGTTTCACTTTGGGCTTAATAACAATTGGAGGGATGCGTTTTGTAACAGTGGCATATGTAGAAACATTTCCACTGCCAAAACCTTTATTCTGATTTGCAGCCTTCTTAACCTCTTTTATAATTTCTTCTTTCTGTTTATTAAATGCCTCATTAGGGATATTATCAACCTTTTTAACTTCATTAATAATTTCATCCTTTTGCTTAGTGAACGCCTCATTCGGTATACTAACTTTACTTAGTTTATCCTTATTTTCTAAGCACAAGCATTCTATTTTTTTCATTAACTCTAGTTTTTCTGAGTTCACCTTATAGATTTTTTCTACTATTATTTTCATCTCTCTTTCGTTGTGAGTTATGGAAGCGCTTATTTCCCTTTTATGCTCACTCAACATTTTTTCAATTTCGCTTTTTTGCTCTTTCAAATCTACTTTGTTTACCTCTGAAACAGCCAAGATTTCCATTAAAGCCTCATTGGAAACATAAGTCATGCAATCATCACAAATAAATCTTAAAAGTTTACAACCTTGCAAACAATTAAGGCCATAATCATCGATAGATGCACACGCAATGTTTTTATGGTAAACCTTACCACACACACCCTCACATATTACACCTGTTTCCCCTCTTATTTTTTTGCGACATTTCCCGCACTCTTCCATTTTCTGCTTAACAGTTACACAAAACTGCACAAGCAAAATATATTTTCACCTTTTTATTTAAATTAAATATAATTGAATCTCACAGGCACTTTATTAATGCTGGTACATCACCTGTCTCTAAGTATTTTGCTAGTTTCACCAATTTTTAGTGCTTATCAAAGCACACAGACTTAATAATGTCTATTCTATTTACGAGCTCCAAATACACGTCCGTTCGCACGCAATTCACAATCCACATTGAATAGTGGAGTTATTTATTCAACAGTTTAGTGATTCGAACGTTAGTAGAAGGTTGCATATAAGAGGAATTGCAGTAAATTCGTTACAATATTGATAAAACATATAAAAATTACAAAGTTCAAAGTAACTTAAACACAAAGTTAAATAAAAATAATAAGAACCCTACAACGGAAGTAGGAGATAAGCCAAATGGAGATAACGCTAAGACTCCGGCTTTCTCGAAGGTGCTAAAGGGAGTTACCGCTAAGACTCCAGATAACACTAAGGCACCGGCTTTTCCCGAGAAGATGAGTGATGTGGCAAAGCAGTCACTGACTGTGGCGCTGTTGATCGTAGCAGTCCTTTCCGACAGATGACTACTGAAAGGTGGAGATCCGTAAAAAGTGAGTTTATTAGCTCAATACTTAAGATGATGCGGGAACAACCAAGTAAGCCCCTACTGTATCTCGGCCTACGGAGGAAGGTCAGTTCTACATCTTCCAAATAAACAGGCGGAGGATATATTGTACACGCAGCTTGGAAAAATATCCTTTGGTACAGCAAAATTTAGATGCGACTCAGGAAAAGAAGTCCCGAGGATACAAATCCTAACACGCTAGAAGTGTGCGAAAAAGGACCCCAAAAGCCTAAGGGAAAAGACAGGTGGAGGTAGACGACGTCACCACGAAGGTGTTAGAAGAGGACCAACAGCCAAATGGTGCTGCGAGTCGCACAGAGGAACACCCGTCACAACAGTTACAATAGGCTGAAGGTGCCTCGAATACCCTGAACCAAAACGGCGAGGGGAGGACGACGACGTCACGACGAAGGTGCTTGAGGGGGACAAACAGCCCAATGGTGCTGCGAGTCCGAAAGATAAACGTCCAACACAGTAAAGTGGCTTCGAGCTAACCCCTCCTAACCCTTAGGAGGGTTCGTTTGACGAGCCGCTGATCCAAGAGCCGTGGCTCTCATCGGGAGGAAAGGTTTCTGGACTTAGCGCTCGCGGATTTGGCGTTTACTACGCGCTAACGGAAGGACGGGTGCGAGCTGTAGTAATGGTAAGGAAACATCTGCATTCATATATGATGCCTAATTACACTACTGAGGACCTCGTAGTGATGGCCGTTGAGCAAAAGAATAAGCAGGCATTTATCCTGGCATCCTGCTACATGGCCCATGCTGCGGAGGTTCCACCGATGGAGTGCAAGATGCTAGTACAGGACGAATGGCGCAAAGGGCGGCTGGTCATATGCGCGGATGCAAATGCGTATCACAATGCGTGGGCAGGAGCAGATACGAACGAGAGAGGCGAATCTCTATTTTGTTGCATCCTGCAAACCAATTTGCAGATAGCCAACAGGGGAAATGTCGCTACATACATTGGTCCAACATCGAGCAATGTCTAGATATTACATTGAGCTCCGAACGTTATATATCAAGGTATGATTGGATGGTTCTTGATAGATCATCCTTCTCCGACCATGCGTATATCAGCTTCAGCATCCCCCTAAAGAAGGTAGAGAAGGGAGGAACCTTTAGAAACCCTAGGTCAACGAACTGGACTAAATTACAGAAACAGGTAGAAACAAAACTGGGACAACCCAAAGGGGTTGCCAATGTGGAGGAACTGGAAGAGTCTAATGAATTCATAACAAGGACGCTTATGACTGCGTATAACAAAGCTTGCCCTCTAACAGAAGTATACTTATTCTTATTAGCTTACCCACTCTGGAAAATCGGAGAATATTACTGGGGGTATTGTTCATCCATAAGCTTATTATTGGAGAAATTGATTCTGCGGACCTTCTCAGGCGATTGTTTTTTGCGGTTCCCCCTAGAGTATCCAGACACTACGTTCCTTTTTATTTACCCCTTTGTCGTCGAATCCTCTTATTATCTGGTGCGCGCACTACAGTCTTGAAAGTACTTTTGCCGCTATACGTAATGCAATACTTGCCTATCTAACCTAAGAGATACAAGCTAATTAAATATGCCGGCATTATTTCTTCCGTAAAAAACAGGCATCTCGTATAAGGATGGATTGGTTACATGGGTTCTTCAACCTCATCAATTCAATCAATTATATATAATTTACTTTAATTATTGGCTTATAAGTTTATGTACGTACTTTTCTTGTAATTGAATCTATTATACTGAGCAGTCGACCGCTTTGTTTTTGATTCGACTATAATTTTAAATATATAAATAAATAAGAAACAATGAGCTGAGTCTTCTAAGAAGACAGGTAAAAGAAGTGGTTAAGCTAGCAAAGAGCGAGGAAAGCGAAGCATTTCGAGACGAGTACAGGGATCTACTGAGGATCTACAAGCGTGAAATTTTCAGGGCGAAGAGAATTTAATTCTGTACGGACATAGAGTGCTCCAGCGAAGCAGCACAGTTGAAAAAAGTCCGGGCAATGGGAAACATAGTCCAGGGACTAATAAAGAAAGAGAACGGGGAATGGTCTCGTAATAGTGAGGAATCCCTTGAGGTGCTTTTCGTTACACATTTCCCATCGGGAGATGGTTTAGAAGAGCCAGCAGACAGCACTCGCACTTCGACCACGGAGCGGGTAGTGCCGGGCTTGGTGAGCGATACCAAGATCGAATGCGATGTGAAGACGTTTTCTAGGTTTAAATCGTCGGGCCCAGATGGTATATTCCCGGCCATGCTACAAGTTTCAAGTAGAGCGGTCGTGGAATGGCTTAAAATCATATACGATGGGTGCATAAGACTGAATCATGTACCGCACTCTTGGAGAATTGCTCGTGTAGCCTTCTTGCAAAAGGCGGGGAAGATCGGTCACGTGTATCCCAAAGACTATACACCCATTAGCTTAACATCATAGATAGATGTGTACATAAAGTCCAACGTGGATGAATAGCTGCTCTGTACAGCACAACATGCGTACACCAAAGGCAAGTCGGCAGACACCGCATTACATAGGGTGGTAATAAGCATAGAGAAAGCCCTGGAATATGAGGAATATGCTCTAGGAATCTTCTTAGACATTACCGGGTCTTTCAATAATATTTCTAAATGGGCGATTATGGATGGTCTTAATTACATTAAAAACATCCAGCCTTAGCCAAATGAATCGGCTGCATGTTAAATTGCAAGAAGATAACATCACAATGGGGTTTGGACGAGGCCACGAAATCAGTGGACAGGGGCACGCCGCAGCGAGGGGTGCTATCACCTCTGCTGTGGACGCTGGTCATCAACCAACTGCTCAGGCGATTCTATGAGGGACCCGTAAAACTTACGACTTACCCAGATGACGTTGCAATTGTCATAAGTGGAAAGTGCCTTCCAACGATTAGCTCTTTGATGGATCGTGAGCTTCGGGGTATTCATACCTGGGCATCTAATGTCGGGTTGAAAGTCAACGCGGAGAAGACGGATATGGTCTTGTTTACAAAGAGGTCCAATGTCCCAAATTGGATCAGGCCTAAGTTAGGAGGGTGACCCTACAGGAGAAACCTTACACAAAATATCTAGGAATCGTCCTAGACAGTAAGCTGTCATGGAAGCTCAACGTGGTGGAGAGGGTGAAGAAGGCCTCAACGGCACTTTAAGCATGTAGGAGAATGCTGGGGTGTATGTGGGGCTTATCGCCCTCTCTTTCTCATTGGGTTTTTACAGCGATTGTAAGCCCTATTCTATACTATGGAGTCCTTGTTTGGTGGAAAGCTACACAAAAAACAACCTACCTCAATAAATTAGAGGGGTTATGCAGACTATCAATGCTTAGCATTACGGGAGCCCTGAAAACAACCCCGACGGCTGCAATGTATGCCATTATGGACATTCCACCTGTATACCTGGTAGCAAAGAACATAGCGTTAACAACTGCAACCAGGCTGGGTGCCTCGGGGAGCTAGAGCGCCGACCATACGGCCATAGTAGTATAGCGCCATCAGTCACAAGACGAACACCCTACCTTATTCTCTATATGCGCTTCGAGGGAGATCTTAAAGCCACAATAGAGGTGGACGGTTGGCGCAAAGGTGCTCAAATGGCGGACGAAGCGATACATGTGCACACATATGGTTCCAAAGTAGTTGAAGGAGTAGGGTCTGCGGTATACTATGCTGATCCGGAAATAAAAGGATCCTACAGGCTGCCGGATTACTGTAGCGTTTTCCAAGCGGAAATATTAGCCGTAACCAAGCAGTAGAAACCCTGAAAGAGAATAGCGTAAGCTGCAACCGTGTTAACTGTTATATTGACCGTTAAGCAGCATTTAATGCAATAATCTCGCATAGCACAGCATCTAAATGCGTGTTAGAGTGTAAGCAGTCTCTGGAGAGAATCGGGACATGGAGAAGCATACATCTATATTGGGTCCCAGGGCATATGTTAATAGATGGGAATGAAAAAGCGGATGAACTAGCTAAAAAGGGCGCATCCCTTGAAGCTTGCTCCATAGACGTCCCAATTAGACTGGGCGAAATTAAGCGAAGGCGTGAGGGCACATGATCGACCAAGCAGGAAAGGCGTGGGTTCAAGCGCGGGGCTGCAAAGTGTCGAAAGTTGCTTCTATCATTAAAAAGAGAAGGCTGTAGACTCATGACGGGTATTCTGACTGGATACTGCCTTCTGGCGTCACATGACTTTAAATTAGGCTTGGTCAGTGATAGCAGATGTAGGAAGTGCGGGTTGGAGGAGGAAACGATCGAGCACTATATGTGCTCGTGCCCTGCGCTTGCCAGGCTAAGACTCCAGCTATTAGGAGTGATACAGCTGTCAGATCTAGAAGCAGCAAGTGGCTTAAGTCCTAGGAAACTTCTAGTATTTGCCAAGAGGACGGAGTTATTTTATAACATAGGTCCTGGTTTTTGATAGGGTTTTCAGTTTAATCGTTAAAACTAACTTCTGGTAACACTTCGAACTCATTCAGTCTATGTGAGGTCCTCATGAACCGGCCAGTTCAACCTAACCACAAGACAGCCATCTAGGACAAGTGTTATTCCTACTGTTCATCAATGACCTACCAAGTGTTTTGAAGCACTGTAAGCCGTTGATGTATGCGGATGACGTGAACTTACTATGCCTATCCGCTCACCAGAGGATAGAGCACTTCTTCAGTTGGATCTGAACAGCCTAGTTGTATGGTGTAATGTAAACCTCATGTCAAGTGAAGTGTAAGTTCATTTGTTTTACACGGAAAACCTTTAAATCCCATTAGTATGTGATTGAAGATTATGTTATTAAGCAAGTCACCAACTTCACTGACCTAGGTGTTACAATGGAGCCTAAGAGATTACATATAGAAACTTGCTTTAATAGGGCTATAGGTAATTTGGCGTTCGTGAAAAGGTGGTATAAGGAATTCAATGATCCATACGTTACTAAAACTCTGTTTACATCATTGGTGAGGCCAATATTGGAATATGCTTCGATAATGTGGAGCCCACGTTATCAGATTCACTGCGATAAACTGGAATCGGTCCAAAAACAGTTTTAGCTTTTTGCTTTGAAACACTTGCCATGGGACACGTCACCGTGGGGACTTCCACCGTACTGCAGCCGGTTAAAACTATTACAGTTGCCTATATTACAGAGCCGTATGGAGATGCTTAATGTCTTATTTATAGTAAAACTCTTAACAGGGATGAAAGCTAGCCCATGTCTGCTTGGCGAAATTAAGTTCAATGTGCCAGTCATACTGTCTAGATATTTTCAACAACTGTATATAATTACATGCAGATCGAACTTCGAAAAGCTTGACCCACTTCGTGGCACTTCTCATGATTTCAATAATCACTGCAAAAACTTAGATGCTTGCGACCCGATTTTCAGAATTAAAAAGTACCTGCCTACTACTTTAAATATGTAAGGTGTAACCCCCTATACCTCTGTGCGTCTTTTCGGCTTTGAATTTGAATGATTTAATAAGTATACAGTATATTTGTGTAACTATTATTTAAATGTATTTAAGTCGCCAAGACTTTTTGTTTTTTTAATCATCTCCTTGCATTGTGTTATTATTATTATTTTATTTTTTTTTAATCTATTGTGCCTATCTGTGGGGACTATGTCCTGTAGTTATATATAAATCAATGTCTTAGTTGGTCATACTCTGCCGAGTGTGTCACGTGTAAAAGATGGTTGCATCGTTCGGGCTGTTCTGGGTTAGAACCCAACGTTCGTCGCCCCCGAAATTTTTATAAAACCTCTTTGGCTCTCTCCCGCGACGTCTCGCGGTTCACTCTCACACGTACCTCCGCCACCTTCTAGCAGCGACGCTGCTCAGCAGTCCACATCAACCGTCCAATCTACGTAGCATGGATAGTAGCAATGTCGAGCACCAGCTTTTACCCCCGTCCCTTCCCTCCCTTTCCGACACTCGTACTCGCGTAAGAAGGCGTGATCAACTCCTTGTCCCCCACACCGTGTGTTCCGTGTGCCAGCTCATAGTATTTACGATCGCGGCATCGGTCCAATGCAGTTCATGCCTGGGCCTAGCCACCTTCATAGCTGCTCTGGGCTTACAAACGGCAACCGTCTGACCGGTACATTCGTTGCACCTTGCTGCCAAAACACTAGTACCAACTCATTGACACCAGGTACACCAGCATACTCGACAAAGCCTATATCCCTCAAGGCGCCTTCATCCATCTCTGACTCCCAGAGTGACGACTACCCCCCTCGCTAATCAGAATTCGGTGGTAAGCTTTGGCCCACCGTAAAGTCCCTATCGAATCCGATTACACAATGACAAAATCTCCATCGCATTTGGCGATAAAGTGCTGTCGGATGCAAAAACATGCGCGAGCGCTTTTTGTCGACAATATGTAATATATTCTACGGTTGACAAAGTTATACGGCGGGCCAACAGACGCAAGTTATTCTATTTGAATAGAATAGAGTAAAGAAATATATTATATGCTGCACAGTCACGTGCTTTCTTTATTAATAGGAATTCAATACTGATCTACATTTTGTATACTTAGGGCTATTTATAATACTAGGATGCGGCGGCAGATTTGCAGTGGGAAATTGTTTATCAGTCCTTATCCATTGCTTAGGTTATTTACTAATACTCATCTATTGTTAAGGTTGTTTATCAGTCCTTATGCATTGCTTATGTTATTTACTAATACTTATCTATTGTTAAGGTTGTTTACTATTACTTATCTGTTGTTTGTTTGTGGAAAATTCCGTTTCGATTGCTGGCTGATACGGTTTGTACCGATAATGCATTCGCTGCATGTTATAACGTGTTATGTGGCGACGTCAGCGGTGGCGTTGTAAACATTCCTTAACTCTCTCCCTTGTTAAAAAAAAGTGTCTTCACTTTTTACTGATGTTGTGTTCTAAGGCGGATCAATTCCGCTTCGTATATTTCGTTAGTGAGTTTTCTCCTTTTTTCTTCCTGCCTTATTTTGTAGCATTGGCATATTTTGGCCGAAGAGTACACAAGGAGTGCTATATTTGCTAGGCTGAGAATGCTATACAATGTGAACTTTATCGGATGTTCTTCTGTACAAATACACTATGTACATTTTTTGTATGTTCGTAAATTTGTAATCTGACTCGGAAGTTAGAACTTTCGGTCCTTTAATTGTATATAAAATTGTATATATAAAAGCGTGCAATTACTGGCATATGCTGATGACATTGATATCATCGGCCTAAACACCCGCGCTGTTAGTTCTGCTTACTCCAAGCTGGAAAAAGAAGCGGTAAAGATGGGTTTGATGGTGAATGAGGACAAAACGAAGTACCTGCTGTCATCGAGCAAAGAGTCAGCGCATATGCGCCTTGGCAACCACGCTACTGTTGGCAGCCATAATTTCGAAATAGTAAAAGACTTCGTTTATTTGGGAACCAGCATCAACACTAGCAACAACATCAGCACTGAAATTCAGCGAAGAATCAATCTTGCCAATAAATGCTACTTTGGACTAGGTAGGCAATTGAAAAGTAAAGTCCTCTCTCGGCGAACGAAAATCATACTCTACAAGTCAGAAGCATGGACCATGACAACAGCAGATGAAGCGGCTTTGGGAGTGTTCGAGAGAAAAGTTCTTCGAAAGATTTATGGACCTCTACGCGTTGGCGATGGCGAGTACCGAAGAAGATTTAATGATGAGCTGTACGAGCTATACGCAGACATCAACATAGTCCAGCGAATTAAAACGCAGCGGCTGCGCTGGCTAGGCCATGTTATGCGAATGAAAGATGATGCTCCGGCCAAGAAAGTGTTTCTATCGGAACCCGCCTATGGAAGCAGAGGTAGAGGGCGGCCCCCACTCCGTTGGAAGGACCAGGTGGAAAACGATTTAAACTCCCTTGGTGTAACCAATTGGCGCCGGTTGGCGGAGCGAAGGAGCGACTGGCGCGCCTTGTTGGACGGCCATAACCGTTTAGACGGTTAAGCGCCAATTAAGTAAGTAAGTAAGTAATTGTATATCCATTCCACGTATGTTCTCCATCTGTTATGATATTACCGTTACCTAATACAAATATAGGTTTATTGTTATCGTGAATGATGTTACATTTAGCTTCCTTATTTTCTAAAAGTGTTATAGTACAATTATCATCTGCTAATTGTTGGCGGCCACCGTGGTGTGATGGTAGCGTGCTCCGCCTACCACACCGTATGCCCTGGGTTCGAACCCCGGGCAAACAACATCAAAATTTTAGAAATACGGTTTTTAAATTAGAAGAAAATTTTTCTAAGCGGGGTCGCCCCTCGGCAGTGTTTGGCAAGCGCTCTGGGTGTATTTCTGCCATGAAAAGCTCTCAGTGAAAACTCATCTGCCTTGCAGATGCCGTTCGGATTCGGCATAAAACATGTAGGTCCCGTCCGGCCAATTTATTTATTTATTTATTTATTTATTTGTTAGTCTACAAATTTTACAATTAATCAAGAGCACGACGCAAATTGGAAGAGAAGCTCGGCCTTAGATCTCTTCGGAGGTTATCGCGCCTTACATTTATTTAATTGTTGACATATATTCATTCCTACATAGTTTCTACATTTAGCTACTCTAGTATATTTGTTGTTACATTCAGCAATATGTTTGTAGGTAATTATTTTTCCATGTCTGTACATTAGTGGTGTTATATTATACAAATTACATTTGTTTGTTATAAGTGGATATTTATAAATAGTTATTACGCAGTTTTGGTATTGGCAAATATGTATATCTGCATATTCTAGTGCATTTATTATGGGTGTATCAAATTGCTCATTTGTAATTATTTCTTCAATATTTGACTTTTCTTGTTTGGTTGATTTTCCGACAGGGTGGATAAATGATGTATATTGGAACGATTTTCCGTCATCCCTTGTCAATTTGGTTTTGAGACAAACCGGTTTCGGCGTTGTGCCATCATCAGTGTCGATTTTCGTTCTGATCTGTTGTTGTCGTTTGTCCTGTATTTATAGTTCGTAGGTATATGAGCAGGTATTGTCAAATTGATGCTTGTGTATATTTAGTTATGTGTATGTGCTGTGTGTTCATTCAGAACCGAGGGTGGTTTACTAATCGATTTGTGTGGCTGACTGGGGTAGGTAGAAATCTGTGATTTTAGTCGTTTGACCTTCTTTGTCGGTTTTTTGTTTTGGTGTGTTAATTGTTTTGTGTTTATTTGTTGTTGTGTGTTTGTCTGTTGTACCTGTGTGATTAAGTTGTTTCCTGTAAACAAGTTTTAAAGGCTCGAATATTGTGTCAGAAATTGTGTTTATCTGTTCGTTTATTATTCTACCGTCGAATGTTTTCTGTTTGTAGATTTCCATGTTTTCGAGTACGTTGAGACGTCGGCCCTTTTCTTGTATGTGAAGAACCCTAACTGTTTTATTGATGTTTGCTGGGGAACATTCATTCTCGACCATGTGATTCGCGAAGTTAGACTCGGGTATAATGTTTGGATTCCGTATTTTTTTGTTGTAATCTCTAATATGTTCTCTGAACCTCGCTCTTATTTGCCGTCCTGTTTGTCCTATGTAACTATGCTGGCATCCGCAGGTAAGCTTGTATACGCCGTGGCTGCTAAACGAATCCTCTGAGTTAATGTTAGTTCTTAGTTTTCGCCCTAGATTGTTCGATGTTTTGAATGCTGTGTTAATGTTGTATTTTTTAAAGAAGTTTGCCAATTTATATGTTGCTTTTCCAGTATATGTCATAGTCGTCCAGCTATTATTTTCCTTTTCATTATTTCTTTTTGGTTCTCCATTTGTCCTTCTGAGCTTATCTACTAGTGCTTTTTTATATCCGTTGCTTGCAGCGATATTATATATGACCTGAAGTTCTCTCTTATATGCCTCTTGTGTCACAGGTGTTCTTTTAAGTCTATGTATCAAGTGCCTTAATGCTGCATTTTTATGTTGTTGAGGGTGATTTGAGGTATTGTGTATTATTGTGTCGGTGGCCGTTGACTTTCTATATATGTCATAGTTAAATCTTTTGGCTTCTTTATCAATATTTATCGTGAGGCCTAGATAGTTGATTCCTCCGTCTTTTTCGGTTTCCATTGTAAATTTTATATTTCCGTGCTGCTTGTTGAGGTACTCCAGTACAAGCTCTTCGTTATCAGCAGTTAAAACGCATATTATGTCATCCACGTATCTAGCATAAAATGACACGCCTAATTTGGACTTCAGCTCCTGTATGTACCTTTATTCCAGATCTTGCATGAACGCTTCCATAAGAATTGCTGATGTGGGGCTTCCCATTCCAAGACCGTTTGTTTGTCTATATATTTTATTGTTGAATTGAAAATAGTTTTGACGTAAAGTGGTTCTTAGCGTATTTGTGATTTGCATACTTTTCACTTTGTTTTTTGTGTTATGAACTATTGTTGAGCTAACTATGTCCAAAGTCTCCGATAGTGGTATAGATGGGTATAAATCTTTTATGTCAAAAGATACCAATTTGCTGTTTCTTGTTCGCTCTACGGTTTGGAGTCTCTCTATTAGTTCTGTTGTGTTAGCTATTGCATATTCGGACCTTAGCTCCAGAGTATCCATCAATATCGTTTTTAAATATTTGGATAGTTTGTAACATGGTGCCGGTTTAAAATTAATAATGGGCCTCATTGGCGTGTCCGGCTTGTGGATTTTTGGTAGCGCAACCAGTGGAGGAGCCGAAGGGTTCATTTGGACTAATCTATGTGCCATGTTAGAATCTACTATAATTGTTGCACTTTTTATAGCAACTTTGATTTGTTTTTGGTATTCATCTGTGGGATCCTCTCATTCTACGGCATTTCATTTCCTCTATGAGATCCTCGGAATTGGATTAGCACAGTGGTGTTTCCTTTGTCCGCTTTCGTTGTGACAATATTGTTTTTCCTTAGTTTATGCTGTAGGTTCTTTATTGTTTTCTCCTCTGTATTCGATTTTTGTCCGTCCTGTGCTTTCACCTCCTTTTTTATGATTTCCCTGCACATGTGTCTTGCGTGCTCCTGTTGTTCCTGTGGTATCAATGATATTGCGATCTCCGCATCTACAATCGCTTGCTCCGTTTTTCTTACTGTATTCTGGTCCATGATATTGTGCTTCAGGCCCTTTTCGAGAAGTTGTGCCTCTTCCTTGGTAATGGCCACTGTTGTGAGGTTAACGAACTTGTCCTGAAACTGGTGAGTGTTTTGGTTTTGGTTACGCTCTCGTCGTTGTTGTTGTTGTTGTTGTTGTTGTGGCGATTAGGTTACTCCCCGAAGGCTTTGGGGAGTGTTATCGATGTGATGGTCCTTTGTTGGATACAGATCCGATACGCTCCGGTAACACAGCACCATTAAGGTGCTGGCCCGACCATCTCGGGAACGATTTATGTGGCCACATTGAACCTTCAGGCCATCCCTCCCTCCCCACCCCCAAGTTTCATGAGGAGCTTGGGGTCGCCAGAGCCTCTTCTGTTAGACCCTCTCGTCGTCCTGCCAGCTTGTCCAATTTTCGGTTCAGTGACCTGTATTTTTGTTGTAGTTCCTGATCGACCTCTGTCTTAATGCGGTCGAAACATTCCATTAATGCAGTCGTAGGTAGTTGTTCTGCCAATCTTAAATGGATAGATAATAACACGGCATTTATCTCATCCTTCTTCGAGTATAAGCTTTCCAACTCATATTTTAAAAAATCCTTTTCCGCTTTTCTAACTGTTTTCCTGCTAGATTTGGTATTTGCCTTTATTGTTATTTTTGCGAATTTCGGAGTAACATTCAATTCCAGGCATTGTTTGTTGAACCAAATGCTCGCCTTTGCTTTATATATTTTCAGTAGGCGTCGCTTGTAAATTGTTAGTAGTCCGTTCGCGTTCAAGTTAAAAGCCTGACAAGCAATAACTGCCTTATCTTGTTTGGTTGATTTTCCGACAGGGTGGATAAATGATGTATATTGGAACGATTTTCCGTCATCCCTTGTCAAATTTGGTTTTGAGACACACCGGTTTCGGCGTTGTGCCATCATCAGTGTCGATTTTCGTTCTGATCTGTTGTTGTCGTTTGTCCTGTATTTATAGTTCGTAGGTATATAAGCAGGTATTGTCAAATTGATGCTTGTGTATATTTAGTTATGTGTATGTGCTGTGTGTTCATTCAGAACCGAGGGTGGTTTACTAATCGATTTGTGTGGCTGACTGGGGTAGGTAGAAATCTGAGATTTTAGTCGTTTGACCTTCTTTGTCGTTTTTTTGTTTTGGTGTGTTAATTGTTTTGTGTTTATTTGTTGTTGTGTGTTTGTCTGTTGTACCTGTGTGATTAAGTTGTTTCCTGTAAACAAGTTTTAAAGGCTCGAATATTGTGTCAGAAATTGTGTTTATCTGTTCGTTCGTTCATTCTCGACCATGTGATTCGCGAAGTTAGACTCGGGTATAATGTTTGGATTCCGTATTTTTTTGTTGCAATCTCTAATATGTTCTCTGAACCTCGTTCTTATTTGCCGTCCTGTTTGGCCTAGGACGGCAAATAAGAACGAGGTTCAGAGAACATATTAGAGATTGCAACAAAAAAATACGGAATCCAAACATTATACCCGAGTCTAACTTCGCGAATCACATGGTCGAGAATGAATGTTCCCCAGCAAACATCAATAAAACAGTTAGGGTTCTTCACATACAAGAAAAGGGCCGACTTCTCAACGTACTCGAAAACATGGAAATCTACAAACAGAAAAAATTCGACGGTAGAATAATAAACGAACAGATAAACACAATTTCTGACACAATATTCGAGCCTTTAAAACTTGTTTACAGGAAACAACTTAATCACACAGGTACAACAGACAAACACACAACAACAAATAAACACAAAACAATTAACACACCAAAACAAAAAACAGACAAAGAAGGTCAAACGACTAAAATCACAGATTTCTACCTACCCCAGTCAGCCACACAAATCGATTAGTAAACCACCCTCGGTTCTGAATGAACACACAGCACATACACATAACTAAATATACACAAGCATCAATTTGACAATACCTGCTTATATACCTACGAACTATAAATACAGGACAAACGACAACAACAGATCAGACCGAAAATCGACACTGATGATGGCACAACGCCGAAACCGGTTTGTCTCAAAACCAAATTTGACAAGGGATGACGGAAAATCTTTCCAATATACATTCTTCAATATCATTTAAATTTAAAGTGGCTGAATATAAATTTCCATTTTGTGCAAAATTGATTGTATTTGTGATGGCTACAAGTTCTTGATAGACTTCGTTTATTACTATTTTTTCTGTTACTGATTTAAGATTTTAGGTTTCTAAGATTTTTTCAAATTCAGAATTTATCTTTTGTTGTTGGTTGTTGTTTTTAATAAGTTCATTGAGTCCTGTCTTGATTTGTATTAGGTCGTCGTGGTCTGGTTTTCCTGTTATAAATTTTAAGATTGAACCTAAGAAATTTAACGATCTCTTAGCTCTATGCGAAGTTGATATAAGTTGCGATTTCAAGGTTTCTATCCTGTTTATTAATAAAGTTTCTTCCTGATTTTCATCTGTTGCGTACCTGTTTCTTATTATTTTTTCGTATCGTGCTAGAATTGTACTCAGGTTAGCTATGTGGTACAAATATTTTGAATTCTCAAATAAAAAGGATGGATCTGTCTCTGTTAACACATATTTTTTGTTATTCCAATCAGTTATTTTGTCACTGTTGGCAATTTTCAAAAGTAAGAAAAATATTATTGCGATTCTGCACATTTTGCTTGTTTTATAATATTGTCTTTGTGTATAACTTTCCCTCTTGCTGTTAAAATGTGTCCCACGATCTTCTTCTACTTTGTGTTTATTATATTTCGTTGTTAATTTATTTCTTCCATCGGTTTTTACGTATATGAAGTCACCTTTTTTGTATGTAATTGTGTGTCTGTTTTTGTTATGATATTGCAGAAGTTTATCCTGTTTGTCGATTAAAATGTCCTTTATCTCGGGGTATTTCTCTCTGTTAAAAAACACTTCCTCAGGTTTGAACCCTGTGGTAGAATGAATCATCCTGTTGTACTGCTTCACGGCGTTAAATAGTTCTTCTCCCGGTGCCGTATGACTTTTCTGTGCTAGAGCTGTTGATAGTTCAATTAGTGTACTGTGTATGTATCAGACCTGTTAAATAATGATTACTAATGGTAATGATTAGCCGTTCCATTGATTATTTTCTTTAAACGCCATTTAATGATTACTTGCCATTATTTTCTATTTTTAATTCGATTACTTTTGATTATTTTTAATATTTTTTTGATTTTTTTTTTGATTATTTTTTTGATTATTTTTGATTTTTTTGATTATTTTTCCGCTTTGTTCAAAGAAAAGTTCTTGTTTGTTGCATGCCCGGAATAATTTCTACATACAGGTACATTTTAAGATGCAATATTAAATCGTAACCGCTTATCGAGGCAAATATATACGTGCAACATATAGGGCGAATGGTATGTGAGCGTTGATCTAAACATATTCTCCGGTAAGTATATATACATGTGCATTATTACACTCGTTATATAAAATAATAATGGTTTCATACTTAATTCGAGCCAATTTACGTAGCCAATTTACGTAGTTATAGCTCGTAATTTTATAGCTGATAACTAACTAGTAAATTCAGGTATAGAAAAGCCTAGAAATATGCAACGAGGAAACCAGACAGTATAAAAGGCAGCAACAGTAGAGGCATGACAATCAGTTTGATTTAAGACGCTAGCTGGCGAGCAATAGAAGCGTTATTTTGAAAGTAGTCTAATAAAGGCCATTTTGCATTATCGAATATTGGAGTTATTTATTCAACAGTTTAGTGATTCGAACGTTAGCAGAAGGTTGCAAATAAGAGGAATTCCAGCAAATGCGTTACAATATTGTTCGCTTTATTTTAGTAATATTGGTTTCATATCATTGCCAATGTGGGGCAATGTTCTCCAACAAAAGGTGGGCTGAAAAATTTGGCTCAAAATGAGCTGGGTGATTCATATACTAGCATGGGCATTTGGAAAACAAGAAGTGCGTTGAAAGAAACTGCAAAACTCTTCACCACGCCTTTAACTTCTTCTGCTCCTGTTGAGCGACTATTTTCCTTTGCAGGAGTTATAAATCCTCCAAGGCGTCAGTCTTTGTCGGACGTTTCATTCGAAACCTTAACTTTATTGAAAGCAAATGCAAATTTGTTATAATGACTAAAACAACTTTTAGATAATGAATATACATAAATACCTCTTATTTTACTTTCTTTTAAGTTTTGATTTCCATCGAAATATCGTTATTTTTGGCAATGTTAATTTAATGAAACAATGTTTAATAGATGCAAATAATTATTAATTAGATACACATTTCATAACATCATTACTTCCTTGTAAAACATCAAATTGTGCAATTTTTATGTTTACAAAAACACATATCGTTAGCTTAATGTGAAAATGTGCTGTCACTTTTTTTGAAAAATTGTATTTTAATGCAGTTTTAAAACAGAATTCAAAACACATCGATCACAAAAAAAATTTAAATTTTTAATTTTTACGTCCTGTGGACAATGGTGTGTAAATGTGCTAAGTCGTCAGCTGTTAAAAAAAAATGTGCTAAGTCAACCTGTCAATAATATCAATCTGAATTACTAGTCATTTCTTTGTGCGCGCATTTTATTTATTTATTTAATTCATTCAGTCTAAATGTACATGCATTGTTGTTGTTGTGGTATTAACGATAAAGACACTCCCCGAAGGCTTTGGGGAGTGTTACCGATGTTGATGGCCCTTTGCCGGATATAGATCCGGTACGTTCCGGTAACAAAGCACTATTAAGGTACTACTAGGGGTTGGGCCTTACTCACTGGCAACAATCGCATTATCTTAGGCGACTTTAATGCCCATCACGATCTATGGCAATCAAACTTGCGGGCGGACAGCAGGGGTGAGATGTTGGCGGATCAAATAGAAGAAACGACGTTCTGCACAATAAACGGAGACGCCCCCACACGTATGGTAGGAAGCTGTCACAGTTCGCCGGATATCTCAATCGTGAGCGCAGAACTCGTAAACTGCGTCAACTGGCAGCCGATGGTAACATCCGACCACCTCCCTATACTTATTTCGTTCGCGCGTACCGCCTACTACATCGCTACAGAAAAACGCACTTTCATAAACTTTAAAAAAGGAAAGTGGGACGAATACAAATCTTTTACAGACAACCTCTTTTCTGGCCTCCCTATCCCGACTGATGCCCGCCAAGGGGAGCGTGCTTTCCGCAAGGTCATTGAATCCGCCTTGGCACGTTTCATTCCCGCCGGGAAAATTCCCGAAATTCGGCCCACTTCCCGGCGGAGGCCGCAAATTTAGCAAGAGAACGTGACCTTATAAGACAGCTCGACTCAGGCGACCCCCAAATAAGGGATATAAACCAACGCATCAGATTGATTGTGGATGAACACAAGCGGGCGAAATGGGAGGAGCACCTAAGAGGTTGCAACCTCTCTGCCGGTGTGGGTAAACTTTGGTCCACCGTAAAGTCCCTATCGCATCCGTCTAAGCACAATGACAAAGTTTCCATCGCCTTCGGCGATAAAGTGCTGTCGGATCCGAAAAAATGCGTCGGCGCTTTCTGCCGTCAATATGTAATGCATCCTACGGTCGACAAAGATAGACGGAGGGCCAACAGACACGCACGCGCGTCACCAATTACCATCACCGCCAGAGAGGTTGAAGATGCCATTGGTCACGCTAAACCATCCAAAGCAGTGGGCCCAGACGGCATAGCCATGCCGATGCTTAAAAGCCTAGGGAAAGAGGGTTTCAAATACTTAGCACATGTCTTCAACCTGTCTCTTTCCACCTTTGTCATACCCGAAAAATGGAAAATGGCCAAGGTGGTCCCGCTACTAAAGCCTGGAAAACCAGCTAACATAGGCGAGTCGTATCGCCCGATATCTCTCCTATCGCCAGTAGCAAAGACGCTTGAAGCCATTTTGCTCCCCTACTTCCAAGCAAATTTGCAGCTTGCCTGTCATCAGCATGGCTTCAGAAAACTCCATAGCACCACCACCGCTCTAAAAGCCATCAGCACCCAGATAAATTGTGGTTTAAATCAAAACCCCCAACATAGAACAGTACTCGTAGCGCTAGACCTATCAAAAGCTTTTGATACGGTCAACCATGGCACGTTACTGCAAGATCTGGAAGGGTCTACCCTTCCCCCATGTCTTAAAAGGTGGACCGCAAATTATCTGGGTGGTGGGCAGGCATCGGTGCAATTTAGAAACGAAATATCAAAACCAAGAAGAATTAAACAAGGGGTGCCACAGGGTGGTGTCCTATCCCCACTTTTGCTTAATTTCTACATATCTAAGCTACCTTCACCACCAGAAGGAGTCACTATCGTTTCATACGCCGATGACTGCACAGTAATGGCCACAGGCCCAGGCCCACAGATCGATGAGCTCTGCAACAGAATAAACGGCTACCTCCCTGATCTCTCCAGTTTTTTCGCTCCGCGAAACCTGGCATTATCACCAACTAAATCTTCCCGACCTTATTTACAACATGGACGTCCCAAATGTCGACCATTTTGAACATCCACGTCGATGGCACTACGCTACCGACTGTCCTACACCCCAAAATCTTGGGTGTGACGTTTGATTAGGATCTACATTTTGGTGAGCACGCAGCCGCAATTGTTCCGAAAATCCAGAGCCGTAATAAAATGATCAAATCCCTTGCTGGCAGTACCTGGGGAAAAGATAAAGAAACGCTCATTACTACATGCAAAGCAATTGGCCAGCCGTTTACGTGCTACGCGTCACCCATATGGACGTCAAGCCTAAAAATTACCCACTGGAAGAAGCTACAGGCCTGCCAAAATAATGCGCTCAGAATCGCCACGGCCTGTCTTCTTGTGTCCCCAGAGCACCATCTACATAATAAGGCGAGAATACTCCCCATCAGGGAGAGAAACGAGATGCTAACTAAACAGTTCCTGTTGAATACCCAGAAACCTGGGCATCCAAACAGGCATCTGATTGATGAGGCAACACCGCCTAGGGGCTTAAGGAGTCATCTCCGTAAACATTTTGAGGAAATACGGCACCTGAGAACAAAGCCGTATGAAGCAAAAAAACACAAGCAGGTCCTTGCTGAACTCCACAAACAGGCGTCGAGCCTTTATGTCAGGAATTACCCGGTCAATCCAGTACTCAAAGAAAAGTACCCAAAACTTGTGGAAGAGGAACGCATACTCCCCAGGGAAACGCGTGTCACTCTCGCTCAACTTCGTTCTGGATACTGTAACAGGTTAAACTCTTACCTATCCAGAATCAACCCCGACATACAAAATGTATGCCCGCTTGCAATGTGTCCCCACATGACACCATCCATCTCTTTAATTGTAATGTGGAACCAACGCCTCTAACACCCCTTTCCTTATGGTCCACCCTGTTGAAACGGCATGTTTCCTTCGACTCCCGTTAGAGGATATTGATGACAATTTGTGATCGGTCGTGGCTGTTAGGTGGGGCGAAGCACTGCTACAACAACAACAACAACAAGGTACTACTAGCTCGACCATCTCGGGAACGATTTATATGACCACATTAAACCTTTTAGGCATCCCGCCCTCCCCACCCCCTAGTTCCATGAGGAAATTGGGGTGGCCAGATCCTCGGCTGTCAATGAAACAGGATTCGCCACGGTTAGGTGAGTTGACAATTGGGTTGGAGAAGCTATATATTATGCTGGCAACACTTTGAGAGGGTTGCGAACACAACCCCTTGAAATTGGATTTACCCAATTGAGACATGCCCTTGGTGTATGATAAATGCTTTGCGCTGACTATAATCTACTTCAATTCTTACATGTCGATAACTACATGCTTTCTTACAGACTAGTTAAAAATAGAAAACAATCCAAGCTTAAACTTATATAAGCTGTTATTAAAATTAATAACACTACTGAATCGATTTGATAGATGTATAGTCCTAGTTATAGGTTCATTCATATCATAATTCGTTTTATGAGTTATTTCGATAAATAATCTATTATGCCGAAGATCACGCAGTGGAATATATGGAATGAACAAATTAGATAAATCGGACCAATTCGTGCTTAAGTTTATTACATTATAAGCAAGCATGAGTGAGATAAAAGTTCTTCTGTCATGCAAAGCATGAAAACCAAGCAATTTGTGACTGCTGATATATGATGGGAGGCCGTCTGGCCAGTGAAGCATACGTAAAGCAATTTTGTAAAAATTTTTGGAACTTTCTCAATTTTATAGGAGTTAGATTCATAGAAAGGATTCCATATTATTGAGCAATATTAAATACCACTTCTGACCAAGGATATATAAAGTGCCTTCAACGTCATAGGGTCCTTAAAGTCACTGGTGTTACGTCTACTAAACCCAACCATTGCAACAAATTTTGAAACAACGAAACCAATGTGACTAGAAAAAGTTTGGAGTCGAAAATTACACCCAAGTCTTTACTCTCTCGACAACGATTAAGAGATTTAGCATTTAATTTGTAGATAAAGTATGTGGCAGTTGTCTTTATGGAATTAGACACAACACAGCATTTGTTTGAATTTAAAAATAAGTTGTTGTCTGCGCACCATCCGGCAAAAGAGTCCAGATCAGAACCGTTAGAAATAAAATAGATAAATAAATGTAAGGCCCGATAACCTCCGAAGAGATTTTAGGCCGAGCTTCTCTTCCAATTTACGTCGTGCTCCTTTTTTTAATTTTTCCTACAAATTGGCGGGACGGGACCTACTTGTTTTATGCCGACTCCGAACGGCATCTGCGAGGCAGATGAGTTTTCACTGACAGCTTTTCATGGCAGAAGAACACTGCCGAGGGGCGACCCCGCTTAGAAAAATTTTCTTCTAATTTAAATCCTTATTTCTATAATTTTGATGTTGCTTTGCCCGGGGTGTGAACCCAGGGCATTCGGTGTGGTAGGCGGAGCACGCTACCATCACACCACAGTGGCCGCCAATAGTTAGAAGTAGTTTGACAAATAAATAGTATTTTTGTGAAATATGTGTATAGTTTTAGTGTTATATTTCAATCATTAAAAGGGAGGAGTGATGGGGAAACATATTGAGTAAAAAGTGCTAAGTCAGGAGAAAAAATTTGTTTTGAGTGAGGAAATTGTGCTGAGTCATAAAATAGCTGCTGGGTTAGCATACATGATTTTTATTTATGTTTTTAAAAGCTTCTACACTTAAAAGTATTGCAACTAAGGTATCCTCATCCACAGTTTTGAAAAAAAAAGGTTATTTCAAAAACTATTCAGTTTTTTTCGTCTCCTATAAAATTCGTAAAAAGTGACATAGCACATTTTCACATTAAGCTAACGATATATATAAAATTAATAAAAAATAACATGAAATTACTAAGGCTTACATTTTCTAACTGTACCATTGAACAAGTACATTAGATTGGGACAAAACCTCACTTTTCAGTAATTTCCGTTGTTAATACTAAAAATATGGCTCACTATGCAAAACTTAAGATTTTATAGAAAATATATGTTAATAAATTTATCTGGGATATAACAACCTTTGGTTAGACAACTAATCATGATGATGAATGACAACTTAGAGGATCGCTCCAGTTGGAAGTGAAGCTATCAATCATCAACCTAAATAGTATTACTCATACATATTTGTGCATATTTTTTTGTCATAAAACAATACGCACTCCCCAGGTATTCATCGTAAACACTTATAGATACGATAATTTGTAGGTGGGTATGTACATACATATATACCCATATGCCTAGATAAGCGCTCACGATATACCGGTACAACCTCTAATGTACTTATATGTACAAAACAGTGCATAGCCATAACGTAATCCAAAATAGTGGATATATTAATTTTGTATACAAAACAAAATTGGCTTGACTTAAGGATGAGCCATAGAGGATCGTTATTATTTTATATAATGAGTGTAGCAAATTATGCACGTGTATATACTTACCGGAGAATATGTTTAGATCAACGCTCATATAACATTCGCCTTATATGTTGCATGTATATATTTGCCTCGATAAGCGGTTACGATTTAATATTGCATCCTAAAATGTACTTGTATGTAGAAATTATTCCGTGCATGCAACAAAGGAGAATTTTTCTTTGAACAAAGCAGAAAAATAATTTAAAAAAAATCAAAAAAATTCAAAAAAGTCAAAAGTAATCAAAAACGCCTTTTTTGATTACTTTTGATTATTATTGATTTTTTTCAATAATCGGAAAAAATCATGATTTTTTTTATATTTTTTTCTAATGGTAATCAATTAGTAATTGCTTTTTACGGAAAACAATTGAAATAATCATTGGCCATTAAAATAGGCATCTAATTAATTGATTACTAATGCTAATTCAAATTTAACAAGTCTGGTATGCTTTCAACTTGAGCGTTCGTCGTTGAGTGGTGTACTGGTGTGACTGAGTGTTGTATATGTAGTCTCATTGTCTGTCATTAAATATTTCGTGTTAGGGTATATTTGTGTGAGTATTTCTTCAATGTATTCGTGGCAGTTTACTTTATTTGGAAGTTTGCGTAGATAACAATATTTGGAATATTTACATGTAGAACTAATGTATATGTTGTTATTGGGGTTTTACCTATTGGTTGTTTGTTAGGGTGCCTCTCGTATTTATTTTGTAAACATACTTCGCAGTTTATTGCTTCCTTTTTACACATTTCTCGAATAGAAGGCCAAAAATACTGAGTAAGTATTTCCTGTATGTTGTTTTAATAAGTGCTCTTTTGTGAGTTTGTATGATAATCTGTCTTTGTTCGTTCAGATCAGTTACCTCTTGAAGTTGTGTTTGTGCTACAACAATTTTACATGTGGCGAAAATGGAGCTGATATCGTTTTTGAAATGAAATAAAATTTCTTCATCTAATTTTAGAGCATTTGTTACTCCTGGCGGCATAATTGATTTTAAACTTGAAATTAGGGTCTCTTTATTTTTATAATAGATTATCAGACCAATACTCGCGGAATTTTGTTCTCGCGGATTTTTTTATTCCCGCGGAAAAATTCCTCCAATTCTGTTCTCCTAGGGAGAACAATAATTGGGGAGTAGGAATTTCGAATTTTCGAAGTCAGCTGTTTTGTCAATTGAAATTTCGTTGCACATTTCTTATTTTGTTTAAAAAATTGAAAAGTTTAATTATTGTTGCAAAATTGTTGGAAATTAAGAAATAAAATATAAACAAAGCACAGTATTTATTGCATTTCATGTCGTATTCAGTGAAATGAGTAATGATTGGTGCCACAGCAACATCAACAGCGGAACATAAGAAGAAGACGGCCGCATAACACAAATCTGCCGGAATTGCCTGCTTTCATTCAGCAAAGCAATTTTCTGGCGGCCAAGTTGAGTTGAATTCGTCCTTCGTCATATGCCAAAATCTATTTAAGCCTTATTAAAAAATTCTTGCGCAATTTCTTGATGGCTGCATCAAATATGTATACCAAGAGCTCTACCGTTGCTATACTTTTCGACTTAAAATAAAGAATATTGTGGTTGTAGTTGTTGTATTAACAGTGAGAATATTGTGGTAGAATGTACATACATATTTTAGCACAAATTTGTACAAATAAGTGTTCTTTCTTAAAAGAACCAATTTCCTTTAACTATTTTGATGCATTCCCTTTAATTTAAAAAGTGAAAAAACTCCTATGAAATGGCAGAGAAATATCCCTCTCCCTCATATTCATAATACCTACTTTTCTCCCATAACCGGTGTCCGCTTTTTCGAACATTGTTCAGAATAGGAGGAAAGGGAGAAGTGAAAAAACTCACAAGGAACTTTTTTTTAGAATACGAGGAATGGGAGAAGGGAAAAAACTCGCACGGATTTTTTGTTTAGAATTGGGCTGTATATGTCGCGTATTATTTGTAAAGATAGTCTGTGACACAATTTCATCTTTATTTGCGTCGTGAATTGGTATAATTTGGTTGCGGAAAGAGTCTAAATGTTGTTTGATCCTCTTAAACTGATCCACAGGTGAGCTTTCTGTTGTTGAGTGTTCTGAGCAATCAGTTGTCGTATTTATTTGTTGCCTTGAGAGAGCATCAGCGACTACATTCTGATGTCCTGGTTTGTATACTAATTTCGCACCATACTCTTCTATTAAATTCTTCCATATTTTTAGTTTATTATTTGGATTCTTTTCGGAAATAGAGTAAATTAAAGATTGGTGATCTGTATATATTGTTAAATTAGCAATTCCATATAAGTAATTTCTTAATTTCTGTAGGGCCCATACAAAGGCTAAAAGTTCCTTTTCGTTGGTACTGTAATTTTGTTCAGTTTCATTGAGTGTTCGTGATACAAAAGCGATAGGTTGTCTGTTTTGGGACAGCACTGCGCCTATAGCGAAGTTGCTGGCATCTGTAGTCAGGTCAAAAGGTTTCGTGAAGTCAGGTTGATAAAGTTCTACTTGAGCTTGAAGCGCATTCTTGATTTTCTCGATAGCTTCTGGAGCTACCTCATCTAATTTAACTTCTACTTTCGCACTTTTCTTTCTACTTGCTATACCATTGTCGCCGCGTAAGTGTATAGTCAATAGTTTAGTGATTGCTGCAAAATTTGAATAAACTTCCTGTAGTAGCTAGCTAGCCCTAGGAATGATCTTAGTCCTTTTAATATCTTTGGGATAGGATATTCTTTTATTGTTTGGATTTTCTTGGGGTCTCTTTTGGTACTTTAAACTGTAGCCGAATAAATTTATTTCTGCTTTTATAGTTCTAAGTCCTTGTTTACCTACTATCATATCAAATTCTTGTAGCTCATCAATCTCAAAAAATGGCAAGTGATGACTAGGTTAGGTTAGGTTAGGGTGGATGCCCGAGGGCACACTTTGGCCAGTAGTATTAGACCCGTTGTGATACCACGAAAAACACCATTATCTTTCATCTTCGAACCATTTTGAGGACCTGATGAAAGCTACCAGGTCCTTGACCTCATGCTCCACAACCTGGCTGAGATTATCAAAAAATGGAGCTCCCAGAAAGCGCTGCCGTGCTCCGCTTAGTGCTGGGCAGTTGCAAATGAGGTGAACCACCGTTTCCTCCTCCTCATCCTCTTTACAACTCCTACAGAAACGACGATAAGGCGCTCCTAACCTTTCTGCATCCCTACCTATGAGGCAATGACCCGTTAGTGCCCCTACAAGTGTGGAAATTGTATCCCTTCTTAGGTTGTACACGTGACGGGATCCTTTAGGATCCCATTTAGGCCAGGTTTCTTTCGATGTTCGACACCCCGGTGTTTGTAGCCATCTTTCGTCGGCTTGACGGTACATGTGCTCTTTTAGCATTAGCTTGCATCTGGACAGGGGCATAGCTAAGCGTTCTTGTCCAGGAAGAACCTGCCAGGTTGTACCCTACCTAGCGAGTTCATTTGCAATGCAGTTTCCCCCGATATCCCTATGTGCAGGGAACCATGTGAGGTGTACACGGTTCTGTTGAGTAATCTCTTGAAGAGATCGGTGACAGTTTAGTGCTAGTTCAGAATTGAACGAGTTGAAGCCAAGAGATTTTATGGCAGCTTGGCTGTCGCTGAAGATAAAAATTTCTTTGCCTAGCTGCGGCTTCCATTATGGCTGCAACTTCTGTCTGGAATACACTGCAGTGGTCGGGTAGTCTGAATGAGAGCTGGAGGTCAAGGTCCCTTGAGTATACTCCACCTCCAACTCTACCGTTTAGCTTGGAGCCGTCCGTGTATATGGAAATACTGCTGCCCATAGCAAGGCACTTATCCGACTCCGTCCAGGCATCCCTGCTGGGTATGTTTATTTTGTTGTTGTTGTTGTTGTTGTTGTAGCAATGCTCGCCCACCTAATAGCCGCGACCGATCACAAATTGTCATCAATATCCTCTAACGGGAGTCCAAGGAAACTTGCCGTTTCAACAGGGGTGGACCATAAGGAAAGGGGTGTTAGAGGCGTTGGTTCCACATTACAATTGAAGAGATGGTTGGTGTCATGTGGGGACACATTGCAAGCGGGGCATACATTTTGTATGTCGGGGTTGATTCTGGATAGGTAAGAGTTTAACCTGTTACAGTATCCAGAACGAAGTTGAGCAAGAGTGGGAAGATTGAAGACATGCGCTAAATATTTGAACCCAACCCCTCTTTCCCTAGGTTTTTAAGCATCGGCATGGCTATGCCGTCTGGGCCCACTGCTTTGGATGGTTTAGCACGACCAATGGCGTCCTCAACCTCTTTAGCGGTGATGGTGATTGGTGACGCGCTGAATTTGTGTTTATGTGCGCGTCTATTGGCTCTCCGTCTATCTTTGTCGACCGTAGGATGCATTATATATTGTCGGCAGAAAGCGCTCGCGCATTTTTTCGCGTCCGACAGCACTTTGTCGCCAAAGGCGATGGAAACTTTGTCTTTGTGCTTAGTCGGATTCGATAGGGACTTTACGGTGGACCAAAGTTTACCCACACCGGTAGAGAGGTTACAACCTCTTAGGTGCTCCTCCCATTTCGCCCGCTTGTGTTCATCTACAAGCAATCTGATGCGTTGGTTTATATCCCTTATTTGGGGGTCGCCTGGATCAAGCTGTCTTATAAGGTCACGTTCTCTCGCTAAATTTGCGGCCTCCGCCGGGAAGTGGGGCCGGATTTCGGGAATTCTCCCGGCGGGAATGAAATGTGCCGAGGCGGATTTAATGACCTTACGGAAGGCACGCTCCCCTTGGCGGGCATCAGTCGGGATAGGGAGGGCAGCTAGGCGGCTGTCTGTAAAGGATTTATATTCTTCCCACTTTCCTTTTTTGAAGTTTATGAAAGTGCGTTTTTCAGTGACGATGAAGTCGGCGTTACGCTCAAGCGAAATAAGTATGGGCAGGTGGTCTGATGCCAATGTTACCATCGGCTGCCAGTTGACGCAGTTTACGAGTTCTGCGCTCACGATTGAGATATCTGGCGAGCTGTGACAGCTTCCTACCATACGTGTGGGGGCGTCTCCGTTTATTGTGCAGAACGTCGTTTCTTCTATTTGATCCGCCAACATCTCACCCCTACTGTCCGCCCGCAAGTTTGAATGCCATAGATCATGATGGGCATTGAAATCGCCTAAGATAATGCGATTGTTGCCAGTGAGTAAGGCCCTGATATTAGGGCGGTATCCACTGGGGCAACAGGTGGCAGGAGGGATGTAGATGTTGATGATTTCTAGGTTTGCATCGCCTGACCGGACAGATAGGCCTTGACGTTCTGAAGTTGGTTTATTTTAAAGTTGGTTTCCGCAACTGTTGTGGTCGCACAGCGATCCGTGCTAGGAGGAAGAAAACTGTATTTGTTTAGTATACTTGAGTGTCCTGTGGTCTTGTTGTTCCAACACGACAACTCCCTTAGACGCAGGGCTGACGTTGCCGCTGCTCGATGACCAGCTAGATCCAATGGAAGGATGTCAAGAATGACCTGAAGAGCTTCGCTAGGCGTTGTTCTTAGAGCCCCGCTTATACTTATCATGCTGGATCTGTGGACTTTACCCAACAAGTTTAGGTTTGACGCCTTGCTCAAGGCTGGCCAACATACGACTACCCCATACAGCAGTAAAGGTCTGATAATCGCGGTGTAAATTCATCTGCATATGTTGGGGGTGAGTCCCCATTTTTTGCCAATGGCTCTTTTACACGTATAGAATGCAATGTACGCTTTCTTTTGTCGCTGAATAACGTTGTCCTTCCAGTTCAACTTTTTTTCTAAAACTACGCCTAGAAACGTGGCCTTATCTGCCAGGCTTAGGCGCACCCCATTTAGTTCTGGTAGGTTTAACGATGGTATTTTGTATCGTTTGGTATATAAGACAAGCTCAACTTTACCGGAATTGACGCTGTGTCCACATCGGGAAGCCCACAGGGAAACCTCTCGCAATGCTCCCTGCATCAAGTCGCATAAAGTTTGAGGGAACTTGCCTCTGTAGACAATCATCAGCATATGCCACAACCTTCCTGCTCCCCCAACTAGTATCTCTTAATAGCGAGTTTACCATTAGGTTCCATAGTAGAGGGGAGAGGACACCACCCTGGGGCGTGCCCCTTGCGACAAATCGTGTTATATCAACCTTCCCCAGTGAGGAAAGCACTTTCCTTCCCCTGAGCAGTTGATCAATCAGTTCCACAAGGAGTCTATTTACGTCCAGACCAGTTAAAGCATTGTTAACGGCGTCTGGACTTATATTGTTGAATGCTCCTTCAATGTCTAGGAAGACCACAAGACAATAATCCTTTTCGAACAAGGATGTTTCTATAGTAGAGACTAGGCTGTGAAGCGCAGTCTCCGCAGATTTACCTTTGGTGTACGCGTGTTGATAGCCCGAAATGAGGTTCCTATCCATGTTTGTAGTGAGAAAATCGCTAACTATACTCTCTAGGGTCTTGAGTACGAAGGATGAAAGACTGATAGGTCTGTAGTCCTTCGGCTCGTAGTGAGAGGCTATGCCTGCCATAGGAATGAATATGACCGTGGCGCTCCTCCATGCAGACGGAATATAGTTCAGAGCCAAACAAGCGGTATATATGTGCCGCAGCCAGTTGGCTGATAACTCCAAAGAGTAGATAAGTTGAGCGGGGACAATCCCGTCTGGCCCAGCAGCCTTAAAAGGTTTAAAGCTTTTAACTGCCCACCTCACCCTCTCTTCAGTGATGGGTATATTAACAGCTTGGTTTGCTGCAGGTACTTCCGGTGCGTTGATCATATTTCCCGGGAAATGTGTGTCCAGGAGCAGCTCTAGGGTTTCCCCTTCTGTGCTGGTCCAGGTACCTTTCGGTCTCCGCAGAAAGCTAATAGCTGTTTGCGTCTTAGAAAGCACGCACTGTAGCCTTGATGTGTCAACGACACTTTCGACTCCGGTGCAGAAATTTCTCCATGAATTTCTCTTCGCTTGTCTTAGGACTTTTTTGTAGGTCCTTAGTTTGTCCTTGTATTCTAGCCATTGTGATCCGTTATCAAGGAATTTGGCTTTGTTAAACTGTTCTCTACAGGATTTACGAAGTAGGTCCAGATAATGGGACCACCAGTGAGGTTTACGCTTACCGCGTGGTTTTGGCATTGGACAAGCCTGTTCTAAGGTATTTGAGAATGCCGATGTGAAGGTTTCTACCAGACCCTCTAGCTCCTCCGTTGATGAGGGGTTTTGTGGGGGCAGTGCTGGTAGTTCTCTTGCTAACAGCTCATTATGTAGTTCCCAGTTTGTATTACGTGGGTTACGTCTCGCAATGAGGTGATCGACGAAGAACTCTAACATTAATTCAATATACCGGTGGCCTGAAAAACACTCGCTACAAATAGTGAGATCAATAACCTCTTTACGGTTTTTAGTAATAAAAGTTGGTTCATTACCTACATTGCAAACTACCAGGTTAGTTGTTAAAAGGTAATCAAAAAGTGACTCGCCACGAGTGTTAATGTCGGAACTACCCCACTGCACGTGGTGGACGTTTGCGTCTGTCCCGATTAGCAGATGGCCTTTGCTTGAGTCGGCCACCAGATCCTTTACCGTCTTTTGCGGAGGAGGTTCCTCTGCGTCGTACGGCATATAAACGGAGGCTAGCGTTAATTGGGTGCCTCCGCTTGCCAAGGTGGCCGCTGTAACGTCACCATTGCTATAATTAGGTAAGAGAAAGATATTTAGCTCAGACTTTACTAAAATGCAGGTTCTAACTTTACTTTCATCTGCAGCTCGGATGAGCTTAAACCCAATGGCCCCCAATCCGCAAATCCTTGAGTTGTTCACCCAGGGTTCTTGGATAAGGACCACGTCGACGTCTTCTTTAGAAAGGCGACTGATGAAAGCAGCCGAGGCTGCCTTACTTTTGTGCAGGTTTATCTGGAGCAACCTCAGCATGAGCTTGCTCAGACTCCCCTACCTCCATCACCGTGATGTTGGGATCCTCTCCATCGCTATCCAGTAGAGCATCCTCCATCGACAAATTGCCCAGAGCCCCTGCGCAATTTGACGAGGCGGAAACCAGGCTTTCGGCGTCGGAGATTTCCGCTTCCACTTCGGGTGCCTCAATGTCCGTGTCCAAAGAGGCACTCGAAAGGGATGCGCCCTGTGCGTCCCCACGGTATACGTGAATTACGACCCCGCCGAGGCCTTAAAACACTCTTCCTGTGATCTGTCTAAGGGGCTCGAGAGCTTCCTTATTCAAGGCTTACAAGGCCTGTCTCCTAAGTCCTACAGCGTCCTCGACTTGGATGACACTCCAGTCCTGCGTTGGGAGAGCCGGGTTCATCAGTTGCAGCATCCTGAGAATTTTCTCAGTTTCTGCTGGAACTGTTGGAACCCATGCCATGGCCCTTGGCCGAGCCGGAATGTCCTCCAAGCCGACGACCTCAATAATCACCCCGGGATAGACTTGTACCCGCTTTGCGGCTGCTGCCTTGTGCAGCGCAACAGACCTAGCGCCCTCGCAAGCGAGTACCTTGATTTGGCCCTGGCACCATCCTGCATCAGAACCTCGCGGCGGACTACCCGGATAATCCATCAGCACGTCGAGAACGGCGTTACCGTTTCCCTTGGTCCAGGATTCCTATAAGGATCCGGCCCTTGGCTACCTCGGCAAAGATGAGTTTGGCTACCGCGGGGTGATTCTGGTGCCTTTTCGGCGGTGGTTTAATATCCTCGTCGGACCTTTTACGCTTGTATGGGGGCTGGAGAACGCCGAAAATTCGGCAGTAGAGCTCGCGCCCTTTCCACCGAATTCCTGGCGTTCTCTGACAGCGTTTCCAGCGGAACGCCCTCATACCTTGACAGGACTTTTGCAGCTCTTCTCTTGTTCCTGTGGAACGATCCCTTATGGGACTCTTCTTAAGAAGATGATGTCTTCTTTATGGCTGCTTTTTCCTTTGGCTCAGTGTGACCAAATCGTGGGACCCCTGTCACAGCCGTGGGGAGAACAGTCGCCGTACTGGCGTCAGACGGGCGCCCAGCATTAGCAGGCGCATCAGTGTTCGCCGTTGCCAGCGCAACTACCTTCGCCGCCATACTGGTGCTTGCCCCCGTCAGATCACCTAAGACCGTATTGACTGAGGTTGCCCTCTTGTCGTCCATGGGGAGCCGACCCGTCGTTTCCAACGCAGTCCCTCCCCCGGTTGAAGTAGTTGTTGCGGCCCTGTTTTCCCTTGGCTCGGAGTGGCCAGGTCCAGAGACCCCAGCCACAGCCGTGGGAAAAATGGTTGCCGTTCCGGCGCTTGGTCGGTGTCCGGCAACAGCAGGTACGTCAAGGTTCGCCGTTGCCAGCGCAACTCCCTTCGCCGCCATACTAGTGCCGACCCCCACCAAGTCGCTGTTCCCTGTAGCATTGGTAGCCCTCCTAGTTCACTAGGGCGTATGGATACCTTTGGTGCTGTCCTTTTCCCTGTGGAGGAGGGCGAAGTTTCTTTTTTAATTTGTTTTTTATTCATCTTGTTCGTACGACCCCTTGCTAAACGAAGCCAGCTTAGGGTCAACTTATTGAAAAGGGGGAAAAGTGTTGTCCGCCACGGCAGAGCCCATTTCTACTCTCTGAGGCTGCCCGGTGTCAGAGAGGCTCCGCACAAATACAGCCAGATCAACCTCCCGGCTGCAAACCATTCAATGGCACGGTGCCGCATTACACCCTGGATTGGGAGGGGGCAGATCTTGGTCATCGCTCACCCTAAGACTAGGCCACCGCAGTCATGGAGATCCATATGAACCTGCATCCTACTGGGTGACATAGTCCGTGGTCAGCGACTAAGCCCTCGCATCGCGGCAAGATGTCTGTCCTTCGCGAGGGAAGTGATGACTATACAAAAAAACAAAAACTATTCACGGATACTTAAAATCTAAAAAAATTATAACTTTGTTATGGTTGTGTGTTTGAAATAAATTTGAAATTTATAGGTTTAGTAGGCACTGACTTACCAATATTACAGTTAATACTTATATAATTATTTGTTGATCCTGTGTCGACTAAGATTGTAACGGGTGTGCCTGTAAGACCGCACTTTGTTTGAATGCAGGGCAGCCCGTTTATTCACCTAAAAAAGTACTTCCGCTTTCGTACTGTTTTTCGAGGTGAGATATAGTAGATTCTGCCACTGTTTGATGCGTTTGATTGATCCTCTGCTGCTTATGTTGATTGAAGTTTTGCGAGGATGGATTTCTTTCCCTTTTGAAAGGATTCTGGTATCCCTGTTGGTGTTGAGTAGGACGTATAAACTGCCTAGAGCTGTCTATTTCCATAGGTATCGGTTTATTTATACGCTCGTGGTGTGGAGTAAAATTGTTGCGTTGCACTTGTATCCCTGGATTATATCTAGGGCGTTCATTTCGTTGAGGAAAGCGTTCTTCTCCCGAGTGACTTCTTGATTGTTGGACATACTTTGCTGAGTTTCAAATTGTTGGTTATGGTTGTCGTGGTAGATTGTGCTGGCAATAGCATATGCATGCTTTAATTCCTTTGGGTTGTGGCTGTACAAGGTTCCACTTGTGTATCTGCTATTCAGTCCCATAATGAATGTTCGAACGGCTTCTTGGTTAGCATATGTCTTCATGGCTTCGCTGTTTTGTTCATGCGACACTTCAATTTTTGAAAGCGCAAGATTAAGTGCTTTATTAATTTCGCTGTGTGTTGTCTAATAACACATACAAAGGTCTTTGGTCCGCAAATTTATAGTCCAATCGATTTATAATCGAATAGAAGTTTAATTTCGTGTTATGATTGCTTAGTATGTCGGCTGCTGTTCCTGTAACTTTCGTGCGGATGATGTCTACTGCGCTATAATACCTAGGATGTCCTGTGAACGCTTTGATGTCATCCATAAACTTCCAGACTTGCGATCTCCATGAGCGATACAAGTTTTTATCCCCATCAAACTTGGGTAAAGCTTTGAACAACTCCAAATCGATATCTTTGGCGTCTGTTATTGTAAGAGGGATTTCTTCGTGTTGTGTAATGGTGGTGATATTGTCGAAGGCTGTTTGGTTTTCGTTTATAGTATTAAGCTCCTGTCTTAGGGTAGTTACTTGTAAGGTTTGTTGTTGGAACTGTTGTGTTAGTACATCAATTTGTGCTCTTAGCTGTGCTGATTCGGCCATATCTCTTGTGTTTTCGCTTCTTTGACGCCTTAGAAAGGAGGATTCGGATTTGCTCGCACGTCCTTTGGAAGAATAGCCAGATAGGAATGCTTTTATTCCACGCTGATCCAGTTTGTTCTGTTTCTGTCACAACAACTTCTTCGGAAGTCGGTAATATTGTTCCCCTTTTTCAGGAACAGTTTTTTTTTTATTTAGTGTTTCGCTTTTTCAGAAACTGGATTTTTGTCTTTCTCCAAGACCGTGGATTTTTTATTTTCCTATATTTCGAGGATTTTGGCATTTAGGTGACAAAACGTATTGTCATCCCGGTTGAGCCCCCAGTTATTTGAATAGAATAGAGTAAAGAAATATATTATATGCTGCAAAGTCACGTTCTTTCTTTATTAATGGGAATTCAATACTGATCTACATTTTGTATACTTAGGGCTATTTATAATACTAGGATGCGGCGGCAGATTTGCAGTGGAAAATTGTTTATCAGTCCTTATCCTTTGCTTAGGTTATTTACTAATATTTATCTATTGTTCAGGTTGTTTATCAGTACTTATCCATTGTTTAGGTTATTTACTAATACTCATCTATTGTTAAGGTTGATTATCAGTCCTTATGCATTGCTTGTGTTATTTACTAATACTTATCTATTGTTAAGGTTGTTTACTATTACTTATCTGTTGTTTGTTGGTGGAAAATTCCGTTTCGGTTGCTGCCTGATACGGTTTGTATCGATAATGCATTCGCTGCATGTTATAACGTGTTATGTGGCGACGTCAGCGGTGGCGTTGTAACCATTCCTTAACTCGCGCACACAAGCACCCCAATTACCATCACCGCCAAAGAGGTTGAAGATGCCATCGTTCATGATAAACCATCTAACACAGTGGGCCCAGACGGCATAGCCATGCCGTTGCTTAAAAACCTAGGCAAAGATGGATTCAATTATCTGTCGCATTTCTTCAACTTGTCCCTATCCACCTCGTCATCCCCGAAAAATGGAAAATGGCCAGGATGTTTCCGCTATTAAAGCCTGGGAAACCAGCTAACATAGGAGATTCTTATCGTCCGATATCTCTCTTATCACCAGTAGCCAAGACACTTGATGCCATTCTGCTTCCCTATTTTAATGCAAATTTGCAACTTGCCAATCATCAGCATGGCTTCCGAAAATTACATAGCACTACCACCGCGCTAAACGCCATTAACACTCAGATAAATTGCGGATCAAATCAAAACCCCTACCATAGGACAGTACTCGGTTACACTTACAACAGATACACAAAAAAGTGAATACCACTAGCGAAACAAGTAATTACTTCTTCTTAAGATTTGTGAAACTTCACATAAATTTGTTTAAGGAAAAAATCAAGCAGAAGGTCTTAAGCAAAAACAACTGCTCAATATTTATTAACATGCTAAATTAATTTTAAAATTAAAAAAGTTAAAAAAAAAAACGAATTTAAAATGTAACAAGTAAGGAAGGTTAAGTTCGGGTGTAACCGAACATTACATACTCAGTTGAGAGCTATGGTGACAACATAAGGGAAAATAACCACGTAGGAAAATGAACCGAGGGAAACCCTGGAATGTGTTTGTATGACATGTGTATCAAATGAAAGGCATTAAAGAGTATTTTATGAGGGAGTGGGCCATAGTTCTATAGGTGGACGCCATTTAGGGATATAGCCATAAAGGTGGATCAGGTTGACTCTAGAATGCGTTTGTACGATATGGGTATCAAATGAAAGGTGTTAATGAGTATTTTAAAAGGGAGTAACCCTTAGTTCCATAGGTGGACGCCGTTTCGAGATATCGCCATAAAGGTGGACCAGGGGTGACCCTAGAATTTGTTTGTACAATATGGGTATCAAAAGAAAGGTGTTAATGAGTATTTTAAAAGGGAGTGATGCTTAGTTCCACAGGTGGACGCCGTTTCGAGATATCGCCATAAAGGTGGACCAGGTGTGACCCTAGAATTTGTTTGTACGATATGGGCATCAAATTAAAGGTATTAAGGAGGGTTTTAAAAGGGAGTGGTGGTAGTTGTATAGGTGGTCGCCTTTTCGAGATAACGCCATAACGGTGGACCAGGGGTGACTCTAGAATGCGTTTGTACGATATGGGTATCAAATGAAAGGTGTTAATGAGTATTTTAAAAGGGAGTAATCCTTAGTTCCATAGGTGGACGCAGTTTCGAGATACCGCCATAAAGGTGGACCAGGGGTGACCCTAGAATTTGTTTGTACAATATGGGTATCAAAAGAAAGGTGTTAATGAGTATTTTAAAAGGGAGTGATGCTTAGTTCCAGAGGTGGACACCGTTTCGAGATATCGCCATAAAGGTGGACCAGGTGTGACCCTAGAATTTGTTTGTACGATATGGGTATCAAATTAAAGGTATTAATGAGGGTTTTAAAAGGGAGAGGTGGTAGTTGTATAGGTGGTCGCCTTTTCGAGATATCGCCATAAAGGTGGACCAGGGGTGACTCTAGAATGCGTTTGTACGATATGGGTATCAAATGAAAGGTGTTAAAGAGTATTTTATGAGGGAGTGGGCCATAGTTCTTTAGGTGGACGCCATTTACGGATATAGCCATAAAGGTGGATCAGGGTTGACTCTAGAATGCTTTTGTACGATATGGGTATCAAATGAAAGGTGTTAATGAGTATTTTAAAAGGGAGTAATCCTTAGTTCCATAGGTGGACGCCGTTTCGAGATACCGCCATAAAGGTGGACCAGGGGTGACCCTAGAATTTGTTTGTGCAATATGGGTATCAAAAGAAAGGTGTTAATGAGTATTTTAAAAGGGAGTAATCCTTAGTTCCATAGGTGGACGCCGTTTCGAGATATCGCCATAAAGGTGGACCAGGGGTGACCCTAGAATTTGTTTGTACAATATGGGTATCAAAAGAAAGGTGTTAATGAGTATTTTAAAAGGGAGTGGGCCTTAGTTCTATAGGTGGACGCCGTTTCGAAATATCGCCATAAAGGTGGACCAGGGTGACTCTAGAATGTGTTTGTACGATATGGGTATCAAATTAAAGGTATTAATGAGAGTTTTAAAAGGGAGTGGTGGTAGTTGTATATGTGAAGGCGTTTTCCAGATCGCGACCAAAATGTGGACCAGGGTGACACAGAACATCATCCGTTGGATACCGCTAATTTATTTATATATGTAATACCTGCCAAGATTTTAAGGGTTTTTTATTTCGCCCTGCGGAACTTTTTCATTTTCTTCTACTTAATATGATAGGTGTCACAACCATTTTATAAAGTTTTTTCTAAAGTTATATTTCGTGTCAATAAACCAATCCAATTACCTCACCATGTTTCATCCCTTTTTTCGTATTTGGTATAGAATGATGGCATTTTTTTCATTTTTCGTAATTTTCGATATCGAAAAAGTGGGCGTGGTCATTGTCGGATTTCGTTCATTTTTCATACCAAAATAAAGTGAGTTCAAGTAAGTACGTGAACTAAGTTCATTAAAGATATGTCGATTTTTGCTCAAGTTATCGTGTTAACGGCCATGCGGAAGGACAGACGAACGACTGTGTATAAAAACTGGGCGTGGCATAAACCGATTTCGCCCGTTTTCACAGAAAACAGTTAACATCATAAAATCTATGCCCCTACCAAATTTCAAAAGGATTGGTTAATTTTTGTTCGACTTATGGAGTTAAAAGTATCCTAGACAAATTAAATGAAAAAGGGCGGAGCCACGCCCATTTTGAAATTTTCTTTTATTTTTGTATTTTGTTGCACCATGTCATTACTGTAGTTGAATAATGTTGACATAATTTAGTTATATACTGTAAAGATATTAAATTTTTTGTTAAAATTTTACTTTAAAAAATTTTTTTTTTTAAAGTGGGCGTGGTCCTTCTCCGATTTTGCTAATTTTTATTAGGCGTACATATAGTAATAGGAGTAACGTCCCTGCCAAATTTCATCATGATATCTTCAACGACTGACAAATTACAGCTTGCAAAAGTTTTAAATTACCTTCTTTTAAAAGTGGGCGGTGCCACACCCATTGTCCAAAATTTTACTAATTTTCCATTCTGCGTCATAAATTCAACTCATCTACCAAGTTTCGTCGCTTTATCTGTCTTTGGTAATGAATTATCGCACTTTTTCGGTTTTACGAAATTTTCGATATCGAAAAAGTGGGCGTGGTTATAGTCCGATATTGTTCATTTTAAATAGTGATCTGAGATGAGTGCTCAGGAACCTACATACCAAATTTCATCAAGTTACCTCAAAATTTACTCAAGTTATCGTGTTAACGGCCATGCGGAAGGACAGACGGACGACTGTGTATAAAAACTGGGCGTGGCATCAACCGATTTCGCCCGTTTTCACAGAAAACAGTTAACATCATAAAATCTATGCCCCTACCAAATTTCAAAAGGATTGGTTAATTTTTGTTCGACTTATGGCGTTAAAAGTATCCTAGACAAATTAAATGAAAAAGGGCCGAGCCACGCCCATTTTGAAATTTTCTTTTATTTTTGTATTTTGTTGCACCATGTCATTACTGGAGTTGAATGTTGACATAATTTACTTATATACTGTAAAGATATTAAATTTTTTGTTAAAATTTTACTTAAAAAAAAAATTTTTTTTTAAAGTGGGCGTGTTCCTTCTCCGATTTTGCTAATTTTTATTAGGCGTACATATAGTAATAGGAGTAACGTCCCTGCCAAATTTCATCATGATATCTTCAACGACTGACAAATCACAGCTTGCAAAAATTATAAATTACCTTCTTTTAAAAGTGGGCGGTGCCACGCCCATTGTCCAAAATTTTACTAATTTTCTATTCTGCGTCATAAATTCAACTCATATACCAAGTTTCGTCGCTTTATTTGTCTTTGGTAATGAATTATCGCACTTTTTCGGTTTTACGAAATTTTCGATATCGAAAAAGTGGGCGTGGTTATAGTCCGATATCGTTCATTTTAAATAGCGATCTGAGATGAGTGCTCAGGAACCTACGTACCAAATTTCATCAAGTTACCTCAAAATTTACTCAAGTTATCGTGTTAACGGACGGACGGACGGACGGACATGGCTCAATCAAATTTTTTTTCGATCCTGATTATTTTGATATATGGAAGTACAACCAACCGTTATCCAATCAAACTTAATATACTCTGTGAGCTCTGCTCAACTGAGTATAAAAAGCAATGAACTTAAAAATTTAGTGGTAGTCTATTTATTTCAATATTTAGGGCTAAGGGTAAATTAAGTATTTGAAAAGAAGATTTTCTTCAGTATTTTAGGCAAGTAAGCGAAATTATGAACTGAATTATGTGATGAATGTTTGCAAATATGTATGTAAATTTAAAATTATTGAATTCAGGATTTTAATTCTGTAATAATTAGACAAATATATTTTGAATTTGATAGTTAAATTTTGATACAATAAACAATATTATATGTCGACTGCTGAGTGGAATACCTCGGCTGCTAGTTCGAAAACACCCTATTTTAGAATTTGTTTGAAAAACGCTATGCTTCTGAAATATGGCGCTTTCAAACTGGCAGCCGAGATATTCCACTCAGCAGTCACTATACTTATAAATAAATGTATATACATTAACCTGGGTCGAGTTTTTTGTTTTTTTCGAAAAACTGTTATCGACAACGTTTTTAGTGGGCATTTTTGGGTCGGACAGGGTATACATATAAGAAAGACAAGGTCATGAAAAAAACCTTAAAAATAAAAAACAGAAAAAAACAAACAAAAAATTTCGCTGGCTAGAAAATTATGTTTTTGGATATGAGTAGTGGGACTTTTTTCCTGAGCCCAAATCCTATCGAAAAATCGATGCCGCGATATCGGTTAATAAATAGACCCAGTCTAATATACATACATGATGTCAACAAATTTAAATGAATTTTATGAATTAATTATAATTTTGTCAATTGTGCAATACAGTACCTGTACAGCATACAAAACGCTTATTTTAATAAAGTATACAAGTTTTATTTTACTTCTGTTATAGTATTCAGCGTTACCGGGGCCATTGGGAAAACCATTCTATTTTGCGATAGGTCGCTGTCCATCAGCTAAAAGTGACTACATTAGGAATGGTCTTTCCGAATGAATAAGATAAAGAAAATTGAGGATAGGGTAGCGGCCTTTGTTCAATCGTTCTTATATCTTTTGTTCCTAAATGCCCACCGCATCGGAAGTCCGCAGGCCTGCTTTGCAATCCTTAATAGTGAATATCCTATCCTGACGTTGCAGATCATGTGGCGCACAGGAGCTGGCTGGCTCCAGTCAAAGAAAACTAGCGGTTCCAACAAGGTTCGACCACAAAAAGGAAAACGACAGTTATGAATGCCAGAATACCAGGCCTGCAGCTTTCGTCAGTGTGTGTTACTAAAGTCCGGCGACCATACTGGCGACGCATAGCACCTGATCGACTGGCCAACTGCCTCGTACTTTATCTTGCAACTACCAAGTGATTTAAGGATTTTTCGACAGACGTTGTCCTCTCTGAATTTTGGTTTGCCTAAAATGTCTAAAATCATTACCAAGACGTTTCCATCTCTCTATTCCTCAAGCTCTCTCATTTCCCTATTTCTACTATTGCCTTTACTATCTACCTTTTATCTCGACCCCAATTTAGGTCAACATCTCCGGAGCAGAATAAGATATTGAAATAAAAACCATCATTTGTTCATATCTTTCGTTTGAAACTCATATCGTTAAAAGAAAACAAAAATCCTTGGGGGTACACCTGGTGTATATATAGCTTCCTATCTCCAGAGCAGGGTATATAAACCTTCGTTGTATGGTCTCCTGGGTCCATATTTAAGTAGATATCTGCAGGCCCTGGTTTCCCAAAAGTATGGAATATATTTAGATAGGCTCTCGCATATCTAACATATATACATACAAAATTCGGTTCAGTAATTTCTGAAGGAGTTGTTCCAGTAAAGCCATGAATTGAGATTATCTATATATATAAAAAGAAGTGTACATTTTGATTGTCACTCCATAACTCGAGAACGGATAGAAAGATTGTCATGAAAATTTTTAAGATACAGGAAGGAGAGATGGTGGTTAGTTGATTTTGAAATCCCAAATCGGTTTAGCCATTCTTGAGTTATGATTTTTTTTTAGAAAAATGCTATATAAAAGAAAGTCGTGTTAGTTACACTACGCATAAAATTGGTGTAGAGGTAGCTTATAACCAGGGAACGGACATACGATACTATTTATCCCGTTCTGGCTAGGGTCTTGAGATCAAAACGTGGACCTGGGTAATCCTGGGATGTGTTTGTACAATATGGGCATCAAATGGAATCTGTTTATGAGTACTTTGATACTGATTATTTTTCGTACCCCTGGGTGACTCGGGTCTCGAGATATAGGCCAAAACGTGGACCCGGGCACCCCTAGAATGTGTTTATACAATATGGATATCAAATGAAAGCTGTTGATGAGTGCTTTAGTACAGGGTAGTTTTCATACCTATTGGTGACTAAGGTATCGAGATATAAGGCCAAAACGTGGACCCGGGCACCCCTAGAATGTGTTTATATAATATGGAATAAAATGTTTTTGGATTGGAAGAGATCCGATGCTTAATCTTCATCAGATAATTCTTATAGCATCTTATCTGTAGCCAGATAATTTGAAACGCTTGAAGTAGCGTGTTTTTTTTTTGTTTTTTAGATAATTAAGTTCTTAGAGCTCCAAGCAGTAGCTGGAGATGCTGAGGAGGTTTTGGAAAAAGGCACACATTTGGGGAATATCGCATGTAAAACGTTGGTGAAATGAACGGAGCTCGCTTCAATATCTCCGTCGTACTCAGGCCACTTTATTTTAGAGACTTCGTCGATAAGTAAAGACCAATTGGCCTTTCTAAACAGAAACCGGCGGGAAGACGCATTCGGATCGGTAGTATACCGCACGGGTAATCTAAGACAATCCAGGTAAATTGAAAGTGCTGGATGATAAACATCCTCAGGCAATACCACTGGATCACATCGAGTAACAGAACAATTCGATTTGTCGTCTGAAAAAATCAAATCAAGATATTTGCCAAATTTATTATGAATTCTGTTAAGTTGATAAAGACCAATGTCTGCAAGGTCATTTAAAAACTCGTAGAATACAACATTACAAGCAGTGGGAACTAGCATTCCGTCAATAAAATTCCACGACACAAAGGGCAGATTAAAATCGCCAGCCACTAAGACAGAATCAACAGACCCTGACATAGCAGATATAAATTTCAATAGGGAAGAATGTTTTAAGTATATAGAAATATCTGACTGGGGCGGAATATAAGACGCAACAAAATATTTATAAGTAGATAAAAGTTTAACTCGCACGCAGAGGATTTCAACATCAGAAGAATCATCGAAGTACACTTCCTCAGCAGAGAACCTGGTGTGTACGGCGATTAACACGCCTCCACCAACTCTGTTTCGTCGGTCTTTCCCAAAGATCTCATAAGAATCTGCTAATATCTCAGAGTTAAACACAGTTGGTTTCAACCAAGTCTCAGTAAAAACCAAAACGTCATAACAGAGTTCATGACTATGGAGAAAAAGATCAACTAGTTTAGTATTTAGACCCATAACATTCTGATAATAGACGTTGAGGCCATTATGAAAGGTGTCAGACAAATCTATGACTCCGCGGGAATTTCTACATCTTTTCGAAAAAAAAACGGAAGGGCTTAATGTATATATTATTGGGCCAAAGAGAAGCATTGAAAAGTTTGCTATATTCACTTTCAATCACTCGAACTTTAAAACCGACTCTCACTAAAGTGTACATTTCTCAAATTACGCGCAGATATTTCGCCGTCTCAGACCACAATTCAGAGTGGCCAAATACAGAAATATAGATGAAAACAATTAACATTTTTTCAATTCTTTGCTTTAGCACTTGACTGCTAAAACGGGCCCAAAATGTTAAGAGCTGTATCGAAAGAGGCGGTTGGTTGCCAGGGATCGTAGTCCGGTGGGTGAACATCAATATTATAACAGTTCAATTAAAAAAAAAAAAACAGTTTACATATAATATATACGTCGTATGTTAGGTACGTTTCCATAAGCTTGCATGAGTTTCAATTTTGACAGCGCACGTACGCCGTACGTTGATTGGTTGATTGAAAAAAACTAAGATTAAGCAAATGTTTGTGCTAACTACCTTTTAGTTTTTAATAATACTAATCTATAGTCTATTATTAATGATACCGAAACACGTCTTTCGATATTTTCGCAATTTTTTGAACGTGCTTTGGCAGTAAAATTAAGAATTATATATTAAAACCAAATTTTTTTTGGATATTATGTTTTCTTTTCTATGCTTTTAAGAAAAAATTAACAGCAGCAACCCTTGCCGCGTTTGTGATTTGCAACGCTGATTAAATATGGTTGGTAAAGAGGAATAGAAGTAGCAATTTATCAGTCAAACTAACCACCGCTGTATAGCTAAAGCTTACTTCGAAATGGATCTATCTGCGCAGCTATGGCAGGTTGTCTGAAAAATTGTCTACTTACTATTCCAAAAACAAAATACAATTTTTCAATTATAGAAAAATTAAAAAAACCATAATTATCATTAAAAAGAATTATTGTTCTGGCCTTGAGCTTGAATCGAACCTTGAATCCTTTATCAATAGGCCGATAAAATGAAAACAATTCTTAAAATATTACAGATAACACTGGTCAACAGTGATTTTGGTGCAGCTCTACTTGTAACCAAATTTGGTAGTACTCGGTACCCTGATAAAAACTGTATACTTACTTTTTAATGCTACGTACAGTTTTCTAGATAGGATCAAGAACCCCTTTTTAAGAGGTTAAGGCATGTATGGCCCCATAACTTTGTTTCTGTTTATTCTATCAACACAGTTTTGATTTCGTTGAAAAGAGTACATTTCGTTGTTAATATATCTTCATAAACGTCAGAGAAATTGCAAAAATAATGTGAAAAATTCAATTTTTTGTTAAATTTTTTCATTTTTAATCACGGTTTTCTCCAATAATTTGTCAACCAGTGCATATGTAAATTATTTTAAAACAATCTATTAATTCTGTTTTCAAAGACATATGACTTTTTTTATATCCGCGTAGATCTTCCTAATATATTATATTTTAGTAAATTTTTACTGTAAAAAAAAAAAACATTTGTTATTTATTTTATTATTTACATAAAAACTTTCGTTTACGTGATTTTCGTGGATGAGGTATGGCAAGCCAATCACGTTGCATTCCCCAGCAGTAGTCAGGCATCATATGCTGATCCCTTCGGCCTTGGTACCTCTCTTCCATAGTTTTTAGGTTCTGGTGAAACCGTTCGCCTTGTTCTTCGCTATAGGAACCAATATTCTCCGGAAACTGGACAAGGTGGCTGTGGAGATAATGGACTTTGATGGACATGTTACATCCTATGTTTATGTAATTCTCTAGCATGTTGTTAACAATATCAGAGTAGTTACTTGACTTGTGATTTCCCAGAAAGTTTTTAGTAACTTCAACAAACGAATTCCACGCAAGCAGTTCCAAACTGGTCATTGAATTTCAAAAATCAGTATCGTTTATCAACTTTCTTATCTGTGGGCCATCAAAAATAACCGCTTTTATTTTTTCTATGCTTAGCCTAGGAAATTTTCTCGTTATGTAAAGAAAACATTCTCCATTTTTATCTAACGCCTTCACAAATTGTTTCATTAGACCCAGTTTAATGTGTAAGGGTGGCAAAATAATTGAATCTCTTGTAACTAAAGGTGGGTTTATCACATTCTGCTTTCCTATTTCCAACATCTCACGTACAGGCCAGTCGCTCTCTGTCCAGTGTTGGTGCTTGGCACGACTCTACCACAGGCAATAAAAACATGGGTATTTGGTGTATCCACTTTGTTGTCCTAACAAAAAGTTAACCATCTTTCATCATCATCATCATCCTCCTCAACTCCTATTGGAGCATAGGGCCTCGACCACCGACTTAAATCTTATTCTGTTAGGTGCAGTTCTTGTGATGTCATTCCACGTATATACTGCGTCTTCGAGTTCTTTATCCACAGTTCTGCGCCAAGTTTTCGCAGGTGCACCAGGTCGTCGGCTTCCTTGTGGATTCCATCGCAATGCTTGTCTGGCTATATTTGCTGGAGGTCTTCTGAGAGTGTGACCAATCCACGACCACTTACGCTTGGTTATTTCTGTGGCAGCCTTAGGTTGATTTGTTCTAGACCATAAGTCGTCATTTGAAATTCTTTCCGGCCATCGAATTTTCAGGATTCGGCGCAGACATTTATTAATAAAAATTTGTAGACGTTTCTGAATTGAAGTTGAGCTTTTCCACGTCTCGCAAGCATAAAACAGTACTGATTTAACATTCGAATTAAACAGTCGGAGCTTAGTTTTTAAAGATATTTGGCTGGACCTCCACACGTTTGCCAGTTGCCCAAAAACCATTCTTGCTTTGTTTATGCGAGACTGAACGTCCTCATCTGCACCGATCTTATTTGAGACAATACTACCAAGATAAACAACGGACTCTACACCTTCGATTTCATTTTCGTCAACCGTAAGCATCAATGGCCTTGATGAAATACTATAGCCGCATCTTATGACTTTGGTTTTCGCTGTATTGATGCTTAGTCCGGCCTCCTTTGCATGTGTGTTGACAGCTTCTAAATTGTGTTGAAGGTCAGTACTTCTGTGGCTTAGCAGACAGACATCGTCTGCATATTCTAAATCCCCTAGCTGAGTGAAAAGCGTCCACTGTACACCGTGTCCACCATTTTCTGGGTTCCTCATAATCTCTTCTAATGCCAAGATAAACAAGAGCGACGAGAGTATGCATCCCTGTCGCACCCCGCTTTTAATTTCGAAGGGTTCTGAGAGGCACCCATCGTGACTGACCCGGCACTTAAATTCGGCATACATTGCCTTTATAATGTTGATTATTTTATTGGGCATCCCTCGTTTTCGTAGTATTTCCCAAATATGTTTCCTGTCGAGACTATCAAAAGCCTTTTTAGAGTCGATAAAAAGTAAATAAGCTGATGTTCTGTATTCACAGCATTGTTCAACAATGATTCGGACGGTATTTATTAGATCAACACAGGATCGGTTTTGTCTAAAGCCAAACTGATTTTCTCTTAGAGTTCCGTGCACCGCCTCTTGAATTCGGGACAGTAAGATCGTGGAGAACACTTTGCTAGGAATCGAGAGTAAGGTGATACCTCTGTAGTTGTTACAATCAGAGGTATCTCCCTTTTTTGCGACTTTTACAAGTATGCCTTCATTCCACTGACGAGGGTAGGATTCTTCTTCCCATACCTGACGGAAGATTGGAAGTAAGGTTTCAGCTGCGGTATCTGGATCTGCTATGAGGTATTCAGCATATATGTCATCAGTTCCTGGGGCCTTGCCCTTTTTTAAGGACTTGATTGCTGAAATTATTTCATTTTTCGTAGGGGGCGCGCATCTTTAGATCTACACAAATACTCCAATTATGTTCGTTATACTTTTACGTTATACGTTTTAATCAGCTTCAGGCCGATCTTGACTCATTTCAAAGCTGGTGTACTGCAAATTTACTTTTTTTGAATTACTCTAAATGTAAGCAAATGACTTTTCACCGTGTGAAGCCGGTCCTATCATCTTATACACTTAAAGGCGACCCCTTGGAGCGGATATCTATTGTAACTGATGTAGGAGTTATTTTTGATCCGAAATTAAGTTTTACCACACATATTTCAACCGCTATAAACAAAGCAACTGGTGTATTAGGTTTTATCAAACATTGGGCTAAAGAGTTTGATGACCCTTATTTCACAAAGATCCTTTATACCTCGCTGGTACGTCCTATTCTCGAGTACTGTTCATGTGTCTGGTCTCCGATCTATCAAATCCATGTTGATCGGATTGAGTCGGTCCAGAGACGGTTTTTAATTTTTGCATTACGAGGTCTCAACTGGGAATCAAGTACTCATCTTCCACCATACAGGAATATACTTCTTTGCCATCTCTAGAGAATCGTAGAGTATTACTTGGCGTTATGTTCATTCACAAGCTCATCATTGGCGTGATTGACTCCCCTGACCTAATCAGTCAACTAAATTTTGCGGTTCCTGCTAGGGCGTCCAGACATTTTGTGCCTTTTCATTTACCTCTATGCCGGCAAAATTTTGCTAGAAACAGTCCCCTGCGTCATTGGTGCTCGCGGTACAATGATTTGTATAACTGCATTGGCTTTGAATGTTCGTTTGCTGCTTTACATACTGCTATACTCTTATGTTTAGCCTGATATTTTAATTTTATTTTTTCTTATACAATGCGATGTCAAATGTTTATAACATACAAATTTTCTATGTACCTTTTTTGAATTTTTTAATTTTAAGAATGGCTCTGTATTTTACATATATCTGTCTATTACAATAATTAGTCGACCGCTTTGTGTTTGCGTCGACTTTAAATAAATAAATTAAATACTTGATTTTGTCTAAAACAAGTGCAATATTTTGATATTCTTCCTTTAATTTAGTTGAATGAGCAATGGGAATTGAACCATATTGGTTGCCATTGTGTAAAAGAACACACTTAAGGCTTCATTTAGAGCTGTCTATGAAGAGACGCCATTCATTTGGGTGGTATCCTGAAGGACCCATTTTGAGAAGGAGGCCTTGCACATCTGAACAAAAAACTATATCATTTTCCGAATAAAAAAATGGCAGCAAGTCTTGCGCTCTTGTACGGTAGAGAGTCACTTTTGTATCTGTAGCCAACAAGTTTTTTCTTTTAACTACACTTCTGCAGATCCCTTAGATAATTCAAGATCTCTTATTAGATCGTTTAATTCTACTTGGGTAAAAGTTGTTGGCTCAGTATACGCTATTCCTTCGATATCACTATCGCTAGACACTTCACTATTCGATGATTCACGGGTAGAATAAAATGTTGGAACAGGTGCTTCCTCTGAATGTGGTAAAGGTCTCTTAGCGGATTGAACGTTTGGATATATATATATTTTTTAACATTAACATCACGCAAATCGACACAGCAGAAGTAACAGTAATCGAAGTGATTTGTTTGATCTCTCCATTGCATAGGCACCCCGAATCTCATATGGCTTCTTTTACCATTGACCCACTGTCTCAAGTGTTCACAGCATATTTTGCAAACTATTCGAGGTATCCACGGCTTGTTTATGTCTACAACTTGCAATTCAAAGTACAAAAAATAAGCACTTCTAATAAAATCTGTTATACTTTTCCTGAATTTTTGGACTGTGTATTCCCCACAAATGTAGCAAAACACATTTGGGTCATTGACACAACTACCTCGTGATGAAGACATGATATTGAAATTATTTTATTTATTTATAGAAAGGCACTAACACTTGAAACCGGGCCCCGAAAGTACTAATTACAGAAAATTAAAAAAATAAAGGGGAAGGAAAAAATGTTTATAAAATATAATTTTTTTTTTTTCACCGTAGAAATGTACTACAGTAGAAAATCCCAGGAAGATCTACGCGGATATAAAAAAGTTAAATGTCTTTGAACAGAATTAATAGGAGATTGTTTTAAAATAATTTACATATGCACTGGTTGACAAATTATTCGAGAAAACCGTGATTAAAAATGAAGAAATTTAACAAAAAATTGAATTTTTTACATTATTTTGGCGATGTTGATAGAATAAACAGAGACAAAGTTATGGGGCCATACATGCCTTAACCTCTTAAAAAGGGGTTCTTGACCCTATCTAGAAAACTGTACGTAGCATTAAAAAAGTAATTATATAGTTTTTATCAGGGTACCGAGTACTACCAAATTTGGTTACAAGTAGAGCTGCACCAAACCAAAACTCTTATTTTGTTGACCTGTGTAATAAATACATTTGGAAAATAGTAGTAGTTATGTTGTGTTGTTAAATTGTATATAGCCCATTTTATAAATATATGCATTTTTTATTGTAGGAATGTTTGAAAAACGCCGTTTCCGTAACTTCTTGGTGTATGTGCAGGATTTCAAAGAAGATGATGCAAAAACTTGGAAAGATTTTGATCCAACTAAATCAAACATGCAAGCGCTTTATGATAAGTTCGGTTTGGACAAGAATACTCAAGACTTTACTGGTCACGCTTTAGCTCTTTTTAGAGATGACGAATATTTAAATGAGCCGGCAGCGAAAACCATTCGCCGAATTAAGCTCTATTCAGACTCATTAGCACGATATGGAAAGTCACCATATCTTTATCCCATGTATGGGCTGGGAGAATTGCCGCAAGGTTTTGCACGTTTGTCAGCTATATATGGAGGAACATATATGCTAGACAAACCCATTGACGAGATTGTTCTTGGTGAGGGTGGGAAGGTAGTAGGCGTGCGCTCTGGGGAGGAAATAGCCAAATGCAAGCAAGTGTATTGCGATCCAAGCTATGTGCCAGATAGGGTAAATATTAGCAATAGTTTCGAAAATTTATTAGCATTACTGATTTCATGTTTTCTGAAGGTACGCAAGAGGAGTAAAGTTATTCGATGCATTTGTATTTTGGATCACCCAGTAACGAACACAAAGGATGCACTATCAACTCAGATAATCATTCCGCAGAAGCAAGTCGGGCGCAAGTCAGACATTTACGTATCCCTCGTAAGCTATACTCATCAAGTTGCTGCTAAAGGCTGGTTTGTTGGCATGGTATCGACTACTGTAGAGTCTGATCATCCAGAAAACGAAATAAAACCTGGCTTAGATTTGCTGGAACCCATTGCACAAAAATTTATAACAGTATCTGAATATTTAGAGCCAATCGATGATGGCATTAACTCACAAATTTTCATTTCCGAGTCATATGACGCTACTACGCATTTCGAAACAACCTGTTTGGACGTTCTAGACATATTTAAAAGAGGTACAGGCGAGGATTTCGATTTCTCGAAAATTAAACATGAACTCGGTGACGAAGATCATTAAAGATGAATTAATGTTTAACATCTATCATACAGATACATTTTCTGTTGCATAGTGATCATAATGGAAGTGAAGCTATGTATTGATGTAAGGAGAAATTAATTCGACAAATCGCATGTTATAAAATATAATCGCCAAAATATATTACTACAAATGCTTGAATGAGCCAACCAAAGTGTTACAGAGGAATACTAATACATAAATGAAAATAATATTAGACTTTGCACTTTAATTGTCCCCTCTATGTTAATAATGAATGTATGACATTTATAAAGAGGGTGAAAATACAAGTAAATTTCATGCACATAAATATTTTATAAATAAAAGGGTAAATATCACTATATGCGCCAACTCAGAATGCTTACACAATTTTTCAAGGTTCACTTAAAATTATTTTCATTAAAATACACTATGAATGCAAGTTTTAGTTAATCACTTGTATAAAAATATATCATTATACTACATTTTATGTTTGCACATAATGTTTAATCCAAAAAATTTATGGTAATTGTGCAGTTTAGGGGCCCCACCCTAATGCCCCTATTACGGTTTACAACTCAACTTAGTTGGGTTGTAATTAAAACAACTCAACTCCTGCTTGGTATTACGAATTATAATTTAAGGCCGCGGTACAATGTCATTTTTCATATAGATGCGTTTAACACAAGCTTATGCATTCCAATAACATCGCCACAATCAACCAAGATGTTGCTTTGTAAATATTAAGGAACTTCAGACTTCACAATTCAAGTTTATTACGCCTTGCCCATTCCCAAGGCAGTCGGTTCTATGTACCGGAGCGACTCGGGGTTTTTCCCGACCAAGGACGGTCATTTCAGTGTGACCCCATTTAATTTGTTTCGTCCCTCCCATAAATTGTCATCCTCCCAGCAGCTCCTTGCAGCAGGACTACTCCATACTCTCTTACTCCGGGAAGGCATCGAATCCAATCCGGGTCCGTCTCCTGAGAAATGGTTTTGCTGCATCTGCCGGAAAAGAATCTTTTTAGGACGGTCATACTCTGTTCAGTGTGTCTCGTGCAAGGGATGGTTGCATCGGACAGGTTGTTCTGGGCCTGATCCCAAAACCCGACGTTCACGCCCAAGGCCGTCCCGTAGTCTACGCCTAAGCGCCCCCCCCCCCCCCCACTACCTTCCAGCAGCACCGCTGCTCAGCAAGCTACAACAAGTACCCGCTGCTGCTCGCGCCCCACGGCGCCAACAACTCAAACAGCTGATACCACTCATAACTACTACCTTCGTAGTAGAGTTGGTAGCAATGCTGAGCATCAGCCCCTGCCCCCCGTCTTCTCCCCCCTCTTTTCCGGCAGCAATCGTGCAGGTCAGGGAAACAGACTCTTAGTCCCCCACCTCCGTTTGCACCGTCTGCCAGCACAAAATATATAGGTTTGCGACATCCGCCCAATGCAGCTCCTGCCTTGGGTGGTGCCACTTTCCTAGATGTTCTGCTCTCTGCGACGGCAACCCCCCGACGGGTTTCATCGCGCCATGTTGCCAGGTCGCAAACCCAAATCATCCGGGTACCCCAATGCTTGCCCAGGACGCCCAGTCCCAGGGCCACAACAGCAATTGCGTCCTGGCCTTCCACAACCCAGGCGTAGTCACCCGTCACTTACCCCCAGAGTGGCGGCGTCTCCCCTTATGCACTTCAGAATTCTGCAGTTAAACTGTAATGGACTAACTGTAATGGACTAACTGGGAGATTACGGAGATAGTCGATTTCATGAAGCGGTACAACATCCGCATTACTGCGATTCAAGAGACTAAACTCAGCAAGATCTGCATTGCAGACCTGCTCTGGGTATAATGTCCACAGGAAAGACCGCGAGAGCGGAAATGGAGGCGGCCTCGCGTTTATCATACACCACTCTGTGCAATATTATATATTTGATCCTGGCATCGACCGCAGGGACAACGTCTTAGAACGTCAAGGCCTATCTGTCCGGTCAGGCGATGCAAACCTAGAAATCATCAACATCTACATCCCTCCTGCCACCTGTTGCCCCAGTGGATACCGCCCTAATATCAGGGCCTTACCCACTGGCAACAATCGCATTATCTTAGGCGATTTCAATGCCCATCATGATCTATGGCATTCAAACTTGCGGGCGGACAGTAGGGGTGAGATGTTGGCGGATCAAATAGAAGAAACGACGTTCTGCGCAATAAACGGAGACACCCCCACACGTATGGTAGGAAGCTGTGCAGATATCTCAATCGTGAGCGCAGAACTCGTAAACTGCGTCGACTGGCAGCCGATGGTAACATTGGCATCCGACCACCTGCCCATACTTATACCGCCGACTTCATCGTCACTGAAAAACGCACTTTCATAAACTTCAAAAAAGGAAAGTGGGAAGAATATAAATCCTTTACAGACAACCGCTTTGCTGCCCTCCCTATCCCGACTAATGCCCGCCAAGGGGAGCGTGCCTTCCGTAAGGTCATTGAATCCGCCTCGGCACGTTTCATTCCCGCCGGGAGAATTCCCGAAACCCGGCCCCACTTCCCGGCGGAGGCCGCAAACTTAGCGAGAGAACGTGACCTTATAAGACAGCTTGATCCAGGCGACCCCCAAATAAGGGATATAAACCAACGCATCAGATTGCTTGTGGATGAACACAAGCGGGCGAAATGGGAGGAGCGCCTAAGAGGTTGTAACCTCTCTACCCGTAAAGTCCCTATCGAATCCGACTAAGCACAAAGACAAAGTTTCCATCGCCTTTGGCGACAAAGTGCTGTCGGACGCGAAAAAATGCGCGAGCGCTTTCTGCCGACAATATATAATGCATCCTACGGTCGACAAAGATAGACGGAGAGCCAATAGACGCGGACATAAACACAAATTCAGCGCGTCACCAATCACCATCACCGCTAAAGAGGTTGAGGACGCCATTGGTCGTGCTAAACCATCCAAAGCAGTGGGCCCAGACGGCATAGCCATGCCGATGCTTAAAATCCTAGGGAAAGAGGGTTTCGAATATTTAGCGCATGTCTTCAGCCTGCCTCTTTCCACCTTTGTCATACCTGAGAAATGGAAAATGGCCAAGGTGGTCCCGCTACTAAAGCCTGGGAAACTAGCTAACATAGGTGAGTCGTATCGTCCGATATCTCTCCTATCGCCAGTGGCAAAGACGCTTGAAGCCATTTTGCTCCCTTATTTCCAAGCAAATTTGCAGCTAGCCCCTCATCAGCATGGCTTCAGAAAACTCCATAGCACTACCACCGCGCTAAATGCCATCAGCACCCAGATAAATTGCGGTTTAAATAAATACCCCCACCATATAACAGTACTCGTAGCGCTAGACCTATCAAAAGCTTTTGATACGGTCAACCATGGCTCGTTACTGCAAGACCTGGAAGGGTCTACCCTTCCCCATGTCTTAAAAGGTGGACCGCAAATTATCTGGGTGGTCGGCAGGCATCCGTGCAATTTAGAAACGAAACATCAAAACCAAGGAGAATTAAACAAGGGGTGCCACAGAGTGGTGTCCTATCCCCACTTTTATTTAATTTCTACATATCTAAGCTACCTTCACCACCGGAAGGAGTCACAATCGTTTCCTACGCCGATGACTGCACAATAATGGCCACAGGCCCAGGCCCAAAAATCGATGCGCTATGCAATAAAATAAACGGCTACCTCCCTGATCTCTCCAGTTTTTTCGCCTCGCGAAACCTGGCATTGTCACCGACTAAATCTTCCGCGACCTTATTCACAACATGGACGTCCCAAATGTCGACCATTTTGAACATCCACGTCGATGGCACTACGCTACCGACTGTCCTACACCCCAAAATCTTTGGTGTGACGTTTGATGAGGATCTACATTTTGGTGAGCACGCAGCCGCAATTGTTCCGAGAATTCAGAGCCGTAACAAAATCCTCAAATCCTCGCTGGCAGTACCTGGGGAAAAGATAAAGAAACGCTCATGACTACATACAAAGCAATTAGCCAGCCGATTACGTGCTACGCGTTTCCCATATGGTCGCCAAGCCTAAATATTACCCACTGGAAGAAGCTACAGGCCTGCCAAAATAGTGCTCTCAGAATCGCCACGGGCTGTCTTCTTATGCCCCCAGAACACCATCTGCATAATGAGGTGAGAATACTCCCCATCAGGGAGAGAAATGAGATGCTGACCAAACAGTTCCTGTTGAATACCCAGAAACCCGGGCATCCCAACAGACATCTGATTGATGAACCATCACCGCCTAGGGGCTTAAGGAGTCATCTCCGTAAGCATTTTGAGGAAATACGGCACCTGAGAACCCAGCCGTATGAAGTGAAAAAACACAAGCAGGTCCTTGGTGAACTCCATAAACAGGCGTCGTACCTTTATGCCGGGAATTGCCCGGTGAATCCAGTACTTAAAGAAAAGTATTCAAAACTCGCGGAAGAGGAACGCATACTCCCTAGAGAAACGCGTGTCACTCTTGCTCAACTTCGTTCTGGATACTGTAGCAGGGTAAACTCTTACCTATCCAGAATCAACCCCGACATACAAAATGTGTGCCCCGCTTGCAATGTGTCCCCACATGACACCAACCATCTCTTTAATTGTAATGTGGAACCAACGCCCCTAACACCCCTTTCCTTATGGTCCACCCCTGTTGAAACGGCAAGTTTCCTTCGACTCCCGTTAGAGGATATTGATGACAATTTGTGATCGGTCGTGGCTGTTAGGTGGGGCGAAGCACTGCTACAACAACAACAACAACAAGGTACTACTAGCTCGACAACAACGCCTTGCCCATTCACATACAAAATTTCGCGAAGCACTGTTATAAACATTCTCCCTATACAACAAAAATACTTGCTAACATATTTTCTATCGTAATCGATTGTTTTTAATTGCGAAAAATGTTAGAACGAGTGGGAAAAATAATTTCACTTGCAAAGTGTCAAATTCTTCTTATGATTTACTTGGAACAAAGATTGGGAGATGGCTACTTTTCAATATTTAATGGCGCCAGTGTCGATCATTCTACCGTTCTCCATAAAAATACGTGCAATCTACTCATAATACATAAGCTTGTGTTCAACTCATCTATATGAAAAACTGCTTATGTGTCGGAGCTATTATTTAAGTTGAAGTTGAATTGATGTTGCCAACCTAAAAAGTGATGATTTGACATATAAATGAACAGCTGATCAATTTGTTGCGGAAATTCAAGCATTTGCAAAAGTGATTTTTTTTATTAATAGCAAAATGGATATCAATTAAATAATATTAAATGTATTTTATAACGACGGAAATTTGGTGACAAAATGGACATTTCGCGAAAACGGAAAAAATTCGTGTGATCACTCTAATCCCTTGGAACTACAAAGCACCAAGTAAGAAAACGTTTAAGTGACAAATGATGAGCTTCTAATGAAGTTATTTTCGCTTTAGTAAGGAAGAATATTGCTCGAGGGACGGCAGCTATCAAAAATGTTGTGGAAATGATTCGTGTTGGACTGGACAACATCTACAGTTAATAAAGAGGTTTTAGATATTGAGGAGCATATTTGTGCGAAATGGATTAAAACCCATATGACTCCAGAGCAAAGCTCTACAAAAACCGCACTTTACTCTAAAACAGGATTCCCAGGAGTAGTGGGTAGTATCGATGGGACTCTCGTTCGCATAATTTCACCTATTTTGGCTGCATCCGAACTGCGCCCTGTCTCGTCCAACTTCCGGGTGTCGCTCCAGAAGGTCAAAAATTGTTCAATGTAATCCTTGGTTGAAAACTTGTTTTTTCCATAAATGTGTACAAAATTGCTGATTATAAAGTTTTTTTAAGTAAATTTAAAAAAGGTTTGATTACTCGCTTTCTATTTTTTTTTTTTTCGGCAAAGTTTTACAAGAATGTGCCTCATCTAATTTTTTAAAAAAGTATCAAAGGTGGTATCAAACGACACGTTTCTACTTCCATTTTAAGAATCCGAAAGCGGAAATTAAAAATGTTATTTCTATCGAAAGATATTTACATAAAATGGCCCCGAGAGGGACCGAGGCCTGATCCATAGTTTTTTTTGCACAGAACAGCTTTCTGCATTGGCGGCCTTCGGCCGCGATTTTTAAAAATAACTGGATGGGTCCAACACCTTTCTGCATTGGTGTATACAAAAAATCTGGCAAAATACAACAACCACATGAAAATTGGAACCGAAATGATATGACAGAATTGAAATTTTGAATTTTTGCTTTCGGATTCTAAAAACGGAGGTGAAACGTGTCTTTGATACCAACATTGAAAATTTTTGTTAAAAATTAGGTGGTGAGCAGTCTTGTAAAACGTTACCTTTTTTTCAAACAACTGCAAATTTGTATGAGACAACTGCTAGTAATCAGTTGTCAGATTTTGATGACTTTGACAACTACACCAACACAAAGTTGTAAACAGTAATGCCACAGAAAGTTGAAAGACTAGACAGATTGAGTTGTAATCTGTAATACCAAATTGCAAAATTTCAACTGTTGTTGTTGTTGTTGTAGCAATGCTCGCCCCACCTAATAGCCGCGACCGATCACAAATTGTCACCAATATCCTCTAACGTTTCAACAGGGGTGGACCATAAGGAAAGGGCTGTTAGAGGCGTTGGTTCCACATTACAATTGAAGCGATGGTTGGTGTCATGTGGGGACACATTGCAAGCGGGGCATACATTTTGTATGTCGGGGTTGATTCTGGATAGGTAAGAGTTTAACCTGTTACAGTATCCAGAACGAAGTTGAGCAAGAGTGACACGCGTTTCCCTGGGGAGTATGCGTTCCTCTTCCGCAAGTTTTGGATAATTTTCGTTAAGTACTGGATTCACCGGGCAATCCCCGGCATAAAGGTCCGACGCCTGTTTATGGAGTTCACCAAGGACCTGCTTGTGTTTTTTCACTTCATACGGCTGGGTTCTCAGGTGCCGTATTTCCTCAAAATGCCCCTAGGCGGTGCTGGTTCATCAATCAGATGTCTGTTGGGATGCCCAGGTTTCTGGGTATTCAACAGGAACTGTTTGTTCAGCATCTCATTTCTCTCCCTGATGGGGAGTATTCTCGCGTCATTATGCAGATGGTGTTCTGGGGACATAAGAAGACAGCCCGTGGCGATTCTGAGAGCAGTATTTTGGCAGGCCTGTAGTTTCTTCCAGTGGCTTGGCGACCATATGGGCGACGCGTAGCACGTAATCGGCTGGCTAATTGCTTTGTATGTAGTCATGAGCGTTTCTTTATCTTTTCCCCAAGTACTGTCAGCGAGGGATTTGAGGATTTTGTTACGGCTCTGAATTCTCGGAACAATTGCGGCCGCGTGCTCACCAAAATGTAGATCCTGATCAAACGTCACACCCAAGATTTTGGGGTGTAGGACAGTCGGTAGCGTAGTGCCATCGACGTGGATGTTCAAAATGGTCGACATTTGGGGCGTCCATGTTGTAAATAAGGTCGCGGAAGATTTAGTCGGTGATAATGCCAGGTTTCGCGAGGCGAAAAAACTGGTGAGATCAGGGAGGTAGCTGTTTATTTTATTGCATAGCGCATCGATCTTTGGGCCTGGGCCTGTAGCCATTATTGTGGAGTCATCGGCGTAGGAAACGATTGTGACTCCTTCCGACGGTGAAGGTAGCTTAAGGGCCTATTACGGTACACAACTCAACTTGGTTGGGTTGTAATTAAAACAACTCAACTTTCAGACAACTCAACTCCTGTTTGGTATTACGAATTACAACTTATTTCAGTTGAAGTTGAATTGGTGCTGCCAAGCTAAGAAAGTGATGATTTGACAGATAAATGAACAGCTGATCAATTTGTGGCAGAAATTTAAGCATTTTCAAATGTGATTTTTTTTATTAATGTTATATGAAATCTATTTTAAACTGGCGAAAATGTTGGTGATTGACATGTCGCGAATACGGAAACATTTGCGTGATCATTCCAACCCCTTGGAACTACCAAGCACCAAGTAAGAAAATGTTTAAGTGACAAATAATGAGCTTCATATGAAGTTATTTTGCAGATTGGAAAGGAAGCATTTTACTCAGTACTAAACAAAATTAAGAACCATTTCCGCATACGCGTTCGTATTTTAAAATTATGCGCCACACTCCGATTCCTTGCTGACGGCAGCTATCAAATATGCTGTGGAAATGATTTTGGTGTTGGACTGGTATTAGATATAATTGAGAAGCGTATTTGTGCGAAGTAGATTAAAACCCTAACAGAAAAAACTGTATTTTACTCAAATAGGATTCCCAGGAGTAGTGATTAGTATCAATGGGACTCGCATAATTTCACCTATTTTGGCTGCATCCAAACTGCGACCAGCCTCGTCCAACTATGGAATATCAATAAAGTCAAAAAGTTATTCAATGTAATTCGTTTAAACGTTGGTTTTTCTAGAAATGTGTACAAAATTGTTTATTATTGTTTGATTAAAAAATGTTTAACTACCGGCCTTAAATTTTTTGTTTTTTTTGGTAACGTTTTATAAGCCCGTGCACCATCTAACTCTTATCAAAGGTGGTATCAAAAGACGGGTTTCCATCTCCGTTTTTAGGATTCGAAAGCGAAAATTAAAAATTTTATTTCTTTCGAAAGATATTTACAAAGACCCACAAAATGGCCCGAGAGGATCCGAAATATGAGGCCCGGTCCACAGTTTTTTTGCAAAGAACATCTTTCTGCGTTGGCAGCCTTTGGCCGCGATTCGTAAAAATAATCCTGGTTGGGTCCAACACCTTTCTGCATTGCTGTATACAAAAAATCTGGCAAAATACAACAACCACATGAAATTAGATTTTATTAGAATTAATGTTTGTGGTAATTCTTTACGACAGCATGACACTGCTAATACGTGTCCAAAAATATCGAGAGAGGTATTAAACGACGCGTCTTGACATCAGTATTAATAATCCGAAGGCGGAAAATACAAATTTTAACTCGTTCAAAAGATATTAAACACAAACCGAAAAAAGACAACAACATTACAACAACCACATTAAAATCGCCAACTTCAACTGAAAATATCTCCGGACAGAGATAAAATGTTTATTTTCCGCCTTCGGTTCTCGAGATTAATACGCGTCTTTTGGAACCTCTCTCGATATTTTTGGACGCGTATTAGCAGTGTCATGCTGTCGTAAAGAATTACAATTTTTGTTTTCGGATTCTTAAATCGGAGGTCGAAACGTGTCTTTTGACCTTGAAAATTTTTGTTAAAAATTAGGTGGTGAACCGTCTTCTAAAACGTAACATTTTTTCAAAACAACTGCAAAATTGTATGAGACAACTGCTAGTAAGCAGTTGTAAGATTTTGACGTCTTTGACAACTACACCAACACAAGGTTGTAAACGGCAATGCCACAAAAAGTTGTAAGGCTAGACAACTCAACCGAAATTTTTTTTTGACAGGTTGAGTTGTAATCTGTAATACCAAATTGCGAAATTTCAACCCAACCAGAGTTGAGTTGTAAACGGTAATAGGGGCATTAGATATGTAGAAATTAAACAAAAGTGGGGATAGGACACCACCCTGTGGCACCCCTTGTTTAATTTTCCTTGGTTTTGATGTTTCGTTTCTAAATTGCACCGATGCCTGCCTTCGGCCGCGATTTGTAAAAATAACTGGATGGGTCCAACACCTTTCTGCATTGGTGTGTACAAAAAATTTGGCAAAATACAACAACCACATGAAAATTGGAACCGAAATGATATGACAGAATTGAAATTTTGAATTTTTGCTTTCGGATTCTAAAAACGGAAGTGAAACGTGACTTTGATACCAACATTGAAAATTTTTGTTAAAAATTAGGTGGTGAGCCGTCTTGTAAAACGTTACCTTTTTTCCAAACAACTGCAAAATTGTATGAGACAACTGCTAGTAATCAGTTGTCAGATTTTGATGTCTTTGACAACTACACCAACACAAAGTTGTAAACAGTAATGCCACAGAAAGTTGAAAGACGAGACAGATTGAGTTGTAATCTGTAATACCAAATTGCAAAATTTCAACTGTTGTTGTTGTTGTCGCAATGCTCGCCCCACCTAATAGCCGCGACCGATCACAAATTGTCATCAATATCCTCTAACGGGAGTCCAAGGAAACTTGCCGTTTCAACAGGGGTGGACCATAAGGAAAGGGGTGTTAGAGGCGTTTGTTCCACATTACAATTGAAGCGATGGTTGGTGTCATGTGGGGACACATTGCAAGCGGGCATACATTTTGTATGTCGGGGTTGATTCTGGATAGGTAAGAGTTTAACCTGTTACAGTATCCAGAACGAAGTTGAGCAAGAGTGACACGCGTTTCCCTGGGGCAGTATGCGTTCCTCTTCCGCAAGTTTTGGATAATTTTCGTTAAGTACTGGATTCACCGGGCAATTCCCGGCATAAAGGTCCGACGCCTGTTTATGGAGTTCACCAAGGACCTGCTTGTGTTTTTTCACTTCATACGGCTGGGTTCTCAGGTGCCGTATTTCCTCAAAATGCCCCTAGGAGGTGCTGGATCATCAATCAGATGTCTGTTGGGATGCCCAGGTATTCAACAGGAACTGTTTGGTCAGCATCTCATTTCTCTCCCTGATGGGGAGTATTCTCGCCTCATTATGCAGATGGTGTTTTGGGGATATAAGAAGACAGCCCGTGATTCTGAGAGCAGTATTTTGGCAGGCCTGTAGTTTCTTCCAGTGGCTTGGCGACCATATGGGCGACGCCAGGATGCCAGGATCAAATATATAATATTGCACAGAGTGCTGTATGATAAACGCGAGACTGCCTCCATTTCCGCTCTCGCGGTCTTTCCTGTGGACGTTATACCCAGAGCAGGTCTGCAATGCAGATCTTGCTGTGAGTTTAGTCTCTTGAATCGCAGCAATGCGGATGTTGTGCCGCTTCATGAAATCGACTATCTCCGTAATCTTCCCAGTTAGTCCATTACAGTTTAACTGCAGAATTCTGAAGTGCATAAGGGGAGACGTCGCCACTCTGGGGGTAAGTGACGGGTGACTACGCCTGGGTTGGGGAAGGCCAGGACGCAATTGCTGTTGTGGCCCTAGGACTGGGCGTCCTTGGGCAAGCATTGGGGTACCCGGATGATTTGGGTTTGCGACCTGGCAACATGGCGCGATGAAACCCGTGGGGGGTTGCCGTGGCGGAGACCAGAACATCTAGGGGGGGGGGGGGGGGGAGAAGACGGGGGCAGGGGCTGTTGCTCAGCATTGCTTCCGACTCTACTACGAACATTGTAGTTATGAGTGGTAGCAGCTGTTTGAGTTGTTGGCACCGTGGGGCGCGAGCAGCAGCGGGTACTTGTTGTGGCTTGCTGAGCAGGGGGCTGCTGGAAGGTAGGGGGGGGGGGGGGGGCGCTTAGACGTAGACTACGGGACGCCCTTGGGCGTGAACAGCAAGGAGCCACAAAAGATTTATAAAAGTTACGTGGACGTCGGGTTTTGGGATCAAGCCCAGAACAACCTGTCCGATGCAACCATCCCTTGCACGAGACACACTGAACAGAGTATGACCGTCCTAAAAAGATTCTTTTCCGGCAGATGCAGCAAAACCATTTCTCAGGACCGGGGTCAGGAGACGGACCCGGATTGGGTTCGATGCCTTCCCGGAGTAAGAGAATATGGAGCAGTCCTGCTGCAAGGAGCTGCTGGGAGAATGACAATTTGTGGGAGGGACGAAACAAATTAGATGGGGTCATACTGAAATGACAGTCCTTGGTCGGGAAAAATCCCGAGTCGCTCCGGTACATAGAACCGACTGCTTTGGGAAGCGAAATTTCAACTGTAACAAAGTTGAGTTGTAAACGGTAGTAGGGGCATAAATTTGGGCCAAAATTTTAGAGTGAGTTATCAAAAGACGTATATTTTCGTCTATATTCAGAAAGCGGAAGTTAACTTTTTGTACACTTTTAAAAGTTATCGGCGAAAAACCGATTCATCGGGTACATGTTTCCGCACATATATGTACGTTCTTTTAAAGGTATAAATCGCATCCTGTTTTGTTGTTCAATAGATTAATACAATTTGATATTCACGAATTAATGAAAAAAAATTGTCTAATTTCCCTAATTAATGTGAAATAAGGTAAATACAGAAAATACACACTAACAACTTGATTCGTTGTTGAAGAAAAATACATGAAGGTGAATAGTGCCGCCAGCTGAGCAATAATAGAAATTAACTGAACAAGAAATTACTCTGGTTTTTCTAAAGTCGGAATAATGGAAGGTGATAAATAGAGATAAACAATCACGCTCTATGTATTTTGTTGTTGTAATTGTCTTAACAGTTTGCAGTTCAATATTTTTCCGAAGAAGAGAATATGGTAATAGTCTAGTTGAGGGGTCGACTGCTAATACGCTACCAAAAATATCAAGAGAGGTGTCAGACAACGCGTCTTGACATCAGTATTAATAATCCGAAGGCGGAAAATAAAATTTTAACTCATTAAAAAGAAATGAAACCGGGGTGGGATCCATAGTATTTTTGCGCAGAACACCTTTCTGCGTTGGCGGCCTTCGGCCGCGCTTATAAAAAATAAGCCTGGGATACGCCAGGTGTGTTCGGGAGTGGTATAACCGTGGCTACCACCACGGTGATGCACGATTTTTTTGGTGGGTACAAACACAACAAAAACCACATGAAAATCGCCAACTTCAACTGCAAATATCTCCGGACAGAGATAAAACTTTTCTTTTCCGCCTTCGGATTATTGTTCCCGAGATTAATACGCGTCTTTTGACACCTCAACTAGACTATTACCGAGAATATACGTTGTTATTTTATCGAACCAAAGCGTCGCAGACGAAAATTTGCAATAAATATTTGGGCGAAATAAAAACACAAAAATCACGCAATTCTTCCAAATTTTCATATTTTATGATTCTTATTGCATATTGTATAGCTCTTACGACCGTAAAAAGTTAAATAAATAAAACCATAGAAATGTTTTGTTTATCGAGAAAAGCGGGGAAGGCGAAATTTATTATTCCAAATTTTCACTTCGCGCGATTTTTTATTCAATATTTTCACTTTTTTCAAGCTCTGGTTTTACTTTTCAAAAAAACGCCGCTTCCAAATTTGCATATTTTATAATACGATTTAACAACAACCACACACCGCAGGAAACATGGATTTAACAGGAATTTTCAAGAGAAGGGTCGTGACAGGGGAGAAGGGAAGAAAAGAGAAGAGAAAGGGAAGACTGCTCCTAATTAAAAATGAAATTCCTGCGTCATTTTATTTCGATAAATTAAAAACGTATCCTCGTCTCTTTTAATATATTACATTGCAAATTATTCAGTGACTCACAAAAACCATGTAATTGTATGTTTATTTGAATATATGTTGAGCCGCGACCGCCTTGTATTAATCCTAACAGAGAACAACAAAAGTAATTTCCATCGTTGCTGAGTTGGCAACACTGTTCACGTGTGTTCATTTCGACAGAAATTTTTTGCAATATTTGTTTTGAAAAATTTATAAGTAAATTATTGAAATTTAACATTATTTTTTGTTAATTTGTGCAAGTTAGATTATATTGGTATACCAAATATTAAAAGTAAAGTGATTTGTGCCCTTAAAAAGATTGTAAATGTGTATATGTACCAGCCAAATCAGTTTTTCGCTTCCCGAGGCAGTCGGTTCTATGTGCCGGAGCGACTCGGGATTTTTCCCGACCAAGGACTGTCATTTCAGTATAACCCCATTTAATTTGTTGCGTCTCTCCCACAAATTGTCATCCTCCCAGCAGCTTCTTGCAGCGGGACTGCTCCATATTCTCTTGTTCCGGGAAGGTATTGAACCCAATCCGGGTCCGTCTCCTGACCCCGGTCCTGAGAAATGGTTTTGCTGCATCTGCCGGAAAAGAATATTTTTAGGACGGTCATGCTCTTGTCAGTGTGTCTCGTGTAAGGGATGGTTGCATCGGACAGGTTCTGGGCTAGATCCCAAAAGCAGACGTCCACGTAACTTCTATAAATCTTTTGTGGCTCCTTGCTGTTCACGTCCTAGGACGTCCCGTAGTCTGCGCCTTAGCGCCTTCCGCTACCTGCCAGCAGCCCCGCTGCTCCCCAAGCCACAACAAGTACCTGCTGCTGTTCGCGCCCCACGGCGCCACCAACTCACACAGCTGCTCCCACTCATACCTACAATCTCCGTAGTAGAGTCGGGAGCAATGCCGAGCATCAGCCCCTGCTACAGTCCCCCCCCCCCCCCCCCCCCCCTCTTCCGCAGCAATTGTGTAGGTCAGGGAAACAGACTCTTAGTCCCTACCTCCCTTTGCACCGTTTGCCAGCACAGAATATATATGTTTGCGACGTCCGCCCAATGCAGCTCCTGCCATGGACGGTGCCACTTTCCTAGATCTTTTGGTCTCCGCGACGGCAACCTCAACGTGTTTCATTGCACCATGTTGCCAGGCCGCATACCCAAATACACCGGGTACCCCAATACGTCTAGTCGCAGGGCCACAACAGCAGTCGCGTCCTAGCCTTCCACAACCCAGGCGTAGTCACCCGTCACTTACTCCCAGAGTGACGACGCCTCCCCCTATGCACTTCAGAATCCTGCAGTTAAACTGTAATGGATTAACTGGGAAGATCACGGAGATAGTCGATTTGATGAAGCGCAACATCCGCATTGCTGCGATTCAAGAGACTAAACTCACAGCAAGATCTGCACTGCAGATTTGTTCTGGGTATAATATCCACAGAAAAGATCGCGAGAGTGGAAATGGAGACGGCCTTGCGTTTATCATACACCGCTCTTTGCAATATCATATATTCGATCCCGACATCGAACGCAGGGACAGTGTCTTAGAACGTCAAGGCTTATCTGTCCTGTCAGGCGATGCAAACATAGAAATCATCAACATCTACATGCCCCAGTGGCTACCGCCCTAATATCAGCGCCTTACTGGCAACAATCGCATTATCTTAGGTGATTTCAATGCCCACCACGATCTATGGCATTCAAACTTGCGGGCGGACAGTAGGGGTGAGATGTTGGCGGATCAAGTAGAAGAAACGACGTTCTGCACAATAAACGGAGACGCCCCCACACGTATGGTAGGAGGCTGTCACAGTTCGCCGGATATTTCCATCGTGAACGCAGAACTCGTAAACTGCGTCAACTTGCAGCCGATGGTAACATTGGCATCCGACCACCTCACATCCTGGCATCCGAACAGTACTCGTAGCGCTAGACCTATCAAAAGCTTTTGATACGGTCAACCATGGCTCGTTACTGCAAGACCTGGAAGGGTCTTCCCTTCCCCCATGTCTTAAAAGGTGGACCGCAAATTATCTGGGCGGTCGGCAGGCATCGGTGCAATTTAGAAACGAAACATCAAAACCAAGGAGAATTAAACAAGGGGTGCCACAGGGTGGTGTCCTATCCACACTTTTGTTTAATTTCTACATATCTAATCTACCTTCACCACCGGAAGGAGTCACAATCGTTTCCTACGCCGATGACTGCACAATAATGGCCACAGGCCCAAAGATCGATGCGCTATGCAATAAAATAAACGGCTACCTCCCTGATCTCTCCAGTTTTTTTGCCTCGCGAAACCTGGCATTATCACCGACTAAATCTTCCGCGACCTTATTTACAACATGGACGTCCCAAATGTCGACCATTTTGAACATCCACGTCGATGGCACTACGCTACCGACGTCCTGTGTGACATTTGATCAGGATCTACATTTTGGTGAGCACGCAGCCGCAATTGTTCCGAGAATTCAGAGCCGTAACAAAATCCTCAAATCCCTCGCTGGAAGTACCTGGGGAAAAGATAAAGAAACGCTCATGACTACTTACAAAGCAATTAGCCAGCCGATTACGTGCTACGCGTCACCCATATGGTCGCCAAGCCTAAAAATTACCCACTGGAAGAAACTACAGGCCTGCCAAAATACTGCTCTCAGAATCGCTACGGGCTGTCTTCTTATGTCTCCAGATCACCATCTGCATAATCAGGCGAGAATACTCCCCATCAGGGAGAGAAATGAGATGCTGACCAAACAGTTCCTGTTGAATACCCAGAAACCTGAGCATCCCAACAGACATCTGATTGATGAACCAGCACCGCCTACGGGCTTAAGGAGTCATCTCCGTAAGCATTTTAAGGAAATACGGCACCTGAGAACCTAGCCGTATGAAGCGAAAAAACACAAGCAGGTCCTTGGTGAACTCCATAAACAGGCGTCGGACCTTTATGCCGGGAATTGCCCGGTGAATCCAGTACTTAAAGAAAAGTATCCAAAACTCGCGGAAGAGGAACGCATACTCCCCAGGGAAACGCGTGTCACTGTTGCTCAACTTCGTTCTGGATACTGTAACAGGTTAAACTCTTACCTATCCAGAATCAACCCCGACATACAAAATGTATGCCCCGCTTGCAATGTGACCCCACATGATACCAACCATCTCTTTAATTGTAATGTGGAACCAACGCCTCTAACACCCCTGCGAGGACAGGCACCTTGTAGTGGTGCAGGGGCTTACGCCGATCGTAAGTGGTTGCGAGCCTGCCGGATAGGGGCGGCCTGGCTGCTAACATCCGGCTGATTCGTCGCGCATGCGAGCGGTAACCAGGAACTGTCACCTCCTAATCCAGGGTGTTATGCGACACCGTGCCCATTGGACTGGTTTGCAGCCAGGAGGTTTACAACACCGGCTGTATTATAACGGCGCCTCCCTGACACCGGACCGCCTTGGGGAGTAACTATGGCCTTACCGCGTCAAGGGGCTCTGCCGCGGTGGACGAACCGAGTTCCCCTATATATTAAAATAGATCACAAGTCAAGCATGTGATGGTACGAAAAAGATGAATACAAACATGAACAACAAAAACCAACAACAAAAACAAAGTGAAGGAAAAGAAATGAGGTTAAATGCTAAAAGCGGCGGTAGTAACAAACGCCGAAGAGAAAAACAGGGCGAGAGAACTTACTCCCTGAGTCATCTAAACCTGACGGCGGAAGAACTTGCCCTTTTCGAGGAGCATGCCAGAGACGACGATGACCAAACGTCCGGGAGTGAGACGGTTAAAAAGGTTAAGAAGGATACGACAACCAGACTCCAGCGCCAGAGTGGGCAGAGCACCACCAAGACGGTCAGCGAGGACAAACAACACCACGGTGGGTCAACCACCACCGTGAAGAATGTTATGGTCATCAAAAGTGAACAGCACAGTGGGCATAACACCACACCATGGTGGGTTGTTGTTGTTGTTGTAGCGATTAGGTTACTCCCCGAAGGCTTTGGGGAGTGTTATCGATGTGATGGTCCTTTCGGATACAGACCCGATACGCTCCGGCAAAGGAGAACCCGAGGGGATAGGGAAGAGCGGCGGGAGAGTCGCAAACGCTCACCCTCAAGAGAGAGGCATCAACACAGCAGCAGAGAATCAGCGGCCAAAAGACATCTGGGTGAAGAATATGTCCGCGAGTACCCAGGAGGACGAAGACGTTCCCAAGGCAGTCGGTTCTATGTACCGGAGCGACTCGGGATTTTTCCCGACCAAGGACTGTCATTTCAGTGTGACCCCATCTAATTTGTTTCGTCCCTTCCACAAATTGTCATCCTCGCAGCAGCTCCTTGCAGCAGGACTGCTCCATATTCTCTTACTCCGGGAAGGCATCGAATCCAATCCGGGTCCATCTCCTGACCCCGGTCCTGAGAAATGGTTTTGCTGCATCTGCCAGAAAAGAATCTTTTTAGGACAGTCATACTCTGTTCAGTGTGTCTCGTGCAAGGGATGGTTGCATCGGACAGGATGTTCTGGGCCTGATCCCAAAACCCGACGTTCACGCCCAAGGCCGTCCCGTAGTCTACGCCTAAGCGCCCCCCCCCCCCCCCACTACCTTCCAGCAGCACCGCTGCTCAGCAAGCTACAACAAGTACCCGCTGCTGCTCGCGCCCCACGGCGCCAACAACTCAAACAGCTGATACCACTCATTACTACTACCTTCGTAGTAGAGTTGGTAGCAATGCTGAGCATCAGCCCCTGCCCCCGTCTTCTCCCCTCCTCTTTTCAGGCAGCAATCGTGCAGGTCAGGGAAACAGACTCTTAGTCCCTAACTCCGTTTGCACCGTCTGCCAGCACAGAATATATAGGTTTGCGACATCCGCCCAATGCAGCTCCTGCCTTGGGTGGTGCCACTTTCCTAGATGTTCTGGTCTCCGCGACGGCAACCCCCCGACGGGTTTCATCGCGCCATGTTGTCAGGTCGCAAACCCAAATCATCCGGGTACCCCAATGCTTGCCCAAGGACGCCCAGTCCCAGGGCCACAACATCAATTGCGTCCTGGCCTTCCACAACCCAGGCGTAGTCACCCGTCACTTACCCCCAAAGTGGCGACGTCTCCCCTTATGCACTTCAGAATTCTGCAGTTAAACTTTAATGGACTAACTGGGAAGATTACGGAGATAGTCGATTTCATGAAGCGGCACAACATCCGCATTGGTGCGAAGAGACTAAACTCACAACAAGATCTGCATTGCAGACCTGCTCTGGGTATAACGTCCACAGGAAAGACCGCGAGAGCGGAAATGGAGGCGGTCTCGCGTTTATCATACACCACTCTGTGCAATATTATATATTTGATCCTGGCATCGACCGCAGGGACAATGTCTTAGAACGTCAAGGCCTATCTGTCCGGTCAGGCGATGCAAACCTAGAAATCATCAACATCTACATCCCTCCTGCCACCTGTTGCCCCAGTGGATACCGCCTTAATATCAGGGCCTTACTCACTGGCAACAATCGCATTATCTTAGGCGATTTCAATGCCCATCATGATCTATGGCATTCAAACTTGTGGGCGGACAGTAGGGGTGAGATGTTGGCGGATCAAATAGAAGAAACGACGTTCTGCACAATAAACGGAGACGCCCCCACACGTATGGTAGGAAGCTGTCACAGCTCGCCAGATATCTCAATCGTTAGCGCAGAACTCGTAAACTGCGCCAACTGGCAGCCGATGGTAACATTGGTATCCGACCACCTGCCCATACTTATTTCGCTTGAGCGTACCGCCGACTTCATCGTCACTGAAAAACGCACTTTCATAAACTTCAAAAAAGGAAAGTGGGAAGAATATATATCCTTTACAGACAGCCGCCTAGCTGCCCTCCCTATCCCGACTGATGCCCGCCAAGGGGAGCGTGCCTTCCGTAAGGTCATTAAATCCGCCTCGGCACATTTCATTCCCGCCAGGAGAATTCCCGAAATCCGGCCCACTTCCCGGCGGAGGCCGCAAACTTAGCGAGAGAACGTGACCTTATAAGACAGCTTGATCCAGGCGATCCAGGAGCATCAGATTGCTTGTGGATGAACACAAGCGGGCGAAATGGGAGGAGCACCTAAGAGGTTGTAACCTCTCTACCGGTGTGGGTAAACTTTGGTCCACCGTAAAGTCCCTATCGAATCCGACTAAGCACAAACAAAGTTTCCATCGCCTTCGGCGACAAAGTGCTGTCGGACGCGAAAAAATGCGCGAGCGCTTTCTGCCGACAATATACATGCATCCTACGGTCGACAAAGATAGACGGAGAGCCAATAGACACGCACATAAACACAAATTCAGCGCGTCACCAATCACCATCACCGCTAAAGAGGTTGAGGACGCCATTGGTCGTGCTAAACCATCCGAAGCAGTGAGCCCAGACGGCATAGCCATGCCGATGCTTAAAAGCCTAGGGAAAGAGGGTTTCAAATATTTAGCGCATGTCTTCAATCTGTCTCTTTCCACCTTTGTCATACCTGAGAAATGGAAAATGGCCAAGGTGGTCCCGCTACTAAAGCCTGGGAAACCAGCTAACATAAGTGAGTCGTATCGTCCGATATCTCTCCTATCGCCAGTGGCAAAGACGCTTGAAGCCATTTTGCTCCCTTATTTCCAAGCAAATTTGCAGCTAGCCCCTCATCAGCATGGCTTCAGAAAACTCCATAGCACTACCACCGCGCTAAATTCCATTAGCACCCAGATAAATTGCGGTTTAAATCAATACCCCCACCATAGAACAGTACTCGTAGCGTTAGACCTATCAAAAGCTTTTGATACGGTCAACCATGGCTCGTTAGTGTAGGACCTGGAAGGGTCTACCCTTCCCCCATGTCTTAAAAGGTGGACCGCAAATTATCTGGGTAGTCGGCAGGCATCGGTGCAATTTATAAACGAAACATCAAAACCAAGGAGAATTAAACAAGGGGTGCCACAGGGTGGTGTCCTATCCCCACTTTTGTTTAATTTCTACATATCTAAGCTACCTTCACCACCGGCTACGTGCATCACCGTGGTGGTAGCCACGGTTATACCACACACCCGGACACATCTGGCGTATCCCAGGCTTATTTTTTATAAGCGCGGCCGAAGGCCGCCAACGCAGAAAGGTGTTCTGCGCAAAAATACTATGGATCCCACCCCGGTTTCATTTCTTTTTAATGAGTTAAAATTTTATTTTCCGCCGGATTATTAATACTGATGTCAAGACGCGTTGTCTGACACCTCTCTTGATATTTTTGGTAGCGTATTAGCAGTCGACCCCTCAACTAGACTATTACCATATTCTCTTCTTCGGAAAAATATTGAACTGCAAACTGTTAAGACAATTACAACAACAAAATACATAGAGCGTGATTGTTTATCTCTAATTATCACCTTCCATTATTCCGACTTGAGAAAAACCAGAGTAATTTCTTGTTCAGTTAATTTCTATTATTGCTCAGCTGGCGGCACTATTCACCTTCATGTATTTTTCTTCAACAACGAATCAAGTTGTTAGTGTGTATTTTCTGTATTTACCTTATTTCACATTAATTAGGGAAATTAGACAATTTTTTTTCATTAATTCGTGAATATCAAATTGTATTAATCTATTGAACAACAAAACAGGATGCGATTTATACCTTTAAAAGAACGTACATATATGTGCGGAAACATGTACCCGATGAATCGGTTTTTCGCCGATAACTTTTAAAAGTGTACAAAAAGTTAACTTCCGCTTTCTGAATATAGACGAAAATATACGTCTTTTGATAACTCACTCTAAAATTTTGGCCCAAATTTATGCCCCTACTACCGTTTACAACTCAACTTTGTTACAGTTGAAATTTCGCTTCCCAAGGCAGTCGGTTCTATGTACCGGAGCGACTCGGGATTTTTCCCGACCAAGGACTGTCATTTCAGTGTGACCCCATCTAATTTGTTTCGTCCCTCCCACAAATTGTCATTCTCCCAGCAGCTCCTTGCAGCAGGACTGCTCCATATTCTCTTACTCCGGGAAGGCATCGAATCCAATCCGGGTCCGTCTCCTGACCCCGGTCCTGAGAAATGGTTTTGCTGCATCTGCCGGAAAAGAATCTTTTTAGGACGGTTATACTCTGTTCAGTGTGTCTCGTGCAAGGGATGGTTGCATCGGACAGGTTGTTCTGGGCTTGATCCCAAAAGCCGACGTCCACGTAACTTTTATAAATCTTTTGTGGCTCCTTGCTGTTCACGCCCAATGGCGTCCCGTAGTCTACGTCTAAGCGCCCCCCCCCCACTACCTTCCAGCAGCCCCCTGCTCAGCAAGCCACAACAAGTACCCGCTGCTGTGAAAATGGGATGTATTAAGAGCACGGGGAAAAAGTGTCAATAAAATATGACACTATGGCATCATCGCCATAAACAAAGTCCAATTTTCACAACTATTCTGTAACAGATGTCGCAGTGCTGTGAATATCAATTGGCAAGAAACAGAACTGAAGTAGGAATAATGAAGACAAACAAAAAACCGCTGTGGTGGCTGAATGGTTATAGCAGCGGCGCCTAAACGTTGCCGATGAAGGAATTTAGCAGTTCCCGAAATGGATCTATACAACGAGCTTTGGCAGTTGTCTAAATTTTTTCTTTCTTCTATTCTAATTTAAAAATTTTTTCAATTAAGACAAAATATATTATAACAATAATAATGATAAAATAATTATTGTTAGGCCTTGAGCTCGATTCAAACTCGCGATCTTACAAATCTGTAGGCCGATATAACAACAAAAATTGTTAAAAAAGGCTTAACTAAACATGCACAGTAATTCTGCGTAGAACACCCTTCGCCGATCCAACACCGGCTGCACCATGGACAGTAATTCTGCGTATATGCGGTTATTTTTTTCAAGCGCGGCCAAAGGCCGCCTATGCAGAAAGGTGTTCTACGCAGAATTACTGTGCATGGCGCATCCGGTGTTGGATCGGCTAAGGGTGTTCTACGCAGATGGCTTGAGAAAAGCAAGAGTAATTTCTTGTTCAGTTAATTTCTATTATTGCTCATCTGGCAGGACTCTTCACCATCAGGTGTTTTTCTTCAACAACGAATCAAGTGATTAGAGTGTATTTTTTTGTATTTTTATTACCTAATTGCATATTAATGAGAGAAATTAGACAAATTTGTTTCACTAATTCGTGAATATCAAATTGTATTAAACTATCGAAAAACAAAACAGGATGTGATTTGTGCGCTTAAAAGATTGTAAATGTGCGGGAACAATATGTACAAGACGGACCAGTTTTTCGCGCATAACTTATAAACGGTTAAAAAAAAGTTTACTTTCACTTTCGGATTCTTAATCTAGACGTGAATACGCGTCTTTTGATACCTCACTCGAAAAAAAAGGCCCAAATTTTGGTGGGTACCATAAACTGCACAATTACCGTAAATTTTACCAAGTAGCGCAACTAACAGCTGATCGATGACAATTCGCACATTCACACGCACAGTTCTCGACTCAGTTTCAAAAAAAAACTTTAGATTATTTAGCTTAAATTTTAAATTGAGATAAACCTTACCACTTGATGTATATATTGAATATATAAGGCGTATTTGTTGTTTTTAAAAGAATATTTTTATTTATATTAAAGTTTTTATCATTTTTTTTTACAACTTTAATTAAAAATTTCATGGGCTTTTAAAACATTTTCGTACTTTAAAATATAACCATGTGCATATACGTTTTGACATTACATATCATACACGTTCGTATTTGCCATTCTCATTGTATCTAAATTCGTAAACAATGCATTTATTCGGTGAGATTTTCGAAAAAATTTATTATTTTTCTGAAATTTTATACTTAATCTGTGGTATTGTGGCGGTCAAAAAGGTTTTATGCAACAATATTTTGCCTCACAACGCGACAATGTATTTCGTAATGTCGAAGTACTTATATGTATTTGCATTTGATGTGGAAGCTTGCATTTGAGAACACAGTTGCCACTTATTCCATTTGGAACAAAAATGGTCCCTGCCAACCCCATATGGTCCGCTGGTCCCTTTTTCTCAATTTTGGATTTTTCGGCACGGTTTTGGTACGTTTATTTCTTTTTCACTTAAACTGAAACAAAAATTCAAAATACTGCTAATAAAATTTTCCGCAAATCTATTATCCACATACGATTTTCAATTTACTTCAATGGAATTCTTACCACGAAAATTGCTCTATCAATAAAATGTAGCAGAAGAATGACATTTCACTTGGGAGATAATTTAAGCGAGGCATTAAAAAGGGAAGAGTGAATGTTTGGGCAAACACATTGTCATTAATTTTTGACGAAACAACGGACTTATCAGAAAAAAGGCTTGTTTTAGTGATTAGATATTTCGATCGGTATTCAGTTATTATACAGTTGAAACTTTTAAGACGCTTGATTTTTAGTCTGAGTTCAAAACTCACACTTACTGAATCTAGGCTCTGGTATGAAGGTTAAACTGTTAGGGGAAAATTAGGCATCTATAAAAGTAGGATTAACACAATTGCTTAGTTTCATTTATGGCTTAGGCAAGGTGACCACGAGGCTACGCGTCATAGACGCTGCAGGCGAATTATGTACGCTATGATGCCGAACACATGTATTTGAATGGAGAGCTGCAAACGAGGCGTCAGCTGAATGAAAGCGACAAAGCATGAAATTTTCGTGTAGCTAGCGTACAGCAATGTTGGTCGCTGAGCGTACGTACGCTTGAAAAAAAGGAAGAACAAGATGTTTGTTTACATTTTTTTGTATTCAAATTTGTGTAATTAGTTAAAAAATGTTACTTTAGTTAATAAAAGTGCGTGAAAAGTATATTACCAAAGCGAAAAAGAGTATTAAACACCACAACAGCTTGGTTAGATATTGTTGAAGCGTTTATAAGGCTAAAAAGTGTTGGAAACTAAAAATCACCCTTTTCTCTAGTCCGCAGTGGTTTAAAATTGCATTTCATAATTTACAAAGGCATGGGGATGCAAACAACGTTTAATACCTATTTTCCTTTGGTTTCGGGGATGGATATAGCTGAAGAAATTTAATTTTTTCAATGATTGTAGCGACGGTCGAAAGTAGCTTCGTGTGCAGATCTTGAGGCGTAGAGAAATTGTAGCTATATGAAATATCTTGTACGCGTCTATGACGCGTAGCCTCGTGTGTACCTTGTCTTACTCAGTTCGCCACAACGCAAATTTTTTAACCGTTACTTACTAAAACGTAACTGCGCTATACATTTTATTTCACTGCAATCAAGCAAAATTAGGTTCACAACGTTTTATTGATGAAAGACAGACTTATCCTAGAAATTTGAAAATGTATTACCTAAAGGTACACTTTATTTTTGTTTGTGCAGTTTGAAATAAAGCCAAATGTCTCCTTTATTAAAATTTTATATAGGAAACTAGGGAAACATCCTACAATGTTTGCTTTTTACAACGAATACGACACTCTAGTAACTTGCCGATTTGTTTGTATACCAATAAAATAAAACTAAAATTTGGTCCTTTTTTGAGGTGCGGTCCTTTTTTCGATGAATTTTGGTCCCAAATGAAATCTTGGTGTGGCAACCGTGGTTGAAAATGCATGTGACAAGGTTGCATTTTTCAGATCAAATTTTTTGTTTAAATAATGAAACAGTAGTATGCAAGCGACTGCCATAGTAGTAGACATGTACATTAATATTATGAACAAAGTTTAGAACTAAACATTTTTTCTTTGAAATATAATCTAACAGAAGATGGACACGAGGCGAAACTTCATAGACGCGTAGCATAAGAAATCTTGAGGCCTAGAGATATCTTAGCTGCATGCCATATTTTGTAAGCTTCTGCGAAGCTACGCCTCGTCGTTTATATTGCCTAAGTTTAACCTTGTACAAGATCCAACATTTTCAAATAATAATAAATAGCACGTAAAGAACTACGCTTAAGGTGACTTCTGTGTCGTTTTGGCACTTGCGTTGCGTTTACATCTGACGCGCTTTAATTGCTTCACACTATAAGCAACGCAACGCCCACGTTGAAGCAACACACAAACCATTAAAACCCTACGTTCTTCTTGAAGTTTCTTGCATTTTATGTCGATTTTGTGATCGATCTCCAGAGACAGCGGAACATATCCTACTGGAATGCGACGCAATCTTATGAGGACACAACAGACCAATGCACAGTGTTCCGTGTAGAACAAGCTAGCTGGACAAAAACAAAGTCTTTACTCCAAGAATATTGTAATGGAAAATGAAAGAAAACAACAAAATAATGGGATTTTTGCACACATTTGTTTTTTTCGCTTATTATATCTTCAGTAATTGAAGTAAGTAAGCAGAAGTGGCCGTAATTTGCGTTGATTAATTTACAAAAATAGTGTTGAATATTACTCTTCATAATACTTTTAATTAAACACTTTTACATAATTCTTGTGATGGATTCTAAGCTCGAAAGTAAGTTGAATTTTTTAATAGTAATCCTTTCGCAATTAGAATATTTTTAGTATATTTAGGATTCCGTTATTAGGAAGAAAAGGTACTTTTTACCTACATTTTTAATTTTAGAAAGGGAAAAGTTATATGTACCCGCGTGTACCCGCGCCAAATATTACATATGTTATAGTCCCAAGTATTTTCTAATAGTCGAAAGAAAAAATCATTGCGAATTCTTTGCACATTTATTTTAAATTTTTTTTTTGTAGATTTAGTATTAACCATACCAAGAATGGAGTTTTTTGAAATTTGGTTGAAATATTCGAAAGAATCGAGAAATAAGGAGTTATTGAATTGTATTTTACTTAAAGCTGATTTAACAGAAGTAGCTGAGAATTCGTTAAGAAATTTAAGTCAACAAATTTCAAAATATTCGTCCAACATCGATGAGAAATGGAACAGCTCTGGAAGACATCGGGAGCGATTTTGTAATAAAAACTCGGATTGGCTTTCGGGAACAGATTTCAAGTTTACAATAACGATGGATTCGCCATCAGAGCAACCAGCTTCGTCTCCAGGTAACCCAGGACCCGGAAGACCACAGAAGGACTTTCTGTTTTCCAGTCAAAAGACCAAACGTCGTCGAGTGAACGACCTACTGAAATCCAGAAGTGCTGATGAGTTAGTTTATGCGGCAGAAGTATCAACGCGGATGTCAGACAACAGGAATATTGCTAATATTATAGAAAGTTCAAAAAAAAACCACACAAAAAACGACGAACAAGGTAACATGTGAGCAAGGTGCAAGATGCTTGAGCAGTGTAGAAGCTTTGGCATACTATGTAGACAGCAAGTCGACGACTCATGGGTACAAAACGACTCGGAAGTGGAGTATCAAGGCAGGCCACAAGGTTTATCCATCATCTTATAGTTTAAGAAAAGCTAAGGCAGAATGCTACCCAAATGAGATTGATGTGGGTGAAACAAGTGCTGAAATTAAAGTTCAAGCCGTATTAGATAAAACTGTTGAACGTTTAATTTTAGCAAATCAAGAAGTTCTTGTTAGTTTGTTACCTACATCTGTGTCATTTACTTTAATCAGTAAGTGGGGTTGCGATGGAAGTTCTGGTAATAGTGCATATAAGCAAAAATTCACATGCAGTGCTGACACTGATGAGTTTTTTTTTTATATTTATTTCGTTCCCCTTCAGTTACAGGACGAAAAGGGTAACATTGTTTGGCAGAATCCTCGACCTTCTTCTACGATGTATTGTCGTCCAATTAAATTTATTTTCTCTAAGGAAAGGAAAGATTTTATTGTTTTTGAAACGAACAAAGTTTTAGAGGAGGTAAATGCTTTGTTGCCAGCAAAGTACTTTCTCGAAGAATGCGAGGTTTCTGTAAATCACAACATGCTCCTAACAATGATTGACGGAAAAGTTTGCATTGCTTTGACTGAAACTTCTTCCGCACAAAATTGTTATATTTTTGGTGCCACACCAGAAGATATGAATGATGAGACACGGGTTTTTATGCCTAACCGAGATAATATTGGTTTTGGCTTGCCTACTCTTCATGCTTGGATAAGATATTTTCAATGCTTGCTTCACATAAGTTATCGCCTCGAAGTAAAAAATGGCAACTTAGGAATGAGGCAGATAAAGAGAGTGTTAAGCAACATTCCAACGAAATCCAGAATAGATTTAAAAGTGAACTTGGATTGATAGTAGATCAATCAAAACCAGGATTCGGCAATACCAATTATTTTAATACTGTTCGAAGGTTTTTCGAAAATTCTGAGGCTAGTGCTGTGTTTAGGCCCAATGCCTAACTTTTACCTGATTGGCGGCGCCCCTCCCTAACGTTTTAATAATATTTCCAGCCACCCACACTCACGCCGCATTTGTGTGCATGCATGCGTTTCATACACATGCACGTGTGTGTGCAGGTTGTCAGCACCCATGCACGTATATGTGGGGGTGGTTGTGTGTGTGGCCTTTTCCCCTTCTTAATACCAGAGGACTTTTTCGCGGCTTAGCGGTTGTCATCAAAGGGACAATCGGCCTCTTTTATGATCGACCGCCAAGCAGTTCACAACGCCCAGGATCACCATCGTCATTTTTGTGACATTAAGGTAACATTATACCGATTGTATATTTTCCTTTTACTTTCTAATTAAATATTATTTTATAAAAAGGCAAATCCTCTTGTGTTTCTTTATTTTATTTCGAGTGAACCATCAATTCCGAGATCGACCCGTGTGCGCCTACCCACTGCCGGTTTCAGACGCACCCAGGCCGAATATTGGTCCTTACGCACCGAAAAAAGAACTAAAAGCCTAAAATTACAGTCCACAACGCAGCACAATTTTGCCTACTACACAATTTGCCGAAGGATTTTGCCTACTAAGAATTTATTTTCCACAGCAGATCACAGCAGCCAAAAATTGACAAGGAAAAAGTTGGAGTTTTTATATTGTACATAGGTGACCAGAGCCACAGCATATTCGCCAACCACAGCACAGCACAATCAACTTTTCCAGCACAAAAACCAATAAGAAGTAAGTGTTATATTTCTTGCCACTTTTTTTTGAGTGTTGTTTTTTTGCAAAATAAAGAGAAATAACCGTGCAGTGCGCGAAAAATTAAAATCAAAAAAAGAAGTGAAAAAGTGAAGTTATTTAGTGAGCACCATTTTTTCTTTCCAATTTCAAAAATTAAATCACTTGGTTTATTAATTTTATTTCGATCCTTGTGATTATCTGGTCTATCCCCCCACCAGTGGTAAGGTTTTCCAGACACAACACAAGGAAGAGGGTAACCTAACCTCATTTTCCGCACCATACTAAATAGTTTTGTGTTGTTGTTTTTTTGCACATCACAAACACGAAATTAAGTTCAATTTAATTAATTAATCCGGTGCTCACTTCACTTTTTAAACACTTACTACACTTTTTTTGCGCTTGTTTTGCAATATCGCACGCATTTTTTCACTTTTTCAAAAATACACCCATTATCTGTGGAGGTGGCGAGGGTCCCCCTTTTTTGTTGTTGCCGCTGAGACAAAAAGTCTGTAAATTAAACCTTTTTGCTGTTGTCGCTGCTGTGACAAAAAGTCCATAAAATAAACCCTTTTCGTTGTCGCTACCAAGACAAAAAGTCTGCAATAAACAAAATAAATAATAAACTTGAAGCTCAATAGTTTTTATTTAGGGCATTTTAACTCTGAAGAGTTCTATTTTTCTAATCGCAAATTTTCTCGTTAATAAACGTAAATAAAACAATGGAAACCTACATCCGTTTAGCAGAATCAATCGCAGAGTTTGATAAAGATTACATCCTTATTCCGGAAAGCGAACATAGCAAACACACCCTTGCAATACAGCAGGAAGAGTTGCGGTCCTTGTGGAAGAAGGTTAAGTCTGCGTTTGATTCGCTATTGGGATCTGATGAGGTGTCCGCGGATGACGTTATGGCGGTCAGAAAGAAGCAAAAAGCAGCATACGCAATCTACGTGCGATGTTCAGCGTCTATATCTGCTGAGGCAGAAAAATACAAGAAGGATAAAAAGAACGTCAACCCTGAGCAAGAACCTCATGGGCATAAAATTCGCCTCCCTGCTTGCGACACGGAAGTTTTTAAAGGGGATTATCTGTCTTGGCCAACTTTTCGCAACCTTTTCACGGCAATTTATATAAACAACTCCAGCTTGAAAGGGGTGGAAAAGTTATTCCATCTCAACAACAAAACGCAGGGCGAAGCAAAAGATATAGTTAGAAAATGCCCTCTCCCAAATGAAGGTTTCGAGATGGCCTGGAAAAACTTGTGTGAAAGATACGAGAACAAACGTATCTTAGTTAACACACAACTACAAATTTTATTTAACTTAAAAAAGGTAGAAAGTGAGTGTGGTAGTTCAATAAAAAAGCTACAAAATGATATAAATAATTGTATTTCGTCCCTCAAATGCCACAAAATTGACACTTCCAATTGGGATGCAATCCTGACCTATCTATGCTCAACCAAGTTACCAGAGAGCACGCTGGCTCTTTGGGAGCAAAGTATATACCATAAAATGGACATATCCAAGTAGGAGGATATGGATAAATTCCTGTCTAATCGGTTTCAGACACTTGAAACAGTGTCTGGTTTTACAGGGCATACCACTTCGAAAGTGCAAAAACCAAACGCGTCACGACAATCGTCAGAAACCCCTACGAAAAGACTTGGTGCTTTTCAAGCAAAAGTATGCAAGCAAACAATAAAATCAATTTGTAAAATGTGTAAATCCCCTGAACACAGATTACGCAACTGTTCACGCTTCTGCGAGTTAACCCCAGTAGAAAGGATTAAATTTATAAAATCCACAAGTGGCTGCCTGAATTGCTTATCCCCAGGACACACCGTGACGAAGTGCACCAGTTCCTACAACTGTTCCAAATGCCACTCTCGTCACCACACGCTCCTGCATGCGGATACATCTCAGCACACGGTTGTACGCAAGCCTTTCAAAGATGCGGATAATATCCCAACCACATCAACACAGGCGCGACAATCTGCAAACCAGAATGTAAAATCCTGTCATGCCAATTCCAGCACAGGCGTGCTATTAGGAACTGCTCGCGTACTCATTCACCATAATGGTACCGACTTCTCCGCGCGGGCATTAATTGATTCAGGGTCTGAATGTTCTTTCATGACAGAAAGACTGAAACGAAGAATCAATTTGCCGGCGAGGAAAAAGCATGCCCAAGTGTCGGGCATCACTAATGCAGTATCTGCTCAAGTTAGAGAGGCATCCACCATCGAATTACGTTCACCAGTGGATCCATGCTTCAGCTTGACTACTCCAGTTCTGATTCTAGCCAAACTTACTGGGAATCTGCCATCCTGCCATATCAACACGATGACTATGCAGGCATTCCCAGACTTGGTTCTGGCAGACAAGAGGTTCTACGTCAACGAAGATGTAGACCTCATACTTGGTGGAGACATATATCCCCAAATTATAATGAGCGGTCTGAAAAAGATTGTACTTAATACACTTCTGGCCCAAGAGACAGTGTTCGGTTGGATACTAACCGGTCGAGTTGAAGCACTGAGTCCAACGAAGAGCATCGTGTCATTTTACAACGAGGTTGCATTGGACAACCAATTAAAAGCTTTCTGGGATAGAAAATGTTCCCAAAAATAAAATGCTTAATGAAGAAGAAAGGTATTGTGAACAGTTATTTAAGGAAACGACAAAACGTGATGAAAATGGGAGGTATACAGTTTTGCTACCAGTCAGGCAGGATTACCCTGAGAATATTAAATTAGCACCGTCCCTAAAGCTCGCATGTTCACAATTCTTCAGAAATGAGGGGCGATTACTGAAAAACCAAGAGTTAGGAAAAGAGTATGTTCGGGTGTTGTCAGAATACGAAACACTTGGACATATGAGAAAAATCAAGAATAATTATTTCCTGTCCCATCACGCGTCAAGCCCTAGTCTAAACGACATACTCCACCCAGGTCCAGTACTCCAAGCAGACTTGCCCATTTTAATTCTATGTTGGAGACTGTACCGCTTTGTCTTTAATAGCGACATAGAAAAGATGTATAGGCAGATTTGGGGGACCGATAATCACGCCAAATTTCAAAGAATTGTCCATCGAACATCCACAAACGAACTAAAGACTGTCACATTTGGTGTAAACTGCGCCCCCTACCTCACGATACGGTCACTTCTACAATTGGCTGATGATGTAGAAAATACCCACCCAATAGCATCGGGTATATTACGAGAAAGTATGTATGTCGACGACGTTTTATCTGGTGGACATACAATAGCGTCAACTATCAGAGCAAGAAACGAAATTCGCGAAGCATTGCACTCAGCTGGCTTTCCATTGCGCAAGTGGACATCAAATTGTGAGAATATCCTTCAGGACATCCCCAAAACGGATCTGCTCAGCGAGGACTTCCTAGCGTTTGAAGAGGCTAGCTCGGTGAAGGCACTCGGAATACGATGGAACGCGCACTCAAACATGTTTTACTTTACAGCAGGAGCTTTAGAGAATGGCGAGAACATCACCAAACGCGCAATCCTATCCGCTATAGCCAAACTTTTCGACCATTTAGGCTGGATTGCACCAATGGTCATAGTGGCAAAACTACTAATGCAGAATATCTGGTTAGAGGGCACCGGGTGGGACGAACCTGTCTCCCCAACTACCTTAGAACGGTGGGAAAATTTCACCCAACACTATAGCGAAAGACATCAACGAGCCTCCCTTTATGGCGAGAACCAGCTCATGCTCCGTCTTATCCGAACCCAATACTGGATACCTAATGCCAAGACCATGATCAGAGCCATCATCCACAATTGCAAAACCTGCATTATTCACCGAAAGCAGGCGCAGTCCCAACTTATGGGCACCCTTCCCTGCGAACGGACAACATTTACCCGCGCGTTCACCAATACCGGGGTAGACTTTGGGGGGGCCTTTCGACATCAAAAGCTACCGCGGTAGGGGATGTCGACTGTCCAAAGGCTACGTATGCCTTTTTGTCTGTTTCTCCACTAAGGCCATCCACTTAGAAGCCACTAGTGACCTTAGTACCCCATGCTTTCTCGCAGCCCTTGTGCGTTTTATCGCGAGAAGAGGATGTCCGAAAAACATCTACTCCAACAATGGTACAAACTTTGTCGGAGCGTCAAGAGCTTTACGATCCGAATTCAAAGCCTTCCTGGCTGAAAGCCGAGACAAAACAGTCTCTAAGTATAGCCATCAAGCATTAAACTGGCATTTTATGCCCGTCGCGGCTCCCCATATGGGCGGCTTGTGGGAGGCGGGAGTGAAGAGCTTCAAAAGCCACTTCAAAAAGATCGCATCTCCCCACAAGTACACCATGGAGGAGTTCCACACACTTTTGTGCAGGATTGAGGCTTGCCTCAACTTGCGCCCTCTCAGTCCAGGGTCGAATGACCCAACGGATCTGGAACCACTAACTCCAGGACATTTCCTAACGGGCAGCCACCTACTGGCTCCGCCAGAACTAGATGTTAGTGAGAGCTCTGCCTCGATGATCAATCGGTGGCAGAAACTCAAAGCCCTCCATCACACTTTCGGCAAACGATGGAAGGTGGAATATCTATCCGAACTTCAAAAACGAGTGAAGTGGAAGCATCCCAAAGAAAATATAAAAGTGGGAGATCTCGCCGTCCTCAAAGAGAACAACTTATCTCCCAACGAGTGGAGGCTAGGTAGAGTCGTCAACGTACACCCCGGCGAAGATAACCGAGTTCGCGTAGTCGACCTCATAACAGAGAAGGGTCAAGTCAGACGACCTTTGGTCAAACTGATCCTTCTTCCAACGGAGGAGATGGATTGCGAGAAGGCCAATAGCTCCGCATAACAATCGCTCCGTTCCTCTCCCTCACTCCCATCCGAACTCCACCTTCCTATCGAGACCCAAAACAAACCCACAATTCACCCGCTCTCCCAGAGCGAGGACAGCAAATCAACCCAAATTCACTCACTCCCCAGAGGGAGGACACCTGAACCCTAACGCAGATCCCTGATCTGCCACATAATGCATCTGCACTCGGCCAAAGGCGCGAGGCCAACAGAACCCAACAACTAAGTGCAAAAGATGTATGGTCCCGACATGCATATACATATATATTCACCTACATATTTATACATAATTCCTCAAAGGGTGTACCCTTAGCACTGCACAGTAAGCGAATGAGAGGAGGTATACATACCTTATCATAATCAATCATATCAAAAGCAGTCTAAAAGCAAAGGTATGAACATGGAATTTCGTCTCAAGAATAGTAACACCCTTAAAATCATTTTATGATAGCTCGGGCCGAAATCCATTGCGTAAACCGCAAGCACTCCTAAATGGTGAATCGGATTAAGGGAATATGGTAAATACCATGCCATTTAAATATGTATGCAATTCATCTACTTCATTTCCAAGCTGACATACACTAAGGCTGACATATGCATTTAATAGTATATGTAGTGTTGTGTCAATAGGCCTCATACTACTACATAGCCTGGGCTGATTCTCGCTTTTGGCTCAGAGGTTTTTAAGTTTATTAACCCATTGAGAGTTGTGAGACTTTTGATTCACTGCGAGGAACTATGTATAATGAAAAATTAAAGAAATGATACTAACGTTTATCTTTAATTTTAATTTAACACAAAAATTCAAGTCATTTAAAAAAAAAAAAGCTATGGTGTTTTGCTTTGCTGCATTTTTTCTTTATAAAATTGTACATGAGCCACCACAGGGGAAGTTTTTTTTACTTAAGATTACACTTCTATTTCGACGTTATAAACTGTGTTTCCATGCCTGCATTCGTACGCAACAAAAGCAATACGCTGAATATATTTTGATTACATTAAGCCACTTACAATTGTGTGAGCAAATCATTTAAAGTACACTTTACGACTTAAAAATACATTATTTTTATGTACGCCTCTTTATACTGTCTACTGCATCATTTGATTTTATGAATTCATTAAATTCAAATAAATTAACTTCAAACATAAAATGATTCTCGGACGAAAAAGTCCGAATTATCAATGCCATTTCGTTCGCCTGTGCCAGTTTTGATCACAGGCAGATATCAAGAATTTAGTGCACCAATTTTTGATTGCGTGCCCAGTCACGTGCGCTGCGGATACGCCTAACAAACCCTCACGCACTGCGCCTAAACTGTCTTTCCATGCATACAAACGATCACGCAGCTGTCGCCATTCTGGAACACCAAATGTGCGATGCATTGTCGATGAGATATGTACTTTACGATTGGCTTGGTCTTGGAATTCAATCAGGTAATACACAGGGAGGGTAATACACAGGGTAGCGCAAGAGAGGTATCTAAGTTATTGAATAGACGGCACCATGATTTTGTGGAAATCGTCCTCAACGCCTTTGTTCGACTGTCGATAGGACATTTCAGCCCCTAGTTTAACAAAAACCCTTCCTAATTTTCTTGCACCTGTTCGTCCAGAAAGAAGTCAATAAAAACTGGCGATGCGTTCATAATTGTTTAACCTTCAAAGCAACTATCTGACCGACTTAATTCGCACCTACTTTATGTGCACACGTAACAAAATACCAACCACATCAGTGGTGGCAACAAAAAGAAGTACTTAATTGTTTCCAAACTTAGGTTTATCCGTCAACATTAATGTACATATATTCGTACAGAAGATCTCTCGCATCCTACTAAAACTGATACCCTCCGTACTAACTTATGTAAATCATAAGGATTAAATTATGTAGTTAAAGATCTACCTTCTTATAGTCGATATCCTGTTCACCAGCAGCATGAACTTTATCCTGTTCGCGAAGTTCCTTCTCCAATGTCACCCAGATACGACCACCAAGAACGGGAGTTGACGCAAATTAGAGGTCATTCTTTCAAATATTTGTGTATGTACGTGAGCTGTCGCGCTTTTGTATTTATTTTATTGTATGAACATTTAAAAATTGTTGAAAATTATATATTATAACAAATCGTGTTTCGTGTGACATTATGGCAAAACGCAATACTCACCACAGACTAAGCATTCCATTTGTAACTGATGTTGAATGAGTCAGTATTAAATCCTAAAATATTCTAACAATGTAAGCTAAAAAGGATATGGTCTTTCTTTAAGATCTTTGAATCGAATCGGTTGCTGCTCCTGTTCAAATATTTTATTCATAGGGTTGGGTAACTCTGCATATATATCCTTTACATACAAAAGGAGATGCTGTACCTCTGGATTGAATGACGGCCGAAAATGTTTATGCAATTCAATTATGATCCTTAAACTAACCAAAACGTTTTCCTCGTTATCATTTCTTAAAATTTTTAGCATTACTGAAATTACGGGCTTAACATGTTGGCGTAAGTTTTCACTTATAGGTAGTCTATGAATCTTTTCCAAAATCAGTTTTCGTACATGCTGAGAACTATTTTCCTGAATGAACTGAGGTTCACCATCGTGCAATATCCGTATAAATACTTTGAGTGCAAGTTCTAAAAATGCTGCATATGAAGGGCTTTGTATTATCAATTCGAAATGTTCACTTAGCTCTTGTGCGGCTTTAAACTTTATTCCTTGCCATTTGTTACTTCCGCAAAATTAGAAAATGATAAAAGAGTTGAAATGAAAATGTTGAATTTTTAAGTGATTACGCTGCTGCTATATCCGCAATAGCTTCTGAAGCGGAATGTTTTACATCAACGTCTGGATCTGAATTTATTTTCTCAAGAGTGGGCTTTACTTGCGAGTCGATGACACTAGCTTCAAGGAACGGCGAAATTTTCTGTAAACTCTTGGCAACATTAACACGTACATTCGCAACGGGATCTGTAGCCAATAGAAGAACTGTTGGTAAAAGCAACTTAGTGGTAATGTCTGTGCCACAAACTTCAGCGAGCATATTTAAACAGAAAATACAAGTCATACGATGTAAATAATTTTTTATTGCGTGACATAACCAAAATCATAGGAATAATTGCTTGCTCAGCCCATTGGGCATCAAATTGTTCAACTAGCTTTTTCATATTTAGAGTAGAAGCTTCACGTTTAGCATACACATGATCATTCAACCAACCCATACATAATCCGCACAGCTTTTGATCGAAAAATTCTTGACCTAATTGACCTACCAATGCGGGCATGTATTTGATAATTGCTAAACGCACTCGCCATTTAGAATCTTCAGCTAGTTCAACAATGGCTGGTAATAATGACTGTGAAAGTTGTTGAATCCCTATGACGTCGTTAACCCAGTCAAGATTTGAAATAATGTTTAATCGAACTTCAGGGCATTCATCCTTCAGCTGAATAAGAAATAGGGGTAAAAGATGTTCGACAGTATTGTATGCGCCTAACATAGGACTCAATCCCATAATAACTGATGCCACATTTTACATGAGGATTAGGATCAGATCCTAACTCACGCACAAATGGCAATATTGGGCTCATAATAATTTGCATTTGGTTAGATTCATCTAAATTGGCGAAAAAATCTTTTACTTTTGTTGCAACCGCTGCCCTTACTTCGGCTTCGGCATCCTTCAGCAAATACTGAAAAGCGGGTACCAAATCAACACGCGTTATCTCCGGACCAACAGCTTTTTGTAAATCAACAAATTTCTCTGCAACCATATATCGTACGCGCCAAGAGGAATCGCTGGCACATTGGCTAAACTAAATGCGGCAGCAATTGTGCAATGCGAACACATGCTTCTACTGCCAATAAACGAACAGAGTCTTGATCATCTTGAGCCAGTTGTAAAAAATTGGGAATCAAATCCCCTCTTTAGCTAAGGGATCACTTAATATATTAACATAACTCCGAAATGTATTGAACTCATTTTGAGCCATTTTGGCTCTAAAATAATATTAACTCCTGATTGTTCAAAACTACGAAATGCAAAATTCACTACTGCACTCCACCATGCGTAAAAAATTAAAGAATGAAGCAACGGAAGAAATCTTTCGATTAGTCTCGTTTGCTTCAATTCAGAGGAATTCACATTCTATACACGGGTGTGTATGAATGTGCACAATTTTTTTGTCTTTGCTGCTAGTAAATATCTACCAGTGCACGGACTTTTTTTAAGGCAAAATGTTGGGAGACGGAAAATGGTAGTAGAAGTTTCATGAAAACAATAACTACGGTTTATACTGGTAACAAAAAAATTCCCAAGTCATTGTAAAACAAACAACTCACAAGATAAATCACATACCAAAGCGTATAACAACCACAACAATTTCCCAATGTACCAAAAATACTGCCGCAAAATAACCGATGTCGGCAGGTTATCGTTTACGTAAAACTTTTTATTGTCGTTCAAATTAGTCACAAAAAAACTGAGAAAAATAGCGCAGAAAATATTCGCGTGCTCAGTAATATATTTCAAAAATTTATTTCCTGTTTAAGTTCTTCACAAATTTTTCAAAATTGACTGATTTGGTCAGTATCGCCTCCTAATGTTAGTTGGGTGGGCTCGGCAATTCAATACTTTAAAATTATCGCAGTATACGTTTACAGTGCGAAAATACTGAAATATTGGTAGATTTTGGGCTTTGGTGGTAGTAGTAGTAGAAAATGAAAATGGGCCAGAAAAGTCAGTAAACCTACCAATGCGGTAAAGTCCGTGCACTGACTGTCCATATACTTATACCAACGTATGTACATATATATGCAGAGTTTAAATGTACATTATATTAGGGATGCATAAAAAGATGCAAACGGGTACCCAAAAACCCGTTTCTGAGGAATCGGTATCGGAGCCAAATACCCTTCGGGAACCGTGCCTTTTGATAAAGGCCATCAATAAAACAGGACTACAAGCGTACTTGGGAAAAGTTGAACAAATAAGCGGAGGGCAATACTAACAAATAAAAAATTATACATTTTATAAATCTCTCCCCTCTTCCAAAACGAACATTTTTTGTTTTATTTTTTCTTTATTGGCATACAATTTTGCCGTCCAGACATTTTTTGCAGCGGGCAGGAAAGTTGCTGGTTTTTAGCACTAACAACACAAATAACAGCGACTCAAAAGAACCCACGCTATACACTTTCTACCCGGTTCGGTACCAGAATATGCGAACCGAAAATCGTAAATGCTCATTCTTCTCCAGCACTAGTGTGCCCGCGGCTAACTAAAACGCTACCGGGTGACACGAAATAAACAGAATAAAGCACTAAAGACCCAGGCGCATAACGTGCGGGGAAAGAGGCCATGCACATAATGCGCGCCAAATATTAATATTTTTTTTATGCAGCGACAGATGTTTTTCCCCTTACGCACGCGCTAATAAAAGTTCCCAAATCTCAATAATACAATTAGGGACCACTCGCCCCTGCACTTCGTTAAGGACCCGACCTATTCATACCCATTGCATTCCTTTCAGAAAAATGGGTCGTTTTGCTGCTATGCAACGGAATGCCGCCGAGAACGCATCGCGTTATTCACTGGAATGCCGAGTCTGTTTTAAACGACACCCCATACGCTTGTGCCCTATCTTTCGGGCCAAAAAACCCGAGGGGCGGCTCTACGCGGCGATCCGTGGGAGCCACTGCGGAAATTGCTTGGCACTAGATAACCGCTCTAACGCGTGCCCGATCCAAGGAAGATGCAAAAAATGCGGCAGAAAACACCACACCATGCTACACATCTCCTCGATTGATGAAGAAGAACAGCTACTCCTCGAAGCCCGCTCCAAGCCATGGAGTGTACAAGTTGAGGAGGAGCTGGAGTCCCCACGTGAGCGGATCGACGACTCCATATCATTATATGCGTCAGATGCTGGAACGGAGACTTGGCCTCTTCGTCCAGCTCGAATCCACCGAACCGGGGCGGAGACTCGGTCTCTTCGCCCGAATACAACACCAGCAGCCAAATGGTTTCGACCGCTTTTGCAGCATGAGAGGAAGCTGCTCCCCCACAACCAGCATCGACAGTGCCATGGCAGCCCCGTACGCACATCTTTGTCTGGCGGATCCGCAGTTCTGCGCATCCGCGCCGATCCGCCTCGTCCTAGGCACAGATGTATATGCGGAGATAATACTCCCAGGGATTCTGCCCACCACGTTTGGCCCTTTGCTTGCTCAGAGTACCATCTTCGGTTGGGTACTCTCGGGCAAGGCCTAGCATAAAAATGTTCGGTAACGACCGAAACACATGAATTTTTTATACTTTGTTATTTTTATTGAATTTTTGTTGTACACGGTTGCAAAAGACGTGCATTGTGAATTCGTACCAGCTAAAAATCTTTCTATTCCTCCATTGCCCTGCCTACGTGACCAATAATAGCTGACAGGGAGAACGGCTGTCGCGAATGGCCAGAGAATGGAAGAAAGGTTTGTTATTCTCTTGCTCGCCATTGTTAAATTGAAGTGCCATGAATTGCACATTTGTTTCAAATCAGCTTTCTTTTAAATTTGTATACAGAAAATCAGACTACATATTAATATTCATTTCTAAAATCAAGTTTATAGATTAAATTTGAGCCACCAGCTATGCAGGTATTTTAAAATATGTAAATAAAGCAATATACGAGTCGTCTACAAAAATGTTTGAAAACCACTGGTGAGCTAATGATTTAAGTAATCGAACAGCGATTGAACAGGTGATTGAAGCTGTTCACTATTGTGAACGTTCTATCAAACATTCGCCACTTGTATGAATTCACAATGGAGGTGTGCGTTTACAATCATTTATCATTACAATAAGTTATTTTTATTGAATTTTCTTCATTCTATGCTTGTTCATTTCCAATGAATTTGTAATAAACGGCAAGAAATATCAACCCAATATATCTTCTTACTTCTTTTCGGAATCCCTAGCTCTAGGCAACCATTGCTCAGGCCTCTAACCATGACGGGAAAAGTGACGAATGACCGAGGCAGCAGCAACCAAGCTCGCACACTACGCAAACCACCTTGCGTGCCGGCAAGCCGGCGGACTGGCCGTCGCTATGTTAAGTTAGATATAATTAGTTATAAGTTTTTTATTTTTTCCTCTCTTCTTCACGGTCGGTGATCCTTGGCGGACTGTGAGGTTGCGTACCGCAAGTGGGGCGGCATGTTTAGGCCCAATGCCTAACTTTTACCTGATTGACGGCGCCCCTCCCTAACGTTTTAATAATATTTCCAGCCACCCACACTTACGCCGCATTTGTGTGCATGCATGCGTTTCATACACATCCACGTGTGTGTGCAGGTTGTCAGCACCCATGCACGTATATGTGGGGGTGCTGTGTTTGTGGCCTTTTCCCCTCCTTAATACCAGAGGACTTTTTCGCCGCTTAGCGGTTGCCATCAACGGGACAACCGGCCTCTTTTATGGTCGACCGCCAAGCAGTTCACAACGCCCAGGATCACCATCGTCATTTTTGCGACATTAAGGTAACATTATACCGATTGTATATTTTCCTTTTACTTTCTAATTAAATATTATTTTATAACGAGGCAAATCCTCTTGTGTTTCTTTATTTTATTTCGAGTGAACCATCAATCCCGAGATCGACCCGTGTGCGCCTACTCACTGCCGGTTTCAGACGCACCCAGGCCGAGCATGCTGAGATTACGGGATTGGATGTAACGCTCATCAAAAGATTCGATACTCTCCTTCGCGCATTAGCATCTGGGTATAATATCAATATCCAAAGATTTGAGATATTTGCGAGTGAGACTAAAAAACTATACATAGATCTCTATCCGTGGTTTTATATGCCTGCTACAGTTCATAAAATCTTAGTGCATAGTACTGATAATCACCCCTATTCTGCATTTCGATTACGTTCCCGTTGTACGCTCCGCTTTAATTGAAGTGGGGTATTCTGCATTAGGGTGGAATCGTAACGAGAAGAGGAAGAGCAAATGATTTTTCGAAATCAGTTGTTTGTACGAAATGTGTGAACATTGGAACAAAATAAATTAAAGAAAATTTAAGAAAAACACTGAAAAACGTTTATATATTATCCACGCCATTTTGTACAAAAAAAGCAATAGAATATATTGCCGCCGTGTTATATTTTTTTGAGTGAAGTGCTTTCATAATTGTGTGTTTTTGACGTTCTTTTGGCCAATTCCCTGCCGTGGCTACCAAGTTTTGTTAAAACGGATTCCTGTACGAATATAGTTGACATTTTCTGAATTTTATGGATGCTAATTTCATTGCACTGGCCTAAAATACTTTATAAAGGTTTATTTATTCTTTCCACAAGGATTGTTTACGTTTACGCTTCACCTTCCTCTACTCCGGCAGCTTGCTTTGGCATATAACTGGACCCAACGAACAGACACAAATTATAGCTGTCGATTATAATGGAATCAATAGCCGCGGCATTATTTGTGGAGCTGGAAAGCAACGTATACGAAAATGGCCAGGCGAGAATGGAAAGGCAAATATTGCGAGATTTGTGTAATCCATTTGAGATGAGTGACGAATTGTAAGAAATTGAACTTAAAAGTGCTAAAGTTTAATGACTTATTTTCTTATTTGGGTTCAAAAAAACTTTCGACTTAATAAGGATGCTTTCAAGTATGTGTTAGATACTCTTGCGGGGCAAATACGTCCAAGGACTTCGACATCGACATGTTGTTTTTCACCTGGAAACATATAAAAAAAAAACAATCATCATCAAGCCTTCTACGTTCCTTAACAAGTTTTACTTACATTTTTGTTAAAATTCTGTTATAAATTAATAAAAAAATAAAAATAAAATATTTTTCCGCCAACTAATTTGCAACTTAGAAAAACGGAACTACAATCGAAATGCAGAATACACAAAATCGAACGATTCGAAGTTGGATCGAAAGAGATTTGCACACAGAATACCAAAATTGCTAAACCGAAAAAATTCCAATCCAAGTCGAAATGCAGAATAGGGCTGATTATTGCCTATTGGTCAACTTTCTGAAGAAGTACAAGAAGCCAGTAACAAAGATTTGAGACGATTCAGGGATGATAACACACAAAAGCAGTCGCGTGTAGCCACGAATAGAGATCTTATGAATATGTTACTTATAAGATCGGATCCCTTAGTTAACAGCTTAAGGTAGATATCCAAGAAAAAATTTAAAAGACTGACTTCAGAAGTCTTACATTTACTGTCCTCCGATAATGATGAGTCAATAAATACCCCAGTTGTTTCAAGCTTTCACAGTAATGATGCTCATGACTATTCCACAAGTGACTCATCGAATGACAGTGACGATAATGAATGGTAACATAATTATAAAAGAAAACTTACACTATAACTTTTTCCTTGATCAGTAAGTAGTAAAGTAAAAAGAAGTAAAATTTTAGAAAAAAATTAGAAAGGCACATATAGCTGAAAAAATATTATACTTGTAATAAATGGCTACATATGACACTGAAAATATCAGAAAATAATTTCAGATCTATCTGTGGCAGGGAAACTTTTAACGTGCTTTATTTCAAAGTGGCACTTTATATGAGAAATCACTGATTGATTTTTTTCAAATAAATTGCTTGTTAACGTTAACCAAAGATGGTGAAATCGGCCCCTGATATTGTTACCTTATAAAGCGAGAAAATTAAGATATAATGCATAGGTATAAAATGCTTGCATGCATAAAATCATTTTTATTATATAAAAGTAGTATGACATTGAGATTTTAGTGCTATTTTTAACACAGAGTTATTTTTTAACATAAAGTAAGAAGTAAAAAACATGACTAATCGCTACATTTATACGTGTTTCATTTATTTTCATATATAATAAATCGTAAAAATAAAAATAATGTTATTGTAAAGATTATGCGAAGCCCCATAGGTAAAATGAGTAATAAAGAGAACATTGGTTTATATATTACATTTTTAAAATGAAAATCTCCTGCAAAAAAGAAATAGAATGAACATTGGTATGTATAATACATTTTTAAAATGAAAATCTCCTGCTAAAAAAGGAGCTAAACCTAACTACATTTTTTCATTTTCGTACTTAACTACACTCCCTTTTGTGGTTCAGGATTTTGGGCATATTTTGAAAAAACTCCCAACATCATTCCTTCATTATATGTCATTCGACTGCCTAGTCCACTGCCTTCCACTATTCGCAACATAACCTAAATTTAAGCTGCCAAACTATATAGTGTTGACGAATTTACTGCAAATCCTCTTATTTGCAACCTTCTGCTAAGTTCAAATCACTAAACTGTTGAATAAATAACTCCAATATTTAATAATGCAAAATGGCCTTTATTAAAGTACTTCACAATAAATAACTCTACTTTGCTCGCCAGATAGCGTCTTAAATCCAACTGATTCTCGCGCCTTTTATACTGTCTGATTCCCTCGTTGCATACTTCTAGGCTTTTCCATTCTAGAACTTACTAGTTAGTTATCAGCTACAAAATCACCAGCCAGAACTACGTTTATAGCTTCTCATATGCGCGTGAGTAATACTTGCACAAATTATTGCCCTCTCTTGTGAGCACCTCAGATAAGATATATGCATGTGTTTGTGCGTTGCTTCTCGCTGCGTGTACGTACATATGTGTAGACATAATGATTGAATTATTGATGTGCATCAATTCACTGCTTAGCATCGGCAGATGACAATACCCCTTAGTGTTGCTAATATTCCTAACAATAGTAAACAATCGTACACATATTATATGGTGTAAATATCATCGAAAATGTTTACAATTTTTTTGTGCTTTTTTTGTAGCGGATACAAGCATCGATTTTGAAAATCGTTCTATTATTGAAAAGGTATAAATCCAATTTAGGTTAGGTTAGGTTGGGTGGTAGCTTCACTGATAGGGGAAGCTCACTTGGACAACATGACGGTCCGTTGTGATACCACATATAATAAACTAAACTAACGGTGACGTAGATGTAACTACTTAGAGAATCGTTGGGTAGCAACGATAAAGTTCCGAATGATCCCGATCTCAACCTTGGATAGCTCCTCGGGAGATCCAAGTGAGTCACGACCGAAATACTTTCGCCTAGTTCTGGCAAAAGCTGGGCAATCAAGCATAAAGTGATTTGGTGATTTCATCTCATCATCCTCCATACAGCTGCAGCAGGATGGAGTTTCCAATATATTATGACGTACCGCATGGATACCCATGGGACAGTGCCCTGTCAAAACCCCAATGACCATTGATAGGTGAGCCTTAGTGAACCCAATTATTTCAGCAGACCTCCCGCCATCCACGGCCAGAAAGATCTTGCTACCCTGCAAGACGTAGTGTCCGCCCAACGTTTGCTGAGCTGACTCGAGGCCCAGCTATGGAAGAGCAATCCACAGGTGGCTAGCGGAATCCCGAAATCCCTACAGCCATCTTCATCTGGTTCAGTTGTACCTATTCGGGCTAAGAGATCCGCTTGACAATTACCCGGAATATCACTATGGCCCGGGACCCAGATAATCTTAATTGTAAAAGACTTCGATGCAATCGCAAGTGAGGTCAGGCACTCCCAGACCACCCTCGATCGCACTGTAGTTGAGCTCAAGGCCTTTATAGCCGCTTGGCTATCAGAGTAGATATTAAATTCCCTAACCGTAGTAGCGCTGGATAGTATTTCATCCACCGCATCATTAATCGCAGCAACTTCCGCTTGGAATACACTGCAGTGATCAGCCAACTTAAACTTGCGGCTTACATTTAGCTCTTGGCAAAAGACCCCCCCGCCAACCTTTCCGTCCAACTTCGACCCATCCGTGAACAAGTTAACCGGTCCCATGCCCCAGAAAATTCCTCTTCCCCACTCCTCCCTCGAGGGAATGACTGGGGTGAAGGTTGCATAGGGCGGCCATCGGCATGCAATAGTCCGTCCTGTCCGGGATAAAGTCGAAACTAGTAAGAAGGCTAGAGTGCCCGAAATCAGAAAGCATATAACCCATATCACGAAGCCTGACCAACGACCGGGCCGCGGCTGCCTTTCCCGCAATATCTACTGGATGTATATTCAGCATGACATTCTGTGCCAACGTAGGGTTGTTCTCATAGCGCCACTGATACCAATAAGCGCCGTCCGTTGCACTGACACTAAGATTTTGGAGGTGCTCGCCGTGTCCAGTGCTTTCCACGAGACCAGCACCCCATAGATCAGAATCGGGTTGACCACCATCTCATAAAGCCAGTGTACTACTCCTGGAGAGAGCCCTCATCTCTTTTCGATAGCCCCCCTGCAGCAGTACAAGGCAACCGCGGCCTTCCTGGCCCTATCCTCCACATTGGGCTCCAGGACAGCTTCTTGTCCAGAACAATTCCCAAATATTTAACCCTGTCAGTAAGTACAAACGGTATCCCTCCAATCGAAGGAATTCTGAAGTCGGGTTCTTATATCTCCTTGTAAAAAGAACCAATTCCGTCTTTCCCGGGTTGACCGCCAACCCACATGATTCAGCCCACCTAGCCACAGTATCCAGGTAGCCCTGCAGAACATCGCGCAGGGTGCCCAGAAATTTGCCTCTGACTAGGATAGCGAGGTGATCTGCATAAGCAACCACCCGACAACCATTGGCTTCGAGATCCACAAGAAGCTCGTTGACTACCACAACCCAGGGCAGAGGAGATAGTACACCTCCCTGTGGCGTGCCCCTGCACACCTTCCTTCTAATTGTGGCCCCTCCCCACTCCGCTGCGACAATTCTGCCGCATAGAAGTTTGCTAATAAATTCAACCAGAGCCGCTTCGACTCCTAAACCCACCAGAGTTCTTTCGATTGCCCCCGGTAAGACATTGTTAAAAGCCCCCTCGATGTCTAGAAAGGCACCCAGCGCATACTCTTTATGTTCTAGGGACCCCTCTATTTGTTTTACAATCGAATGGAGAGCCGTTTCCGTCGATCTGCCCTTGCAGTACGCATGCTGTGAAGCCGACAGTAACCCCCCAGGTATCCTTTCCCGTAGGTACAGGTCAATCAGCCGCTCAAACGTCTTAAGAAGAAACGACGAGAGACTGATTGGCCTGAAATCCGTAGGTGATAACTGAGAGCTCCTGCTGGCCTTCGGAGTGAAGATGACCCTAACCGTGTGCCACGACTTAGGGATATAGTTAAGCCTGAGGCAGTGTAGATGATGGCCAACCAGCGGTAGGAAATCTCTAAAGACCTTTGAAGTTGCGCAGGAATGATGCCATCCGGGCCGGGTGACTTATAGGGCTTGAACGAATTTATAGCCCAGGATATTTGACTTTCCCGTAGTGGAATGGCAGCCATTTCTGCATGGCCAACAACCGCCGACCACGCAAGCGAAGATCCCTGTGCAACTGGGACATCGGGAAAATGATTGTCCAGTAAAAGTCTCAGGGACTCCTCGCTACTCATCGACCAGTCCCCACCATTATCTCTCAGATACCCCCGAGGGGCGGGATTCCTAGAGAGTATTTTTCTAAGCCTCGCGGATTCATTGCAGCCCTCTACGTTTTCGCAGAAGCTTCGCCATGAATCTCGCTTGGCTATCTTTATTTCATATTTATAAATCCCCAGACTCACCTTATAGAGCTCCCAATCCGAGGGTAATTCACTCCTCCTGGCTCTGTGAAAGAGTCGCCTACTGGACGCTCTTAGGTCGTCAAGGGAATCAGACCACCAGGGCGGCTTGCCTTTCCCCCTGTAAGTTTTCAGTGGGCAGGACTGTTGAAAGGCGCTATTGCATGCCGAGGTGAAGTTTTCCACCAGACCGTCTGTTTCAGAGTCGGACAGGTCCGAACCAACGATAGGCGCCTCAGGCAATAGCTCTCCCAACTTCCTACAATACAAGTCCCAGTTGGTACTTTTAGGGTTCCTAAAAGATATTTTACCGGGACGTTCTTCATTCACCGAGAACTGAATATATCGGTGATCAGAGAAGGAGTCCTCGTTGAGAACCCTCCAACCAGATATCCGATCTTCCAGTTCCCTGCTAACCAGGGTGAGGTCCAGGACCTCCTCCCTTACCGCAGTAATAAATGCCGGGTCATTCCCCCTATTACATATACAAAGTCCCTCATCTACAATAAAAGTAAATAAAGACTCACCTCTGGTGTTCGTATCCGAGCTCCCCCATATGCTATGGTGTGCATTAGCATCGGCACCCATGATTACGCCAACGCCTCTCCGCCTTGCTTCAGCGATGATTTCGCCCAGTATCACTGGCGGTGGTCCCGTTACGTCCTCATGGGGCATATACGCTGAGACCACCCACAATTCGTTACTGCCTCGCTCGAGGCAGACCGTAGTTACATCAGGATTGCTGAAATTAGAGAGAAAAATAAGCACACAGGATCTAGGCCTACCTGCCTCCCCATGCACCAAGGTGTTGAATTTTCCCGTCCTTAATCCAGAAATTTTTCCGCCGTTACTACTCAGCCACGGCTCCTGAAAAGGACTATATCCACCCCGCCTTTCTCAAGACAGAGCAACAAGTTTGCAGAAGCCGCCTTAGAATGCTGAAGATTGATTTGGTGGATTTCCATCAACACCACTCTTCTTCTTCTGCACCCCATCCTTGGCTCCCAAACAGACGATTTACACTTATGACGGATCCCGCCATCGATGATTCGCCCTCGGAGGCTAGGAGCTCCCCATCTGCCCTATCAGCCAGACGACTAGCGCTGATGACAGATCCCGCTATTGGCGGGACATCAAAAGTGCTTTCGCTGTCCAAATTAGCGGGGTCAGCATCCACAACCATGGGTATTGGCTCCCCTGCGGACGCCTTCACCTCTCGAACAGTCTCTGGGGGAGAGGAACCATCTCCCCTGGAATCGGTATGGTAGATTTTGAGAACCACACGCTCGAGGCCATAGGAGATAACCCCCCTCGTGTCAGAGAGAGGACCGGTGAACTCTGCGTTTAGCAGAATCAGCACTTGCCGACGTGGCCCAACAGCCTCCTCTACTCTGAGGACCCTTTAGTTATGCGTCGGAAGGTTCGGTTTGCAATAACGCATTAATTCCAGTATTTTCTCCGGCTGAGAGGGCCCGGCAGGCAACCACACTCAAGCCCTCGGTCGAAGGGGGAGATCCCTCCGTTCCACGGCCTCGAGTCTGGCTCCCCTCCAGACCTCCCCAACCAAAGAAATTATTTTCTTAAAGATACAGGCCGACCGCTCGTCAGCACAAGTAATTAGTCTAAATCCATGATACCACCCCGAGTATTCGAAGCATGGGCTCTCCATAACAGCGGTCATATAGGCCGCTGATATGGCGCTGGCGACCCACGGCCACCCAGCGATTTCGCTAAACGCAATTGCGTCCACACCTCGTCGGGCCCTTTTTGTCGTTGAGGCATTCCGCTCATCCGACCTTTGCCGCTTCCTTGCCCCCAAACCCTGCTGCTCACCTGCATCGTTCGACACCGGTGTATGGTCGTCGCAAGCTACGACGCTCCTGGCCCACTCCAGCGTCCGAGAATGCTTCTCAGAAATCTGAGGTGCATCCCTTCCGCCGTAGCGCTCCAAGATCTTCTCAGCTAGGCGCCGATCACCCAGAGCTTTCCTACGCGGCGTCGATCGCCTACCTTTCCCGGCAGGCTTCGACCCCAGGGCTCCTGTTGGGAAAGCTCCTCGCGAGAGGGTTTCCTTACTAGTACTGGGCTGGTCCGTCGCATTCGCCGGACCTCTACCTTACCCTGTCACAGCCCGATATGGGCCTACATTAAGTGTCTGTTTCGACACCCCTCCAATACCCGAACTACCCGTACCCAAGGGGATTTGAAACCAAACCCCTGCGCTGATCCGTCTGATCATCCCTTTTGACCCATCGGAAGCTTTCCCGGCTGTCAGCGACCTGCTTCGGAGCGCTCTCCGCACCTGTCGCCTCCCTCGCACCATGACGACCTTCTCCGTCACTCCTACCCTCCTTTTTGTTTATTTTCGTGTCCATTCTAAGAAGTCCCCCCTCAAGGCCGCTATCCGGAGCCGATTGTGTAGTCGCCCTTCAACGGTCCCGTGGTTATCTATGCTGCGCAGGGAGGCCACGCGAGGGTTGACGCATTACCTTATGGGTAATGCGTTCAGAGCCAGACCGGACGCAAAGCGGGAAAATCTTCAACCGCACCTACACCACCAACTTAACGGCGACGGAGCCGGAACGTACCCTGAGGCCCACCACGGTTTAACGGGACGTGGGCAGGTGCAGCACTAGCCTACCAGCTGTTTCGATAGGGTTTCACCCCGACCTACTAAGGTGGCAGAATACCGCACCTACCAGCCCAAAGTCATCAATTCCTAAACATAGTCAAAATCAAGTCCCTAACAATCCAGTTCGTCACCGTTGAGTACCGATCTTGACCCTCCCTCCCCTGAGCTTGGCACAATGACTCAGGGGTGCGGGTTTTATCGAGTTGTCCTCTCTAGATCCGCCATTATCAGTAGAATCAGGAGCACCTCGTGCAGGACGTGTTAACCAATCACGTGTGACAATTCGTCACTATGGCCGGTCTAAGACTGATACCAGTCCTAACCACGTATGATATCCAAACCTAAATCCAATTTAAGTTGATATTGATTTTCTTGAGCAGAAACCGAAAGCCGAACTTGCACAAAGGGGTTCTGCACAGGGATATTATGTAAAGCGCAACAGTAAATCCTTCGACTTTGACAGGCACCTCGCGTTCCAATGGACAGTGATCAAGATCCCGATAGAAATTTAATATGCAAATACTGCAACAATGGTATCCATAGTAATCAATTTGTTGTTGCATTTGCATTTTAAATTTTTATTGAGATTTGGATCACTGTTCGTTAGAACGCAGGGTAGTGTTTTGAGTAGCGCTCTTGTTTACAATCGATTATTTGGCTAATCGACTATTCGATTAATCGTATAGCAACTTTGCATTGATTGAAAATCGATTATCTGGTTTTCAATTGCAACATAGCTTGCAATGGACTAACTATCGTTATTCGCATACTAACGGCGTAATATACTAAATTTCTTGTCTTGAAATAATTTGATAAATTAAATTTTCGGCCACGCTACGGTAACCGCCTCTTCATGGGACTGTATCAAACACTAGTTGCATTTTTTGCCAGCTAGTGGAAATAAAACAGTAGATAGATAAGGAAATCTCATAGAAATCAACAAAAAAGGAGGCTAGTTGAGTTGGCTAAGCAGTTTGAGTTGAAAGCGCTTGAGAAACAGACGACCAAAAATGAGGGTTGGGGTTACGCGAGAGCGGAAATGCAGGCGGCCTCGCGTTTATCATACACCACTCTGTGTAATATCATATATTTGATCCTGATATCGACCGCAAGGACAGTGTCTTAGAACGTCAAGGCCTATCTGTCCGGCCAGGTGATGCAAACCTAGAAATCATCAACATCTACATCCCTCCTGCCACCCGTTGCCCCAGTGGATACCGCCCTAATATCAGCGCCTTACTCACTGATTATCTTGGGCGATTTCAATGCCCATCACGATCTATGGCATTCAAACTTGCAGGCAGATAGTAGGGGTGAGATGTTGGCGGATCAAATAGAAGAAACGACGTTCTGCACAATAAACGGAGACGCCCCCATACGTATGGTAGGACGCTGTCACAGTTCGCCGGATATATCAATCGTGAGCGCAGGACTCGTAAACTGCGTCAACTGGCAGCCGATAGTAACATTGGCATCCGGCCACCTGCCAATACTCATCTCGCTCGAGCGTACCGCCGACTTCATCGTCTCTGAAAAACCCACTTTCATAAACTTTCAAAAAAGAAAGTGGGAAGAATATAAATCCTTTACAGACAGCCGATTTGCTGCCCTCACTATCTCGACTAATGCTCGCCAAGGGGAGCGTGCTTTCCGCAAGGTCATGGAATCCGCCTCGGATCGCTTCATTCCGGCCAGTAGAATTCCCCAAATTCGGCCCCATTTTACGGCGGAGGCCGCAAACTTAGCGAGAGAAGGTGACCTTATAAGACAGCTCGTTCCTGGCGACCCCCAAATAAGGGATATAAACCAACGCATCAAATTGCTTGTGGATGAACACAAGCGGGCGAAATGGGAGGAGCATCTAAGTCCATATAACCTATAACCGGTGTGGGTAAGCTTTGGTCCACCGTAAAGTCACTATCGAATCCGTCCAAGCACAATGCAAAATTTCCATCGCCTTTGGCGATAAAGTGCTGTCGGATGAGATAAAATGCGCGAGTGCTTTCTGCCGACAATATATAATGCATTCTACGGTCGACAAAGATAGACGGAGGGCCAACAGACGCGCACATAAACACAAATTCAGCGCGTCTCCAATCACTATCACCGCCAAAGAGGTTGAGGACGCCATCGGTCATGCTAAACCATCCAAAGCAGTGGGCCCAGACGGCATAGCCATACCGATGCTTAAAAGCCTAGGGAAAGAGGGTTTCAAATATTTATCACATGTCTTCAACCTGTCTCTCCCCACCTTTGTCATTCCCGAAAAATGGAAAATGGCCAAGGTGGTCCCGCTACTAAAGCATGGGAAACCAGCTAACATAGGAGAGTCATATCGCCCGATATCTCTCCTATCGCCAGTAGCCAAGCCGCTTGAAGGCATTTTGTTCCCCTACTTCAAAGCAAATTTGCAGCTAGTCTGTCATCAACATGGTTCCAGAAAACTCCATAGCACCACCACCAAGCTAAATGCCATTGGCACCCAGATAAATTGCTGTTTAAATCAAAACCCCCACCATAGAACAGTACTCGTTACGCTAGACCTATCAAAAGCTTTTGAAACGGTCAACCAATACTGCAAGACCTCTAAGGGTCTACCGTTCCCCCATGTCTTAAAAGGTGGAGCGCAAATTATCTGGGTGGTTGGCAGGCATCGGTGCAATTTAGAAACGAAACATCAAAACCAAGAAAAATTAAACAGGGGGCCACAGGGTGGTGTGCTATCGCCACTTTTGTTTAATTTCTACATATCTAAGCTACCTTCGCCACCAGAAGGAGTTACTATCGTTTCCTACGCCGATGACTGCACAATAATGGCAAGAGGCCCAGGCCCACAGATTAATGAGCTTTGCAACAGAATAAACGGCTACCTCCCTGATCTCCAGTTTTTTCGCCTCGCGAAACCTGGCATTATGACCGACTAAATCCTCTGCGACCTTATTTACAACATGGACGTCCCAAATGCACTACGCTACCGACTGTCCTACACCCCAAAATGTTGGGTGTGACGTTTGATCAGGATCTCAAATCTCTTGCTGGCAGTACTTGGGGAAAAGATAAAGAAACGCTCATTACCACATACAAAGCAATTGCCCAGCCGATTGCATGCTACGCGTCCCCTATATGATCGCCAAGCCTAAAAACTACTCACTCGAAGAAGCTACAGGCCTGCCAAAATACTGCTCTCAGAACGGCCACGGGCTGTATTCTTATGACCCCAGAACACCATCTACATAATGAGGCGAGAATACTCCCCATCAGGGAGAGAAATGAGATGCTAACCAAACAGTTCCTGTTGAATACCCAGAAACCTGGGTATCCCAACAGACATCTGATTGATGAGCCATCACCGCCTAGGGGCTTAAGGAGTCATCTCCGTAAGCATTCTGAGAAAAAACGGCACCTTCCGTATGAAGCAAAAAGCACAAGTAGGTCCTCAGTGAATTCCACAACCAGGCGTCGGACCTTTATGCCAGGAATTGCCCGGTGAATCCAATACTCAAAGAACGGTACCCAAAACTTTCTGAAGAGGAACACATACTCCCTAGGGTAACGCGAGTGACTCTAGCTCAACTTCGTTCTGGATACTGTAACAGGTTAAACTCTTACCTATCCAGAATCAACCCCGACATACAAAATGTATGCCCCGCTTGCAATGTGTCCCCACATGACCCCAGCCATCTCTTTAATTGTAATGTGGAACCAACGCCTCTAACACCCCTTTCATTATGGTCCACCCCTGTTGAAACAGAAAGTTTCCTCGGACTCCCGTTAGAGGATATTGATGACAATTTGTGATCGGTCGTATCTATTAGGTGGGGCGAAGCACTGCTACAACAACACCAACCACGTTCTCAGCCGGCGAAGTATCGAAAACCTCCTTTTAGTACAAGCATTGCTAGCTGGAAGCGTGGCCAGAATTTTGATAAGAGCATTTAGTGATTGATTTGATTTTTTGTGTTGCTTATCAGACCAGCGTTCTGATCACACTACGTACTCTCCATCTAGATTAATTTTATTTCCTCCAATAAGAGATGCATATCGTTTACCAAGATCTTGGACAAGCTCTTTAGCCAAATTCTTTTTTTTTTTTTTAATAACTTTGATGATTCGCGATGGGAGTAGTAAATTAAGATTAAAAACTTGCAATGTATCTTCAGGTAATCTACCTTGTAAATCAAGAATGATATGATCTCGAAGAGGTATATAAATTGCTTTTCGATAATACTCTTCAGCGTCTGATGAAATGTAATTACCTCGATATATTTGCTTTTTAGCAATTCGTGGGAGGACAATATCAAGCTTCAACTCATATGCTAAAGCGACTATTTTTTTGTAAAGACCCGAAAAACGACTTCGTGCTTCAAGTCTATGGTTTTTTAATGTTCGCAAAGAGTCACTCAATGCTTCATAAGTTTGATTCAAATCTATTGAAGGTGTTTGCAAAAGTAAGCTTAGTGGTCGTGTAACAGAAAGTACATTGCTCAAAAAAATTATTGAAATCACGAACTCTGTCTCGCAAATAGATTTCAACATAGAACGGGCTTCAGAACTTGTTGTTGAATCTTGCCAAGTACAAATTTCTTTAAACGAAGCAACAAGTTTTGTGATGTTTTCTTCAAACTGCATTATACCATCATGTTTTTCAGACCAGCGCGTTTCACATAGTCCACTTAATGATTCCTGCAGATGTTTTTTGAAAACTATGGTACGTTTCGGAGACTGATTTGGAAAACTGATAATTTTTTTCATGAACGCAATACAATCCTTTGTTTGAAGAACTTTCGACGTTTTCGCAAGCGAGTTATTAAGACAATGGTTGAAAGACGGACAATGATTAGCATTGGGGAATATTTTAAGAAGTTACTGTACAGCTCCCTTAACTTCTGATGTCATTACAGAACATCCATCCGTTCCAATTCCCACGCAATAATCGAAGGGTAGTCCTAAATTATTAAAAATATCGATCACTATGTGTGCCAAGGCTACACATGTAAATTTTTTTTTCTCCAATTATAACATCTTCTTCTCGGATGTTTTTATTGCGGTTAGATTTAAAAAAATTTATGAGCTCAGAAAAGTTAACCAATACATAGTTAACTTTTTCGGGAAGTGGACACTCATGCTCGGTCAACTTAGCCGAGCGATTAACAGTGTGCGGACTTTAAATTTTGTTTGGTGGTAGATTTTTCAGAAAACAGTGGTAGATTTATGAAAAAAGTGGTAGCATTGGGTTATATTTGAAATATTTTTAAGTAGTGAATATTACTCACTTCTTTTCCTATATATACATAGGTAGGTGGAAGTGGCAGTTATGTACTAAAAATCTAAAGGAAAAGAGAGTAAATGGTGATCAAAGCATCGCTAGGTGATAATTTGAGTTTTATAAAAGTATTCTTCTACAAATAATATTGTTTCCCTTCTAAAAGAATGGAAAAGCAAAGGTTTGTTCAAAAAACTTCTATAAAAAACTATCACCTTTTTTCGAGGTGGCGTGGTAGAAGTGGTAGAACTTCAAATAAAAGAAAAATAGTGGTAGATCTACCACTTTAGTGGTAGAATTCCGAAAAGTGGTGATGAACTTTCTCGCGATTCTACTGTAGTTGAATATGTGCACTGCATTTTCTACAGAGATGACAAATGCCCAGTAGAAAGTGGTGAAAAATGTGTACAGTGAGAGTGAAGATTCTGAATAAAATGTATTCAGTAAAGTAAGGTTTGATTCAGTATATTATCAACAGCGCAAATATTTCTGAGCATTGGACTGATTTGCATGAGCATTCATACTGATCGCTAATATTATTTGAAAATTGATACTCAATTAAAGCATGCATACAAAAACTGCATTATGAAAAGTAACGATCAAATATCCATCAATATATTTATACAAATACTGCATGTAAATAGTGGGTTTCTGGGACTTCGTGGAAAAATTTTGTTCCGAATGAATTTTGGAAAAAAAATCTAGTCTGGGGGGGGGGGGGGGGAAGCAAAGGGGCCCCCTCAACTCCGCTACTGGTCGGGACAGTCATATATCTCTGAACATTATAAGTCGTTTTGATCAAATTTTAATTTAAAGCAGTATCAGAATTAGAGGTTTGTAAAACTATTATGGACGTCAAATCTAATACTATTGGGGAGGATGGGATCTCCTTGAAGCTCATCAAACTCGTTCTGCCATTCATTTTAGGAACTCTCACTCATATTATTAATCATTGCTTCACAACTTTTTGTTTCCCTGTGGAGTGGAAGAAGGCGTTAATTATTCCTTTCGCCAAAACAAATATTGCTCTTGAACCTTGAAATTATATGCCAATTAGCATCTTAGCTGCGTTTGCTAAAGTGTGTGAGTCCTTCAAGGCGGGTCAAATTTCAGCTCATGTTAAGGAGAACAACTCTGTTGAGTCCACTGCAATCTGGATTCAGACCAAAGCACAGTTGCTCTACTGCAATGCTCAAAATACTTGACGACATAAGAACTAGTTTTGATAAAGTGACCTAACCCTTTTGTGCCTCCTTGCCTTTTCTAAGGCCTTTGACTTAGTGCAGCACAACCTCCTTTGCAAAAAACTCGAATTCTACTTCGGGTTCTCTTATAAATCTGTTGAACTTATGGCCAGTTACCTGGAGGGAAGAACCCAGAAGGTAGTTTGCAAAAACTCTGCATCCAAATCTCGTGTTGTCCCTTCTGGTGTGTCACAAAGCTCTGTGCTTGGCCCTCTTCTGTTTAGTCTTTTTGTCAATGATGTTTTCTCAGTGTGCCAGCACGTAAATGTCCAAGTATATGCTGATGACATTCAGTTATACCTATCTAGTCGTGTCGGCCTTGTCGAAGATTTTGTGTTATAAAATAAATAGTGACTTGTCTGCAATCTGGAAACGGGCTTGTGAAAACTGCCTATGCTTAAATGTTGAAAAGTCATATGTGTTGCCCATAAGTAGTAGCGTAGTACATGTTGAAAATATTCCAAAGCTCTTTTTTGGAAATAACGCCCTCTCGTTCACTGAAAAGATTCGAATTTGGGTTTTGTGATAAACTCCAAGTTGACCTGTATTGACCACGAATTCTAAGCAATATTTATTATATTTTGCCTCGTTTAAGAGCTTCTGCTTCTTTTACACCTTTGTAGACCAGAAAAAAGTTAGCTATACAATTGATTGTGCCACACATAACATACTCTGAGCTTGTCTACAGTCAATTAGATTCTGCTTCGAACCATAAAATTGATGTTGCATTTAATAATATGACGAGTATGTCTATGGCCTTAATAAGTATGACCATATCTCCACATGGAGATGGAAAGTTCTGGGAATCAGTATTTTTGAATATATTGCTGGACGAAACTGTATATTTATGTTCAAACTTATTGAATTCAAAACACCAAATTATCTTTATGAAAAACTAGAATTTTCTAAGTCTTCTAGACACCGCAAGCTAATATTACCACGATATTTATATTTTTCCTCATCGAGGCTGTTTTTTTATTAAGGCTGTAAGGCTCTGGAACTCTATTCTTGATTCTCTCAAGGCTGATATGGTTAGGAGCAACTACAAGAAGCTAATTCATAGTTACCTCAATTCAGTGTGATTAATGTGGTTAGAATATAATTTCATCTATATTCTATTCTTTCTTTCTTAATAAACTTAAGCACTTTCTTGTTCTTATTAAACGTGTATTCAGGGTTAAGTATTAAAGTTGTTATAACAACTTCAATTTAAAATTATTTATTTTGTTTTTAAAACTTGCTGATGTACTTAAAAAGACTTTGTCGTACAGATACAACCACTATGTTAAATAAATATAAATATAAATTTCAATGCCCGCCACGATCCGTGGCACTATAACCTACAGGCGAACAATGGGGGCGACATGTTGACGGACCGAATATAAGAAACGACGTTATGCACGATTAACGGGTACACCCCCACTCGTATGGCAGCCGATGGTAACATTGGCATCCGACCACCTACCTACCCATATTATACTTATGCTGACAATCGTTTTTCTGCCCTTCCTATTCCGACTGATACCCGTCAAGAGGAGCGTGATTTCCGCAAGGTAATTTTTTTTATTCCCGCCGGAAGAATTCCGGAAATCCGGCCACATTTTACAGTGGAGACCGCAACTCTAGTGAGAGAACGTCACCTTATAAGACAGCACGATCCCGGTGACCCCCAAATAGGGGATAACCAACGCATCAGATTGCTTGTGGATGAAAACAAACGAGCGAAATAGGAGGGTCACTTAAAGAATTGTAACCTCTCGCCGGTGTAGGTAAGCTTTGATCCACCGTAAAGTCCCTATCGAACCCACCTAAGCACAATGACAAAATTTCTATTGCCTTCAGCGATATAGTGCTTTTGGATGCGAGCCCTTTCTGCCGACAATATGTAATGACAAAGCCAGACGGCGGGCCAACAGATGCGCACACAAGCAAAACCACAACGTGTCCCCAGTTTCCATCACCGCCAAAGAGTTTGAAGATGCCATCGTTCATGCTAAAGTAGTGGGCCCAGAAGGCATAGCCATCCCGATGCTTAAAAACCTACGCAACTAGGGATTTAATTATCTAGCGCATGTCATCAACAGGGAAAAATGGAAAATGGCAATGGTGGTTCCGCTATTAAAGCCTGGGGGACCAGCTAACATAGGAGAATCTTATCGTCCGATATCTCTCCTATCGCCATTAGCCAAGACATTCTACCTCCCTACTTTACTGCAAATTTGCGTTTTGACAATCATCGGCATGGCTTTCGAAAATTGCGGATTTAATCAACAACCCCACCACAGTGCTCGTAGGGCTAGACATATCAAAAGCTTTGATAAAGTCAAGCTCGGCATACTGTTGCAAGACTTGGAAGGGTCCTCCAAGTCTCTAAAGGCGGGCCGCAAATTATATTTCTGGTCAGCAAGCATCGCTGCATTTCAGGAACGTAATATCTAAAACCAGATGTAACGACAGCCTAATGAGTTAATTGCAGTATCAAATATCTATATCAAATTTTTCACTACCCCTGCCTGCATATCTGTATGCAGTATTAACAGTAACCCCATAAGTTCGAAAAGTATATTTTATGTGTGCGAAAAGTATATATTATATTTTATGGTGCGCAAGTTTACATGTGTGAATGTAATCGTAAAGACAGTGAACGTGATAGGGTATAGGCATGTGTGCGTGCTATTGTTTAAATGCATGCGTGCAGCGGTTTGACTGAGTGAAAGCGGAAATCTTTCGAAGACAGGAAAGGCTTAAAAGCGCGATCGCCAGCAAACTTGGACTCAGTATAGGATTTTCAGGTGTTGTGGTTTTTCTTCAAGCGTCCGTGAAGTTGAAGTTAACAAAAAAAAAAGTTTTTGAAAAAAAGTGTCGGTATCGCGTCAGTTACTATTAGGTAGTGAGTTCCAGAAAGGATATCGGTACTAATTAGCTGCTGGTGAGTTACAAATCCCCTGCCCGTATGTATAAGAAATCGTAGAAACTAGGCTGCACAATGACGTTACAGTTCGCCCGGTGTTCACTGCTATCGCTTTTCAAAAAAGATTTATTTTCGTTGATGTCAGAGGCGGTATACGGGGAGGTTTCGTTTCTCTTGATGTTCGAGTTTGAGTTTTTTTTGGGTGAAATATACGCAAAAAGCCTCGAAACAATAAAGGAAACCCGAGAACCCTCTTTGGATAAAGTTGCTGATATCAACGAAACAATACTCTGTTGATATTTTGAGAAAAAAAGATGTTTAATTGAATTGAAATAATTCTGCGTACGTTTCTATCACATTGTGCAGTCTTCCGTTGAAAATGAAAATTTAAAAAGATATACATGGGAGTATGTGTGTAGATATACATACACACATGTTAGATGAGCGGGAATCAAGAAAAGTGTTTTTTCCAGGTTCACCCACGGCCGGTGGCACCGGAGTCCCTAGACTTTTACTCGAGAAGAGACACTGTAAAACATCAAGCGAAGCATATGGGCCTTTTGGTAAAGCACGACGCAACAACACTACTAGATTGATACACATTTGCTATATTTCCAACACACGAGATTTTGCACAATAAGATACGGCGATCGCTCCAGGCGCAACCTAACAGCTGATCGTTTATGCGGGTGGGTCAATGAACGAAAACATATAATATATTGGAGAGGATAACTTATTATTATTATTATTATTAGTAAGTCATTGGACAAAAATCCTTATAGACTATAGAATCTAAGAAAGTATTACATACAGCTTAATTGTAATTAAAATATATAGCTTAAAAAGCGAAATTCAAAATTAAAAAAAAAAAAATCGGCTCTTGGAAGCGAAAAATCAAGAGAGACTTTTTTACTTAGTACACTGAACTCACAAGTAGCGCGATTAACAGGAGCATAACTAGCATAATTTGTTCTGAAGTTATCTCCATAGAAAGGAAAGAAATTCCGAAGAAGTCTTTGAGGAACATTAAAGCGAATCCTTTCCAACATCAGGACAGTCAATAACCCCCTTAACCACATTGTATACAAAAGTTAAACAGAGTACAGATCGCCGACTCTCAAGTGACTTGAGCCCTAAGAGCATAAGCCGAGAAGAATAGGAGGGCATGGGTTCTGAAAAGTTTAATGGACGAAGAGCATACTTTAGAAAAATTTTCTGTATCCTCTCGATTCTATTTATGGCTAACTGAGTACAAGGCCTCCAAATAAATACAGCATATTCAATGTGCGACCTAATAAACGAGGTATATAAAAGTTTGATTGTATAAGGATCAGAAAATTTGGAGGTATTACGCCCAACAAAACCAAGCAAGGTCTTTAATCTCGCTTACGCAATCAGAAATTTTTTTTTTTTTTTTTTTTAATCAGAAATAGTATACCTTGTGCGCAAGACGGAAGTTGACTTAGAGTAGGTCATATGGAAACATTTAGACGGATTAAGAGACAGACGTGAGTTCAGACACCACAGATATAATTTATTGATATCACTTTGCAACTTTAGAACATCACCAGGTGTCTTGATTATTAAGAATATCTTTAGTCATCTGCATACAACAAACACTTAGGAAATGAAAAACAACTACTAATGTCATTAATAACTTACTTACTTACTTGATTGGCGCTTAACCGTCTAAACGGTTATGGCCGTCCAACAAGGCGCGCCAGTCGCTCCTTCGCTCCGCCAACCGGCGCCAATCGGTCACACCAAGGGAGTTTAAATCGTTTTCCACCTGGTCCTTCCAACGGAGTGGGGGCCACCCTCTACCTCTGCTTCCATAGGCGGGTTCCGATAGAAACACTTTATTGGCCTGAGCATCATCTTTCATTCGCATAACATGCCGCTGCGTTTTAATTCGCTGGACTAGGTTGATGTCTGCGTATAGCTCGTACAGCTCATCATTAAATCTTCTTCGGTACTACCATCGCCAACGCGTAGAGGTCCATAAATCTTTCGAAGATCTTTTCTCTCGAAATTATGGCTGCCAACAGTAGAGTGGTTGCCAAGACGCATATGCGCTGACTCTTTGCTCGATGACAGTAGGTACTTCGTTTTGTCCTCATTCACCATCAAACCCATCTTTACCACTTCTTTTTCCAGTTTGGAGTAAGCAGAACTAACAGAGCGGGTCTTTAGGCCGATGATATCAATGTCATCAGCATATGACAGTAATTGCACGCTTTTATAGTACATTGTTCCAGTGCGGTTAAGTTCTGCAGCTAGTATAATTGTCTCCAGCATCAAATTAAAGAAATCGCACGATAGGGGGTCACCCTGTCTGAAACCTCGTTTAGTTTCGAACGGCTCGGAGAGGTCCTTCCCAATTCTGACTGAGCTGATGGTGTTGCCTAACGTCATTTTGCACAGCCGTATAAGTTTTGCGGGGAAACCAAATTCAGACATAGCGGCATATAGGCAGCTCCTTTTCGTGCTGTCGAAGGCGGCTTTAAAGTCGACGAAGAGGTGATGTGTGTCGATTTTCTTTTCACGGGTTTTTTCCAAGATTTGGCGCATTGTGAAAATCTGGTCGATGGTAGATTTACCAGGTCTGAAGCCGCACTAATAAGGTCCAATCAGCCGGTGGGCTTCAATCTTTCGCACAATACACTTGAAAGGACCTTATATGCGATATTAAGAAGGCTGATTCCACGATAGTTGGTGCATGTTGCAGTATCCCCCTTCTTGTGGACTGGGCAAAGAACACTTAGATTCCAACCGTCGGGCATGCACTCGTCCGCCCATATTTTGCTAAGAAGCTACTGCATGCGCCTTACCAACTCCTCGCCGCCGTACTTGAATAGCTCGCCAGGCAATCCATCAGCGCCCACGGCCTTGTTGTTTTTCAATATGGTTACTGCTTTTCTAACTTCGTCATAATCGGCGGGGGGGGGGGGGGGCATATATTCCGTCATCATCGATTGCGGGATCGGGTTCTTCATCTCTGCGCGGTGAATTGCTGCCTCCATTTAGGAGAGCAGAGAAGTATTCCATCCATAATCTAAGCACTCTCTAGACATCAGTTACAAAGTAGCCGTTTTCGCTCCTACAGGAGTTTGCCCCGGTCTTAAAACCTTCCGTCTGTCACCGTATTTTTTGGTAAAATTTTCGGGCGTTGTTCCTGGTGGCTAGCAGCTCAAGCTCCTCGCACTCACGTCTTTTTGCTCCTGCTTTTTTCTTCCTGAAAAGGCGTCTCGCTTCCCTTTTCAACTCACGATAGGGTTCACACACTCCTCTTGTCGCGCTCATTTTTAACGTAGCCCTGTAGGTAGCGTCTTTTCTTTCGTTTATTTTCGGGGCATTCTTCATCGTACCAGTTGTTTTTCGTGGCCGCTGGTAACCAATTTTTTCCTCGACGGCAGTACGAAGTGCTTTGGAGATATGCTCCCACTGCTCCTGTATTCCTTCAGGATTAGTTGTGCTCTCAGAGAGCAGGTGTGAGAGTCGAGTTGCGAAATCATTGGCAGTCTGTTGTGATTGAAGCTTTTCGAAGTCTAGCTTTCCTTGTGTTTTTTGTTTTTGGTTTTAGCCGCGTTGGTGTGGGTGCGTATTTTGGCTGCAACGAGATAATGGTCCGAGTCGATGTTAGGTCCTCGGATCGTGCGCACATCTAAAACACTGAGGGCATGCCGCTCGTCTATCAAAACGTGATCGATCTGATTGCGAGTATTTCGATCAGGAGCCAGCCATGTAGGCTGATGTATCTTTTTATACATGCACCTCGTGCTGGATATGACCATGTTTCGAGCACCTGCAAAGTGAATCAGCCTCAATCCGTTAGGAGAAGATTCATTGTGTAGGCTGAACTTTCCGACTGTGGGGCCAAAACACCTTCTTTGCCCACCCTGGCGTTAAAGTCGCCAAGCACGACTTTTATATCATGGCGGGGGCAGCGCCCGTATGTGCGTTCTAATTGTTCATAAAAAGTGTCTTTCACCTCATAGTCTTTCTCCTCTGTCGGCGCATGAGCGCAGATGAATGATATATTAAAAAATTTTGCTTTTATTCGGATAGCGACGAGACGCTCGTTCACAGGCGTGAACGCCAGCACTTGGCGACAAAGTCTCTCTCCCACCACGAATCCGACGCCAAAACTGCGCTTATTCGTATGGCCACTCCAATAGATGTCACACTTTTTGATCTTCTTTCTTCCTTGCTCCGTCCAACGCATTTCTTGGATGGCGGTGATGAGAGATTTTGCTTTGATGAGGACATCAACCAGCCGGGCATCTGCACCAATCCCATTCAGGGAGCGGACGTTCCAGGTGCATGCCCTCAATTCATTGTCCTTCAAACGTTTGCCATGGTCGTCATCAATAGAGAGTGTATTTATCCGAGGCTTGTTGTTATATTTCATTGGAGTATGGTTTTACGTGGCGGGTCCCAAGCCCAGCGCACAACCCGCTCAGCGGGGGCGAAAATATTACTTGCATGTTTATATAGTGAGCCGCTTGCCGGCTTGCAGCCACACCTACAGGTGTACAGACGCTGCCGATGAGATCTCCCCCGGCTAGCCCTTAAACCGATTATGCCAGAGTGGCCTAGCCAGGTTGTCGCCTATTGACATTATCTCACCGCTAAACGGATGTTTTAATAAATAAAATGAAAAATAGTGGTCCTAATATACTTCCCTGAGGAACACCAGAGGTTGCCACAAAGGAAATAGAGGATACACCATCAGAAGTGACCACACACTGTCGATTAGATAGATAAGAACTAATCCATAGGAGAAAAGAGGAATGTAATCCAAAACAACTCAACTTTTTACTTAAGACACTATGAGAAACTCTGTCAAAAGCTTTAGAAAAATCTGTATAGATACAGTCTACCTGAAAACCACCAGAAAATGACGCAATGCAGTATTCACTAAAAACCGCAAGGTTGGAAATTGTAGATCTGTCAGCGACAAAGCCATGCTGGTACGGAGATATCAGGGATTTAATTGCAAAACTTAGTTTTGCCCTGACGGCATGCTCGAAAATTTTGGAAATGTTGTACAGCTTGGAAATAGGTCTGTAGTTACGGACATAATTTTTATTGCCACTTTTAAAAATGGGCGTAACAGAAGTAAACTTCCAATCATCAATGATAGTACCAGACGATAGGGACTTCTTGAATATCAATTTCAAAGGAAAAACTAAGGAAGGGCGATTTTTTATCAAGACCGGGGAAAATCGCTTTACTAATATCCTCAGATGATAATAAAAGGGATCCGAAGTTTAGAGCAGAATTTTGGCTGATCGAAAAATCAGGGTATTGACAACAATCATCCGGTGAAAAATTGTATTTAAAGAACTCAGCAAATAAGTTGAATTGCTTGAAGTTTGCGCTGTGGTACCATCAAGGTAAACGCCAGTGGGAATATTGGAGCAACCTCTTTTCGACTTTATATAATTCCAAAAAATTTGGGATTAGACTTAATATTGGACTCGATATTATGGATGTAGTTGGCGTACAGGCATTTGTTCAAGTTATTGAAATATTTTACATATTGCTTATATTTAATGAAGAAAATATGGTTCTTTGTAAGTTTAAATTTTTTAGAGTATTTATTTTTTGGATTCCGCAGTTTTAGTAAACCCTTATAATACCAAAGCAATTTGTAAGAACTTTGCTTTTTAACTGGAATCCAATCCAAGCAGTGCTTGAGCACGCAAGATTTGAAACTAGAGAAGCTATCTGAGGTATCAAGACCTCCAAGTAACTGCTCCCAAATTATATCAAGTAGAAAATCATTAAAACTCGGAAAGTCGCACCGAGAATAATCAAAAGTTATTTTACTATCCAAAGGTACCGAGAAGAAATTGTAGAATTTGAATTCAATATGCAGGGGTAAATGATGCCTGTCCTTAGGAGTTATTGGATCCGTGCACTCGCAGACTTCACAACAAATATTGTCACTAACAAATAATAGATGCAATAGCCGATTTTGGGAATTAAAATACGTATTAATTTGACTTAAGTTAAGACTAAGAACATTATCAATGAAATACAATTCATGATTTGAAGCAAGATTATTCGGTGTAAGGCCACAATTCGAAGCACTAGCTGACCATTGAACGTTAAACAGGTTAAAGTCACCAAGCAGGCAGAGATGAGTATCGTGTAGATCGTTGAGAACCAAAGAAATAATATTATCAGCATGTCCTTTGTATAGCTCAAATGAGCTGCCAGGTGGTACATACGACGCCAGAAGATGTAAAGATCGATGCGAAGTAGGACCTTTAACACATATGCAAATTTGATCAAACAGAGAATCACCATTGTTTAGTGGAACTAAAAACGCACACAATTGCCTTTTCACTGCGATTAGTACACCTCCTCCACAAATGCGACCAGTTTTACCAGCATCTCGATCTTTCCGAAAAACGTTGCAAATATTTAAGTCAAAGAACTCACTGTCAAAAAAGTTTTCATTAAGCCACGTCTCCATGATAACAAAGACATCTTAATCCATTTGTGAACTGAAGTTATGCACGATATCAGACTTGCTCCCCTGCAAAAATTGTTGGATTACGTGTTCCATTTTCTTCATGTGGGAGTACTCTAACAATACTCCTTTGCAATGCGTTAGCGGACCACCATCAGTCAATCATTGCTCGTTTTTTAACGACCGATGACGATCGAACAGAGTTGCCAAAAGTAAAATATTGCATGCAAATAACTCATAATAAAATTTTACTTTGGCAACTCTGATAAAATGCAACAGCGCACTGGTTTTATGTATACATACTATAGTATAGAGAAATATTAGTTTCTTTATTCACGCAAATGCTAAATAACATAAGAATATTCGTAGTATAAAATACAAAAGTTGTATTGCCCCTCTTCATTTACTTTCATTTTAAATTAAATTCACTCCGATAATCCTTTCCGACAACACAATTCCTCTTTAGTACTTTGGCATATGACCCTCTGTGGGTGCTTCATGGAGTACTGCAGTGAAAGTACTTTGGAATGTACTCTCACGTATGTACTCTATGGAATAATCACAAACAAAGCGAGAGTAGGATCACCTACTCCTCTCCTAAGACATCGCAATGTTAATTGGAGCACATTTTTTGTATGAATACAGATTAGATTTGGAGCAGTCCTATACTCCCAAAGGAGTATTCCTTACATTACTTATAGAGTACTCGCGTTTTTTGAAGGGTCCTCATACCGGAAACATTGTGGAAATATATATTTAGTCCACAATCATTATTATTACACCTTACTACTTCTGTTGTGGTTTTTTCTGAGCCTTTCGAAAAAACTGAAAAGGCTTTACAGTGACATTTTTAGGCCAAATATCCGAACTTAATAATTTATCATATTCAGACTCCGGCACCCCCAGTTTAATGTTAATTCTATGCCGAGTAGAAATTGAGATGTCTTTTTTCAATAATCAAAAAACACGAGACCGATCTAAGCTAATCTGTCTAGACACATAATTTTTGATGTCCGCTTCAGATACTGAGGACGAAAATGAAGCTAGGTGTAGCCATTTAAGGCGAGCAGCAACGACAAGTTTTGTAGAAGCATTTTTACCTCTTGTACAAACTTGGTTAATATTATTATTATTTTTCATGGGCCTCTTTTTCGGCATAGTCGCGCATTGCCCAATATTTGCCTCACTAACCACACTAGCAGAGTACTCAGTTACTGACGGCGCAGCCTCATCAGTCGAAGGCAAGCAAGCATTTGTATTCGCTTTAGCACAACCATTAGCAGTACTCGCAGTCGACGACAACGCCTGACTTGAGTGGTTTTTACTTGTATCAGGCAATCGCAAATCAGCCGTAATAGGCTGTTTAGTAGATGCAAGCGTGCTTTTGTTATTGCTTACAGAATGAGGCAGAGGATAACCAACAAAAGTAGGCTGTTTAGTTGTTGTAGTTGAAGTTTTACTGTTTGTCTTTGCACTGGATGTTTTTTGTTTATGTTTGGAGTCATTGTTAGCTTTTGCTTTTGAAGACATACACTGCTTTGTTTTAGCAGCCGAACCAGAATCACTGACTTTGTTTTGCAAAATTGACTGCTCTGTTATTTCGGTAAATTCTGTTTGAATAGCCTTATGCAAAGCAGCAGAACGAGATGATTTTAGATCAGTTGCCTAAACAGCAACAACACAATGAAGATTTTGCACTTCCAATGACAACGAAGAAATCGCAGAATTTTTTTCATCAATCACCGAATGGAGAGAACGAATTTCGGCAAAAAGAGTGTCAGACATTCGTGAATTATCATCTTTCAGAGCATTCACCAGAGAAAGAATGGTAGCATTTCCAGAGCGTAGAGCAGCAATTTCATTAGCGATATCATGCAGAGATAGTGATTGGTTTCTATTGTTCTCTTCGCATTGTCTTTCACTGATTGCAGCACTAGAGAGGGTGGTTGGCAGCGGAGTTGTGCATATAGAACCGCGACGCTCCACCGAACACGCTTTATAAAAAAGTGTTTATTTGACGAGAGAAGAAACTTGAGATCGGATTGTGAAATATTCACACATTTGAGATGAAAAAAGTCTTTACATTTTGCACATCCCACCTTCGGTTGACCACGGTCAACTTTCTGACCACAAACATATTTCTAAATTAATCATCAGCAGAGCAGCACATTACTACTAGAGAGAGAGCAAACGTGCCCAGACGCTTCCCGCCGCGGCTCTTGGCCTAGGCAAGAAATTACCGTCCCAAATCCAGAACGTTCTCAGCCTATTATTTTGCGTTATTTGCACTTTCGTTAACTCTTTCTTAGTTTCATCACTTACACATGTTTGCTTTACCTCGTTGTTTTTGTATGATACCTAACCCCACTTTCCTTAAAATTAGATCGAGTTGATATTAATTAAGTTAGTTACATATATCGAGTTTTTTATAATTTGTTTGGACCATCGCACCTGATTCCTTTTGTACGTATGTGAGCCATTGAGGACCCACATAATTATACCGGATATCCGATTATCTTTTTTTTTTTTTTTATATGATTAACAAACAGAAGTTGTTACGCGTTAGCATGCACGCTTCATGATTTTCCCCCCACACAATTTTTCCTAGTCCATCGTGACCTCACATAGACTGATTGAGTCCGTAGTTTTACCAGAAGTTTGTTTTAACGCCCAAACTGAAAAACCATATCAAAAACCAGGACATATGTTATAAAATAACTCCGCCCATTTGGCAAATACTAGAAGCTTCCTAGGACTTAATCCACTTGCTGCTTCTAGATCTGACAGCTGTATCACTCCTAATAGCTGGAGTCTTAGCCTGGCAAGTGCAGGACACAAGCACAGAACGTGCTCGATCGTTTCCTCCTCCAACCCGCACTTCCTACATCTGCTATCACTGACCAAGCCTAATTTAAAGGCATGTGACGCCAGAAGGCAGTGTCCAGTAAGAATAACCGGCATGAGTCTACAGTCCTCTCTTTTTAGAAGCAACTGTGTTAGTCTAAGGTTGTAAGACCTACACATAATCTTCGACACTTTACAGCCGCGTGCTTGAACCCACGCCTTTTCCCGCTTGGTCGGTCATGTGCACCTCTCGCTTTCGCTTAATCTCGCCCTATCTAATTGGCACGTCTACGGAGCAAGCTTCGAGGGATGCACCCTTTTTAGATAGTTCGTCCGCTTTTTCATTCCCGTCTATTCCCATATGCCCTGGGACCCAATATAGATGTATGCTTCTTCTCCCTGTCCCGATTCTCTCCAGAGACTGCTTACACTCTAACACGCATTTAGATGCTGTGCTATGCGAGATTATTGCCTTAATTGCTGCTTGACTGTCAATATAAAAGTAAACACGGTTGCAGCTTAAGCTATTCTCTTCCAGGGTTTCTACTGCTTTGGCTACGGCTAATATTTCCGTTTGGAAAACGCTACAGTAATCCGGTAGCCTGTAGGATCTGCTTATTTCCGGATCAGCGCAGTATAACGCAGACCCTACTCCTTTCACTACTTTGGAAACATCGGTGTACACATGTATCGCCTCGTCCGCCATTTGCGCACCCTTGCGCCAACCGTCCACCTCTATTGCGGCCTTAAGATCGCCCTCGAAGCGCAGATAGGGATTCAGGTAGTCTGTTCGTCTTGTGATTGATGACGCTATACTACTACGGCCAGAGATTTTTATGAAATTTGCTTGGATGAGTTATGATTTCTCAGGTAAATCAGGGTGCCGCATAATATTGTGACGAATACTAACAACACTAAGGGGTGCTATCATCTCTAAGCCGATACTGAGCAGTGACCTGTATGCACATAACCAAATTAATCATTATGTCTACACATATGCCCATACAAGCAGCGGAGAGCAACGCATAAACACATGCATATATCTGAGATACTCCCAAAAGTATGCAATCATTTGTGCAAGTATCACACACATACACACGCGCATGGGCTATGAGAGAAGCTATAAAATCATGCATCTGTAGTTATAGCTGAGAAATTTATAGCTGATATTTAACTAGTAAATTCTAGAAGCGCCTAGAAATATGTCAACGTGGAAACCAAACAGTATACAAAGCAGCAACAGTTGAGGCACGACAATGAGTTTGATTTAAGCAAGCTATCAGTTGCGAAGTATAAGTGTTATTGTGAAGTACTTTAATAAAGGCCATTTTGCATTATTGAATAGCGGAGTTATTTATTCAACAGTTTAGTGATTCGATCGTTAGTAGAAGGTTAGAAATAAGAGGAATTGCAGTAAGTTCTTTACAATTGGTGTCAGAAGTGGGATTGTTGGATAAATTCCGAATATTGGGAGTACAACTTGGACATGACAAAGTTGAGTGAATTGATGATCCAGCAACTGAAAGAGGAGTTGGAAGTCCGTGGATTGGCTACTACTGGCAATATATCCCAGCTACAAAGACGACTAAGTGTAGCTAAGGTATTTGAAAGAATCAATGCTAAGGAGTATGTTTTTCATTCTGATAGCGACAAAACAACAACAAAAATGGAAGAAAAAACGAAACACTGCAGACAGTGACGACCACAATACCTGCACAAACATCGACAATGGCATCTCAGCTGGAGTCACAGGAGGCACGCATTTCAGAAATGGCGTCGCAAATGTCATCTCAATTGGAAGAACAGAAGAAATATATGTCATCTCAACTGGAAGCGAAAGAGGCACGTATATCTGGAATGTCGACACAAATTTCGGAACAGCTATCAACGCAGCTCTTTGCGAAACTGGAAGAGAAGGATGCAAAAATTGTACAACTCGAGGACAAAATTGATGCCGAGATAGCAGCGTTGAAAGGTCTTATGCAACAGTTACAACTAAATCGCCCAGCTGTTCCAGCGACCAATCCGAAGGTAAAAACTCCATCTTTTGACGGTTCTGTTCCTTTCCAGGTATTGAAGCTTCAGTTTGAGAAGACATCAGCAGTGAACAACTGGAATGCGGAAGATGAGTTGGCCGCACTGTTCGTGGTATTGAAAGGTCCTGCAGCTGAAATCTTACAGACTATTCCAGAGTACGAACGGCACAGTTATGAAGCATTAATGGCCGCTGTCTAGAGACGTTATGGAAGCGAGCATAGTAAACAGATATACCAAATTGAGTTGCAAAACCGTTACCAAAAAGAGAATGAGACTTTGCAGGAGCTTGCGTCGGATGTTGAAAGATTGGCTCATCTCGAAAATGCAGACGCACCCGTGGAATACAGCGAGAGGGTTAAAATTCAGAGCTTTGTAAATGGAATACGGGATGTCGAAACGAAACGGGCTACATATGCGAACCCAAAGCCAACATTTGCTGAAAAAGTATCCCCTGCACTGACTCAGAAACAGCCTCAATTTTGAGTAAGCCCGCATACAAAGCTCATCGCGTGGAAGTGGAAATGCCAGATTGGGTAGACACAATTTTGGAAGCACTGAAGGGATTACAAAAGAAAAATGCCAGAGTTTTGAAGTGTTTCAAGTGCGGTAACCCAAGTCACATTGCACGTCATTGCAGCACCGGTCATGGTATTTCCAACGTGGCTGGTCGTAAACGCAAAGATGGAGGAGATAAGCAAGAGCGAGTCAGATGTAAAGATCGAGAACTTGCCCAGCTATTGAATGTCGTGTGATACCTATCTGGCAAACTGGAAGTAAATCAAGCAGTCTTACCGTCAAAGGAAATGTGGATGGCAAGGAGTGTGTACTGACTGTAGATACGGGCGCATCTCATTCTTTAATCCGATCTGATTTGGTCAACAGGAGAGTAAAGCCATTACCTGGAGCAAGATTGCGTACGATTACTGCCGAGTATAACCAAGTCCAGGGAGCAGTGGTATGTGAAGTCTTAATTGGGGAGGTCATGGTTCTACACAAGTACGTTGTGGCAGAGATCATTGATGAAGTCATATTGTGAGTGGATTTCTTAGTTGACTATGACATCAGGATCGGTATGCAGAGAAAGAGTATGCAGTATAAGAACAAGGACGTGCCACTTAACCTCAGTTTTGAGCAAGAGTTCAGAAGTAAGCGAGAGCTGGTGAAAGATATTCGACAAAAACCACAAAAGTCAAAGGCAGCAGATCGGGCAAGGGTTGATGGAACGAATGGGCCAATCAAATCAAACCCGAAGGTACCTGCGAGAAAAACACTGGCATTGACAAACTTAACGGACGCACTGAAACGACTGAAATAATTTTCCAGAATGAATGCAAGGGTGGTTTCAAGCCAGCGCGCACTACTGTTGTGAAACGTCAAGACGATATTGATGATGCAAAGTCAATCTGTCAAGATCAAGCTCTGCGAAATGGTTCTTCATTGGCCAAGCAACAGAGTGCGAGAGAACGATCCAGAATAATGAGTAGTAAGATGGAACACTGGCATGCCAAGAACTTTAATTCGGAAGGTTTCTTGGAGGGAGATTTGGTACTGTTATACAACCCTCACCGCCGGAAAGGTATTCCATCCAAAATTGTGTGCAGTTGGGAAGGCCCGTACAAATGTGTGAAGAATATCAGTGATACCATCTACCGCAAACAAACCATTGGGAAACCACGAAATAGAAGAGTGGTACATTTGGAGATGCTAGCGGCGTTTAGATCAGGAAATTTGTCTGATCGGGATGATCAGGCTTAGGTGGAATACTAGCAACACTAAGGGGTACTATCATCTCTAAGCCGATATTGAGCAGTGACTTGTATGCACATAACCAAATTAATTATTATGTCTACACATATGTCCATACAAGCAGCGGAGAGATACTCCCAAAAGTATGCAATCATTTGTACAAGTATCGCTCACATATACACGCGCATGGGCTATGAGAGAAGCTATAAGATCGTGCATCTGTAGTTATAGCTGATAACTAACTAGTAAATTCTAGGAGCGCCTAGAAATATGTCAACGAGGAAGCCAAACAGTATAAAAAGAAGCAACAGTTGAGGCACGACATTGAGTTTGATTTAAGCAAGCTATCAGTTGCGAAGTATAGGTGTTATTGTGAAGTACTTTAATAAAGGCCGTTTTGCATTATTGAATAGTGGAGTTATTTATTCAACAGTTTAATGTTTCGAACGTTAGTAGAAGGTTGCAAATAAGAGGAATTGCGATAAATTCGTTACAACATTCTTATGGTTTTACCGCCCCGCATGTCATATGTGAACTGCTAATTGTAAACGAAATGGCAAAGACTAGTGCCTCTCGCTACTACGGTTAGGCATTGGAACATCTGTATTTTTTCCCCCTTTCCAGCTGTCCCATCTCCTGAAGCGGGCGCCTACTCCAGAAACGAGATCGTGGTGAGTGTAATTATGTATATCTAAATAGTTTTGGCTTTTTGAATATCTACACCAATATGCACTGGCGGATATATTACTAGGGACACCCATGCACTTGTTATATTTGACTATCTCTATTTTGGTCAAATCTCATCGTTAGTTTTTTTATCCATCTCGGAATATATTTTCCTATTTGAATTTTGTGAGGGATAACTCTTATTGAAATTTTATAATTTAGTTCCATGCATTAATTGAATTTAATAGAAATAATTTGATAAATTGGTTAATTGAATTTTGAGCCTAGAGTAAGTTATAAACCTTTGTTGTAAGGAAAATCGTAGAATTAAATAACTAAACAGAATGGAAATGGAAAACCTATTTATTTCGTTTGGTTGAGCTTTAGAAAAAACACTATGGAAGGCTAGAGCCCTAATTTGGTGTGGGTGTTGCACAATGGTAACGGAGGGGAAATGCGTGTGAACCCTAGACGCGACACGGACATATAGATGACGGGACTATAAACGGACGGACGAACATCAAGAAAGGGGGGCATTGCTAAAAGTAGTAGGAGTCGCAGCAATGCCCATGGCTACGCGCGGCGACATTTAGCGGGTGGGACGACTCCACTTGACAGGGCGTTTTCCTTTCTTCACCTCTCTGTTCTGTACTATATCCCCTATCACACATAGGCATGATAACAATTTTGTAATGTTTGCTGTGGGTAAGGGCGCTTGAATCCTCCCATCCGACGAGCTAGCTTGGGATGCAAGCGTGCCAGTGTGCCTTCTGTGCCTTACCCCAACAGGTAGCAACATAACAATGGCGCCCAACGTTATAGCCCAAATTTTCTTTTTTATCCTCTTACCATATTTCTCCACATTATCGATCATGCCCCTTCTTCTTAGCTTCTTACAACATCTGTCACTCGCATTAGTCTCCTTTTAGTTATCCTTACTTATAATCTCGCATCTTTACTATGTCTATCTTTCTAAATCTTTTTCTATTCCGACTGGACAGACGGTTTGTGGAGGCAGCGTTGATTTGATCAGTCAGAAGAGACATGTGTCACCAAGACTCTATGACTTTTACAGACTGGGGGGTTAGTATCAGCAGAAACGATATAATATAGAGACATTGCATAGACGAAAAACCGTGTGAGGCAAGCTTCACAAAATTCTAGTAGGTCACATTTACCACTTACCACAGCAGAATTTGTTAAATTACCATTGTCTGTATTTGTTATTTAATAATTATTTGTACACTTTTTATTCAGCTAATGTGTTCAGAATTTTAACTTTTACTCACTAAAACTCCAATCAGTGTATTTCTGTGCTTAAATTATGTTAAAAATTGTGTTAAAAGTTTTTGGTGTGGTGAAAGTGACCTACTAGAATTTTGTTACGCTCCGCTGCTTTCCACCGAAGTTCGCGCATGCAATATCTTTATATTCAAAAATTTTTGGTATCAGCTTCGTCTTTGGCGTTCCTTACGAAAGCTTCAACGCTCTCCATAAGTGGTATCCAAGGAAAAAGCCGATATGATTGGGGAAACTTTCGAGTGGCAGGCAGCAGCTTAAGCTACCACGCTTGTAGTCCAGCACTGCATGCTTGTGAGGCTTGCTGGTTGCATGCCACGATACAGTGCGGAGCACATTTTGCAGGTAGTGTGGCCTCCATAAGTTGGGCACGGGCCCGAAGTATTGTCGTGCCATACCAAGCGGCTAGGGATGATGGTTGACGTTGGACGAGACACAGTGACAGACGGACTTAAATCACGCACGATGACCTCGCTGAGGTGCAACAGCACAAACACTAAGTAAATTAGAATACAACCTGATATATATCATATTGTCACGTTGAAAATAGATTAGTTTATATAATTGAAATCAAGGAAAGCAAGTTACAAAGTTTTGTTTAATACCTTGTTAACATAAGATTAAATTTTTCCATATTTCGACTTAAAATTATATAATTAAACTAAGGTCACAGGAGCCAAGTATATTAAGCAAATTTTTTGGTTGTTCTGAAATTCGCATATTTTCTTGCAAGGTAAAAAGGTTTTTTTTTTGAATTATTTTCATTTTTGTACATTTTTATACATATAACGTAATATCCATACATGCTGCGTGAGGTTTTCGCAACCAAAATCAGGGTATTCGCTTTAGTACAAAAGGGCTAAAGGCCTAATTGGGTTGGAAATTAAGGAACGTTTGTTGGTTCACTTTCCACATACAATATTTTTTTTTTTTTTGATTATTTGGATCACTTTTATTTTTGCGTTCGTACGAATACATATATGCATGCACACTTTCTCATATCACAAGCTTGTTGGTGATTCGTTTGGAGAATTCCCTGTCGTTACGCTTGTGTGAGTGAATGGGGAATAGCGAAAGGGAGAAGAGGGTCGGTGAATTAAAGCTACTAGATACCAATAGGCGAGTTACCAGGGGCTGGTCAAGAGCTCTAGAAAACCTAGTGGTTGGTTCATTATTCAATCAGATCTATACTGGTGTGCCTTATTCGGTGGACTTTACGTCCACGGACTACTTCAATAGGTGCACGGCTCGTCTCTCCAGTACGCTAGGCGAAGAAAGAGATAATCGGCGAGTGACTATCAACGACGAAATTGCCATCAACAGGTCAGACCATAACCTCAGTTTCTCCAGAAAAATATATCAGCCTTTTAAATGATAGGATCAAATGAGTCAGGCGCCGTAGGGGGAGCAGGTGCTAACGGGGTAGATAAACAAACCAACTCTGGAGCAGGGGTATCAAACCACGCCAAAAGTAGGCTACGGCCCACACCGGTTGGCGTAGAACAACTGACACAGATGATGGAAGTAATGGCTCAGCAAAACGAGTCGGTCTTGCAAAATTTGAACGAGATCCGTAACCTGGGAGACAACGTACCTAGTCTGAGCTATCGCGTGGGCGAAATGGAGACCTCTGCGCAAAACCTAGGCAATCAATCCAATCGAGCGTCGTCAGCGGAATCGCAAAGGAACAAGGTAGGCACAACCAACCAAAATGAGACGTTAGCCCAAAGTTGGAGTCCAAGTGATCGCAGTCCCCAAGAGACACCGAAACGAAAGAAAGTCGACCTCGATAATGTGAAGTTCAACGGAACAAATAAAGTCATCACGGTGGAAAGCTTTGTATTCCGGATCGAAAAACTGAGGGAACAACACCACATCTCGTAACACCAGATTTTCACCGATTTCCATTGTCTTGTAATCGGCTACGCTTTAAAGTGTTACTGGCAAGTGCTGGAAGACCATGCTGAAGACCAACAGTTTGGTTACAAAGAATTAAAAGCCGAATTGCTAGTCTACTTTAAAACGGCGGAGTCCGATTACGAGATAATCCGGGAAACACAAAACAAATCACATCAGCCAGTGCATAAGGCAGCGAATTCAGGTGACAAAGATAAGCCGTGTTCTTCATCTTTTTTAAATGCGAGTGACAATATCAATAACAATAACAGTGAGACAGCAGTTCTGACAACAACCATAGCCGATGCTGTACCTAATGGTGCTGGCTCTCTGTCGAATGTGCTCTCAGACGCCAAAGTTTGTCTTAGCAATCAAACATTGACTTGCCGCTTGCTGCTGACACTCGCTCTTTCGCTGCTGCTGCTGGCGCTGTAAACTATCCTATTGCACCTAATGAGCCTACTTTTGTGCCTGCACTGCCAACAAATGCGGGTAAATCTGCAAGGAAGAAGTCACATGCAGTTGTGAGGGGAGCAATAATAATGCTGAGTTGGATGTTTTTGTCAAAATCAAATGGATTCACATATCCTCTTTTAAGCCCTCCGTCACGGAAGAGCATATTATTAAATACATCTCTGAACATGCTCTTATCGATGCTGATAAGATTGGTTGCTTTAAGTTAGTTAAGAGAGATGTCGATGTCAACACTTTGGTCAGAGTTGCTTTCAAAGTACGAATGCTATCTAAAGACTACAGTAAGCTCCTTAATAACGATCTATGGCCCTCTAATGTGACGGTTAAGCCGTTTCACTTTTTTCAAAAAAAAAAAATTATAATCGTGCAGAAGACGTAGTCTTAGCGGTTCAACGCACCTAAATATTTATTTTCAGAATGTTTCTGGCGTGAAAACAAAATCTAGCATGCTTTTTAACATGAGCTCATATTCTGATTACGATGTTTTCGTTATCGTCGAAACTTTGCTCAAGTCTAATTTCTATGACGGTGGACCTATACAATGTGTATCGCAAAGACCGGGACTACTATAAAACTGGTCTCTCACGTGGTTGTTGTGTTCTGATCGCTGTGCGCCGTCATCTCCGCTCATCGTTAGTGGATTTCGGCGATAAGAATTCACTACTTGATCAGCTCTGTGTCTCTGTTCAGGGCACCTCTAAAATCTTTATCTGTGCACCCTACATTCCTCCTGCAAGTCCGGATCATCTCTATAAATCACATGTTGATAACATTTTTGGCATAGTACGAATTCATGTTGATGATCACTTCTGTATTTTAGGCGACTTTAATTTGCCTAATATTGTATGGTCATGTGTCAACAATAGTTCAAATCTAATTCCTACGAATGTTTCCAGTACCTCCGAGGTGTATCTTATTGATAATTTCTTAAATCTCAATCTATCCCAGATAAATAGCTTCTCCAATCAGTAATCTAGAATGTTAGATCTTGCCTTCATTAGTGATAATATTAACTGCATGGTGGCTGAATGTGTGGATCCACTACCTAGCCCTGTTATAAACCACATACCGTTTACGCTTGCCATAGAGTTTTACATTTTCGACAGCATCACTGCCGATGAGTCTCTTGGTTTTTCTTTTAGACGTGGCAATTTTGATCTAATTTTCCAGGAGGTTTCCTTGATTGATTGGGAAGCTCTTTTTCTGGGTTATAATCTTTCTGAGAGTTTTTTCCATTATGTTTTATGGTGCGCAAGTCTGGGATGTTGAAAAGTTTGAATGCGTAGAGAAACTTCTTCGCTTCTTTTTAAAAAAGTTAATATTTTTACCAGATAATACACCAAACTATATGTTACACCTTGAGTCAGGTTTATCGTCGCTATTCAGTCACACCTTACGCATTCACATGCTTTATATTGCACGCAAACAGAATACCCCGAGTTGTAGCAGAGGAGACAGTGAGACGAGGGTCGTACTGGGTCAAAAAGTGGGGAAACGTTTATGAAAGTGTCGACATGGTGGCTCTGTCTGACTTCTCTTCTGCATTGCTTAATATGAGCATACCAATTTTACTAGAGAAATTAATTCAAAAAGAGTTTGCAGACTATGCCGATAGTTCTTTTCAGCCGTCACATGATCTTTACCCCGACTTTCTCCCTGTGTACACTACCTATTTTAACGATGAGTATTCTGCGTACGCCATAAGTCTGATTTTCCGAGAAAGGGGTGGCTTGCTAAATCTTAATGCTCGATGTTTTTAAAAATACCGTAAATCGAATCTGTATTAATAATATTATGCGGAAAAAAATAGTTGTTATAAAATTCCATGGTATACTAAGAAACTAAAGCGACTAAAGAATCTGAGGAATAAATATTTTAAAAAGTTCAAATCTACCAAACTGCTCATAAACGTAAATACCTTTTTTACTTCAATAAATTCAAAGCGCTAGGCAAGATGCTCCACAGGTATTTTGTTAGCAACTATACACCAAACTATATGTTACACCTTGTGTCAGGTTTATCGTCGCTATTCAGTCACACCTTACGCATTCACATGCTTTATATTGCACGCAAACAGACTACCCCGAGTTGTAGCAGAGGAGACAGTGAGACGAGGGTCGTACTGGGTCAAAAAGTGGAGAAACGTTTATGAAAGTGTCGACATGGTGGCTCTGTCTGACTTTTCTTCTGCATTGCTTAATATGAGCATACCAATTTTACTAGAGAAATTGATTCAAAAAGAGTTTGCAGACTATGCCGATAGTTCTTTTCAGCCGTCACATGATCTTTACCACGACTTTCTCCCTGTGTACACTACCTATTTTAACGATGAGTATTCTGCGTACGCCATAAGTCTGATTTTCCGAGAAAGGGGTGGCTTGCTAAATCTTAATGCTCGATGTTTTTAAAAATACCGTAAATCGAATCTGTATTAATAATATTCTGTGGAAAAAAATAGTTGTTATAAAATTCCATGGTATACTAATAAACTAAAGCGACTAAAGAATCTGAGGAATAAATATTTTAAAAAGTTCAAATCTACCAAACTGCTCATAAACGTAAATACCTTTTTTACTTCAATAAATTCAAAGCGCTAGGCAAGATGCTCCACAGGTATTTTGTTAGCAACTATGAATCTGACATCAAAGTAAACCTGAAGGCTTTCTGGAACTATGTTAAGGTTAAAAAATTTTGCTCGTCTATTCCTTCATCAGTCTTTTACAATACGGAGCGAGCTTCTGTACCTTTTGCGGCGGCTAATTATTCGCAGACTTCTTTCGCGCCAACTTCGTGGCACAGTCTGATCTCCCAAAGATTTTTCGGCGCCCTGACTCTGTCGCTAGACGATATTGTTAAAGGGATTCAAAATATAAAATTGTCTACCCAGACAGATGTTGACGGCTTATCGTATTATCTTTTTAAAAACTATTTTGGCTTTGGCCACCCCACTCCTGCTAATTTTTAAAAATCTCTCGAGTGCGGCTAGTTTTTAGATGCATGGAAGAAGACCCTCATCACCCCTATTTTCAAACACGTTAACAAAATCAATGTTGCTAACAATAGGCCCATTGCCAAGTTGTCTACCATTTCTAAACTCTTTGAGTATATTGTCAAACAGAAAATGTATTTTGCCGGTAGGCATCTAATCATAGAGAATCAGCACGGTTTTGTGTCTGGCAGATCTACTGTGACGATCCTGTCGATTTTCTCTGAATATTGCCTGTCAGCTTTTAACAGTAGCCTTCAAGTCGATGCAGTAAATACTGATTTTTCTAAAGCGTTTGAAAAAATCAGCCATTCAATATTGATCTCAAAACTGGCCGGTGTAGGCTTACACTCAATTTTTTTCCTTGGCTAAAATCGTATCTTGTCCAGCGGAACTGTGTAGTTGTGATAGAAAATGCGCGTTCGAACTCTTTTGTGGCCACCTCAGCGTACCTCAAGGTAGCATTCTTGGACCATTACTATTTATAATTTTTATAAATGACATCTCGGTCTGTTTTCAACACTCAACCTTTCTGCTATATGCTGATGATTTAAAGGTTTTCTGTACCATTTCAAACTTGTCAGATTCAGATAAGTTACAATTCGACTTGGCCAATGTCGCTGCCTGGTGTAACTCAAACAATCTACCGCTAAACGTTAATAAATGTTTTCACGTAACATTTTTTAAATCGCGTTATCCGATATCCACGTTTTATAACATTTGCGGTTCTCGCCTCTCGACTCTTACAGAACTGAATGACCTTGGGGTGGTTTTCGACTCTAAATTTTCGTTCTCGATACATTAAAACTCTATAATTGCTAAGGCCTATTCTCGTCTTGCTCTTATCCGGCGTTTTAGCTCAAATTTTACGGATCTTTATACTATTAAGATACTGTTCACCTCACTTGTCCGCTCCAAGTTGGAATATGCCTGTTTTATTTGGCGACCCTATCATGACTGTCATATCAAGAGGCTCGAAAGTGTGCAAAAAATCTTTGTTCGTTTTGCACTGCACTCTCTGAATTTTTCCGACCTGATTCCTTCCACCGAAGCCAGATGTGCACTCATCAACCTTCAGTCTCTAGAATCTAGAAGAACCTTGCTGTCAATGACTTTTGTTTTCGACATTATCAACGGTTTAATCGATGCGCCAGCTCTCCTCGAGGGTATTCGATTCCATGTACCAAACAGGCCGCTTAGAAATTGCAAAATGTTTTATACGGGGTTTATTCGGACTCCCTATGCTTCTAATGCTCCCATTTCTCGAACATTAACAGAATTTAATCTTCGCTCAAATTCTTTAGAAATCGACTTTTCATTATCTAAACTTATTTTTAAAGCTGTAATTACTCGTGCATAATTATATTATATATTATTTTTTGTATTTTGTATTGCATATGTATATATCTACGTAGTCTGTAAGCATATTTTTGTACTAGACTATATTTGTAATTTGTAACTGATCAAATTGCTAAATAAATAAATAATGGAGCACAGGCAGTCACCACGGAGAGCTTTGACGATTTTTACGCGGAGGTCCACAACTTAACATTCAGGCTGCGGAAGAAAATTCCAGAAAAAGACTTAGTGGGAATAATAAATGGAAATTTAAAGCCGTACCTGGCTAACCACACGTTCGCATCCAAGATGGACAGGCTGCCCTATCTGAAATCTGAATGTAGACGATCGGAGCGTGTAATGAAGGAGAACAGGAACAGATCCAAAGTCGTGAGCGATATGGAATACCCAGGCAATTTAGCGGAAGGCGAGACTGTGGATAGGAAACCTATTGAAGCCATCAACGACACCGCTAAGCGCAAACCCAGTTATAATCTTGGACCCAGTAACAGTAATAGGTCTGACAAATTCGCCACCAGCACCGATTCCAGAGGCCCTAAGTCCACCATAAATTCGTTCTGCGCATCCCGTTTCATTTAATGTTGTGTTTCCAGTGTGGTATGCCTGTTGACTTCTTTGTCAAAAACCCTTCTGAAGTAAAGAAAGAAATCGATGTAAGTCCACGTTTCACAATATGGTGTGTTTATCATGTGGTGAGGATGCGTTTCTGCGTCTTTAAGGCTGGAAAGGGAAACGTAGATCTGGCGGAGATTTCCGGGAACTCCAGCCAGGGGAAGGAGCACCCGGAGTCCAACCCCGATACAAAATATTAAAAACCCAAAATAATGAAGTAAAAACAAAATTAGATGTAGGATTCAAACAGGGAATAAGGAGTTTACATTAAGGAAACCTTGAATATGAAAGGATACGTAATAGGAAAAATTTGTGAAATTGTTGTAATTTTACATTATAAAAAAATTAGGAAAATGCGGGAAAGGAAAAAGAATTATAGGAGAATTAGGAGCAAAATTTTTTCAACAATTGTAACATTAAAGGGGGATGCAGAAGTGTTAGCTTTATTAGATTTTGGGGCAGGGGCAAGTTGTATAGGAAAAAATTATACGAAGCTGCTAGCAGGTCAGGAAGACAGAATCATACACTTAAAGGATCATAATGTTCGAACGGCGAATGGTGGGAAATACCCGTGTTGGGAGTCATAACTCTACCAGTTCTGTGGGATGAAATGACAAGAGACTTAGAATTAGGCGTACAACGCCTGTGGCTGTGTCTGAGCTTGCGTCCTCCGGTGATGCCCTGTCTTTTGAGGCGGTGCAACATGTGCTGACGAAAGAGCAGAATGCCGCGCTGGAGAGGGTGAAAGCGCAGTTTTTGTCGTTTTCGGTCTTAGTACTGGGACGTTCCGATATGGAAGAGCATGTGATAGAAGTGACGGATGAAAATCTGCCTGCAAAACAAAGGCATTACCCAATTTCCCCTGCAATCCAAAAATTTATATATGTAGAACTGGACCGAATAGACGGGGTGATAGAAGAGAGTAAGAGTACCTGGAACTCGCCCGTATCGCTAGTCATAAAGGGCACTAAAAATCGCCTTTGCCTTGATGCCGGGAAAGTGAATGAGAGGACGGTGAAAGAGCCCGCTTCCCCACATAAATGGAATATTGCGTCGTATTCAAAATACTAGATACATTTCTACAATACTTGAAATATGCGTTCTGGCAAATCCCGCTAGAGAGTAATGGTGTTTTCTTTTCTATATGGATATGTCGCCTTCACGCCAACCCTTCAAAAAGTTGTGTTCTGTTGTAAAATCAGCTTAGCCTCAATAGAGGCCTCATTATCTTTTCTCAACAACCTACATCTAAAAATGTCCAAAAATGCAGCAGTACTTGCCCTTGCTGCCATTGACGGTGCGGAAAACAGCCTGTCAATTAGCTGATGAATCATACGAAGCTGAAGCGAATGCTATATATGTACGTATGTGTCGAATCATGCTTCACTCAAAAGCAATTTGCGATCACAGTTGACAGCGAACAACCACACGAACTGCATTTTTCTGTAAAAATGGTTACAACTTTTGTTATTTTCAAGTCATGCAGGGTGGCACTGAACATTTTGGTTAGAATTTCACAGGGCGAAGTGAGAATCTTAAAAATGTTTGCCGCTGAAAGTGGCGAAATTTTCGTGTAGAAAAGAAATCACCATAAGTCTAGGGAATAGACGGCATTTACAGTGCCAGGTAGGCCTCTGTATCAATGCACGGTAATGCCCTTCGGAGCTCAAAGGATGTGTAGATTGATGGATAAAGTCATACCTGCCCGTTTACGTGAAAGTGTGTTCGTGTATTTAGATGACCTATTAGTGTGTTCAGATGATTTTCCGTCCCACTTGTATTTGTTAGAAATGATCGCTCGGTGTCTACGCGAGGCAAGGTTAGGTTTTTTTCCTTTTGTCTCTACACGCTAACCGCGCTTCGAGGAATGTATTATTTTAACTTTGTGACTACAATCTTAAGTTACTGTATGATAACTTTTTACAATATTGGTATGTATATATCCTGATTAGTTATAAATAGTATTAAAATAATACTGCTTGCGAATGGATACAAATATTTTTGCTTGTATACAATTTAAAATTTAATAGCAAGCATTGAAAATTTATCAAATAACAATCTATGCGTTAAAAGTTTTTAGAGTACTAATAATAGTATAAACGAATTTATTAAGCGATTTTATTAGTTGCTTGTGTCTAACGACTTCCATAAGGTTGAATGGCTGGACAGTCAACCAAAAGATGGTTGATTGTTCGTGATGTTGTCGAGTCACATGGACATGTATCTTCTTCTATGAATGTTTTAAATACGCCTTGCAATAGCCGTGACCTGTTAGGTTTTGAGTCATATCGAAAGATACACCCAGTATTTGACTATAACTTTCCGCTTCCGCAGGAGATTGAAAGAATAGTTTAGTGCCGCTTCCGGTTGGTTCGTTCATAAACAAACTATGCCACGTTTCATCAATCTTTTGATGTTCATGACGCTTAGCGTAGCTAAGTGGACATGCGTAATACGAGGGAATTGTTGTTAGCGCCGCTGCTTCTTTAGCTTTCACCCATGAGAACCGAACCGAATAGTTTTGACGTAATTGGTATAACCTTTCGTGTATGGATGCAATCAGCGCGTTGCTCTGATCTTAAATAGCGTCAAGGCATGACTGGCTATCGCTTAAGATGTGTAGCCTGGTAGACGCAAGATAGGTTTGGGACCATGCTAGAGCTGAATCTATAGCTAAGGCCTCGGCTTGAGAGACGGTACAAACGTTATCTAATTTAAATTTTAGGTTAGGTTGGGTTGCGAGGGTTGAGCTGGGCACTATGGTACCAGCTCTCTACTTAGGCCACCAATGGGCCCATTGTAATACCCTATACGGTCTCAAAGAGGACCTACCTAAAGCGGGTCAAACCATTTCGTGGAATTTATATATTTTGCTAGAGCCTTGACTTCATAGCTGGAGACCTCAGCAAGGTCATGTAGAAAAGGTTTACCAAGGATAGCCAACCTACGCCTACTAAACGCTGGACAATGACAGAGAGGGTGCTGGACACTCTCCTCCTCTTCTGTACACCTGCAGCTGCGACAATAGTCGAAGGTCGTTACCCCCATTATAGCACCATGCGTGCCTATTAAACAATGCCCTGTTAGAACCCTTATCAGGGACGACAGAACTGATTTGTTTAAAATCAGAAGCGCTCTTGTGCGCCCCTTGTCATATGAGGGCCAGGTTAGCCTGGATGCCTCACACGATGATATGGCTGACCATAGTCCATTTACAATTTCGCTAACAATATTTAAAGACACGCCCGTGCTTGCTGGGAAGTGTGTATCCATAAGCAAGTTTATGGTTTCAGCGATGGAGTCCGTCCGGTGCCCAGCCGGCTTTTGGACGTAACTTAGCTGAGTTGGAAATTTCGATAGCACCTTCCTTAAGCGGGAGACCGAGGATATGGATTCAATCCTGCCGCGGAAATCCCTCCAGGAGGATCGCTTTTCATTTCGGATTGCTTTTTTATACATATTTATTTTCGTTTTATAAGCAGCCCATGAAGATTGGTGCCCGCCATGCTTTGCTTTGTGCTTGTGTTCACACGAAGCTTGAAAGTGGCCATGGGTATACCTACCGAATCATTTCCCGGAAGGATATGGTCGGTGTTGCCTCTTCTGGCCAGCTCATCTGCTCTGCAATTGCCTTCAATATACCTGTGCCCAGGTACCCATATAAGGCTGATAGTGAAGTGCTGAGCCATATCGTTAAGAGATCTGCGGCATTCAGTGACCGACTTTGCGTTGTCGACGAGTGAGTCCAGGGCCTTTAATGCGGCCTGGCTGTCTGAGAAAATAAACACCCGTTTACCATCCTTGGGCATAGACCCGAGATGGTTCACAGCCCTGTGTATTGCCTGCATTTCCTCTTGTTAAACACTACAGTAATCTGGTAGGCGAAAAGAGACTTGTAGACCCAGATCCGGTCCTGCTCCCACCTTCCCGTGAAGCTTAGAACCATCTGTGAATATGTTGATGGTACCCGGTACCATATGTTGTCTGGTATTCCAGTCTTTTCGAGATGGTATATATGTACTATAGTTTTTAGCTAAGACGTTTTTGGCGTGCAGTAGTCAGTGCGTACCGGTGTTGGGACTGGGGCGTTCGTGCCCAGGATTGTTGCGTGTCCACTAGATCCATTTGACCAGAGACCTGTTTCCCTTATGCGTAGAGCGGCGATGGTCGCTATTTCCTTCGCCACTAAGTCAAGAGGTGGAAGGTATAGCATTGTGTTGAGTGTTCAGACGGAGTGGATCCGAGAGCCCCGGTAATACAGAGCTCCGAACTCCTTCCTACCTTTTGAAGCATTTTATGATAGGTACATTTAGCTAGTGCAGACCACCAGACCAAGGCACCTTAGGGGAGAATCCCCAGGAGGTGCCAATTGCCCTCTTGCAGGTAAACAGCGCTGCTGTCGCCTTCTTGGATCGCTCCACTATATGGTCACTCCATAACAGCTTCCTATCCAAATTGACTCCCAAATACTGAACTTGATCAGTAAACGCTAAGAACGCACCCCCAATTCTTGGCGGTGTAAGATTTCCTACTTTATACCTACTCGTGAAGACGACAAGCTCGTTTTTATCCGGGTTGACTTCCAAACCTGTGGCTGTGGCCCAGTGCGAAATTTTGGATAGTGCCCCTTCCATTAGGTTGCAAAGAGTTTGCCGAAATTTCCCCCGTATGGTGACCCAGATGTCATCTGCATACGCGATCACTTGGTGACCTTCTGCCTCCATGAGGCGTAGTAATTGGTTGACGGTAACCACCCAAAGTAGCGGAGAGAGAACGCCGCCTTGCGGGGTGCCTCTGCCGACCGGTCTGCGGGTCATGCATCCACCTAGCTCAGTTTTAATCTGCCTTCGCGTAAGCAGATTGTATATAAACTCCAACAGGCACGCGTCAACCCCCAGATCGGTCAGCGCCAAGGTGATGGTCTCAGGGAGAACGTTGTTGAAGGCACCCGCTATATCTAGAAATGTCACCACTTGAGGTCAAGTGACCTTTCGATAACGGATACCAGTGAATGCAAGGCCGTGCCAGTTGATCTAACTTTAGTACAGACATGTTGAGCTTTCGAAAGGAGCGATGGCTCAATCGTCCTCCTGATTTAGTCCTCTAGGAGTCGTTCAAGTGCTTTTAGCAGGAAAGAAGATAAGCTTATAGGCCTATAATCATTTGGTTTAGAGTGGGAGGTTTTCCTGGGGATAAAGACCACGTTGATTTCTCTCCACGATACTTGTACGTAATTGAGCCTAAGACAACCTCTAAACACCCCTTTTATTCAGAGCCCTATAAGTTAGGCAGTATTCTGCAGCTGAGCCGGAAAAATTCCATCCGGCCCCGGCGATTTATAGGGCTTGAAGATCTGTAAAGCCCAATCAATCCTTTTATCATCTGTGATTTCGCTTATTAGCTGATCATTAGGTGACCCTCCGCTAGCAATATTTGAAGACACGCCCGCGCTTGCTGGGAAGTGTGTATCCATAAGCAAATTTATGATTTCAGCGCTGGAGTCCGTCCAGTGCCCATCCGGCTTTTGGACGTAACTTAGCTGAGTTGTAGATTTCGATAGCACCTTCCTTAAGTGGGAGGTCGCGGATGTGGATTCAATCCTGCCGCAGAAATCCCTCCAGGAGGATCGCTTTTCATTTCGGATTGCTTTTTTATATATATTTATTTTCGCTTTATAAGCAGCCCATGAGGATACGTGTCCGTCATGCTTTGCTCTATTAAAGGCCGCCCTACAAGAATTCCTAAGCTTCCATAACCTTTTTAGTCGGGCAAGCCCTATCTAAAGCATTCCTACATTTTTGACTGAAATTATTTACAAGCACGTCCAGCTCCTCCTCGCTCTCTGGGGCTTGCACCTCTTCAGACAGCTTTTTACCTATTATCTTCTTATAGTAGGCCCAGTTCGTTCTTCTAATAGTTTGTATGTACTTAGGACTTGTGTGCGCCTACGATATAGAAAAGCTTATATATCTATGGTCAGAAAAGGAGTGCTCGTTTAGAACTCTCCATGAAACAATCAGGTCACTGAAAGAATCTGTGACCAGAGTTATGTAAAGGACCTCTTCGCGGTTCCTCGTAATGAAGGTGGGGTCATTTCCCCTATTACATGTACTTAGATTTGTGCCTAAAAGTTAGTTAAATAAAGACTCACCTCGGTCATTTGTATCACTGCTGCCTCACTGGCCATGATGGGCATTGGCACCGCCTCCTAGTAGGATGAAGTCATTTCCTGGATTTGGTGCTCTCACGAACTCCCTGAAATTATCCGGTGATAGTGAGCCTTGGTGATCGTGTGCTAGGTAGAAGGAAGCAAGTTTAAAGCTTCTCCCTAGCAGCACGACGCTAACCGCTGTCAGATCCCCGTCGCTAAAATTGGTTAGAAGAAAAAATTAAGAGCAGACTTAGCCAATATACATGTGCGAGGCTTATCCTTTTCCTTAGCGCTATGGGGCTTATACGCTGGGGTCCGCAGGCTACAGATCCTATTGCCAGTGATCCACGGTTACTGGACTAGTACGATGTCTACCGCACCTGATGACAGGTGCAGTAGGAGTGCAGCTAATGCTGCTTTACAATGATGCAAGCTAATTTGGAGGACCCTGATCATAAAATGTTTGCGCTCTCCTCCGTGAGCGTCGCATCCGAGTCGCCATCCCCCAGAAGCTGACCGTACACCCTCCTGAGAGCCAAGTTTCCAGCCGAGCCTGAGGCAGCGTAGCCACTACGTTCCTCGCCCTCGTCTACCTCCATCTCGTCTTCACAGGGGAGGGGGGGAGTTCAACCACCTCCGTGCGAGACTGAAGGTTTACCAAGGCCTCAACATTAGCCTTATAAATCTTAAGACTTATATTTTTGAAGCCGCAGCTAACTTTGAAGTCCCGCTTTTTCAGCGCTTCGACGCTAGCGCTGTCGAGCAACAGGACTATCAGCATCGTGGCCCGTTCAGATTTCTCCACGTTGACCACCACTCCTGGAACAGCTCCAGGATGTCAGCTGGGTCCGTTGGTGTCACTGGAACCCAGGCTCAAGCCCTTGGTCGTGGGGGTATATCACAATCGTCCATTACCTTGAGGTTAGCGCCCGGATATACCTCCCCTATAAGCGTGACGGCGGCCCTACAGAGGTTTCCCACCTGGCGTCGTCACAGGAAATTAGCCTGACATTGCCCTGGAACCACCCTGCATCGGTTTAAGATGGCGGTTGACCAGGGTTATCTTTCTTAACCTTAACGGCCACCGTAGCGAGCGCGGCCTCGATCCACTTCCACTGTTGTTTCGGGATCCTGCCATCTTCGCTGCTCTCGTCTATATGCCAATGATCTGCCGACCCTTGGCAATTTCGGCGAAAGACCGCGTCCAGCCTCCCTGCGTTTTGGCCCTTTTCGGTGCCGTGGGGTTGGATTCATCCATGGACCGCTGGCGTTTCGAGGTTTCATTACTCTCGACCCAGTCCAGACTGAAGTTCGGCAACATTTGTCTCACCCAAGCAAGATCACGCTGCGCCTTCGTCCAGTCCTCCGCAGACACTTCCCCCTCTTTAATCGGCGAGGAGGCATTCCTGCGTAGGATCCGGGCAGCTCAGCGCTTGTCTTGGGACTGGGCTTTTTTAGTCCCTTGGCCCTAGAGCCGGTCACCCCCACATCCCTAGAGCCAACCCACCAGACGCTTGACGCTGAGTGTAAGCCATGCTGGTGGAGGCTACGGGATGGGCGGCAGCCGCCCCAAAGGCATCCCGGCCGGTGGCCCCTCCCCGAGAGGTACCGGCCTTCGGACTCCCGGGCTGGATTCTGTCTCAGCCCTACCCTGCCTAGATTGGCCCTTGGCCCTATAGCCCACCACACCTACTTCCTCATGACCCCCAGCAATCGACCCTAAAGACGCTTGACGCTGGGTGGAAGGTCTGCTGGTGGGGACCAGGGTGGTAGCGGCACTGATGGCCTCCCGGTCAGCACCCACTCCATGAGAGGTACTGACCCTCGGACTACTCGGACCGGATAATCTCTCGGCTCTTTTCTTTCTGGCTGCCGCTGCGGCAGCGGAACTCTGAGGAGTTCTCTCAGATTACTTGAGGCCCGGCTGAGCCGTGACCTTTGCGGAGCAAACTCCTGTCGACTTCGTACTATTTTTCCATCAGAAATTTGTTCTCCATACTAAAAACCCACCAATAGCGGAGAAGGGGAAAGGTCCACCCGGGCAGAGATCCGCGATGTCCGGGTAAGGCTTAAATAGCATCGAAGGTCGCCCGGTATTCGATGCACTCCGTTAGCGATGGGCTATTTATGGGTCCCCAGCCAGGCTGATCCTCGGCACGGGTCGTATAACACCTTGATCCAGCCCATTTTTAAGGAGGGGAGATGCAAAGAAAGATTGTGGGATAAAGAAAGGAAGATAGGGTTAAATGGGGGGGAAGGTCGCCGCTCGAATTCGCCGCCGAAGCGTTACCAGGTGCCACCGCTTGGAGGCTCCGCCCCTCTATGAGGGAGGGAGAGTGCAAAAACACTTACGAGTCAACGACTTGGGGTGACGCCGGTGAGTGCAAGGCGCAACACCCCCCTCAAAAGGTGCATCCAGATTTCAACAAACACTTCTATATGCAATGCAGCGCTTCGACGGACGGTGTGGGCGAGGTACTATTCCACCTGGACGACGATAATAACGAAAGACCGATCGCCCACGTCTCGGCTAAACTGAATAAAGCTCAGCGAAATTACAGCATCACGCAGCTGGAATGCTAGACTGCGGTGATAAGCATTAAGAGATTTAGACCGTATGGGGAGGGGCTGCCCTTCACTCTAATCACTGACTACGCAAGTCTGAAATGGTTAATGAACCAAAATGAGGTGTGCAAAGAAAATAAAACTCAAAACGCGTTCCAAAAACCCCTGATAGGAAAACAGCATTTGACTGAGCGACCATTTCAGCGTTTATTTATAGATTTTATGGGTCTCTATCCTCGTTCGTCCGATGGTTATGATTATGTGTTCGTGTGCCTTGACCATTTTACTAAATTTGAATTTTTGAAACCGATGGGGAAAGCGACACCAGCCGAGGTAGTAAAATTTTGGAGAAGGAAGTTTTTCATGTTTTCGGTGTACCCGAGTACATCCATTCCGATATTGGAAAACAGTTCGTACCCGAAACATTTTCTAGTGAAGTTCGGCGTGCAGCATTTGACGACTGCGTTCTACTCACTGCAGGGAAATGCAGCATAACGTGTAAACCGCTCGGTCCAAAAAATAGTCAGATCACAAGTTAAAGATAACCAAAGAAGTTGGGACAAGCACATTAGTGACGCTGCATTTGCCTTGCGCAGCGTAGTACATATCGCAATAAACTGTTCACCTTATTACGCAACTTTTGCCATACCGATGGTGCAACATGCGGCAAGTTACGAGCTCTATCGAAAACTCGGCTCAATTGGAAGCGCCGACTTTGAGACGCCATCCCGCCCCGATCGAATGCAACTGCTACGGGACAAAATCTTAAAGGAGTTAAAATTAGCACATGAACGCAGCACAAAAGCGTACAACACTAGAAGTGGGGACGTAAAGTTTAAAGTAAGGCAAATAGTATATCGTAGGAACTTCAAACAAAGTTCTCAAATAGAAAACTATAGAGCAAAATTTGCCCCAAAACAGGTTAAATGCATGATGCTGAAAGTCATTGGAAACGCAATTTACGAGCTTGGGGACGCCAGTGGCAAGAAAATGGGAACCTCTCATGCAAAATATATATTTGCAGGGTAGTAGTAAATGGTCAAGATACCTTTCTCGTTTGTGCGATGTGTTTGTGGTCGGCTATTAATATCGGCAATGATGAGTACTGTCCATGTTTTCGACTTGACATACCTTAGTAATTGGGTAACAGATGTTGACAAGGAATGGCTAAATGAGTTAATTGCAATATCAAATATCAATATCAAATATCACTACCCCTACCTGCATATCTGTATGCAGTATTAACAGTAACCCCATAAGTTCGAAAAGTATATTTTATGTGCAGGTGCGCAAGTTTACATGTGTGAATGTAATCGTAAAGACAGTGAACGTGATAGGGTATAGGTATGTGTGCGTGCTATTGTTTAAATGCTTGCGTGCAGCGGTTTGACTGACTGAAAGTGGAAATCTTTCGAAGACACGAAAGGCTTAAAAGCGTGATCGCCAGCAATCTTGGACTCAGTATGGGATTTTCAGGTGTCACCGAGGAATATTGGTAGTGTTGTGGTTTTTCTTCAAGCGTCTGTGAAGTTGAAGTTAACAAAAAAAATATCGGTCTCGCGCCAGTTACTATTAGGTAGTGAGTTCCAGATTGTTTAGGCCGATAAGCTAAATATCTCGTGCCACCCTAATGTGCACCTTTTTATTGTCTAACTGTTGCACACAAATGCACGTTAGAGTCCGATTAAGGGGAAACTAAACGAAAGGGCCTATGATCGGCCGGTCCGATATAAATCCTAGTTACTTTTCGTTTTTCTTTCCTTTTTGACTTTCAACAACTGCAGTCAGGAGCAACGGAGCAGCTACCACATCGAAGTCATTCCGGAGCATAAGCCCATAGAGAGTGCCCCGGCTTGACATTTTGGTCCATCTCCCCGTAGGAAAACGAACCGGCACATACCTGAAATACAGTCCAAAACAGCGGAATTGCTATATTGATAAACCCGGCTTAACACAACAACTTTTTTCATCATTACAACACATCACCATATTCATAAAATCAAAGGTACGTGGGTGCTCAATTGCACTAAAATATTTTTGAGATAATTAAATAAGGTTTTGTGAGAAAATTTTATTCACGAGTAAGCGGAAAACAGACAACGTTTTTTTAGTGTTGAGCAAGTGATTTCATTTTTTGTGCAACAGAAGTGCGCTAGTGTTTGTGTTAGTTTAAAGGTGGCACGCAGCACCTTTGCACTCGAGTATTCCCCCAACCAAAGGTAAGAATATTCGATGCAGAAACGGGCTGTTGATGCATTGTTTTTTCGGTTAACATAACCAACATAACATTTACTCCATAAACACTGCACTAAGGTTTTTCATAACCACACTTTTTCGTAAACATCTCAAGGTTTTTTCACCTGATTATTTCATTTCCTTTTAAATTTATTGCACAAAAATATCACTTATCTTGAAAACACATTGGTAGTACATAGTACAATATTATTTGGCACGTATTTTTTGTGTCAACATATATACAAATAGCACTGTCGGGTGGCGAGTTAGGATAGTTTATAATATACACAAACATATATACATTTGACACACATTTGCTATATAACCAATAAAATATTTACTTACTTACTTACTTAATTGGCGCTTAACCGTCTAAACGGTTATGGCCGTCCAACAAGGCGCGCCAGTCGCTCCTTCGCTCCGCCAACCGGCGCCAATTGGTCACACCAAGGGAGTTTAAATCGTTTTCCACCTGGTCCTTCCAACGGAGTGGGGGCCGCCCTCTACCTCTGCTTCCATAGGCTTCCGATAGGAACACTTTCTTGGCCGGAGCATCATCTTTCATTCGCATAACATGGCCTAGCCAGCGAGCCGCTGCGTTTTAATTCGCTGGACTATGTTGATGTCTGCGTATAGCTCGTACAGCTCATCAATAAATCTTTTTCGGTACTCGCCATCGCCAACGCGTAGAGGTCCATAAATCTTTCGAAGAACTTTTCTCTCGAACACTCCCAAAGCCGCTTCATCTGCTGTTGACATTTATATCTTAAGCCGTCCATACATTATACTCCAAAATGGATGCTTACATATGCTTTGCTGAAGCAGTAATTGACTTTGAGACAGATAACAGCGTCACAAAAGATGCCAACAAGCATACTCTTTTGATACAACAAGAAGAGTTGAAAGGCATGTTGCAGGCTACCAAAAAGGCTTATGACGACTTAGTGAAACAAGAGGGTCTTTCAAAAGAAGATAATAAGGCCGTAAAAAAGAAACACAAACTATCCATGAATAGTTATATAAAATGTATGTCTGCTATAACGGCCCAATTAGAAATCCTGAATAAAGCAGAAAGAGAGAACCTGGAACAGTCACCCCCAAAAAAAGACCGAACGGAAAGACCATGTTCGCCTACCTCCATGCGAGACAGAGGTTTTTAAAGGTGACTATCTGTTTTGGCCATCTTTTCGAGACATGTTTTCGGCTATATATATTAAAAACGAGGACCTCGATGGGGTTGAAAAATTATGTCATCTCACCAACAAAACCCAGGGTGAAGCCAGAGATATAGTAAAAAAATGTCCTCTAACAAATGAGGGCTTTACTATGGCCTGGAAAAAGTAGTGCGAGAGATACGAAAATAAGCGTATCCTCGTAAAACGCAATTAAAAATTCTTTTCAACCTTAGTCCAATTGAAAGTGAGTGTGGTAGCTCCTTAAAAAGACTGCAAAGAGATATTAACAATTGCTTATCATCTCTCACGTGTCACCAAGTTGATATTTGTAATTCGGATGCAATAATTATTTATCTCTATTCCACAAAATTACCAGAAAATACTCTGGCACTTTGGGAACAAACCATCGAACAAAAAAGTTGCTTGCCAAAATGGGAGGATATGGACAAGTTCCTATCTAACAGGTTTCAAACACTGGAAACACTATACGGTTTGAAGGGTAAGGTGAAGGCACCGAAGCCGCAACCTACACGTCACGAAACCACCCCGAAGAAACTTGGTACTTTCCAAACAAGTGTGACCAAGTTCATGTATAAAATGTGCCGCACTAATGATCATAAGTTGCGCACCTGTTCACGTTTTTTAAAGCTTGCACCCAAGGATAGATTAAACTTTATCAAAAAGAAAACGGTTGTCTTAATTGTCTAAGTTGTGAACATACTGTGCCGAGATGTACAAGCGCATACAATTGTAATTAATGCCACTCGCGACATAACACGCTTCTACATCTGCAGACAAATCAGCAAAAGACAACAGCACATCGGACTACATCATCGCAACAGCACAAATCCAACGATATACCCTCGACTTCCAAGCAGGCCCAAACTAATCGGGAGAAAAATACATCCACTGAGAAGCAAACAAATACTGTAGTGTCTTGTCATGCGAATGCTACCCCCGGCGTGCTTCTCGGTACGGCAAGGGTCAATATCCACATTAATGGCACAGATTTTTCCGCTAGGGCATTTATCGACTCTGGCTCTGAGTCTTCCTTCATTACTGAACGACTCAAACGCAAAATCAAGCTTCCCGCTAGAAAGATCCGAGCTCAAGTTTCGGGCATCACAGATTCCAGCGTTGCGCCAATTAAAGAAGCATGAAAAATAGAAATACGATCGCCAGTTGATCAAATTTTCCGCATGCATGCCACGGTGCTAGTTTTAGCCAAACTGACTGGTAATCTGCCATCCTGTTATATCAGCGCTATGACTATGCAGGCATTTCCAGATTTATTTCTAGCGGATAAAAGGCTCTATGTAAACGAAGAGGTAGATCTGATATTGGGAGGCGATTTATATCCCCAAATAATTCTTAGCGGCCTGAATAAAAATGTACTGAGCACGCTTTTGGCACAAGAAACTGTATTTGGCTGGATATTAACCGGCCGCACAGAACCACAAAATCCAACCAATAACATAGTAGCGTATCATAGCAAAGTTAACTTAGATAAACAATTATCGGCTTTCTGGGAGTTAGAAAACATCCCTGCAAATAAAGCTATGAGCGCAGACGATAAATTTTTTGAAGATTTATTTGAAAAATCTACGCAAAGGCACGAAGATGGGAAATATATAATGTCCCTCCCCTTCAAACAAGAATTTCCTGCAACTATATGCTTAGGCTATTCTCTTAAAAGAGCGTGCTCTTAATTCTTCCGAAATGAGACAAGGCTCGCAAAAAATCTTGAGTTGCCAAAATAGTACACAAGGGTTCTAAGCGAATATGAGACATTGGGACATATGTCAAAAATTGGTAGGAGCATATCAGCAGATGCAATCGACAACTATTTCCTACCCCACCACGCTGTCATAAAAGCTGAAAGTACCTCCAAGAAGGTCCGTGTTGTCTTCAATGCCTCGATCCCGACGGCTAATGGTAAAAGCTTAAATGACATTTTACTCCCGGGTCCGGTACTTCAGGCAGATCTTCCAATACTTATTCTACGCTGGAGATTATATCGACTGCTGTTACTGACGAAGGGTAACGTATAAGCATGTGATTTCAGAAGGCAGTGTCCAGTTAGTATGCCCATAGTGAGCCTTATTTCTTCTCTCTTCAGAAATATGAGCCAGTTTGTGAGTCTAATATCGTAGGCTTTGCACATGATCCTAGAAATTTTGCAGCCCGGGCTTTTGTCCACGTCTTTCCTGCTTGATGGAACATATGCAACTCCTGTCTCTTAATTTCTACCAAACGGGTTGGGACTTCTACATATTGTCGTTCCAGCGAGTGTTGCCACCCTCCTTTGCCAACACATTTGCCTTTTCGTTACCTTTTATCCCTTTATGATCGGAACGCCTGAGCGAAGTTTTTCCAATGCTTCTTTGCAATCCAGAACACTTCTTGGTGAAGTACTGTTTGAGGTTATTGCCTTATCGCTGCCTGAATATCAATTTCCGCTGCTTTTTTCACGGCTATAATTTCCGCCTGAAAGGCACTGCAGTAATCTGGCAGCTTGTAGGATCTAGTTATTTCTGGATCGACACAGTAAACAGCAGACCTGACAACCTTCGTTAACTTGGAGCCACGTGAGTTGTATGGTCTGTAATTTCTGCACCCTGGGGCCAACCTTCCGTCTCAATTGTGACCCCAGAACTCTTTCAAAACTCTGGCATGGGGCCATGTATTCCGTTTGCCCGTTATTAAATGGCGATATACTGCTATGGCCATACAGCCTTAACTCAATTTGCCCCGATGCCTTAAGCCTTGTTTCAGTGGCAAAGGTGATATCTTTGGTCCTTAAGTCTGCAGGCGGGATATGCAGAATGTACCTTCTCTAGTTTTTTGGTATACGTACTTTTTTGTGTGACTGTCCACCAAACAAGGACCCCGGGGTTCAAGGGTTTGTGTAGCGCAATATATAGCTTCTCCAACCCAATTGTCAACCTCACCTTGGAGCGGCGAATCCCGTTTCATTAACATATGAGGCTCTGGCGACCCCAAGCTCCTCATGGAACTTGGGGGTGGGAGGGAGGTATGGCCTGAAGGTTTAATGTGGCCATATATATCGTTCCCGAGATCGGGCTAGTACCATAATGGTGCTATGTTACCGGAGCGTACCGGATCTGTATCCGCAAAGGACCATCGCGTCGATAACACTCCCCAAAGCCTTAGGGGAGTAACCTTATCGCTACAACAACAGCAACAACACAAGGACCCCATAGTAGTAGTGTTAGTTTGAGTGTTGCCGTAAATACCCAACGAGAGAATTTGGGTGATAGGCCCCACGTACATCCTAGCATCCTCTTGCATGTATTTTGTGCCGCGAGGCTTTCTTCGCTCTGTCTTCCACATAGGACTTCCACGAAAACTTAATATCTAGGATGACTCCTGGATATTTTGTGCTACATTTTTCTTGTAATGTTACCCCTCCAGGCTTAGGCTTTCCCAAATAGGGACCTTATATCTATATATATAAAAATAAGTGCACATTTTTGGTGTTACTTTATAACTTGAGACCGGCTCCACCAAATTCAACCAAATTTCTACGGTACATTTGGGCTATCATGTAGATGGTTTCTGTAACGTTTGAATGAATTTGGTCGAACGGTATATCTCATACCAAGCTACGGCTACGTTTCATACCAATACATGGTGCTTATTTGCATATTTGCGTTATTTCATGAAATGGAATAGGTGGTGCTTATTTCCATTTTGCATTAGTCAATTGAATTGACGTTTGTAGAATTATAATTTAACGTTCGGCATTTCTCAACTCAAAACCAAACGAAAAACAGAAGTCATTTGTTTTGTTTTGTTTTTTTTTCATAAAAACTGTGAAAAAAAAATCAACTGAATTTAAGTAAATTCGGTATATGCTGTGCTTCAATTTTGTGAATTCTGTCCCACTAAATTTATTAAGTGTGATTTTGTTGTGTCAAAGAAACAACATTGTAATAGAATTTCGTTGCTTTTCTTCAGAAACAGTTGAAATAATCTTGGAAGTTGCTGACCGACTGCATTCTGATGAATATATCATACATTTCGCATCGGCAAATTCATTTTTGGCTGGGATTTTGCAACAAGAATTCAAGAGTATCGAGTTCATCGCATTTTTTACGACGAAGCGCAGATGCATTATTTCGGTCAATATTTTAGATTTCTCGAAATCAAAACCCGAAATTCCGCAAATTTCAGCTGGTTCTTTTCAAATGGTTGCTTCCTTACTGAAAATTTACAATATCTCTTCATTACACAACTGTCCCAACAAACAACGGTTCGGCACAACGTGTTCAATCTTCTTTCACGACGAGAAATCACTTATTGGGAAAACGAATATACAGAATCGTTGACTGTTGCCATTCAACTTGCAAATTTACGACTACCAAATCGGATAGCCATAAGATTTACATATACAATGTTTCTTCGAAATACGGATCAAGTCAACATTAGAAACATTCGCCCACCTGTTTTCGAATCAAAATCGCTACAACTATTTGGTAACCTAGTTCATGGATCTCTCGAGTTCAACGAATATACTAACCAGCGTCCCGAAAATTGTTGTTCCTACACACTTACTAACTTTTATACTCTGCTGCCTTAAGAATAAAAAAATTTAAAAAAAGGAATTAAGAAATGTATTTATGATGTGCTGATTCATCTGCATCTGATCGAGTTTTCTTAGACAAGAGTATGAACAATGAGTATGGCTGCCATTTTGACAATAGGGATTTTTCAGATACAATGGGAAGAGATACACCACAATACAACATATTTATCACATAGTAATTTCGGTGTAAATTGACACTAGCGGGACCCCGGTGTGCTTGGCTACACCAATAGAAATATTGGAAAAAGAATAAAATATCACAGAATTTTTTAAATCTTTATCTCAATTCTTAATCCAAAACATTTGGATACACTACATTTTTCGTTTTTCCATCTGGGATATGAATAAACCAACAATTTGGAATGCCTACTCTGGAACAGGCACCGTGTGACGGACTTTTCCTTATGCGGGGGTATGCTCAGTTCGTCCAGGATCCCTGTGGGTATAGAGAAAATCCCTATCGTCTCCTTTTAAAGAGAACGATCCTGTTTGTTGTTAAGACGTTATAAACTCTTTATTCAAATCAATTGGAAAACTACCCTTAAAGCTACTGCGACAGAGGTGGGAAACCACCGTCGGTTCTACGCCGAGGGGGTTGGGAAAACCCCAACCGGGACTGCGCTTAAACTAAAATTTCAACCTATTCCTAAAGAAAGCGGAGGTGGAAAACCACCACTTCCTCCCAGTCGATAGAGTTGGTAAAACCCCCACCGGGTATAAAACTTAAAGATACCCTGTTCTTTCTGAAGGTTGCGGAGATGGAAAAACCACCACAATCCCTCTAACGATGGGGTTGGAAAAACCCTTAAAGTTACTAAAATAAAGAACTCGAGAGATGGAAAATTCCCAGGAGTCCTATTCACCGCTAAGCAAGGTGTTAGCAGGCTATTATACCTAGCTGGCTACTACTCAAATTCGCAAAATTTGTCGCCCTTTTATACTTGTCCACGCGCAGGTGGACAGTTATCCTGCAACAATAAATCTTACTTATTATATGTATTTGCATAAGGTATACTACGTTTAACGGTATTATTCTACCCATATATCCAATTATCTACTTGCATATAAGTATTTATTTCTATATTACATATGTAGTAATTCCTCTTGCACTGCCCCCTAGCATGCGAGTTCATTGGTACGCATCTCCAGTTAGTTAGCTTAGTTACTTTCAATTTCCCTCTGCTGCCTGCTTATTGTGCCTTTTTGTTGTCAACGAGTTGGTTGCCCTTCGCAAGTAACTTGCAAGTGTAATGTTTATGGCTGCCTAGTACCCATGCTGTGTTGTTGGTATGCTGAGGTTGACGTCTTTCTAGTACATTGCATTTTTTCTTGTTTCCTCTGTGTGCGATGTCCGCCTTGACGGTTCGCTTCAATGCCTGCTGCTTGGTTGCAATTTGTTTGTATACGTATGTTTGTACATTTTTGGTGCTCTTGCAGTGGGAGATTATGTGTGTTGCTTATTGCGTTGCTGTATTCCCATCGTTATTTAGAATTCCAGCAGGTTCGTTGATCTCAATGTAAAGTTTTTTTCCGTTTGATCTCTATGCAAAATATAATATCCAACCAAAATATTTGCCGTATGCGGGCAGAGAAAATTATATTTTTGCGAAATAATAAATATATAAGTATATATTAGGGTGTTCCGGAAAAATGATTAGTTTATGTGTGTAAATTCAATTTATATAATTCAGGTTGATATGTGTTACATGCCATATGAACTGATATAAATTCATAGTCATATACATTAGGGTGTTTCGAAAAATGATATATAATTTGTAATTGTATATTATCTAGGTTGGAATGCGTGGGCCCCAGAGCCGGTGGATTTGGGTCATCACACTCTCTCCTCACCTGCCGCAATTTCAATTTCTCGTAGCGGTCAATGCTTGCGTTCTTTGTGGGGTAATCTCTCGCGATCTGGGCCTTGTTCTAAAATGAAATGTTATGCAGAATTCGGTCATCAGGTTATAGCATTGGCTGGCTATGTTGTTGGCGTAGTTCATCACCGTCTGGATCCTGTTTTCCAGGGTTGGGGCTTGCACTTTAGCTGTGTGCCACCCACTCCGGTCGCCGTCTACGATCTGTTGATTGTTGCTTATGTCTGCGCGTTCCATTCTGGAACCATTTGTACCTGAATTGGCGAGTGCTAGTGAGCCACATCTCGCTACCGTGCTGTAATCCCTCTGATCTTCTTCCGTGACCTGGACTGCTTGCGATGTTGACGCGCGTGGCGTTGCTCTTACTACTGCCAGTTGCTCTGTGTGTTCCTCGGTGGATTTCTCGGTTAACTGTTGGTTCGGGGTTTTACTACACGATGGGAACTTCGGTGAAGCCTCTATTCTGGGCTTGGCGGGACGCTTTTGACTTACCACGCTCGGTGGGTGAACGTATTCTTCTTTCTGTTTCCGGACTTGCTTCTTCTTCGACTGTCGCCTGATGGTATGCTTATAGCTCGCTTATATGTGCTGTCCTTTTTTGCCGTTATCCACCTTCACTAGTTCGACGATTACGGGCGATAAGAAGTTCGTTACACGATGTGGCCCACTGTATCTTGGTGCTAACTTTGCTGCGAAGTTGTCCACTGCCTTGGACAGCTGATACTCTTTTACTAGTACCAAGTTGCCCACAGCCGGTTGCCACTGTCTCCTACGTATATTATAATGCCTTGCCTGCTCCGCTGATGCTCGGTTGTCTACGACGTGCCATCTGATATACCTCTTTCATTTTCGCCATCTTTTCACTGACAGCCACCTTCGCCGGTGCCAAATGTTTGCTCATCGTAGAGCGCGTTGGGGATCCTCGGTTCCCTACCCTGTTCCACGAATGCTGGACTGTAGCCTGTTGACCCGCATACGCTCGTATTCCGTGCTAGTGTCATCTCTGGCAACAACTTATCCCATGTTTTATGCTCCTTCCCAGTGAATTGCGCTATCGTCCTCTTGATGTTACGATTCGCGCTCTCCGTCGGGTTCTCTTGCGGTGTGTATGGTGCCGTTAGCTGGTGCTTTATGCCAGCATCTTTTAAAAATTTCTTAAAATCCCTGCTCGTGAACTGTGCTCCATTGTCTGTTATTAGAAATTTTGGTGCGCCAAAATCCCCTCTCTCATTCCTCTGATCAGGTTCTCCGTCGTTGCTTTCCGTATTGCTATGACCTCTACCCATTTCGAGAATCGATCCACGAAAACTAATGCCATTGCATTACCATGCTTCGAACGAGGGAGTGGTCCAACGAAATCTGCATAAACGGTTGCAAAAGGTTCGTGTGAAATCTGTGTGAACATCTTACCTGCAGCTTGCTGCTGGCTGGGTTTGTAGATTTGGCATGCGTGGTACTGTTGCACGTACTTCCGTACGTCCCTGAACATCCCAGGCCAGTAATACCGCATCATTGCACGCGCGATGTATTTCCGTATCCCCATGTGTCCTGCGCTTGGTGTGTCGTTAATCTCGTTAAGCACTCTTCGGCTCTCCAATTTCGCACGCATATCTGCCATGGTACCGCATCCTCACCATACATTTGACTTCCAATTCGTCTGTATAGTCTTCCTTTCTCTATAACATATTCGGGAAACTTCTCTGGTGTCCCCGTTACTTCAGCAATCTTTGAGGTTTACCACTTGCAACTCAAACTGTTTTCATGTGTCGTAAGGCTACCCAGCTGTTCCTCCAGCGGCTGCCTCGATAGTGCATCTGCGACCAAGTTCATCTTACCCTTCCTATACTGAACGTCGAACGAATACTGCTGTAACTCGAGCGCCCATCTAGCGATCCGGCCTGACGGACTTTCGATCGCGTTCAACCATTTCAAAGCCATGTGATCGGTGATCACCATGAAATTGTACCCTTTTAAATACGGACTCATTTTCCTTATTGCCCACACGATTGCTAAACATTCCTTCTCAGTTGGTGAGTAGTTCATATCGGCTTTATAAAAATGGCGGCTAGTATACGCTATCACTCGCTCCTCGTCATCCAATCCCTGTGTGAGAATTGCTCCGAGACCATAATCGCTGGCGTCCGCATGTAATCGAAATCTTTTAGTGACATCTGGGCAAGCTAGTGCCGGTGCTTGTATTAGTGCATTCTTCAACGCTTCGAATGCCGCCTGTTGTTCTTCTGACCATTTTCGCCTACTTCCCTCCTTCAACATTGACGTTAGTGTGTGCGTAACTTGTGAAAAGTCGGGTACGAACCTCCGGTACCATGAAACTATCCCCAGAAATCGCCTTAACTCTCGTATGTTGTGTGGTGGCGCCAGCTCCTTGATAGCCCAACTTTGCCGGGATCCGTGCGTATTCCTTATTCGCTGAAGATCTTCAGATTCGCCCTCCGTAGCCGCCGAAATAATTCTCCTAGGTGCTTTATGTGCTCTTCCAAGGTTGTGCTGATGATGATGATATCATCCAGGTAGGCAAACGCATTTGGTTCCAACTCTGGGCCAATAACACGGTCGAGTGCTCGCTGAAATGTAGCCGGAGCGGAATGCTCCATTGATACAACCCTCGGCCGGGCACGGTGAATGCTGTATACTTCTTGCTATCTTCTTCCATCGAGATTTGCCAATAACCATTTTTGAGGTCCAGACTGCTGATAAAACGCGCGCTACGTAGTCTATCCAAGATATTTTGTATTCTTGGGAGTGGGTACGCATCTGGCACTGAGCGGGCGTTGAGCTGGCGATAGTCAACGCAGAGTCTCCATTTGCCGTTCTTCTTCCGGGCTAGGACTATTGGTGCACTGTGTGGGCTGTGAGATGGTTCGATGCAACCTTTATCTATCAGCTCGTCTACCTCCTGGTTTCTGAAACCCTGCATCTTTGGGTTCTTAGGGAAATACCGCTGTTTGATTGGACGGTCATCTCGCATCACTATCTTGTGCGTGGCAACGTTGGATACTCCTGTCATCTCTTCGAAAATATGTAATTCCCGCTTTAGAAAGGTACTCACCGCCATGTAACTCCTCACGTCTTTCTCGATACTTGCGCTACCTTCGTCCTCCACCACGGTTGTACACGTTACCATCTCCTGCGCTCTCTCTTCTGCTCGTAGCGTTATTGTTTCTTTGCCACACCTCAGCTCGAATTTAGCCTTTGCCGGATAGTCTGTCCCGATCACCACACTGTCGACTAACCCAGGCAGAACTAACAACTCACTCTGATGCACTTGATCCCCCAGTTTTACCTCTGCGTCCACTGCCTCCGCTATCCATGCTGCGCTGCCATCGCCCATCACCACTCGTGTCTGTATCTTCTTGAACCTCCGTGCGTCTATTTTCGCCGCTGTCTTCTCGCTGATGAAACTTCGTGTCGCCCCCGTATCTACTGACGCCATGACTTCTTCTCCATCCAGGGTTACTGCAGCCAAGATTCGCCCTTGGGTCTGCCTAAATGTGCTTACTGAGTACGAGGTTGGGTTTGTTGAGACGCCACCCTCGTTACCAATGGGGTCTCTGCCCGTTTCCCTGCTGTCCACGACAGCAGTCACGCGTTAGTATACCTACTCGGCCACATTGCCAGCAGAAATCTCTTCGTTCGTTGCGACACCCATGTGCGTAGTGCCCGCTTTCTCCGCATCGCCTGCATGCGTTACGTGGATCGATGGGCCCTTGGTGTGGTATCGTCGCATGCTCTGGCGTGCCCTTTTGTCGTTGCGCCTCCGGTCTCCGATCTACTTGTCTCTCATCTTCGTGCATATAGTGATAATGTTCGGCTGGCCGTCGCGGCACAAAAGGTTCCGCCGCTGGCCTCAGCGGTTCTTTCTCCGCCATGATGTTCTCGTAGTCCATGCTTACCAGTTCCTCTAGACTGGTGAATTCGCTCCGTTTGATGTAAAGCTGGTACTCTCGTCGACAATTTCTGTAAATACGGTTCAGCTTCTGGTCGCCGTAGTAGTCAGCGTGACGCATGAGTGCCTATAACGATAAAACGTAATCTTTAAACTGCTCACCTGCTCGTTGCACATGCTGCCGGAACTCATCATCTAGCTGCTCGAAGTACCTCGAGCTCAGAAAAAATTTTAGAAAGTCCTTCTTGAAGGTTTCCCACTCTTGCCACTGCCTGTTGTTGTTCCGGTACCAGACTAAAGCCTTGTCCTTCAGCAAC